>NC_134710.1:486157518-486787296 GCF_043290135.1 Rhipicephalus microplus | reverse complement strand
TTTAGAATGTTCTACGCTCTTTAAGTGGGACAGTAACACATCAACAACCATTTGAGGCCTTAGTGAAGAATGCACCGAAAACGACCGTTGCGGACGAATTTCGTCAGCGTATCACTACCAAGTGCATCCGGGCACACGCCTGAATACATTAGGTCTGTTGGGGATATAAAAGCACTGATTACATTTTTTTTCAATGGACCTCATGATGACCCAGATTTTCCGTTTTCATTTCAAGAAATAAACAACGCAGTCGTAGCGTGCTGCCAGAGGACAGCAGCTGGTCCTGATGGGATAACACATGCGGCATATAGATTTGAGTCCTGTGGCCACAAATACTTTGTTAACGTTATTTAATGATGCATGGAAAACAGAGTGCCTTCCCTTCTCCTGGAAAGCTGCAAGAGTGGTCCCATTCTCAAACTCAGCAAAACACCTTTATCCATAGATTCTTTCCGTCCTGTCAGCCTGACTGAGATGGGGTAGTTCATGTTCTTCCTTATTGCGTGTACAGGCTTTGTAAACCTAAGAAAAAGATGATCGACGCTGGACTTCAGTGATGTATGGAATGTACAAATGTGCTTCCAGAAAATGTGGCAGGCTTCCGTAGGCACCGGTGCACCATGGATGTCATTCTAGACCGTGTCACTTATGTAGATTATGAGAGTAGCTGTGGAAGAGTCGTCATTGTAGTATTTCTAGATATGGAGTGAGCATTCGACACAACCAGACATGTTCGTGTACAACACGGTTTAGTTCAGTTGGGAACAGTTGGCAGAACACTAAAATGGATTGCACAATTTTTGAGAGACAGGCAAATCTTCATCAACGCAGCTGAGGGCAAAAGTAAAGAGCATGAAGTTAGTCAAGCATTTCCACAGGGTAGCGTACAAAGCCCATTTTTGTTTAATTGTGTTATGGCTGAATTATCCGATATATTGCCTACTAGCTTGAAACATTCACTATAAGTAGACAATCTGTGCATTTCGGCATCAGACACGCGTATTTAAGCAGTTCAGCAAAAGCTTCAACATGGCCTCACAATATTTAATGGCTTTTGAAGAGCAGAGGCACGATTCTATTTCACGAAAAAACAGCTGTACCTCCATTCACAAGGAAATGCCTTAAAAATTGAAGCTGCATTTAGACTCTCAGCGCTTACAACTTGTGCGACAGCACAAATTTTTGAGCGTTATTTTAAACAGACACCTGTCTTGGGCTTGACAGATAAAATCATTAGAGGAAAATGTCAACTCCCTAATCAATATATTACGTCGACTGACCAGAGTGAGATGGGTAGTTCATGTTCTGCTTTGTTGGGTGTACAATCAGCAATCATTACGCAAAGAATAGCTTACCCTGCCCCGGTTTTACATGTGATTTCCCGTAACTTAGAGGAGAAGCTCCAAAGATTGTAGGCCAGAAGCTTTCGTCTTGGGGTACCACGAGCGTCTGTCATTGCATTGGTAATTGCGGAGTCTCGTCAACCGATATTCTATGCTCAGAGATTTAAGGAAATTTGTCGGCATTATCTTCGGTTGGCTACTCAATACGCTAATCATCCCCTATATAGAGCTACTCAAGAGATATCAGCTGCACTAATACATAAAACTATAGTAGAATGCAAGAGTTTAGAGGCTACGCACGAATATTAGCCTCCATGTGCATCCAATCTACCATGGCGACTCTCTATCTCAAATATTTCAACTTAATCCTGCGAATAACTTGTAAGAATGGTATGCCTATAGTTGCAATAAAGAAATTAACTTTAACGCATCTTTATACTAATCATGAAGACTGTATTCGCGTGTACACCGACGGATGATGTCTGAATGAAAGCTCTGCGTCGGCATTCTTCGTACCTGCATACTAAGCAAAAACAGCTTTTAAACTCAGCCATTTCACAACAACCACAACGGCAGAACGTTATGCAATACTGTGTGCTTTACGCTTTATATGATTGAAGCCAGGTTCAAACTCTAAGTGAACATTATGAGAGGCAGCGAGCAAAGCAATAATGTATGGGGAAACCCCCAACGAGTGGAAACTAAGCTGGATAAGCAAGATTTATTAAGGAAATGGGGACAAAGCTGATATAAACAACTGACGTCCCATAACAAAGACATCAATACTTTACTGGCTGGTGATGCAGATAGTAAAGGAAATACTACAGACATGAGTGGAGAATGCGAGGGTGCTGGGAGAGCTAGAAAATGGGCTACGTAAACGAAGGAGCATAGAGAACAATCTATTTTCATTGATTCAGTGTATTGAAATAGCGAGGAAAACAACACAGGCCCCCGTGGCTTGCATTTATAGACATCAAGGGAGCTCACTATAGTGTGATTCATGAAGACTTGTGAAAGTATTGGACACACTAGATGTGAAAAATGGAATAACTAATCTACTAAAAGATGTGTATAAAAGTATCAAGGTTTTTATAAAATAGAAAGAACAGGTATCCAAACCTATACAGATACAACGCGGGCTTCGACAGCGATGTCCCTTGTCACCTTTGTTATTTATGCTTAAGTAAAGAGCCTAGAAGCCAAATTAGAGAGGAGTCGACTCTCCTTCAGCCTCTCTTTTGCCAAGCAAGGAAAACACGTTGAACAGTCATACCAGCATTGATGTATGCAGATGATATAGTATGATTACCCGACAACAAGGAAGATGTGCAGGGACTGATAGACATCTGCGGAAATGAGGGAGATAGGTTAGTTTTGCAGTTCAGTAGCGAAAAATCACTAATCATGATCTTAATGATAGCGAAGGCAGTGAGCATAACATAACGGAAGTCACGCTGGAAATAGTGGATAAATACAAATATTATGCGTCTGGATAAACAAAGGGGCTGAGTACTTATGGTAGCACGAAAGATACGTAGTGACTAAAAGGGTAACAAGAATGCAGCTATAATGAAAAATAGGGCACTGTGGAACTAAAATATGTATGATGTTGTGAGAGGAATTTTAAAAGGTGTTTTGGTCCCGAGTTTTACGTTAGGCAATGCTGTCTTGTGCATGAAATCAGAGATTCAAGCAAGATGGGAAATTAAACAACGCAGCATAGGTAAACTTGCTTTGGGAGGACACGGAAATACCCCAAATCAGGGGGTACAGGCTGGCATAGGATGGACATCGTTCGTGTGCAGGAAATTGAGCAGCAAGATAGAATTCGAGGAGCGATTGAGAAAAATCGGGGAAGAACGTTAGGATAGAGAAGTTTTCAGCTACTTGTATATGAAGATTGTTGATACTAAATGAATTAAACGAGCTCGAAAATGATTAAGCAACTATTTAAACAACAGCACAATGCCTTGCTAAAAGAAAACTTTGATTACGAAGAAAGTGAAAGAAACTGAGAGGGACATGTGGAAAATTGGAATGCTTACGAAATTATCACAAAGACCTAGCAAGCTTTCAAGCAGGAAATAGCAAAAGAGAAGGTCTACGATAGTTTTCGGGGTAGCTCTCTGCTGTCTGAGGCCAGAACAAGAGTGTTGTGGGCCAAGACGTACCGAGCCAACTACGACGACACAGACACGTTATGTGGTGTGTGTGTGGAAAGAAGGAGGAAACGGCTGAACATTTGATAATATTCTGTAATAGACTGCACCCTATTATACTCCAAGATAATGGCACGGAATTTTTCATAGCATTGAGGTTTAGGGTCAGTGAAGGCAGAAAAGAGTTTATGGTAGAAATGACCAGGAGGAGGCTAACTGATTGGTGGCTACAATCAACGCGCGAGTGAAGCTCAATCCTTCAACTCATAGTGATAGTACCTAACTTTATTGCTGGATGGCGTGAGCCGCCGCCAGTTGTAAAGGCTCCAGCCGCAAACATCCATTGATCCATCTATCGGCATTATAGACTCTCCCACTAGGAGGCCAGCATTACTTCGGCTGCCTCACCGCTGTGGTCTAATGGCTATGGTACTCAGCTGCTGATCTGCAGGTCGCAGAATCAAATCCCGGCTGCAGCGCCTACACTTCCGACGGAGGCGGGAAATTTTGTAGGCCCGTGTGCTCAGATTTGGGTGAATGTTAAAAAACTCCATGTGGTCGAAATTTCCGGAGCCCTCCACTACAGCGTCTCTGATAATCATATTGCTACGTTCCATTTCTCAAGTTTTGTTATCGCCCCAACACACTACACAATTCTCAGTACGAACCACGCCTGCAGTCTTTTCGAGAAGCTTCAGGACTGCAGTAGATCATTTTGATAAGACCACGCCCACTCAGCTAACTGTACAGATTATTCGGGAACCTACGTCACCGCCAGTAATAACGCTAGAACATTCGATGGCAAGAGTATAAATGCCGATGCACTTCGCCGCTTGTCAGTAGTTGATCGACGGCCGACGCTCTGTTCGCCGCTATCAGTTCAAGACTGCTACTGTAGTCCGATTTTCCGTTAACTGGGCACAGGTTCGCCCAAATAAACAATTTGTTATTCTTCTCGCAGTGTGCATCATTCGTCCACGTCACGACCCTGTGACAACTGATAAAGGTGCTGTTTTTTCCATGTACCGGACGCCTTCGTCCAGCCTGAACCCAGCCCACGCCGTGAAGACACCGACACCATCAAAGACCAGCGAGTTAGCCGAAGGCAACAAGGTTTGCCACCGAAGTACGGGCTTTTACTGGACAAGGCTCGGAAAACCAAAACGTTGGCGTCGACCACGGCGACCATGTCAGCGCCTGTTCCACCTGCACCGCTCCTGCTCTGGCAACCCCAAGATCCGCCAATTTTCAGCGGTTCGCCACTGGAAGACCCGAAAGCTGGATCAAAAAGTTCGACCGCGTCGCCGCCTTCAATGACTGGACAGAAGATAACAAGCTCTGGCATGTGTATTTCGCCATCGAAGATGCTGCTCGGAGCTAGTTCGAAAATCAAGAGCGAAGCCTTACAACGTGGGACGTCTTTCGCACCAGGTTCCTCGCCACTTTCGCAAGTGCGGTGCGCAAGGAGAAGGCCGCAGCTCTCTCGAAACCCACATGCAGATGTCAAGTAAAAACATGGCGCTCGTCACGGAAAATATGATTACTCTTCCGCCACGCTGACTCCGACATGTCCGAGGAGAAGAAAGTCCGCCTGCTTATGCGAGGATTAAAGCAGGAACTCTTCGCCGGGCTGATCAGAAACCTACCAAAGACGGTCTCCGAATTCCTTTCAGAAGCATCTACTACAGAGAAGACGCTCGAGATGCTCACGCGGCAATATAACCGTAGCTTCTCGTTGACAAGCTACACCGGCATTAAAGCGCTAGGAACCTCTGATTTGCGTGAGACAATCCGAGCGATCGTGCAAGAAAAGCTGCGAAAATTAGTTCATTCAGCGATGCCTCACGTGAAATCCATCGTTGACATCGTACGCCAGGAGATCCAGCAATCGCTGGGCGTTCCTCAGCCTCAAGAGCCGCAGCTGCAAGCCATGAGCTATGCTGCTGCAGCACGCCGCTACTCCCCTCCTCCACGCGCATGTCAAAACGCCGTCCATCGCACTTCCGTCGCCAGCCGCCACCACCGCCATCACTCCTACCGACGTCCTACCGTTCGCCAACTGACCAGCGAAGTGTGCCGAGGAAAACGGGCATTTGGCGTGCACCTGACAACTGCCCGTTCTGCTACCACTGCGGCGAGGCCGGACACACATACCGCCGTTGCCAGTGCCGACAGATGGAACTGCGTGGCTTCGCCGTCAATGCACCACGTCTGTAGCCAGGGGAATGGCCACGTGACATCGCCGACTACCTGTCAGGAACATGGTGGACACCACAAAGTCCTTCCCGTTCGTCGTCGCCTAGCCGCCGCATGTCACCGCACCCCCGGCAGTACTCTCGCCCAACGCGGGGCTGGTCTCCTAGCCCGTATCCGGAAAACTAAGGGCATCAACCGATAGAGGTACGGTTGCTGTGCGACGAACTACCGAAGATCCTCCAACGACGACGACGCCGCGACGGAGCTTTCCGAACACAACGCCAACCAGGCAAAGCCCTGACGGCGAAAGCTCACTTACCGAAGGTGGCCTGACGACGCAACATGGAAGCAGTGGACAAGCCGATGCAGCCGTGACCCGACGCCACGCCCTAACTGTAATGCGAGACGGCGAACTAGCTACCTCGAAGTTCTTATCGATGGCCACAGTGTGACCGCTCTCGTCCAAACTGGAGCCGACCATTCCGTTTTCAGTGGGTCAATCGCTGCAAAGTTAAAGAAAGTTAGGACAGCATGGAAAGACCCTGAAATCCACACAGCCGGAGGTCATCTCGTAACGCCTTCAGGAATCTGCACAGCGAGAGTCACCGTTAACGGCCGTAGTTATCCTACAAACTTCGTAGTCCTACAGCGTTGCTCGAGAGATGTCATCCTTGGTATGGACTTCTTATGCCTCCATGGTGCTCTCATCAACCTAAGAACAAAGTCGATAACGTTATCCACAGAAGAACCACTACCGCCGCGCACGCCGTCAGGAAACCATGCCTTGAATGTGCTGGAAGAACAAGTCACCATTCCGCCTCACTCCAGCGTCATTATTTCAGTCGGCGCTCCTAAATCACCTCACTTGGAAGGCGTCGTTGAAGGCAGTCAGCGTCTGTTGCTCACTCGAGATATTCGCGTCGCAAGAGGAATTGCAGAGCTGCGGGGAGGCGAAGCAACGGTTAGGCTCACGAATTTCAGCAATGAGTACAAACATGTGAACAAAGGAACAACGGTAGCATACATCAAAGAAATTGTGGAATCCACCAGTGCTTTCGCCCTCTCCAATTCTGCGGAACCTGCTCAGAAGAAGCAAGCCCCTCTCACAGTTTTCAACGTCTATTCCAGGCTTTCGAACCATAAACAAGAACAGCTCAAGGCTCTGCTCCTGCAATACGAAAATTGCTTTTCGTCATCATCCCAAATTCGGCAGACCCAATCACGAAATATCGCATCATAACCGAAGAAAATGCCAGACCACTCCGTATGAGTCTGTACAGGGCTTCGACGCGAGAACGCGAGGCCATGACGAGACAAGTTGATGAAATGCTGCGAGATGACATCATCCAGCCGTCCAAGAGTCCATGGGCGTCCCCCGTGTTCTTAGTGAAGAAAAAGGATGGGACCCTACGTTTCTGCGTAGATTATCGTCGCCTGAACCAAATCACAAGAAAGGACGTGTATCTAGGCTTAGGTCTAGGACGCACTTGATCGACTCCATAACGCCAAGTACTTTTCGTCCATGAACCTCAAGACTGACTATTGGCAAATTAAAGTCGACGAAAGAGACCGAGAGAAGACGGCGTTTATAAGAATGAACGGCCTCTTAGAGTTTAAGGTGATGCCCTTCAGTCTTTGCTCAGCGCCTGCAACTTTTCAACACGTTATGGATACAGTACTGGCAGGATTGAAGTGGCAGACTTGCCTTGTGTACTTGGACGACGTCGTCGTGTTTTCCTTGAGTTTTGACAAGCATATTCGGGGCATTGAAACTGCACTTCAAGCCAAAAAGACGTCCGGGCTCACACTGAAGCCAGAAAAGTGCATATTAGCGTACGAGGAGCTCTTGTTTCTGGGGCACGTGACTAGCAAGTCTAGAGTTTGTCCCAATCCACGGAAAACAGCAGCCATCGCCGACTTCCCGCCGCCCACTGACAAGAAAGCGGTGCGCCGATTTCTGGGCCTGTGCATCTATTATAGGCGGTTCGTGAAAAACTTCGCCCACATCGCCGATCCACTCACTAACCTTAGCAAGGCCGACGTGGAGTTCAAGTGGTAAACACCGCAAGAACACGCTTTCCAGGAGCTTCAAAATTGCCTCCTGACGCCCCCGTTACTTATCCATTTCGACAAATTCGCCGCGACAGAAATGCACACTGACGCACGCAGCTTAGGTCTAGGCGCCGTTTTTGTGCAGAGGGCTCATGGTTTGGAAAGGGTTATTAGTTTCGCCAGCCATCCGCTATCCAAAGCAGAAGCCAATGATTCCAGAACAGAAAAGGAGTGCCTCGCCATCATCTGGGCTACGTCGAAATTTCGCCCCTACCTCTACGGCAGGCCCTTCAAATTTGTAAGCGACCACCCCGCCTTGTGTTGGCTAGCCACCTTGAAGGACCCTTCAGGTCACCTCACACGATGTAGTCTGAATAAAAATATGACATTGCCGTCGTTTACAAGTCTGACAAGAAACACTCCGACGCCGACTGTCTCTCTCGTGCGCCTGTCGACCAACCACCGCCTGATGACACGGATGACGACTACTACTTCGGTAACGATAACTACCGACGACTTCGTAGAACGACAGCAGGCTGACCCGGAACTTAAGGCCCTAATAGAATACCTCGAAGGCAAGACCGCCGAAGTCCCGAAGGTATTCAAGCGTGCACTTGCATCGTCCTTCTCGTGAAACGGTCTTCTCCAAAAGAAAATCTTTTCACCACTTCGAGCCAAGTACCTCCTTGTGGTGCCTTCAGCTCTGCGACCAGAACTCCTGCAGGCCCTGCACGACGATCCGACGGCAGGGCACCTCGGTGTTTTTCGCACACTGGCGAGGTTACAAGAAAGGTACTACTGGCCACGTCTTACCACCGACGTTATTCGTTATGTTAGGACATGCCGGGACTGTCAGCGACTCAAGACACCACCGACAAAGCCAGCGGGATTTCTGCAGCCAATTGAACCACCTCGCCGACCATTCCAGCAGATTGGTATCAGAATTGCAGATCAGCAGATTGGTATTAGCAGATTGGCAGCAGAAGGACCTACTGGGGCCGTTTCCGACAGTGGCTTTTGGAAACAAGTGGATCGTGGTAGCTACCAACTACCTCACCCGCTACGCCGAGACAGAAGTCCTGCCCAAAGGCAGTGCATCCTAAGTAGCTAAGTTCTTCGTTGAAAATATCGTCCTACGTCACGGTGCCCCGCAGGTCCTTATCACTGACAGAGGTACGGAAATTACTGCTGACCTAACTCAAGCGATCTTGGCATACAGTCAGACAAACCACCGCCGGATGACAGCGAACCACCCCCAGAACAACGGCCTCACCGAGTGGCTACATAAGACGATCGCCGACATGCTGGCAATGTACGTCGATGTCGTTCACAAGACGTGGGACGCCATTCTTCCGTACGTGACCTTCGCATACAACACGGCGGTGCAGGAGACGACGCAGATATCTCCATACAAATCAGTGTACGGAAGGAGCCCAGCAACGATGCTCGATGCCATGTTACCCAACGTCACCGACGAAGAAAACCTCGATGCGAGTGAGTACGTTCAACGCACCCAAGAAGCCCTACAACTCGCGCGTCTCCGTATTAAGAGTCAACAGACGACCGACAGCCGCCGTTACAATCTTCGACGACGCTTCGTGGAATACCAGCCTGGTGAACGTGTTTGGGTGTGGACGCCGATATGCCGACGTGGACTAAGTGAAAAGCTTCTTCGGTACTTCGGACCATACAGGGTGGTTCGACGTCTTGGCCCACTTGATTACGAGGTTGTCCCAGACGGCATCACGAACTCTCAACGACGCCGATCGCGACCGGAAGTCGTCCATGTCGCGCGTCTCATGCGCGTTAACAAACTGAAACAGTGTTTTTTTGCTATTGTTTCTGTATCGTAGTTTATTTATTGTATTTTCTTGAATTATTGTTGTACCCTAATCTTTAGTTAAAGCATCGGGACGATGCCTTTTTAGAGGGGGCAATGCTACGTTCCATTGCTCAAGTTTTGTTATCGCCCCAATACACTTCACAATTCTCAGCGCAAACCACACCAGCAGTTTTTCAGAAGCTTCAGGACTGTAGTAGATCATTTCGATAAGATCACACTCACTCTGCGAACTGTACGGATTATTCTGGAATTTACGTCACCGCCAGTGATACCGCTGGAACATTCGATGGCAAGAGTACAAATGGCGACGCACTTCGCCGCTTGTCAGTAGTTGATCGACGGCCGACGCTCCCTTCGCCGCTATCAGTCCAAGACTGCTACTGTAGTCCGACTTTCTGTTTTCTGAGCACAGGTGCGCCCAAATAAACAATTTATTATTCGACTCGCAGTGTGCTCCATTCGTCTACATCATGACCCCGTGACACTATGGTGGTTTTGGGACGTTGAACCCCACATATCCTATAACAGGGAAGAATTCCGCCAATGTAGACTATTTTATCATACGAATTTAGCACCGCTATGTTGGGCTGGCAGCCTTTGTATTTTAACCTTTGTGTTACGGCAGGCGCATAGACATGAAAACAGTACAGTTGGTGCATACGATGTTTCATGGCCTTATTATTTCACATCATATTCTACTAAAACAAGAAAACATCACCTTAACAGCCCAATACAACGGCACCCACATGTCTCAGGTAAAATAGTACAAATAGAAGAAGAGGCTCGGAGGGCTTCGTCGGCAGATCTGGAAAGCTAGTCAGAGATGAAAAAAGCCAGACTTTGTCTTCGGAACGAAACTAAAATGAGCGGCCAGCCGAGGAGACGAGCCGCATACTTCGAGAAGTATCGTAAGTATGCAGCAGCCAGGCGAGTGCGTTCAAATGAGGATAGTTTGTCGTCTAGACAGCAGAAAAACCTCGACCTCAAATTACTGTGTTACAACCATTGAGAGAGCTACTTGCTACATCGACGACCCCCGGGCCGTCTCTGTGGCAATTGTTAAAAACAAAATGAGGACTTTCTAAATACATGAGTTAAACACTAAATAAAATGTCTAGTTTTTATGTAACCGTAAATAACCAGACGCACCAATTAAATCCAAGCATTCAGACGCACTGAGCTAAATGATAAGAAGTGGAACTGTACAGCGAAGCAAGGTAAATAATAGCGTTAACCATGTCTCTCATTAGGCACACCCACGCGTAGCAGAATTAAGCCTCAGCCAAGTTTTTTAATGAAACGTGAACCTGTGATCAAGGCAGCCACTAGCGAAGTCAAAACATCCTTATCTTTTGGAGTTCTTCTGTGTGCTGTGTTCCTCTTTATCTTCCCAATATTTATCTTCCTGACCAAATAGATTGAACATTTCTTTACATCACCCGAGTTATATTTCTCTTTGTCAAAAGCAGAATTGACGTAAAAATGTTGTTTTACAAGAAATCTCATTTTATTCGAAGTGATTTGTCCAGTTTAGCAGTGCCTTTATAATTGAAAAAAATCTTCAGTAGTATACTTTTAATAAGTCGGGTCCTCGAATTTCAAATCAGAGGATAAATGTATTTATTTATTACACACTGCACTCCAGAAAAACAAGCAGAAGGGGCAAAATAAAGCATTATAGTAAAAGAAATGGACAAGCTGTGCAACAGAATATATTGAGAATTAGGAAGGAAGAAAAAGTACAAATTAACAAGGATGATTGAGTATACATTTCTAGAAAATCAACGCAAACTTGTAAAAAGTGTTTCATTCATGGAAAGGTAATACGACACAACTGAAATATTGAGATTACGCATTGCTTTATGGTAATATCAACAACGTTGTTTCACACAAATCTTGTGCGCTTGTCAAAACTATATATGATTAGCGTGTGAGGTACCCAAGAAACCCACAAGGACGGACTACCAACTAACATATATTGATGCCGTTTTTTTTTTGAAGTAAAGCCCCCACATATTTATTTTTATAAAACATATTGACGCGATACACGAGAAAAAAAGAAGATAGCCCCGTGATTGGAGTACACGCAACAGAAGGCTTTCAAGAACCTAAGCAAAAAGTGCAGAAAGAACTACTGAAGGTTGTCTTGCAACTCACTGTTCACGGAGCGCATGTGCTCCAGCATTCGACAAGACGCAGATTTCAGTCAGTATTCAGTAGGATAGCGTACGCATTATGGTTCAAGATACATATATCGGCAAAAGTGATAGCATCGGCAAACATTCAAAAAATAGATTACCTTAGTTTCCGCACATGTAACCTTACATAGAACACTTGGTTATTTTGAATTTTTTGTTGCAGGTTTTTGCATTTCTTTGTTGTTTCTTTGTTATTTTTTCGTTCCCGTTTCACTTCGGTGTTTATGTGTATATGATTGAAGAGTGATGATGTGCACTACCTTGTTTTGTTTTGTTGATTTTTATGACTTCTGTTACCAAATTTCTGTTGGAAGTCAGTGCTACACTCGTCAGTTATTTGCACAGTGTTTCTCCTGTGCCTCTGACGATCGTTGTCTGGTCCACGTGAACAGCGTGACTGCTGATGTCCGATTACTGCAAGTTTTATTAAAATCAAGAGCAGCAGCTCCACCAATAATAACTCAAAAAGTTTTATCTTTGCTAACGCATATTTCCCGCTGCTACATAAGCTTATTTCCGTCATACGCAATCTCATCAAAACTTTTCACATCTCAAGGCGTCGATGCCCCCAAAAGTGTTAAATACTCCTGCCTTCCGCAGCAACGCAAAGCATGAACCACTCTCGCGTCGACTCGATGACTCGGCGCACTACTTCTGCAGGAATACTTGCACAGGCCGATCTTATTCTGTCCTTTATTTCTTCAACATCGTGGGGCTTTGTTACGTAAACTTGCTCTTTAACATAACCCCGAAAATTCGAGCGTGCCCCGCCGCGGAGGCCTGAGGTACTCGGCTACCGACCCGCAGGACACGGGATCAAATCTCGGTTGTGGATGCTGCATTTTCGATGAAGGCGAAAATGCGGTAGGCCTGTGAGCTATGGTTTGCGTGCATGTAAAAAACCTCAGGCGGTCAAAATTTTCCAAGCCTTTCACTACGGCGTCGCTCATAATCATATGCTGCTTTTGGGACGTTCAACCCCACATATCAATCAAAAAGTCGAGCAGAGAAATGCCGGGAGATCTTATCTTGGTGGCCAAAACATCGCTCCTGCGCGTTCAATCCACTGTTGTAGAAAACGTCTGTCCAACCAGTTTTTCGCCGTGGTAGAAAAGTGTGGTGGTGCTCTATCGTGCTGAAACCATGCTTGGCGTAGGTCATTTAGGAAAAGACTGCAGACAAGGTTGATGATGTGTAAGGTTAAACGTCCCAGAAGCACCATATGATTATGAGAGACGCCGTAGTGGAGGGCTCCCGAAATTTCAACCGCCTGGTGTTCTTTAAGTGCACCCAATTGTGCCTCCATCGAAAATACCACCGCAGCCGCCGGGATTTCATCCCGTGACCTTCGGGTCCACAGCCGATTGCCTTAGCCACTACACCACCGCGGCAGGGCTGCTGCTACAGCATTTGCATTATACAGGGTGCCCAGCTATATTTAGCCAGAGATTAAAAATATGCCGTCACACGCAATTACGACGCAACAAAATTCATGTTGCTGACCAATGCCTGCAGTAAGTCAGATTATTTTTTGTGCTCTAGTATATTGTTTATTCTATCTATTTAATTATCTTACTTCTGAAGGAATGTAGGGGGATAAAAAATTTTAAAGAGAAAGTTGTAGATTGGTTTGCAAAACGTCTGATTAGACAGCTTGTAACTTTATATCGATGTATTATAAGTGTTTTTCTGCTAACTACAAATTCCCGCAAAGTACAAAAAAAGTACCACGTGACAAACCAGCTCGCGTGCCAGTGGGCACGAGAATATTAGTGCTCCCTAACGTTCCACGTACAAACGACCACAGCATTTGCCCATTGCGCTGCCTCGACAGGGCCGCAACGCTGGTGGTGGCTCAGCGATGAACACGTTTTGCTATCGGCCAGAGAAACGATAACCGCTGTGACTGCTTATTGCTGTCATGAACCGGTGAGGGCGAAGCGTATATTTCATACACGGAAGGTCAGA
Organism: Rhipicephalus microplus; assembly: GCF_043290135.1. Classification (NCBI taxonomy): domain Eukaryota; kingdom Metazoa; phylum Arthropoda; class Arachnida; order Ixodida; family Ixodidae; genus Rhipicephalus; species Rhipicephalus microplus. Next base: position 486,773,534 of record NC_134710.1, on the reverse strand, counting down.
GAGCATCAGTGGTGCAATTATGTACAAATTCCAAATCTGGACGGAGGCGTTTCATCGGTGACGTCAAAAAAGGGGCGGTCCGCCGTGGTTGCGAAGACGAGGAGAAGCAAACAGCCAATGAGGAAAATGAAAGTCTGCGTCATCATTAAAGCCCGCCCTTATTTTCAGTCACGCATTATTTTATCATTATATTATGCATATATTCATAGCCATCTTTCCTATTGCATTTCATCCTGGGGTAATACATATGCCAGTCACCTGGAGCCCCTTCTACACCTTCAGAAACGGGCACTACGTCTGATCGCCTTCGCTCCATTTCAATCGCCTTCTACGCCACTCTTTATTTATTTTTCCGTGCTTCCAATTAATCTTTTGTTCACTCTAAAGTTAGCTATATTGATGTACCGCCTCATTTATCATGGTCTATGTGTTTCAGGGCTATCCACACAACATCTTGTCAATACTAATAACACCAGGTTTTCAGCCTGTCACAATTTCCTTCTCCCTAAAGTGCGTAGCAATTATGGAAAACTAACTCTTAAATTTACAGGTGTATCCGTATGGAACAACATACCACTTGAAATAAAGTTATGTCCCACATTCTATTCGTTTTGCAAAATGTTTAAAGAGTACCTAATCACAAAACGTGTTTTCTAAACTCTGCCGTCGTGCCTTACTCCTAATTTTAGTATTTCTTTTACTCACTATACCACTTGCTGTTGCACAGAACTTTTCTTGCCTTGTTATTATAAAATTTTAACCATTCTTTGTTTAATTCGTACAAAGTGTTTTTCACTGCTTGCTGCATTGTTATCGCAATTTACTTATTCTCTAACGGAAGTCCCCCCGACAGTTTTCTAACTTCGGGACTTCCTCTGTACTGTAGAATTTTATTCATGTAATGTATGCATTCCTGAAATAAAGTTTGATTGATTGATTGATCATTTTGACGTCGGCTTGGGGACCGTATAGCTAAGTGGAAAATGTTTGTGACGTGTTAAAAATGTTTAACTATTATTGCTGTCTGTGAAAATGTGTTGGCACTAGTTTTCAAACGTTGAATGAGGAATACGCCACAATCTAAAGTTATTTTGTCCGTTAATGTTTTGAAATGACGCTAAATTTAGCAGGACGGTAAGTAGCGGCGCTTGGTACAACCTCGTTTCAAGCATTTACTGTTCCCATATCTCAACCACTATTCAAACCTAAACAGCGCAACCTTCTAAGCCGCTTGCTCAGTCGAGCGCAATCATGGCGGAGGGCAACAGCACCAGTAGCCAACAGCAGCAGCGGTTCATCTGCGTTTTCGAGGCTCAGCGCGCGCTGGTGCTCGCCTTTACGGAGAAACATCCCCAGCTCGCGGCGAAATCCATCGAGCTGCGGCACGGCGTCACCATCGCCGACCGGCGGCGGCTGTGGCAAAATCTCAGCGACGCGCTGAACCATGAAGGGCCTGCGCAGGAGTGGTAGGCCTGCTGGCGCAGGCACGCGCATGATTCCCGCCATGACGCCGCCGCCACCAGAGAGGCGCAAACGTGAGTGACCGTCAAATGACGTGGGCGATTTGTTTTTTGACATGGTGTATGATTTCAGGGGCACTGGATGGGGTTTGCTGCCTGGCTTCCGCGGCCGGGTTCTACAGTCAACTGGAATGACACGCTTCAGCGGTGTCTCTAGCCTCAACTATCAACAGGTAAGCACTCTGCCACCACAATATCACGGGTTCCTGAGTGGTGCCATGACAGAGTTTGATATATGAAGGGGCGCTTTAGCGGAACCTTGTTAAAGGGGAAGATAGTGCAGGAGAGAGAATTCAAAACCAGGTAAGTTTATCAACTAAAATCTCATTTTGCAGTCCTCGCAGTACAAGTTATTTATCATAACAGACACGCAATGTCTGCGGGCAAGTGCATGCACTGAAATTGAATACAAGGTATTATTGGTCACTGAATAGCCGCAGAACGTTTCCGCAGATGTTTAGTACGTAAGGTTGTAAAATAGAGTAACGAATACCCACTTTTTAAAGAATCATACTTACGACACTTTCCAGCAGGCGGATGTTCCCACTGCTGCGGTGGAAATGGAGGTGGAGGCCACTGAAGCGGCTGCGTATGGCAGTGACACAGTAACACGCAAGCATCCGAGAACTTGTTGCTTAATTGAGTGCAGGACCACAGCCTTGAGCAGGGCGACAAGATGCTCAAAGTGAGTACATCCTTTGTTTACATTTTACATAAGAGGCGTAAACATTCTCCATGTTTTATTATGATGGCTGAAAGTAACTTGGGCTGTAAATAAGAACCACGCATTATATTGAGCGCACGGTATCGAATATCTGCAATGCTAAACTGTCGGGCAAAAGGTTGGTTATCGCCGAAAAGGCTGTTTGATGGTAGGATGCATTTGAAGAGATGAATGAAAAGTAGTTCCAGGAAATGTTTGTTGGTCCGCATAAGGAGGGCATAGCTTTAGGATGAAGCTTCACACTTTCAAAGGATGCCAACAGGCCAGTGGATCTTCAACTGAGGGAAAATTGTTGTGCCCGTTGCAATTCTTGGCAGCAGCAGCTTCCAGCCACGAGATGGTCAAGGGTTTACCGGCAGCTCCCTCAAACATTTCCGCCTAGATGATTCATCGCAGGTGTTGCGGGGAATAAAAACATCAACCACTTGCATCGCTTCTGCAGCACGGATTATGGCAGCGGCGCCGGAGGGCGTCCTGCAGGCGCTCCATTCCTTAGCATGGACCATGGCTGAGGACCATCTGGGAGAAAGGGATGCGTAGTTTAGTTTTGTATTTTTCGTCATGTCTTCAATGTTTTTACTTGTCATCATTCATTATTGATTTGTCGGTTTCAATACGTTTAGGTATTGCTGTTCATGTTCAATTGTATACGCTTCTGGAGACATATACATAGTTTAGTTTGTTTTTGCCATGTTTTCAATGTTTTAGCTTTTTATCATTCATTATTTGTTTAGTGGTTTTGATATGTTTACGTGTTGCTGTTCAAGTTCCATTTTAAAAGTTCTTTGTTTGAATTTAGTACACATTACTAGATTTAGGTTAGCTTTTACTTTGTACAAGGAGTACATCATTTCTTGTGTTCGATATATGCGTTTCTTAATTTATGTTCGAGCTGCTCCAGTGGCAGTCTTTTTTCCCTACATTTCAAAGGTGTCTTGTCACTCACATGGAGACCACCAGCGTATAGTTGACATTTTGTGTAAAGGTTTCCGACACTGTGATATTTGTATTCCCCAATAAGTTTTCTAGCTCAATGCGCTTTTTATGCAGCATTACGGCTTATAGTAGAAATGTGTTATCTTTTTGCCTCACTGTTTTGCAGCTCGCTGTGATATTTTCATTTCAGCGCAATGAGGGTAAGGTACGAAAACTACATTCTGAGTCTTTTTTGAGAGCACTAAGCTAGTAAGTGGTGATGTCGCACATTTACGCAAATGAAAATGGTCATCACAGCAACATGCCAGTGATTGATTTCATCTAGGTTTCATTGTAAACGGCTCGTTGCGGGAGTAAATTTTGAACGTGGTATAGTTTGGGAGCTGCGAGACTGCTGAGCCAATTATTCCTGCTGTATGTTATCAAAGCAACTCGGCTGTTGTTTGCTGTCTTGATTTACGCATTTTTAAGCATTACAGCCGGACTGCAGTCGAGAATTCAATTCAAACGTTGTTTCAACAGTTATACAATATTTAGAACAATGAACAAAAAGCCAGCACAACTTGAGCACAATTGCTCGTCAAGCCTGGCGTGTACAATTGAATGCTTGTAGTCAGTGACTATGAGAAGAGACGAACTTATGTATCATGTGTTCATGAAACATGTTACTAACGAAATCGCCCTTTATATGCGTTCTGGTGAAAGAAATTGTGTGACGCTGCTGCATTTGTCGCACAATTTTCGATGGCAACATTCAGCACAGAGTGTCGCTCATAAATGCTTGCTCAAATCTAGTCTGTTGTGACTGTGATCACTGATATAAAAAACTGGCGTTTCTGTTGCATATTTCATGTTACATTGAAAAAAAAGTGCAGCATTTTCACGTTGCCACTTTTGCTTCTTATTGAAGCACGAGTAAGTACTTTGTATATTCAAATGTGGCAAACACAGCCCTGTCATACCTAGATGCACTAAAATCAGTATAAATAAATCTTGTGTGTGATATGAAAACATGAAAACTCACCGTTCCTGTCTGCTTCAAACAAGGCCCAAGACAGCCCTGCGCTGCTGATGTCTTCTGAGCAGCACATTGCGTGGTGTGAGCATATGGTCCACCTCTGGCTCCTTATCCTCAGCTGGTGGCATGTCCACAACATACTCGTCCAAGGTCCAGTCACCCGCATGCAACCCAAGCATAGATAATTTGCGCTGCCTGGTCACGGTTGTAGAGCATCGTTCGGAAGTGCCGCAAGCAGCGGAACTTGCTCTTCAACACTCCGATACATATTTCCACAACATTGCGCGTTGATGCGTGCTCCTTGTTGTATCAGCCTTTGGAGGTGTTGCGCGGCTGACTGCCAGTGACTGAAATTAGGAGCCATGACTCGAGGAGATACCCTGCGTCTCCTGCAATAGAAACATAAAAGCTGAGTGCTCTGCCCCAGGTAATACACATTAATAATTACCATGCAGATATTCGCCAGGCTGCAGGTGTACAGCTAGGTGTGCACCCAGTGAGTTGTGTTCCAACACCCAGGAGTCATGCCACGAACCTGGGAATCATGGGCCCATGACAAGGATGCGCAGCCATACGTTGCACACCTGCGATGAGGAGCGATATAAAATAGTACTGCATTTATGCTCCAAATAAAACTGTTTTTCTTCTACGAATATGCAGGAAACAATGCATACTAGATCAGTCATTGGTAAAAGAAGCTTCACTGAGAGCGAAACACAGCGTGTAGCAACTGGTGAGGAGGGAGGGGGGCAATAACCCCTCCTCTGCTGTACACATGGCTTTGATTTCCACTGAATGATCGATAAGTGAAAACCTACGCCTTGCTCTTGGCAAAGAACACTCGTAAATGCCAAAGCCAGCTCATGCAATTGTGATTGCAAGCACTTTTGTGTTTGAAATACTTCCCTGTCGTGTATATATTTCTGCTACGTCTACGGCCCATATTACTGATTACCTCCAACATGCACAACTCAATTGCGCATGCACCCCAGTACCAAAACGGCAACTGGCTCATGCACAAAACACTTGCTACGTACGATCCCAGAGGCCTTACAAGCCACCAACTAGCTCTCAGCCAGTTCCCCGCAGGTTTTCTTTTATTCGTTGCATTATTACTTTTTCCAGCTGGGGCGTCACAACTGAACAATTGCTCCGTTGGGCGAGTAAGAAAGGGTCCTAACGGTACTTAAAATCACGACGTTCAGGGCATATTAGCCCTTTCTGGACATGAAGCTCGCCGCGTCGGCCAATTTAAATCTCTCTGGCTTGCGAATGGTGGCCAATGTGCCATCGACACACGCCAGCACGCCTGGGATGCAACCGCGTAGCACAAATTCTGCCTTTGCCTCATCCTTAGCAGCTGTTGTCAGTGGGAAGTCTGCCAGCTTTTTCCTAGCAGCCACGGTGATGATGGCCTGCGTAACCTCGTGGACAGCGTTGCTCACGGCCGACTGAGACTTGCCAATGTGCTCCTCGCGACCAACGCTCCTCTAGAAGCAATCCGTGGCAAAAAATCGCAGCGTACACAACACTTTCCTTACTGTGAAAAGGCCACTAGCTCGCTGAGATCCGATGATAGGGACAACTTCGTCGCACAAGCTACGCACTGTTCATTCGGACAGACGAGAAGATTGCCGAGACTCTTCTTCAGTGAACTTTTCAAATGCATCTTTAATCTCGCTTTGTCGTCTCTGCTAGGCGGCAGCTGCCGCACAGGCGAGGCAAAAAACCGTGGCAGTGGGAAACGCCTTGTTGTGTAAGCGCCTGGATGCTGAAAAGTCGCGAAGCCTTAACATTTCAATCCAATCCATGCCACCTTGCAGACATTTCAATCAATTTCGGTTCCTTTCGGGTGGTCTCTCTGACCGTTCCTTCGTCTTCGTCCGAAAACCGGAGAAAAACAGTCACGTGACACCTCGGCCAACGTCACATAGAACGTCACAGCATTCGTCACGGCTCGAACGGGCCAATCACGTGCGACTCAATGGAACAAACCGCCTCCATCCAGATTTGGAATTTGTACATAATTGCACCACTGAATCACCGCCCGCATAGGTGCGACAGTGCGTTTGTCAAGTGGTATTTTTTTTATCTGAGCATTTGTTGTTAGCAGAAAAACACTAATAATAACCGATATAAAGTTCGAAACTGTCTTATCACATGTTTTACAAACCATTCTACAACTGTCTAATCGACATTTATGCATCTTCATTCCTTCAAAGCTTAGGTAACTAAACAGATCTAGTTAAACAATATTTTAAAACACGAAAAATAGTCACACTTACTCCGGGAAACGGTCAACAGTATAAATTTCGTCACGCCATAAACGCGTGCGTTGACATATTTTTCTATTCTGGCTTAAGATAGCGGGGGCACCCTTTATATCTTAGTGGGGACTGGCCCTTTATAGCTCTCTGCAGCTTACAATGAGACATTGGCTACACTGTAAAAAAAAAGTATACCCAGCTGGGAGAATTTGGGGGATGATGCTCCCGCTTTGCTCCGCTGACGTCACGCAAACCGGAATCTACCAGAGCATATATATTCGTTTTCCATCGTTTTTCTCTGGTGGGTAACGGATGAAGGAAAGCTGAAGAAAATGGAGCCCATTCCCTAATTTTGCTCCGGTGGTTGCTCCGCCATTGCTCCGGCGCATCGCTAAGTGGCTTTCATTGGCTATTGGAGGAGTGACGTAGGAAGCCTTATCATCGGGTGGCCGTCATTCTCCACAAATCAACATGGCGAAGAAAAAGCCATGTTGCAGCGCAGTGAGCATTGTGCGGTGAGCATTGTGCAGTGACCATTGTGCGAAGCTTTCCCACGCGTTCGAAAAAAGGAAAATATTCTGTGCACCTTCTGGACATCACAAGCGACTACAATCAGCAAAGAAGGTTATCATCGACAGAAGGTAGTTTTGCGAACGGCTCTACCACTCAAGCCACCAATTGGCTTTGGAAGGCCTAGTCACATGTATTCTTTTATTTGAAGAAATAAAATGTATTATTATTGTTATAAAAAATATGTCATAGTTCTCGGCATCGAACGACACATTGTGATCTCGCCAGTGTTGAGCGACCCAGCGGTAGCTGGTGCGGTGAAAAATGGTGACTGAGCGTTGCCTGAATTACCTGTGTTATTCTTGTCAGGTAGGGCTAAGATTGGATAATCTTGCGTCGATATTGCAAACATGTGATATATATTAGGCTAATTTTACAAGATGTCAGTAGAAAGTCAGTGTAATTCTGATAATGCGTTGTTTGGACTACGCGTTTCTTTTTCTTAAGAAAACTTCAGTAAAGCTAAATGGTGAGGCGTGCGAGTTGGTACTGATTCATTATGGCGTAAATGTAGCGCAAAAAAGGCGTGATCAAGATAGTGAACACCACAAGTGCTTGTGGTCGTCAATTTGTCGGCCTCGTTTTTTTTTTGCACTACGTTTACGCCATGATAAGTTCGGTAAATTGAATCGAGCCACTTTAATATTTAGAGCGCGGATTAGATAAGCAACATTATAAAATATCGTAGTTTTGGGTGTCTCAATCAAACGTTAATAATTGTTATTGGTAAACCTACGTGGTTAAAATTATTTTTGGTCTGGTCAGCACACCTAAATGGTAACATTTGTACGCTTTTCATATGAATGAACGCCAGGTCAAGGTCTACCACTGCGTAAAAGTTACTTTGATATAATATATAAGCTGAACTAATAAAACATGAATTACTGAAATAAGTGTCAATTCTTTATAAATGCAGTGGTTTGAGGTTGGACAATGTGTTTGGTACAGACTTTTAGAACGAATACACGCACTTATACGGGTGAAAAAGTCATTTTGGTGTGAGAAGTAGTATCTGAGTGATTATTCTAGATAGAATTATACTGGACTATACGGGGGACGTGGTGCATTCGGGACAAGAAAGAGAGGGGCGAGAGAAACTGACAAGACTGGAGATGAGTAATGCAAAAAAAAGAGAGAAGATGCTTGGTAGGACGAGTCGTGCGGCGCTAGACGTTTCTTTGAAAGGGGGTAGGGCGTAAGGGGTTACTGAAATTATCCCATATGAAAGCCCGGATCAACAATTTGAGACAGAAGGGACATGGTAATGAAAGAAAAAAGAGGAGAGGGCACCTTTTCGAAAAGCTAGCCATATTTTCTGTGTTGATAATGAGAGATAATATTCTGCAGCTGCATTTTTTGACTTAAGGTGTTTTTTTTTTGTGGAAGTTGGGAGTATGAACAGTGATATGACGCAGTTTTGACCCGGACAATGCAACGACGCTGGCCTGTGAACAGAAAAGGGGAAAGAAATTTCTTGAAGCTCAGTATGCACGTAGTGACACTTCCACGCCCATCGCCTCCTGTGTCCTCTGGGCGTTTGCAAGAATCCTTTAAGTTGAGTAAACTGGTGGGCCTTCTCTACCTTTTTAAAAATGCAGTTGGCTTAGATGGCGAAATGTTTGTGCCTTTTATTTCCTATTTATTTCGTTACGTTGAAGTGAACTTTCTTTATTTTGTGCTTGAGGCTGTTCGTCTTGAAGAAATATATGTTCATTCAATAACTACTTTGAAAAATGTTTGACAAGTATTAATACAGAGTGGGCATGGGCAGTGTAAATGAAAAAAAAAAAAACAATGCCAACATATCTCGAAAATTATTTTCCAAGGAAGATAAAGCTACGCTTCTCTTAAAGATAGGCCCCAATTATGAAACTGTAAGGGCCGACTTTGCTAGAAGTATGACGATGAGCACTCACTAAAATACGACTGTACTTTACAGCATTAATATTTGATGAAATTACAAAATGATCGAGAGGGGCATTCCTAAAGCCGTCTACGAGAATACCGCAATAATAGTACTTTATTCGAAAAATGCTTTTGAAGGTTTGAACAATGGTAGAGCTATTGAATTATAAATATATCGAAAAGTTTGGCCAGTTCTGAACTTTGTTCGCGTCAGGGAAGTGTGTTTTTATCTTGTTGCGGCTGTCTCACACTGGGGGACATGAGGTGTGCTTCTTCATATTGTCACAGAGGTCTGACGCTGACAAAGGTAGAGATGATTGTCCAAATGAAAAGTGTTTATTCAACTAGCTGAACTTCTAGCCACGTAAAAAAAATGTCAGATCACAGCAAGACACTGGCACTGATAGCGGTGGGTAGAGCGTCGGCCGTCAATCATTTGATAAGCGGCAAAGCGTGTCGGCCTTTATACAGTTGCCATCGAACATTCTAGCGGCTATGTAGGTTCCAGAATAACCTCAGAGTTTGACGAAGTGGGCGTAACCTTAACAAATTGATCTAAAACAGCCTCGAAAGTTTTCTAACACCTTAGGCGCGGTTTGAACTTAACACAGTGTAACGGGGCGATAACGTAACTTGAGGAAAGAAACGTGACAATAATGAACGCTCATCCTGTCTTCTGTGTGTGTGTGTGTGTGTGTGTGTGTGTGTGTGTGTGTGTTTGTGTGTGTGTGTGTGCGTGCGTGCGTGCGTGCAAGCGTGTGTGCGTGCGTGCGCGCGCGTGTGTGTGTGCGTGTGTGTGTTCAGTGTACTCCATTTTTGTGCCTCTCGCATAATCTGCAGCTCTCATGTGCAATTCTTTTTTTGCTAAATATGCATGAAACAATTAGCTGTACTTTGGCGTCATCAATGAATCGGAGTTTTCCCAGTGTGGTTGGGGGAGTAAGTTTTTTAAGTTGGTTCTCAAACTCAAAGAATACGTCGGATTCATTGAATGTCCGTGGCATCAGTGATCTCAGGTTTTTATGCCTCTCGCATGAATTACAGTTCTCATGTACAATTAGTTTTTTTTTGCTAAATTAAGCATGAAGCAATCAGCTGAATCCTTGTGTCGTCAATTAATCTGATAGATGGTCCTTCGGGGATGGTGAAGAGTTGTTTCTGGTGGCCACGCGTTCTTGGTTTGTCGTGTATTATTTTGCAGCATTACGGGCTTCATTTTGAAGCGCTGCGCTTCAAACTTGGGTGTTGTTGATTTAATGTGTTCTGTCTTATGTTTTTCGATGGCATTTTGAATGCTTGTCTATTCTAGCCTCTTTTTTTTCAAATGCTGCGTAATACACCAGCAATGAAGTTTTTTGAATAAATCAAAATTGATAAGGATATAGCGTACCACGACAAGGACACAAAAAAGTGGGACGCACACACACACAGCGCTAACATGCAACTATTGTTTTATTTGCGATTCCACATGCTATTTATACAGTAACAGTAGACCGATAAAACCTGGAACATACCATGTTATGATACAGCTCGCCTCATGCACACGTCATCATCGACTGCGACAATCTCCACTCGTCAACGTCAAAGTGAAGATTGTAGACACTTCTTTTCTTTAGCTGACAAACCTATCGAAGCCACACTCACACATTTGTCTTTCATTTTGTCAATTTCAAAGGCTTCAATGATTTGACACGTAGTCCTGCCATGGGCCCTAAAGAGGATACGGGTGTTTTAAAACACAGGGACACAACCACACCTCTGACAGTGAAGGGCCAAATGACGAGATATACCGTTTTCTACGTTGTGTTTGTGTTCCCTAAGTTTTTTGTTCACATTTATTGGATTATCCCATGCACCTGTTAACCGCCGTCGCCACAAATATAAGCAGAAAAGGAAGGCCAGACGTCACAGACAAGGCAGCCAAGGTTGCTGTAGTGCCCTACATGCATTCCATTTCGCATAACTTGCGAAAAATAGCTAAAAAAGATGATGTGGGTGTAGCGTTTTCTGCTCCCGAACGATTGCAAGGAATGTGCGAAAAGGTTAACGCAGACAGCTGCTGAAAACGGGAGTGTAAGATCAAGCACCGGGAAAGCTTGTGAATTGTTGTCGTGGTGTTGTCTATGGCACTCCTTTGACTTGTGATTGCGTGTACAATGATCAATCTGGAAGGTGTGTGAACGAAAGACTTTGACGTTGGCGAGTGCAGATTGTCGCAAACGATGATGACGCGTGCATGAGGTGTGTTGAATTTTAACATATGTTCCAGGTTTTATCGGTCTACTGCTACTGTATAAATTGCATGTGTGATCGCGAATCAAACAATAGTTGCAAGTTAGCGCTATGTCTGTGTGCATCTCTCTTTTTTGTGTCCTTGTCGTGGTGCGCTATACCCTTATAAACGATGAACCCAACTAGCCCAGCAACGTGTCTTAGCGAATAAATCAGAGAATAAGAACTCAAGTGTTTCATTGAATTTCATGTGCTAGCAATCTTTCGAAAAGAACTCACAGTAACTCTACAGTGATTGCTTACTAATTGAGACTGCCTTCATCTAACCAATGCGTGAAAAGATGGAGCATACAATAAATCAACAGCGGAGCAAACACTTGAAAAATACTGATCCTTCTCACTGAAATTTTGTCTCGACGAAGCAACTACATTTGTAAAATACCCCGAAGGTATTGCACAAAAGCTCCGGATAGCCGGAGTGACAAACCCGTGAAAAAAGCTCCAGAGGTGCCATGTAATCCCTAAAGCCAGCTGGAGGGAAATGCCAGTAAAAAGTACTCTGGCGGCCACACGCAATTTCTCCGGTCAGCCGGAGTGAAATGTCTGGTAAAAGTACTCCGGGTGCGCCACGTGATTTTTCCGGCAAGCCAGAGCAAAAACTTTGCTCCAGATGTCCGGAGCAAAAATTGCTCCGAATAGGGGGGCGCTAGAGGACAAGCGCTTTACTCCGACCTCGGAATATTTTTTTCACAGTGATGTAGGTTTTATGGCTTGCATGTGCCTACAAGTCAAACGAATCAACGCGTACTGTACCTGAAAAGCAAGACACTTAGCCACCATAACACCTAACTTTGCAAGCATCACTTGCCTTCATACCATGACCAGTGCGCGCATGAGACGTTTAGACCACGCAAAAAGCACGCTAATAACAACAGCTCAAAGTTTTTTTTTTATTTTGTTATGCTGCTGTTGCACAGTGGTTATGGTCTTAAACTGCTGGCCCGAAAGAAGCAGCTTCTCTGAGTAAGTACCGTCGGGATTTTGATGGAGGCGAAATGCCATAGACGCCCAGGTACCAAGTTATTTCAGAACCTCGGCTGGTGAAGATTGAAAATAGCGCTCCACTACGGCATCTCTTGTAGACAATTGAGTCGCTTCAGGGCTTTCCCACAAAATATTTCCGACTAGTTTCTGCTGTGTTATCCACAGAACTCAATGAAATTATTCGAAAAGCCCAACAAATATTTAGGACAGTGACGTAGTACTTGTTTCTGAGGGGATGGGATTCAACATACATTGCAGGAAGAACATTGACAGCACAGAGGCTGGTAATTTATGCTGTTCTTCAACGCGCTCACTGGGATAAAGAAAACTTGTGAAACGGTACTATCCTATTTTGAATCCGCAGTGACGTTCACAGCGACACGCAAAAAAACTCCTTCGTTATGCATTGTCTTTGCTGACGGTGAATCCTTCCACCAGAACCGCCACCGCGTGCACGAAAGTGAATGTCGTTTGCTAGATTCAGTTCCACCTGCTTTGCGCGCTCTTCACTAATTATCATATAGTATCAAGTTATTGGCGAATACATCGCTGTAAAGGCTGTCGTCCGTAGTAGCATTACACTATTCGGTTATTGTCTGTTCGTTCGCTGAGGGAAGTATTTTGCTTTGAGAAATATGGGGTTGTATAGCATGCTGTTTTGCGCGAAACAAATATGGGTGGAAACATGGCCAGTTTTCATCGGTGAACCATATGGTCCTTCTTTCGTGACACGTTGCTTTATTACTGGATCGTGCGATGAGGTGTACACATTCAAACAAGGGTAATTTTGGCGTTATAAGAAACTAGTTTCCGCAATAATCCATTATGAACCATGAAAAGCTGTCGCAGGGATCTTATAAAAATTTCACAATGATAAAACAATTTTTCAACTATGACGCAATCAAAACCTATTACCAAATTTTCATAGGTTCTCAAGTTACACTTCACTTGCGTGGTTATAAAAAAGAAAAGAAGGGAAAAGTGAGCCCCGTAACAGTCTGCATCTGGCGCGACCCTTGAACAGTAGCTCAGAAGGGATTGGGGTAAGGAGCCCCGCCGCGGTGGTGTAGTGGCTAAGGTACTCGGCTGCTGACCCGCAGGGCGCGGGTTCGAATCCCGGCTGCGGCGGCTGCATTTCCGATGGAGGCGGAAATGTTGTAGGCCCGTGTGCTCAGATTTGGGTGCACGTTAAAGAACCCCAGGTGGTCAAAATTTCCTGAGCCCTCCACTACGGCGTCTCTCATAATCATATCGTGGTTTTGGGACGTTAAACCCCACAAATCAATCATCGATTGGGGTAAGGAGAAGTTGAACTAGAGGATTAAAGATATATATATATATATATATATATATATATATATATATATATATATATATATATATATATATATATATATATATATATATAAATATATATATAGAGAGAGAGAGAGAGAAAGAGGTGCGAAGGGACAGCGAGCGACGACGGAAGTAAAGAGAAGATATAAAAGATGAAACACGGTCGCAGGAGTCCGAGGAAGAGGCACCATTGGCGAGAGTTCTTGTCGGCAACAGGAGATGGCGTAGGGCTAATCCAGTCGGCCAGAGATAAGTTGTTGTCGTCGTCGGGGACCAGCGTTAGGAGGTGGCGTAGAACTAACCCAGTCGGTTAGAGCTGCACTGTCGTTGGAGATCGCGAGGGCACAACCGGTTGGCACAGAATCCATCGAGCGAGTCCGCAAAGTTACGCTGATACCGTACATGTATTACAATGAACGCATAAAGGTTCAATGGTTGAGTCACTTTCGAAGTCGCTTCAAAATCCTTCGCTGTGTGTCATGTGAAAAGTGAACATGCACATTGAACACAAAGCTGTGATCTTTTCTCTGTTTTACATATGTCCTCTGAAAATGAACACCAGGATATATATTCAAAATAATTTATAAAGTCCTAAGTGAGCGATATTTGTTGAAACATTTCTCGCTCTTTTATAGATGCCCGTCTACATCTCTGTGACAAACGAGAGAAACTGGCGCAAGCACCGAGTGCCAATTCAAACATCATCGTCTTTTTGCTCCACAAAACCCATCCTTCATTAGAGCACTGTTTTTTACAAATTTCTAACCTCTCCAAACAGCCTATCCCACAGCATGGCTGTTGAATGGACATGTGGGGTTTAATTTCCCCCAAATCATCACATCATTATGAGAGACGCCGTAGTGGAGGGCTCCGGAATTTTTGACCACCTGGGGTTCTTTGACGTGCGCCTAAATCTGAGCACACGGGTCTACAGCATTTTCGCCTCCAATGAAAATGCAGCTGCCGCGCCCATGATTCTATCTCGTGACTTGCGGGTCAACCGCCGAGTACCTTCGCCACTAGACCACCGTGGCGGGGGCCCAGCTTGGCTGTCTGCCACTGTTCAACGTTCAAGACTACGATACTTACAGATAGTATCTTTAGTGAGGGCAGTTTTCGCACAAGCCTCGTAGTCGTCCCAACTCCCGTCTGCACTAGGGACGCACAGTCGGACCAGTCCCTCACACCCGAGATACACCTCCATGACTCTTCTGAGTTGCCAAACGCATCGTGAGGCATTGGCTTTCTCGACAATCTCTGTGCCGCCTACCTTTCAGTATTGAACTGTCACCGTTTGGCACTGCTGAATCAAACGAAGCTTCAGTAGATATTGTTTCTTCCAACGAAGCCACAGTTGCCTAAAATGCTTCTTCCTATGTCGCAGTCTTTAAGTTAGGTCTTCTTGGATTGTCTGCCAAATTAGGCTGTGGCCACCGTCCACCGTTTCAGCCAATAGAAATATTCCGACTCAAAATTGCCTGAACAGATCGGAGCAGATTCCCTTGCATACGTACACGTATAGGCCAGTAGCCTCAAATAATTAATGGTCTCCACTTCTATCGACCGTGTTTTTTTTATCTGTTCGCTATAGAGCCTCTGTTTTTGGAGTACCTTGCGCAGAACCTACTCACTCACCGTATCCATCTCTCCCGCCATTGTTTTCCCTATGCAGCACTCGGTACAAATAACTTCCATTCCATGCAGTGAAACACAAGAAACTTGGCAAATTGTGATACACTCATAATGCAGCTCATGTCTCGCAAGTGTCGTGATGGTCTTTTGAATGCCAGGCTGTTATTGCAATAGAGTAGCTTTTCTGCGCAAAACTGGTAATCGAAATGCAATGAGGAAAACAGCTTACAGGCCACTTGTCAGTTAAAAGTGTACTGCTTTGGCAATATCAGAATTAAACAATAATACATTAGATTTCGCGGTGCCTGAAAAAAGACTGTTTTGTTTGACATAGAAGAGACCTCGAAGTTTACACCCGCCCCTCCAAATGCTCAAGATATTCATATTTCAAATAAAATCAAACTTTATTTCGTCCACAAGTTTGGGTGTTGTGGAACACGAGGGCTCGAGAAAAAGTGTAACTATCTACTTGAGAAGCCTCGAGACCCCATTTTATAGGGCATACAGCGAGAGCGCACAAAACATATACAGTTTTTATGGAAAATAACAGTTATACTAATGCCAACAAATACAATAGTTGCAATATATACTATATATTATTTATAAAATGATAAATCCTTACGAGATTATGACAACAGAATGAGCTTTCCGTTACACAATTTTATGTGAACAAAAACAGCGAAACTTTAAAATTTAGAAGTGTATTGAAAAGAAGCTGCACCCTTTACAAGAAGGAAATGCAGTACTCCTTGTTGACTAAAACGCCTTGATGGCATGGGTTTTAGTTTTTTAAGTGAATACCACATTTATGGAGTTAATTTAGCCAACTTTAAAGTTCATGGCGAAGCATTGGTTGAGGTAACATGATGCATGGAAATGACATTTCCTAGATATCATCATTACGGGAATCATGAGATCTTGTAATTGTTGTCAATTTGGACAATGTACAAAGAAGTCCTTCTGTATCGTGTTTATACTTTATGGCTAAAATTAATGGCTACAATTGATACTGACGTGATATTGTATTTGATATACAAGGGTTTTGTGTGCCCAGTTTTTTTTTCAACCCACGCAATGTGGCATAGTGCTTTTTGTTTTCAATATAAACAGCTGGTTGAGGTTCGTTAGCGTTATTGTGCCCCAAACTAAACAGCAATCGTTTAAGTTAGAAAGAAGTTGTGCATTGTATATATGAAGTTTGACAGCTCTTGACAAGTAGAATTCAAATCTCGCTAGTATTCTCAATACCACCTGAGCTACCTGTGTAGCAATATGGTTAACCTGAATGTCACAGGAAGAATTCTTTTCAAAAAATACGTCAAGTGATTTACGGAGTCAACAACTTCTATAGGCGAATTGCCTAAAGTAAGATTCAAAGTGGTTGGTTGAGGTGATTGTCAGGGGGGGGGGGGGTGAAGATTACGGCTTTTGTTTTGATTGTGTTGATATCAAAATAATTGATTACCGAGATCTATGTTATTGCTATTCTGAAGAGTACCATAAATATTGATGCAAAAGAAAATGGTTGTATCATCCGCATAGGTGATGTATTTTGCTCCATGTTGAGTTTGTGAAATGTCATTTGTGTGAATTTTAAATGGCAGTGGTCAAAGAATGCTCCCTTGAGGTACACCTGAGGTGTTTGCTTTTTGGCGAGATTGTTTGCCTTGGTAGCAAACACATTGCATTTTATGTTGCAGATGGGACGTTATAAGTTTAAGTGGTGTTTCTCTAATTCCATGTATTTCAAGTTTTTTGGCAGTGTTAAGTAATTAAGACGGCCGAATACCTTGGAAAAATCGCTATATATGCCAGCTAATAAACGTTTTATCAAATGCCTTTAGAATTAGTCCATGTGATGGTCAATGAGCTCCAGAACATGAATATTCTGTGTCGGTCTACGGGTATTCACAATAACCCTGAACTATAGATGACCTGAAGTACGATTGAAGATGGCACCTGAAAAATGATCAACCCATTTGTTTGCCTAGGAACAGAAAGGACGTGTCACTGTACGGCCCATGACACTTTCAGTGGTTAAAGTGATGACCTACAATGAAATATATATGAGACCAAGATACTATATCAAACCATGGAAGCTTGAGAGCCACCTAAGTGTTGTCCGTGGTGTGAAGGGTTATATCTCAACTCTTTTACTGTGCATGAACGATGATTTGAGAAATTCAACGCGTGCTCCAGGACACTGCTAGAACTAGAGTTAAGGTATGAACTGAAAAACACTTCGAGGTTGTATGTACGGAGCCTGCCTGGCGCATTGTCGCCGTCACTATTGGTCCGTTTACAGCCTTCCACGTCCTGCGAAAAATCCTCGCCATGACGAGGGTTCCTTTCAACATCACTGCTCAAATAAATCTGAGCACTTCCTTCCGCCTAATGATATTCGACAGTACGAACAATACCACGTAACCACATTTGTATGGGTACAGAGAACACTTTGTCAGTTTCGCCCTAAACCTCAATAACAAGAAAATCGCTTGCAGTCTGCTGCCATTTATCAAGCGGCGCAGCGCTGCCTAATTTGAGATTGCTCAGTTATTGAAGAGCAAATCGCAAGGCCGCGCGACTTTCCGGGCACAACGTTATAGGATTCATGCATCACAAAAGCACTGACGTGTTCCATATACAAGTAAAATCATGTCAGCTTTGACCTAATAGGTCAGACGATAACATTCAGCTAACCTGCGGGCTACAGAAAACCTCGCGAAGCTATGTGTACACGATGGGCTACCATTGAAAATGCGACGTACCACGTATTTTCACGAAAACTACGTGAGTCACATGAACGAATCAGATTTATAGCGTAACGGAATGTACGATTTGTTGAATGATTCAGGAAACATGTAAAGTAGCAGAGTTCGTTTGTAGCTAACACTAAAACGTGCACAGCTGAACAAGGGAGCGTCTGCCTAGTGACCATCTTCTAGAGGATGCTCCAGAATGACGGTGCGACAGTCTAAGGGCATTGTGGATGGGCGAACTTCGGTAACACCAGCAGGTTTTGTATTATACCTTTTGCACAAAAGAAAAAACAGACGTCGATTACTTTTCTAGCCGCTTGCATAGCTTGTGTCAATAACAGTGGTGGCCGCACATGCATGATTATGCTTGGTGCCTTACTATACAAAGCGCAGCAGTGTTCATCTGTTAGTTAATATTGTGAACGCATACTTACATGGAAAACATATAGGATGCTTTTCTTTGTAGGTACCATTCATCTCTTGAAGTTTTCCGCCAAAGCTAACTTTTTCTTAGAGGTTAAAAAGTAGATACAGACCCCTCAGCGCATAATTCTTTTTAGCAGCATCCGCACGCCACAATGAGCGAATATTGTCTTCAAACGTGAAGGCTCCACGCAATCTTGCCGCCAAGGAAATGATGCTATAGTTAGTTGAACTACAATACTAAACAATTATACTACTAAAAGAACGCAATAGCTACTCGATACAACAATGTGGGCAGACGTACTGCCCCTAACCTCTATCCCGCTGGGGGCACATCCCTTCCGCGTTCACAGCGGTCCGTTGCCGACTGTCCAGGCCGTACCACAACTGTTGTTTTTATAGCCCGTGTGTGGTTCACGCGCATCACTGATGCGCAGCACGTGCCACACCAGCTGCTTGCTGAGCACAATTCTCACACACTGCCCCCTTCTGAAGAAAGAGTATGCTGCGTGTCGTCACCTTAGTAGTCTTTCAAGGCGTCGTTCCTGTCTTGTACTTCTGCTGATGCAGATCTTGTTACTAATGTAGGGCTCAATCGCCATGTTTCACTCCTTGTCGCCGCCAAATTTCGCGAACATGTCATTCATATGACCGTTTCTGATGCCTTCATGCCAGCCGCATACTTTCCTTTGATGGTGGCCTAGCTGTTTTTCACGCGAGCGGTAGTGGTTCTGGTTCCTGCCACCATGGTAGCTCCACTGTTGACTTGCGGTTAGTGCTGGGTGCCACCAAACTTGTGCTCCATTTACTTCACTGATATAGCCCGGCCACAATGGCCTAGTGGCTCAGGTACTCGGCTGCTGACACGCAGGTCACGGGATCAAATCCCGGCTGCGGCGGCTGCATTTTCAATTGAGGCGGAATTGCTGTAGGCCCGTGTTCTCAGATTTTTGTGCACGTTAAAGAACCCCAGGTGGTCGAAACTTCCAGTCTTCCACTACGGCTTATATCATATTCATAATATGTTGGTTTTGAGACGTTAAATCCCGCATATCGATCAATTACTGCACTGATATAGAACAATGCGATTGAATTTTGCGCAAGCTCCTGTAGTGCTTGTTCACATTTTCGGCAGTGCTCACCTTTCTCAAGCCGCAACAGAGGGTGCCAGAGCTCTTTTGGTTGGCGATAATCTTGGCGTACACCACCTTGCCGTGCCCGCCACACAACGTCTTGTAAGCTGCTCGCGCAGTGCTGGCCTAACCTCTCCCACACCGAATTCGTACGGGCTTGACAAAAGTGGTCACCTTTGCCGCTTTTCTCGCCACAGTGCCGGCAGACTTTCTTGCCGGCGCATCTGCCTTCTTGCTCTTTTCATTGACTCTTTAGGCGGAATCATTCTGGACCTCTGTGACAGCTACTACTTCTGCAGCTTTTTTCATAACGGCTGTCTTGGCACCAGCAATCATAGCCACAACTTGTGGAAAATGGGCCTCCACACAGCCATTCCTGATGAGCTGTGGTAGGACATCAAGAGTGGGAGAACCTCAAGGCCGACAGTGACCTTGTGCCGGCACTCTATGATTCGCTTCCACGTCATAGGTCTGCCGTAGTGGAACTTTGTGCTGATTTCACGCAAATTGATTTGATTTGATATGTGGGGTTTAACGTCCCAAAACCACTATATGATTATGAGAGACGCCGTAGTGGAGGGCTCCGGAAATTTAGATCACCTGGGGTTCTTTAACGTGCACCCAAATCTGAGCACACCGGCATACAACATTTCCGCCTCCATCGGAAATGCAGCTGCCGCAGCCGGGATTCGAACCCGCGCCCTGCGGGTCAGCAGCCGAGTACCTTAGCCACTAGACCACCGCGGCGGGGCCTGATTTCGTGCAATAATGAAGGACCTACGAGCACCGCATTAGGGCACACCTTTAGCTTTCTTTAGTGTATCAGGAAGTGTGCTACACATCACAAAATGCTTTACGAAAGCGTTTTGTTTCATTCAGATGCAACTAAATAGGTGTAGGATTTATGATGGTAACGAATGGTAACGGTTCCTTATGAGCCTGAGTCCAGGCGTCAATAAGGCCGAAATTTTGTGAGCAGGTCCTTTTAGCGACGACATTATGATATCTCTGAATTATTCAAGCACTTCTGGCGTGAATATCGGCACTTTTACAGGGTAAAAAGTGTTTGCGTCGCCGGATAACGAATGAAAGATCCACATTTGTCAGCTTAGCTTATGCACGGGGGGCGTGTGACGTATATCCGCGGATTTTATTTTCTCGGTTTTGCTGATCTTCGGAATATAAGATATGGGCAAGATGGCATGTCTGATCATCTGAAGCGAGTTAATGCAGGGTGAAGTTTTCACGAAGGAACAGCCAAGCAGGCAATCAATCAATCAATCAATCAGTTTATTATCATGTCATAAAAGGATGTTACAGGGAGTAAAATATACAGAAGAGGGTCCCAAAGTACAAGACTGCAACGGGACCCTCGGTGATCATTACAAATAATAAAAGCACGAGCAGCTGTTAGAATCGTATAAGCAAAAATATGTAAAGCAGAATGAAAACAAAAAGGCATGGAATCAAAAAAACGAATAATACGGCATAAAACACCACAAACAAGATGATAGATCAACTATTTAACAGGTACTCTTTTAATGAGTTTTTAAAAGAAAATAAAGAAACTTTGCATTTTAGCGAGTTGGCAAATTATTCCATATGGTGAATGTACAGAAGAGTGAAGATGATTTACCATAGTTAGTACGAACCTTAGGAAGTAAAAAGTTATTATTAGCCGCAAACCTGGTAGTGTTAGTATTAACTAACAATTTTGGGATCAATGAAGTTAGCAGAAAGTTGATTTCTTATTTGTTTATGCAAAAACATAATTAGAATAAACCTGAATAGATAGTTAACATTTAGGATTTTATTGCATTGAAGAAGGGGAGCGGCGCTACTGTCGCGAGAACAGTTAAAAATAGCGCGAATAGCTCGATTTTTTAGATATTGTACGGATGAAAGATGACACTGGTAAGTATTCCCCCAAGATGCGATGCCATAAGTGATATGAGAATGAATGAATGCGAAGTAAAGTGAAAGGAGTGCTTTATGAGAAAAATATGAGCGAGCTTTGAGTAATGCGCGAATGCCGAATGCTGCCGTTTTTCTAATGTGAGCATAATGGAGAGCGAAGTTAAGGTTAGCGTCGAGGTGAACGCCAAGAAAAGATACACTGTCGCTGATATTAATCAAATGAGAGTTGTGGTGGGGAAGTTAACTTGCGTTGAGCTGATCTAAAAACCATAAACTTAGATTTATTTGGATTAATGATTAAGAAATTTTCCTGGCACCACTTTGACACACTACAAAGTACAGCATTTAATTTATTAGTGACATTGTCAATACATCTATCAGCAATGAAAATGGTGGTATCATCAGCATATAAAACGCAGTGAGCCATGTGTATAATGTCAGGAAGGTCATTAACGTAAAGTAAAAAAAGTAACGGACCCAGTAATGACCGTTGAGGAACCCCTTGATTTATTGTTTTAGTAGAAGAAAATGAGCCCGATATGTAAACAGTATGCTTTCGGTTAAGGAGTAACTGAGTTCGGCAGCGGTGCTTCGAAGGACGCACACGTTAGGGAAATTCACTTTGTCTTACAGATATCGCAAGACGACTGGTGTGGTTTCCGCAGCATCTTGCAGCGGGAGGTGGGCTTCGTGTGGCCATTGCCGGACATCAAGGACGGTACCAGCCCAAGCGACTAGCGAACCTGCGTGACGGATCTGCGCAGACCCAACGGACACAAACGCCACCAGGGAACCGTCTGTGATATATACCTGCAGCAACTCGTCTATCGCTCAGTTCGGCAGCGGTGCTTCGAAGGACGCACACGTTAGGGAAATTCACTTTGTCTTACAGATATCGCAAGACGACTGGTGTGGTTTCCGCAGCATCTTGCAGCGGGAGGTGGGCTTCGTGTGGCCATTGCCGGACATCAAGGACGGTACCAGCCCAAGCGACTAGCGAACCTGCGTGACGGATCTGCGCAGACCCAACGGACACAAACGCCACCAGGGAACCGTCTGTGATATATACCTGCAGCAACTCGTCTATCGCTCAGTTCGGCAGCGGTGCTTCGAAGGACGCACACGTTAGGGAAATTCACTTTGTCTTACAGGTGAGACCTTTTGTATCACGGAGTTTTTTTTTTTTTTTTTTTTTTTTTTTAGTGTTAGTTTTTTAGCACTGCTGCCGAACTCAGCGCAAAGTGTTTGTGATGCCAAAGGGGGCTGCAAAAGACACTGGTGGTGATGCTGATAAGGATATGTTGGATGGTAAAGACCTTCGGGAATTAATTAGAGCGTTCGACACTTTCAAGCGAGACTACCGATCGGACATGAGGGAACTAAAAGACAGCGTGTCGTTCTGTACGGACATTTGTAATGACGTAAAGGGAATAGCAGAAAACATAAAACAGCTCAGACAGGAAATGCATGGCATTGTAAACGAGAACAAAGCACTCAAAGCAGAAAATGAAAGGCTTGCGCAGAAGTGTGAAGAATTAGAGCAATACCAGCGCCTCAATAATGTAGAAATAAAGGGAGTGCCAGCTGAAGATGATCCAGTACTTACAATACAAAAAATTGGGAAAAGCGTGGGTGAGGCTGTAGAAGCAGCTGATCTCGACACGTGTCACTGGGTACGTAGCTCAAAGCAGAATGCGCAAAGCATTATCGCTCGTTTTGTGCGACGAAGCAAACGAAATGCGTTTCTGTCAAAATGCAGAAAACAAAAGATAGACAGTTCAGTGCTTGGAAGTGAGGCGAAGACGCCTATCTACGTAAACGAGAATCTCACACAGGCTAATAAAGCACTGCTTTCAGCCGCAATTCAAAAAAAGAAAGCTGCCAACTGGAAATTCGTCTGGACGAACAGCGGAAAAATTTTGGCTAGAAAGGATGAAGGCTCATCTGTAGTTCGTATCACCACACAGGCCGATCTTATTCAGATATGCGCTGATACTGCTTTGAATGCCTAGTGACATACTTCCTAGCGCAACATCTTTTTTAACATCTTTGCCCTCATTTCACCATGCCTGAGCTAGAACATGGTACAAACTATTACACGACTGATGCCTTCAATTCTGAATTCTCACTTCCTGCAAAACGTTTTTCGCTTCTACATATCAATAGCAGAAGCCTTAAGAACAAAGTTGACGCGATTACCAATTTTCTTCACTCTTGTACCGTATCATTTGACGTGATAATGTTCTCAGAAACTTGGATTCACGGAAATGAAGTGCCCTATATATCTGGGTACCATTCTGAGCACCTGTGCCGCAGCGCTAAGAAGGGAGGGGGCGTTGCTATATACTTCAAAGACACGCTTACTTGTGAAAAGTTGCCTCACCTTTCCGTCATAAATGATGACGTCGAGTGCTTAGCTCTACGCATTGGCAAGGTGCTCGCAGTGGTTGTGTATAGGCCACCTCTTGGAAAGGAAGTAAACTTTCTTCATTTCTTCGAGACGCTACTGTGTGATAATTCTTTCACTTTGGGTTCATTTGTTATTATGGGTGACATAAACATTGATCTGAAATCATCACACACGTACTCTAGGGAATTCACTACCATGTTGGACACGTATGCCTGTAAAAATTACGTAGATATACCCACTAGAATCACAACACACAGTGCCACGTTACTGGACGTCTGCATTACAAACCTTTGCACAGACTACATAAAAACGGGCGTTTTCTCTTCCGATATTAGTGACCACCTGCCGGTATTTTTACTGGCCACCTTATATGAAAATAAGCCTCAAGAGCAAATGTGTTCTCGACGTAACCTAAATGACATCTCGCGCGAAGTATTTAGAAACTTAGTCCAAGGACTTGACTGGAGCATTATATTAGACCAGGCAGACGCCAACACTGCCTATGACATGTTTTTCGAGATGATCCATAAATGTTTTGACAATGCATTTCCGCTCAAGAAAATCATGGTGCAGCGAAACAAAAAATATAGGAAACCATGGATAAACAAAGGTCTATATCAACGCATAAAGGCTAAGAATAAATTATACCACGAATTCATTAGTTGTCGGGACCCTGAAGTGTTTTGTAGATACAAAAAAATTCGAAATACTCTGAATGCTGATTTAAGAAAAGCCAAGAAAAATTACTACACAGCAAAGTTTGAGAGCATTTACGATAACCCAAAGAAGGTATGGCAAATGGTAAATGCTCTAACTAATAGAATGGAACAGTGCAGTGATATAAAAGAAATGACTATAAACGGTACAACTATATATGCTGAAGATTTGGCTAACTCAATAAATGCACATTTCATAAATGCCGGTTGTTATGAAGAGCCAAATGACATTGACCGTGATACTAATATCCCGGATACACCTATGATAGAACACACAATATTCTTACAACCAACATCTCCTGCTGAAGTGGAGGCATCAATAAGGCTACTGAAAAGTAATGTCGCACCAGGCATTGATGAGATTGGTGCGAAAGAATTAAAACAAGTATCCCACCTTATTTCGGAGGCAGTTGCTCATATTGTTAATCTCATGTTGTCAACTGGTGTTTTTCCACAAAAACTCAAAGTAGCACGGGTGACAGCTATATTTAAAGGTGGCCTTAGAAATAATTTATCAAATTACCGACCGATATCGGTCCTCCCCATTATGTCGAAAATATTTGAAAGTGTGATTAACCAAAGACTGGTTTCTTTCTTTGACAAACACAAAATTCTTTCTAATAGCCAATATGGTTTTCGGAAAAACAGATCAACTGAAAAAGCATTGTGCTACATCAAAGATAGTATACTTACGAACATAGATAGCAAAAATTTCACACTTGGTTTATTTCTAGATTTGAAGAAAGCTTTCGATTCCATAAAATATAATATTTTATACGACAAACTATCTAGGTATGGGGTGCGGGGAGTAGCATTAGAGCTCATTAAAAACTATCTGAGTCACCGTTCTCAAATTGTGCAAATACAAAACGCAAAATCATCGAAACTAAAGCTAACACAAGGAGTTCCTCAGGGGTCCATACTGGGGCCATTTTTATTTCTTGTTTATATTAACGATATTGTAACTATAGCAAACTCTCCTGAAATTATTATGTATGCCGATGACACTAATGTTTTTTTTAAATCCACAGACTTAACTGATTTGGAAACTAAGGCCAACGAGTACCTTGCGTTGCTCTCGACTTGGCTAGGCCAAAATAGACTGCAGCTTAATATAGCAAAGACAAACTATGTCATATTTCGTGCTCTGAACAAACAACTTAGCCGGGAAATAGTTCTAACTTTCCAAGGGCATGAGTTAACCAGGGTTAAAGAGCAAAAGTTTCTTGGTGTCTGGTTCCAAGAGCATCTTTCGTGGAACGTTCATGTTAATAATTTAGTCGTTGAACTCTCCCGAGCTGTTGGCTGCTTGTATAAAATTGCACCCTTGATACCTATCTGGTTGAAGCAAAACCTATATAATTCATTGTTCTACTCTAGACTATGCTACGGAATACTGGTCTGGGGTACCACTACAAAAACCAACTACAATAGGATTATTCGTCTACAAAAAATGATACTGCGCATTTATGAAAGTTATCAGGGGCCATGGTACCAATTAAGCACGTCACCGTTATTTTTAAAATATCAAATGCTTCAAGCAAACAAAGTTTATGACTTCAAACTACTGCAGTATATACATTCCAATGCACTATATCTAGACGACAGCAGCAGTAATGAAGTCCCATACGACATGAGACTGAAGAGAAGACGAACATTAAAAACCAGGACTAACTATGGTACACAAACAACCAGCCACCAAGTACTAATGATCCTGAATAAGCTAGAAGGTCATATTGAATTCTTCACGACTAGAAATGCATTTAAAAATAAGGTGAAGGAACTGTTACTTGCACAGGCTTTGAGAGAATGACTATTGCAACACATGTGTGTGTGGGTATATGTGTGTGTATATATGTGTATGTGTATATATGTGTATGTATATGTGTGTATATATATGTGTGTATATATGTGTATGTAGGTGTATATATGTGTGTATATATGTGTGTGTATGTGTGTGTGTATGTATATATATGTGTGTATGTATATATGTGTGTATGTGTATATATATGTGTACGTATATATGTATGTATATATATATATGTATATATATATGGATCTATGTGTATGTATCTATGTATACTATTGCATTCCATGCGTTTGATTGAGCTTGATTGTGTGCTGATATCAATACTCCTTTTGTTATCTTATGCCTCTGTCTATTAAAAAAAAAAAAAAAAAAAAAAATAGCACAGTAACTATGTGGACGTACGAATGCGAAAGACTTTGTATTCCTAACGCATTGTATATCAAATGTGTAACGATTTTTTTATATTTTTGTTTACTGCCAATGAACTACTATTATGCCATGTAATATGATGTTGTAACATGTTACGGGTACCGGGGCCCCTGTCAGGCGTTGTTCGCCTTTAGCTCCTGTACCTTTCTTGAAGTTGTCAAGATCAAATAAATCTTATTCTTATTCTTATTCTGTTTAAAATTCGAGGATTGGACCTGTAATACCGTATAATTCGAGTTTCTTGGATAAAATGAGATGATTGATGGTATCGAATGCCTTTGTGAAGTCTAAGAAAACTGACTCTACTACAAATCCTGCGTCTATAGAGTGTTTGATGAAGTCTGATAGGGAAAGAATAGCAAGGTTAGTAGAACTTCCAGCGCGAAAGCCAAATTGACAGGGCTTCAGTATATTAAATTTATTAAGGTACTTGTTTAGCCTAGTTATTAACAGTTTTTCGATGACTTTGCTCAGGGAAGAAAGAATACAGATGGGGCGATAGTTAGAAATAGATTGCTTGTCACCCTTTTTAAAGATCGGAAGGACTTTAGCTATTTTTAAAGAAGTAGGGAAACTGCCATGCTTGAACGCAAGGTTTATAATTATAGAAAGTGGTTCAGAAATAATGTCTACTGCAAGTTTTAAGTGTCGTGCTGAGATTTTATCTATACCAGGGCCGGTTTCTTTGAAACTTTTGATTGCTGTAGAAACATCATCAGGGCTCACGGGGAAAAGAAAAAAAGAATGATTACGACGCTGCAGAATATAGCAAGAACTGGTACGTTTTTCACTAAAAATTTCGAAAAAATAATTACTAAAAGCATCAGCAACACTTTCAGGGTTATCATGTGTAACGCCTTTATATATTACTGTCTGCAAAGGTGAACTATGGATTGATCGATTTAGAAAATCGTTTAATAGTTGCCATTGTTTTTTAGAGTTGTTTTTTTCACTAGATATTTGGTCATCATAATATTTTTTCTTGGCATTTTCCAAGAGACAAGAAAGAACATTCGAGTATTTTTTATAGCGTGAAGCTAAAGCAGTGTTAAATGGCTGTTTCTTGACTTTTCTGTACAAGTTATCTTTTTTACGCATACATTTTAGCAGTCGCTCAGATAACCATGGGTTCTTAGGATATTTCTACCTCTTTTTACATTTGACTGTTTTAGTGCATTCTTCTACGGCTTTAAGGAAAAGGGAAGAAAACTTGTTGAATGCCTGGTCTACATTGCATAAGGACGTAACACTGGATCAATCAGTTTTAATAATGGCATTGAAAAACAATTCCTGGTCCAGTACGGAAGTAACACGCGTGGGTGGATCAAATGGCTTCATGACGTTGAAAGCAAGAAATATGGGATAATGATCAGTGATGTTCACATCAATTACTCCTGCAGAGGGAGAGGGCGAGAAATTACAGATGGCATGATCAAGCAATGAAGCAGCACCAGAAATTGGACATCTAGTAGGAGATGAAATGAGAGACTCAAAACCGTATCCACTGAAGCAGTCATTATATTCTCTGCATGCATGATTGTCTGTGTTAAGCAAGTTGATGTTGATGTCTCCTACTAGCACAACGCGCTTGCCTTCAGATGATAACTGATGCAGAATGGTATCCAGGCGAGAAATGAAATCCCTCATATTTGAAGAAGGGGAACGGTAAATACACCCCAGAATAACGTTGTTATTATCGTTTAAAAAAGAATGATCTAATTTAATTCACACGGATTCGCAATGCGGGATGCCTAAGGAAAGATCTTGTCGGCGGGTGTAGGACAGATCTGGGGCGATAAATATTGCTGAGCCGCCATAGCTGTCTGAACAACGGTGACAGTACTCAGCTACGTACGATGACGGGCCGAACAAATTGACGTCATAAGTGCAGAGCCATGTTTCAGAGATGCAAATGATTGAGAAAGAATGCGCGAGTGAATCTATAAAGTTATAAATATTATCCGAATTTTTGTGGAGGCTACGCGCGTTGAAATGAACCAAGGAGCGATTACTATCATTTAGTATATGTGTATTCTCGTCAAGGGATAGCAAAGCCATGATGATCAGATGAAAGTGAACGAGTGTTCAGCACAAAAATGGGCGTAGGACTCAGTGGCTATGAAAAGATGCTAAGATCAGTGTCTTTGATAATGCCCCAGCTGACAATGGACCCAGCTGAACGCACTTCATGGGCATGCGCTTACTCTCGCCCTGTTTGCAAATTGGCTCCATCACACGGTGGTGACGCGTGATAGTACGATAGTTAAAGGCGCTCGCGTACGATAGTTAAACAAAAAATCAGCTGAACCATGGTGTCGTGACAATGCGAGAGCTGAAGTCACTCCCCGCTTCCATTGATGGTGTCTTGGCGAAAGTCAAACGGTGGATACTACACTGGTGGCCCAGACACGAAAATGGGCTGGTAAGGCACATACTGTCATTTTTTGACAATAAACTCGAGCTATGTGTGGAACATAACCTTGGTCACTGTGGCACTAGAGTCATATTACCAGCCAAAGGAAGAGTGTGAGTGCTGTAACTTCAAAATGACTCTCGAGGGTTCGCCGCAATGAAATCTGTCGCGCGTTTTTTGTTTTGGTGGCTAGGCGTAGACAATATTGAAGAGGTGTCTGCTCAGTGTCAGATATGTGTTCAATATTTGCCGATGCAAACAGCAGCACTCGTTTTTGTGTGATCTTGAACCAGCGAAATGTGGTCTTGCATTTACATTGGCTAAGTGGGAACAATCTGCGGCAAAAACAATGCTCGTCACAGTTGACGCCCACACGAAATGGCGCACAGTCACACATCTGTTCTATGCTTCAATGGAAACCAACAATAATTGTTGGCGTGGCATTTTGAGTCAGTTTTGAATACCACGCACAATCGCTTCCGACAACGGGAATCAGGTTGCCAGACATGATTTTGGGAATTTTTCGGTAAACAATATAGTGCACCTGTGCCATCCCCTCTCGAAGAGAGCGGCCAGGAGCCGTGTTTGCGTTTCAAGTGCCGCCAACGGAAGTAGGGGGGAGGGACGCTTAAGCCCCAATTAGGGGCTACTTGAAAACCCCTTTTCTTTTGTCATGGCCACTTTAAACGGGTGCCGCAAACGACCTTCAGACTGTCATTCGTCATCTTCTCTGTCGGCTCACGGAGAGAGCGAAAGCACCGGTCGTCGACGGAAGAAGAAATGCCAGGCAGCGGCCAGACTCACGCTACCAGCCCGAGCAACAGCACCGCTTTTTTACGGGCACTTACTGAATGCTGGTGAATGTTTGTTAAAATGTGACCCCAATTCCTGTTAATTAAAGTTACTTTTGTTTACATGTTCACAAAAGTTCGACCGTTAACTGGCTGGATAGCGGACGCTTTGACCCGTCAAATGCAAGCTGCGAGACCAGCATAGTAAAAACGCGCTTCAACTGCCATCAGCCAACAACTCAACGTCCGCCGGCAATGGGATACGTCGCCACGGCAAGACCACCGATTGAACCCAGACACACGCCCATTGGAAGAATTTCATCGCCAAGGAGTTGAGCAGCTGACAGCAGAAGGGCAGCAACAAGGTGGGCTCATTTCATTTCTCAACGCTCAACGCACAGCTTAGCACGATTTCTTTCACATACGTCCGCTCCGAGACAAAACGTGCAGGCAAGAATGGACCAGGACGAGCTGACGCATGAGTGTCCGAATGTCACACCACAAGATGAAGCTTCCGCATCAAACATTCGGCCGCAAAGAAACACAAGCCTATCAACGAGGGCTAAAGAAATGTATCAAACGAGCCGCGAAGAGCACTGTAGAAAACTGATTGAAGATGGAGCTCGGAGGTGAGGAAAAAGTGACCAGGGGCACGCTCTGCATATTTTTTATTCCTGTTTTGTCAACAATAAACCAAAAACGTATCGGTTCTGAAGTCTCTCTGGTCCTTCTGAAACATGGTGTCGTGACTAGAATATCTGAGGACAGACGCAAAGACTTCATCCTCATTCGCAACGACGGGTTGAAGAACGAAGCAGTGGCGTCTGGCTCAAGGACGAACCGTCGAGGGAAGGATCACGACCAATGACTGTTGGAGACACAAAAACACAGGCAAGAGCTCTTTCAACACGTTTGAAGCATGAATAAAGAGGTCCTGTCGAAGAACCGGAAGACCCTTCGAGCAAATGTGACAACGCTTACGAGTGAAATCGAGAAGAAGATAGAAGAAGACGCCGATCGAGCGCAACTTATGACGCTTCTAAACCAGATGAAGAGCATGTCACAGACGCTAAGACAAGTAACGAACAGATTGAACCGTTCATTGAAGAACACGACGCGGAGGCAGAATTTGAAAGAGTTTTGCATTATGAGATCAAGATCGTCGCAGCAACGACAAAAATAGAGGAGCAATTACGCGAGTTAGAACAAGCGACGCAACTTACTACGAGAATAGTCACAGAACAGCCGAGCTCAGTGCAAGGTACTAAGCAAATCTCGGAGACGCAAGAGCTTGTTAAATGCCACGTCTCGAGATGATCAACTTTGATAGAAAAAAAACAGCATGGCCAAGGTTTTGGCATCAGTTCGAGACATCGGTGCATAACAGAGTGAACATGCCAAAGAATAAAAAATTTAATTACCTTCTGGTGTCTCTGTGCGAGGAGGCTGCATCCCTCATAGAAGGTTTTCAGTTTTCTTGTCAGAATTACGAGCATGCAGTCGTTCTTTTGAAAGAAACATTCGGACGACGAGATGATTTGAGAGAGACCTGCATAAAAGAGCTAGCAAACGTGGAAGCAGTGAAGAGTCCTAAAGATGTAGATGGGTTGAAGAAACTATTCCAAAAGTTGCAACTGAACACACGAGCATTGCAGTCATTAGGAGGGGAAATGGGTAGTTACGCCACAGTGATAGCTCCTGTTGTAAAATCTGCTCTACTGGTGGATATTAGGATTGAGAGGAAGATGAAGGAGACAGAGAAAGGTGACAACACACCAGCAACTACGGAATCGGACTCAGCGTCAAGAGACAGCACGAGCAGTTTGAAAGAAATTATGGAGTTTTTAAAGATGTATATACGTAGCAGAGAAGAAACTCGAGAGGAAAAATAGGACGTGACCCAGTCACCGCACAATATGAGGTGGACTAGAACATCTACGCTTCAAAGCAGCTCGATTAAGAAATGCATCTTCTGTGAGATGACTGGACACTACACGGAGGATTGCAGAAGAAGCATTACTATGCAACAGAAGAAAGAAGCCTTGCAATGGGAGCGAAGGTGCTTCAGATGCACCAGACCTCACCACACGGCGAAGATATGCCGCGCTAACGTACGCTGCAAAATATGCAAGGGAAGGCACGCAACATCCATGTGTCGACCACTTACACCTGCAGGAAAGTCAGCACAGCAACCAAACCGTGATGTTGAGCAAGTGCGTAAAAGCGCGCAGGACCTTGGACCGTCCATCCAATTATTGTTTCTATTGCCATTACTTTGAGATGAATCTCGCAAATGCGACCATTGAATACAGTCCAGTAATAATCTGCTCCAGTTAATATAGAAGTTTCCATATTTTTTCTTTTTTTGTCCGTGTTCTTGTTTTCGTCAGGCAAATAAATTCCCATCGATCTTGCTCTTTTGTGCATTGTCAACGGTGGCGATGGTAGCACGTCACAGGATATAACTTCTATCTCCAGTGCCTCAATCGTGACTGGCTCCAATGTGGGATCCTTCCTCACGCTGACCTCTACGACTTTTGTGTCTAGTTCCATCTCTTTTCCTCGAAATGATCTTACAGTAGTCTTTTGTGATTTTTTTTACCTTGCACGCTAGTTTTCTTGACAATCTTTTGAGGGTGAATGTCCTCTGACTCCCGTTGTCCAGCAGAATCCGTGCGTAGCACCCGCTGTCTTCTGCCTCCATCTACGAAAAGGCAGTCTGCAGTAGTAAGCACTTGTGTTCATCAGACTGCTGTGAGGGCATGTTGCAGGACTTGCTGGTGCCCAACCGGTCAGGTTGCGCGCTTTTACGCACTTGCTCAACATCACGGTTTGGTTGCTGTGCTGACTTTCCTGCAGGTGTAAGTGGTCGACACATGGATGTTGCGTGCCTTCCCTTGCATATTTTGCAGCGTACGTTAGCGCGGCATATCTTCGCCGTGTGGTGAGGTCTGGTGCATCTGAAGCACCTTCGCTCCCATTGCAAGGCTTCTTTCTTCTGTTGCATAGTAATGCTTCTTCTGCAATCCTCCGTGTAGTGTCCAGTCATCTCACAGAAGATGCATTTCTTAATCGAGCTGCTTTGAAGCGTAGATGTTCTAGTCCACCTCATATTGTGCGGTGACTGGGTCACGTCCTATTTTTCCTCTCGAGTTTCTTCTCTGCTACGTATATACATCTTTAAAAACTCCATAATTTCTTTCAAACTGCTCGTGCTGTCTCTTGACGCTGAGTCCGATTCCGTAGTTGCTGGTGTGTTGTCACCTTTCTCTGTCTCCTTCATCTTCCTCTCAATCCTAATATCCACCAGTAGAGCAGATTTTACAACAGGAGCTATCACTGTGGCGTAACTACCCATTTCCCCTCCTAATGACTGCAATGCTCGTGTGTTCAGTTGCAACTTTTGGAATAGTTTCTTCAACCCATCTACATCTTTAGGACTCTTCACTGCTTCCACGTTTGCTAGCTCTTTTATGCAGGTCTCTCTCAAATCATCTCGTCGTCCGAATGTTTCTTTCAAAAGAACGACTGCATGCTCGTAATTCTGACAAGAAAACTGAAAACCTTCTATGAGGGATGCAGCCTCCTCGCACAGAGACACCAGAAGGTAATTAAATTTTTTATTCTTTGGCATGTTCACTCTGTTATGCACCGATGTCTCGAACTGATGCCAAAACCTTGGCCATGCTGTTTTTTTTCTATCAAAGTTGATCATCTCGAGACGTGGCATTTAACAAGCTCTTGCGTCTCCGAGATTTGCTTAGTACCTTGCACTGAGCTCGGCTGTTCTGTGACTATTCTCGTAGTAAGTTGCGTCGCTTGTTCTAACTCGCGTAATTGCTCCTCTATTTTTGTCGTTGCTGCGACGATCTTGATCTCATAATGCAAAACTCTTTCAAATTCTGCCTCCGCGTCGTGTTCTTCAATGAACGGTTCAATCTGTTCGTTACTTGTCTTAGCGTCTGTGACATGCTCTTCATCTGGTTTAGAAGCGTCATAAGTTGCGCTCGATCGGCGTCTTCTTCTATCTTCTTCTCGATTTCACTCGTAAGCGTTGTCACATTTGCTCGAAGGGTCTTCCGGTTCTTCGACAGGACCTCTTTATTCATGCTTCAAACGTGTTGAAAGAGCTCTTGCCTGTGTTTTTGTGTCTCCAACAGTCATTGGTCGTGATCCTTCCCTCGACGGTTCGTCCTTGAGCCAGACGCCACTGCTTCGTTCTTCAACCCGTCGTTGCGAATGAGGATGAAGTCTTTGCGTCTGTCCTCAGATATTCTAGTCACGACACCATGTTTCAGAAGGACCAGAGAGACTTCAGAACCGATACGTTTTTGGTTTATTGTTGACAAAACAGGAATAAAAAATATGCAGAGCGTGCCCCTGGTCACTTTTTCCTCACCTCCGAGCTCCATCTTCAATCAGTTTTCTACAGTGCTCTTCGCGGCTCGTTTGATACATTTCTTTAGCCCTCGTTGATAGGCTTGTGTTTCTTTGCGGCCGAATGTTTGATGCGGAAGCTTCATCTTGTGGTGTGACATTCGGACACTCATGCGTCAGCTCGTCCTGGTCCATTCTTGCCTGCACGTTTTGTCTCGGAGCGGACGTATGTGAAAGAAATCGTGCTAAGCTGTGCGTTGAGCGTTGAGAAATGAAATGAGCCCACCTTGTTGCTGCCCTTCTGCTGTCAGCTGCTCAACTCCTTGGCGATGAAATTCTTCCAATGGGCGTGTGTCTGGGTTCAATCGGTGGTCTTGCCGTGGCGACGTATCCCATTGCCGGCGGACGTTGAGTTGTTGGCTGATGGCAGTTGAAGCGCGTTTTTACTATGCTGGTCTCGCAGCTTGCATTTGACGGGTCAAAGCATCCGCTATCCAGCCAGTTAACGGTCGAACTTTTGTGAACATGTAAACAAAAGTAACTTTAATTAACAGGAATTGGGGTCACATTTTAACAAACATTCACCAGCATTCAGTAAGTGCCCGTAGAAAAGCGGTGCTGTTGCTCGGACTGGTAGCGTGAGTCTGGCCGCTGCCTGGCATTTCTTCTTCCGTCGACGACCGGAGCTTTCGCTCTCTCCGTGATCCGACAGAGAAGATGACGAATGGCACTCTGAAGGTCGTTTGCGGCACCCGTTTAAAGTGGCCATGACAAAAGAAAAGGGGTTTTCAAGTAGCCACTAATTGGGGCTTAAGCGTCCCTCCCCCCTACTTCCGTTGGCGGCACTTGAAACGCAAACACGGCTCCTGGCCGCTCTCTTCGAGAGGGGATGGCACAGGTGCACTATATTGTATACCGAAAAATTCCCAAAATCATGTCTGGCAAACTGATTCCCGTTGTCGGAAGCGATTGTGCGTGGCATTCAAAACTGACTCAAAATGCCACGCCAACAATTATTGTTGGTTTCCATTGAAGCATAGAACAGATGTGTGACTGTGCGCCATTTCGTGTGGGCGTCAACTGTGACGAGCAATGTTTTTGCCGCAGATTGTTCCCACTTAGCCAATGTAAATGCAAGACCACATTTCGCTGGTTCAAGATCACACGAAAACGAGTGCTGCTGTTTGCATCGGCAAATATTGAACACAATTCTGACACTGAGCAGACACCTCTTCAATATTGTCTACGCCTAGCCACCAAAACAAAGAACGCCCGACAGATTTCATTGCCGGCGAACCCTCGAGAGTCATTTTGAAGTTACAGCACTCACACTCTTCCTTTGGCTGGTAATATGACTCTAGTGCCACAGTGACCAAGGTTATGTTCCACACATAGCTCGAGTTTATTGTCAAAAAATTACAGTATGTGCCTTACCTGCCCATTTTCGTGTCTGGGCAACCAGTGTAGTATCCACCGTTTGACTTTCGCCAAGACACCATCTATGGAAGCGGGGAATGACTTCAGCTCTCGCATTGTCACGACACCATGGTTCAGCTGATTTTTTGTTTAACTATCGTACGCGAGCGCCTTTAACTATCGTACTATCACGCGTCACCACCGTGTGATGGAGCCAATTTGCAAACAGGGCGAGAGCAAGCGCATGCCCATGAAGTGCGTTCAGCTGGGTCCATTGTCTGCTTGGCTGTTCCTTCGTGAAAACGTCACCCTGCATTAACTCGCTTCAGATGATCAGACATGCCATCTTGCCCATATCTTATATTCCGAAGATCAGCAAAACCGAGAAAATAAAATCCGCGGATATACGTCACACGCCCCCCCCCCCCCCGTGCATAAGCTAAGCTGACAAATGTGGATCTTTCATTCGTTATCCGGCGACGCAAACACTTTTTACGCTGTAAAAGTGCCAATATTCACGCCAGAAGTGCTTCAATAATTCAGAGATATCATAATGTCGTCGCTAAAAGGACCTGCTCACAAAATTTTGGCCTTATTGACGCCTGGACTCAGGCTCATAAGGAACCGCTACTATTCGTTACCATCATAAATCCTACACCTATTTAGTTGCATCTGAATGAAACAAAACGCTTTCGTAAAGCATTTTGTGATGTGTAGCACACTTCCTGATACACTAAAAAAAGCTAAAGGTGTGCCCTAATGCGGTGCTCCTAGGTCCTTCATTATTGCACGAAATCAGGCCCCGCCGCGGTGGTCTAGTGGCTAAGGTACTCGGCTGCTGACCCGCAGGGCGCGGGTTCGAATCCCGGCTGCGGCAGCTGCATTTCCGATGGAGGCGGAAATGTTGTATGCCGGTGTGCTCAGATTTGGGTGCACGTTAAAGAACCCCAGGTGGTCTAAATTTCCGGAGCCCTCCACTACGGTGTCTCTCATAATCATATAGTGGTTTTGGGACGTTAAACCCCACATATCAAATCAAATCAATTTGCGTGAAATCAGCACAAAGTTCCACTACGGCAGACCTATGACGTGGAAGCGAATCATAGAGTGCCGGCACAAGGTCACTGTCGGCCTTGAGGTTCTCCCACTCTTGATGTCCTACCACAGCTCATCAGGAATGGCTGTGTGGAGGCCCATTTTCCACAAGTTGTGGCTATGATTGCTGGTGCCAAGACAGCCGTTATGAAAAAAGCTGCAGAAGTAGTAGCTGTCACAGAGGTCCATAATGATTCCGCCGAAAGAGTCAATGAAAAGAGCAAGAAGGCAGATGCGCCGGCAAGAAAGTCTGCCGGCACTGTGGCGAGAAAAGCGGCAAAGGTGACCACTTTTGTCAAGCCCGTACGAATTCGCTGTGGGAGACGTTAGGCCAGCACTGCGCGAGCAGCTTACAAGACGTTGTGTGGCGGGCACGGCAAGGTGGTGTACGCCAAGATTATCGCCAACCAAAAGAGCTCTGGCACCCTCTGTTGCGGCTTGAGAAAGGTGAGCACTGCCGAAAATGTGAACAAGCGCTACAGGAGCTTGCGCAAAATTCAATCGCATTGTTCTATATCAGTGCAGTAATTGATCGATATGCGGGATTTAACGTCTCAAAACCACCAGATTATGAATATGAAATAAGCCGTAGTGGAAGACTGGAAGTTTCGACCACCTGGGGTTCTTTAACGTGCACAAAAATCAGAGAACACGGGCCTACAGCAATTCCGCCTCAATTGAAAACGCAGCCGCCGCAGCCGGGATTTGATCCCGTGACGTGCGTGTCAGCAGCCGAGTACCTGAGCCACTAGGCCATTGTGGCCGGGCTATATCAGTGAAGTAAATGGAGCACAAGTTTGGTGGCACCCAGCACAAACCGCCAGTCAACAGTGGAGCTACCATGGTGGCAGAAACCAGAACCACTACCGCTCGCGTGAAAAACAGCTAGGCCACCATCAAAGGAAAGTATGCGGCTGGCATGAAGGCATCAGAAACGGTCATATGAATGACATGTTCGCCAAATTTCGCGGCGACAAGGAGTGAAACATGGCGATTGAGCCCTAGATTAGTAACAAGATCTGCATCAGCAGAAGTACAAGACAGGAACGACGCCTTGAAAGACTACTAAGGTGACGACACGCAGCAAACTCTTTCTTCAGAAGGGGGCAGTGTGTGAGAATTGTGCTCAGCAAGCAGCTGGTGTGGCACGTGCTGCGCATCAGTGATGCGCGTGAACCACACACGGGCTATAAAAACAACAGTTGTGGTACGACCTGGACAGTCGGCAACGGACCGCTGTGAACGCGGAAGGGATGTGCCCCCAGCGGGATAGAGGTTAGGGGCAGTACGTCTGCCCACATTGTTGTATCGAGTAGCTATTGCGTTCTTTTAGTAGTATAATTGTTTAGTATTGTAGTTCAACTAACTATAGCATCATTTCCTTGGCGGCAAGATTGCGTGGAGCCTTCACGTTTGAAGACAATATTCGCTCATTGTGGCGTGCGGATGCTGCTAAAAAGAATTATGCGCTGAGGGGTCTGTATCTACTTTTTGGCCTCTAAGAAAAAGTTAGCTTTGGCGGAAAACTTCAAGAGATGAATGGTACCTACAAAGAAAAGCATCCTATATGTTTTCCATGTAAGTATGCGTTCACAATATTAACTAACAGATGAACACTGCTGGGCTTTGTATAGTAAGGCACCAAGCACAATCATGCAAGTGCGCCCACCACTGTTATTGACACAAGCTATGCAAGCGGCTAGAAAAGTAATCGACGTCTGTTTTTTCTTTTGTGCAAAAGGTATAATACAAAACCTGCTGGTGTTACCGCAGTTCGCCCATCCACAATGCCCTTAGACTGTCGCACCGTCATTCTGGAGCATCCTCTAGAAGATGGTCAGTAGGCAGACGCTCCCTTGTTCAGCTGTGCAAGTTTTAGTGTTAGCTACAAACGAACTCTGCTACTTTACATGTTTCCTGAATCATTCAACAAATCGTACATTCCGTTACGCTATAAATCTGATTCGTTCATGTGACTCACGTAGTTTTCGTGAAAATACGTGGTACGTCGCACTTTCAATGGTAGCCTATCGTGTACACATAGCTTCGCGAGGTTTTCTGTAGCCCGAAGGTTAGCTGAATGTTATCGTCTGACCTATTAGGTCAAAGCTGACATGATTTTACTTGTATATAGAACACGTCAGTGCTTTTGTGATGCATGAATCTCATAACGTTGTGCCCGGAAAGTCGCGCGGCCTTGCGATTTGCTCTTCAATAACTGAGCAATCTCAAATTAGGCAGCACTGCGCCGCTTGAGAAATGGCAGCAGACTGCAAGCGATTTTCTTGTTATTGAGGTTTAGGGCGAAACTGACAAAGTGTTCTCTGTACCCATACAAATGTGGTTACGTGGTATTGTTTGTACTGTCGAATATCATTAGGCGGAAGGAAGTGCTCAGATTTATTTGAGCAGTGATGTTGAAAGGAACCCTCGTCATGGCGAGGATTTTTCGCAGGACGTGGAAGGCTGTAAACGGACCAATAGTGACAGCGACAATGCGCCAGGCAGGCTCCGTACATACAACCTCGAAGTGTTTTTCAGTTCATACCTTAATTCTAGTTCTAGCAATGTCCTGGAGCACGCGTTGAATTTCTCAAATCATCGTTCATGCACAGTAACAGAGTTGAGATATAACCCTTCACACCACGGACAACACTTAGGTGGCTCTCAAGCTTCCATGGTTTGATATAGTATCTTGGTCTCATATATATTTCATTGTAGGTCATCACTTTAACCACTGAAAGTGTCATGGGCCGTACAGTGACACGTCCTTTCTGTTCCTAGGCCAACAAATGGGTTGATCATTTTTCAGGTGCCATCTTCAATCGTACTTCAGGTCATCTATAGTTCAGGGTTATTATGAATACCCGTAGACCGACACAGAATATTCATGTACTGGAGCTCATTGACCATCACATGGACTAATTCTAAAGGCATTTGATAAAAAGTTTATTAGCTGGCATATATAGCGATTTTTCCAAGGTATTCGGCCGTCTAAATTACTTAACACAGCCAAAAAAACTTGAAATATATGGAATTAGAGAAACACCACTTAAACTTATAACGTCCCATCTGCAACATAAAATGCAATGTGTTTGCTACCAAGGCAAACAATCTCGGCAAAAAGCAAACACCTCAGGTGTACCTCAAGGGAGCATTCTTTGTCCACTGCCATTTAAAATTCACACAAATGACATTTCACAAACTCAACATGGAGCAAAATACATCACCTATACGGATGATACAACCATTTTCTTTTGCATCAATATTTATGGTACTCTTCAGAATAGCAATAACATAGATCTCGGTAATCAATTATTTTGATATCAACACAATCAAAACAAAAGCCGTAATCTTCACCCCCCCCCCTGACAATCACCTGAACCAACCACTTTGAATCTTACTTTAGGCAAATCGCCTATAGAAGTTGTTGACTCCGTAAATCACTTGACGTATTTTTTGAAAAGAATTCTTCCTGGGACATTCAGGTTAACCATATTGCTACACAGGTAGCTCAGGTGGTATTAAGAATACTAGCGAGATTTGAATTCTACTTGTCAAGAGCTGTCAAACTTCATAAATACAATGCACAACTTCTTTCTAACTTAAACGATTGCTGTTTAGTTTGGGGCACAATAACGCTAACGAACCTCAACCAGCTGTTTATATTGAAAACAAAAGCACTATGCCACATTGCGTGGGTTGAAAAAAAAAACTGGGCACACAAAACCTTGTATATCAAATAAAATATCACGTCAGTATCAATTGTAGCCATTAAATCTAGCCATAAAGTATAAACACGATACAGAAGGACTTCTTTGTACATTATCCAAATTGACACCAATTACAAGATCTCATGATTCCCGTAATGATGATATCTAGGAA
Source organism: Rhipicephalus microplus (assembly GCF_043290135.1). Taxonomy (NCBI): domain Eukaryota; kingdom Metazoa; phylum Arthropoda; class Arachnida; order Ixodida; family Ixodidae; genus Rhipicephalus; species Rhipicephalus microplus. The sequence continues at coordinate 486,732,774 of NC_134710.1, read as the reverse complement.
ATGTCATTTCCATGCATCATGTTACCTCAACCAATGCTTCGCCATGAACTTTAAAGTTGGCTAAATTAACTCCATAAATGTGGTATTCACTTAAAAAACTAAAACCCATGCCATCAAGGCGTTTTAGTCAACAAGGAGTACTGCATTTCCTTCTTGTAAAGGGTGCAGCTTCTTTTCGATACATTTCTAAATTTTAAAGTTTCGCCGTTTTTGTTCACATAAAATTGTGTAACGGAAAGCTCATTCTGTTGTCATAATCTCGTAAGGATTTATCATTTTATAAATAATATATAGTATATATTGCAACTATTGTATTTGTTGGCATTAGTATAACTGTTATTTTCCATAAAAACTGTATATGTTTTGTGCGCTCTCGCTGTATGCCCTGTTAAATGGGGTCTCGAGGCTTCCCAAGTAGATAGTTACACTTTTTCTCGAGCCCTCGTGTTCCACAACACCCAAACTTGTGGACGAAATAAAGTTTGATTTTATTTAAAATATGAATATCTTGATCGTTTGGAGGGGCGGGTGTAAACTTCGAGGTCCCTTCTATGTCAAACAAAACAGGCTTTTTTCAGGCACCGTGAAATCTAATGTATTATTGTTTAATTCTGATATTGCCAAAGCAGTATACTTTTAACTGACAAGTGGCCTGTAAGCTGTTTTCCTCATTGCATTTCGATTACCAGTTTTGCGCAGAAAAGCTACTCTATTGCAATAACAGCCTGGCATTCAAAAGACCATCACGACACTTGCGAGACATGAGCTGCATTACGAGTGTATCACAATTTGCAACTTTTCTTGTGTTTCACTGCATGGAATGGAAGTTATTTGTACCGAGTGCAGCATAGGGAAAACAATGGCGGGAGAAATGGATACTGTGAGTGAGTAGGTTCTGCGCAAGGTACTCCAAAAACAGAGGCTCTATAGCGAACAGATTAAAAAAACACGGTCGATAGAAGTGGAAACCATTAATTATTTGAGGCTACTGGCCTATACGTGTACGTATGCAAGAGAATCTGCTCCGATCTGTTCAGGCAATTTTGAGTCGCAATATCTCTATTGGCTGAAACGGTGGACGGTGGCCACAGCCTAGTTTGGCAGACAATCCAAGAAGACCTAACTTAAAGACTGCGACATAGGAAGAAGCATTTTATGCAACTGTGGCTTCGTTGGAAGAAACAATATCTACTGAAGCTTTGTTTGATTCAGCAGTGCCAAACAGTGACAGTTCAATACTGAAAGGTAGACGGCACAGAGATTGTCGAGAAAGCCAATGCCTCACGATGCGTTTGGCAACTCAGAAGAGTCATGGAGGTGTATCTCTGGTGTGAGGGACTGGTCCGACTGTGCGTCCCTAGTGCAGACGGGAGTTGGGACGACTACGAGGCTTGTGCGAAAACTGCCCTCACTAAAGATACTATCTGTAAGTAGCGTAGTCTTGAACGTTGAACAGTGGCAGACAGCCAAGCTGGGCCCCCGCCACGGTGGTCTAGGGGCGAAGGTACTCGGCGGTTGACCCGCAAGTCACGAGATAGAATCATGGGCGCGGCAGCTGCATTTTCATTGGAGGCGAAAATGCTGTAGACCCGTGTGCTCAGATTTAGGCGCACGTCAAAGAACCCCAGGTGGTCGAAAATTCCGGAGCCCTCCACTACGGCGTCTCTCATAATGATGTGATGGTTTGGGGGAAATCAAACCCCACATAACCATTCAACAGCCATGCTGTAGGATAGGCTGTTTGGAGAGGTTAGAAATTTGTAAAAAACAGTGCTCTAATGAAGGATGGGTTTTGTGGAGCAAAAAGACGATGATGTTTGAATTGGCACTCGGTGCTTGCGCCAGTTTCTCTCGTTTTTCACAGAGATGTAGACGGGCATCTATAAAAGAGCGAGAAATGTTTCAACAAATATCGCTCACTTAGGACTTTATAAATTATTTTGAATATATATCCTGGTGTTCATTTTCAGAGGACATATGTAAAACAGAGAAAAGATCACAGTTTTGTGTTCAATGTGCATGTTCACTTTTCACATGACACACAGCGAAGGATTTTGAAGCGACTTCGAAAGTGACTCAACCATTGAACCTTTATGCGTTCATTGTAATACATGTACGGTATCAGCGTAACTTTGCGGACTCGCTCGATGGATTCTGTGCCAACCGGTTGTGCCCTCGCGATCTCCAACGACAGTGCAGCTCTAACCGACTGGGTTAGTTCTACGCCACCTCCTAACGCTGGTCCCCGACGACGACAACAACTTATCTCTGGCCGACTGGATTAGCCCTACGCCATCTCCTGTTGCCGACAAGAGCTCTCGCCAATATGGTGCCTCTTCCTCGGACTCCTGCGACCGTGTTTCATCTTTTCTATCTTCTCTTTACTTCCGTCATCGCTCGCTGTCCCTTCGCACCTATTTCTCTCTCTCTCTCTTTCTCTCTCTCTCTCTCTCTCTCTCTCTATATATATATATATATATATATACCTTTAATCCTATAGTTCAATTTCTCCTTACCCCAATCCCTTCTGAGCTACTGTTCAAGGGTCGCGCCAGATGCAGACAGTTACGGGGCTCACTTTTCCCTTCTTTTCTTTTTTATAACCACACAAGTGAAGTGTAACTTGAGAACCTATGAAAATTTGGTAATAGGTTTTGATTGCGTCATAGTTGAAAAATTGTTTTATCATTGTGAAATTTTTAGAAGATCCCTGCGACAGCTTTTCATGGTTCATAATGGATTATTGCGTAAACTAGTTTCTTATAACGCCAAAATTACCCTTGTTTGAGTGTGTACACCTCATAGCACGATCCAGTAATAAATCAACGTGTCACGAAAGGAGGACCATATGGTTCACCGACGAAAACTGGCCATGTTTCCACCAATATTTGTTTCGCGCAAAACAGAATGCTATACAACCCCATATTTCTCAAAGCAAAATAATTCCCTCAGCGAACGAACAGACAATAACCGAATAGTGTAATGCTACTACGGACGACAGCCTTTACAGCGATGTATTCGCCAATAACTTGATACTATATGATAATTAGTGAAGAGCGCGCGAAGCAGGTGGAACTGAATCTAGCAAACGACATTCACATTCGCGCACGCGGTGGCGGTTCTGGTGGAAGGATTCACCGTCAGCAAAGACAATGCATAACAAAGGAGTTTTTTTTCGTGTCGCTGGGAACGTCACTGCGGATTCAAAATAGGATAGTACCGTTTCACAAGTTTTCTTTATCCCAGTGAGCGCGTTGAAGAACAGCATAAATTACCAGCCTCTGTGCTGTCAATGTTCTTCCTGCAATGTATGTTGAATCCCATCCCCTCAGAAACAAGCACTACGTCACTGTCCTAAATATTTGTTGGGCTTTTCGAATAATTTCATTGAGTTCTGTGGATAACACAGCAGAAACTAGTCGGAAATATTTTGTGGGAAAGCCCTGAAGCGACTCAATTGTCTACGAGAGACGCCGTAGTGGAGCGCTATTTTCAATCTTCACCAGCCGAGGTTCTGAAATAACTTGGTACCTGGGCGTCTATGGCATTTCGCCTCCATCAAAATCCCGACGGTACTTACTCAGAGAAGCTGCTTCTTTCGGACCAGCAGTTTAAGACCATAACCACTGTGCAACAGCAGCATAACAAAATAAAAAAAACTTTGAGCTGTTGTTATTAGCGTGCTTTTTGCGTGGTCTAAACGTCTCATGCGCGCACTGGTCATGGTATGAAGGCAAGTGATGCTTGCAAAGTTAGGTGTTATGGTGGCTAAGTGTCTTGCTTTTCAGGTACAGTACGCGTTGATTCGTTTGACTTGTAGGCACATGCAAGCCATAAAACCTACATCACTGTGAAAAAAATATTCCGAGGTCGGAGTAAAGCACTTGTCCTCTAGCGCCCCCCTATTCGGAGCAATTTTTGCTCCGGACATCTGGAGCAAAGTTTTTGCTCTGGCTTGCCGGAAAATTCACGTGGCGCACCCGGAGTACTTTTACCAGACATTTCACTCCGGCTGACCGGAGAAATTGCGTGTGGCCGCCTGAGTACTTTTTACTGGCATTTCCCTCCAGCTGGCTTTAGGGATTACATGGCACCTCTGGAGCTTTTTTCACGGGTTTGTTACTCCGGCTATCCGGAGCTTTTGTGCAGTACCTTCGGGGTATTTTACAAATGCAGTTGCTTCGTCGAGACAAAATTTCAGTGAGAAGGATCATTATTTTTCAAGTGTTTGCTCCGCTGTTGTTTTATTGTATGCTCCATCGTTTCACGCATTGGTTAGATGAAGGCAGTCTCAATTATTAAGCAATCACTGCAGAGTTACTGTGAGTTCATTTCGAAAGATTGCTAGCACATGAAATTCAATAAAACACTTGAGTTCTTATTCTCTGATTTATTCGCTAAGACACGTTGCTGGGCTAGTTGGGTTCATCGTTTATAAGGGTATAGCGCACCACGACAAGGACACAAAAAAGAGAGATGCACACACACATAGCGCTAACTTGCAACTATTGTTTTATTCGCGATCACACATGCAATTTATACAGTAGCAGTAGACCGATAAAACCTGGAACATATGTTAAAATTCAACACACCTCATGCACGCGTCATCATCGTTTGCGACAATCTGCACTCGCCAACGTCAAAGTCTTTCGTTCACACACCTTTCAGATTGATCATTGTACACGCAATCACAAGTCAAAGGAGTGCCATAGACAACACCACGACAACAATTCACAAGTTTTCCCGGTGCTTGATCCTACACTCCCGTTTTCAGCAGCTGTCTGCGTTAACCTTTTCGCACATTCCTTGCAATCGTTCGGGAGCAGAAAACGCTACACCCACATCATCTTTTTTCGCTATTTTTCGCAAGTTATGCGAAATGGAATGCATGTAGGGCACTACAGCAACCTTGGCTGCCTTGTCTGTGACATCTGGCCTTCGTTTTCTGCTTATATTTGTGGCGACGGCGGTTAACAGGTGCATGGGATAATCCAATAAATGTGAACAAAAAACTTAGGGAACACAAACACAACGTAGAAAACGGTATATCTCGTCATTTGGCCCTTCACTGTCAGAGATGTGGTTGTGTCCCTGTGTTTTAAAACACCCGTATCCTCTTTAGGGCCCATGGCAGGACTACGTGTCAAATCATTGAAGCCTTTGAAATTGACAAAATGAAAGATAAATGTGTGAGTGTGGCTTCGATAGGTTTGTCAGCTAAAGAAAAGAAGTGTCTACAATCTTCACTTTGACGTTGACGAGTGGAGATTGTCGCAGTCGATGATGACGCGTGCATGACGCGAGCTGTATCATAACATGGTATGTTCCAGGTTTTATCGGTCTACTGTTACTGTATAAATAGCATGTGGGATCGCAAATAAAACAATAGTTGCATGTTAGCGCTGTGTGTGTGTGCGTCCCACTTTTTTGTGTCCTTGTCGTGGTACGCTATATCCTTATCAATTTTGATTTATTCAAAAAACTTCCTTGCTGGTGTATTACGCAGCATTTGAAAAAAAAGAGGCTAGAATAGACAAGCATTCAAAATGCCATCGAAAAACATAAGACAGAACAGATGAAATCAACAACACCCAAGTTTGAAGCGCAGCGCTTCAAATTGAAGCTCGTAATGCTTCAAAATAATATACGACAAACCAAGAACGCGTGGCCACCAGAAACAACTCTTCACCATCCCCGAAGGACCATCCATCAGATTCATTGACGACACAAGGATTCAGCTGATTGCTTCATGCTTAATTTAGCAAAAAAAACTAATTGTACATGAGAACTGCAATTCATGCGAGAGGCATAAAAACCTGAGATCACTGATGCCACGGACATTCAATGAATCCCGTATTCTTTGAGTTTGAGAACCAACTTAAAAAACTTACTCCCCCAACCACACCGGGAAAAACTCCGATTCATTGATGACGCCAAAGTACAGCTGATTGTTTCATGCATATTTAGCAAAAAAAGAATTGCACATGAGAGCTGCAGATCATGCGAGAGGCACAAAAATGGAGTACACTGAACACACACACACACACACACACGCACGCACACACGCTTGCACGCACACACGCACGCACGCACACACACACACACACAAACACACACACACACACACACACACACACAGAGAGAGAGAAGACAGGATGAGCGTTCATTATTGTCACGTTTCTTTCCTCAAGTTATCGATCGGCAGAGTTTCTTGATTGCGCCATTCCTCGCAGTCTTCACCTCCACCTTGCGCACCATTCCGTCCGCACTGGGCAGGCTTTGGGTGTAAACGTCGATGGGCCCATCGTTGCGATTTACGTCTTTGTCTCTGATGAGCACGACGTCGCCTTCTTTTATATCATTTTTTCTCACTTGCCATTTCCGACGTTCCTGCAGAGTAGCGAAATACGTTGAACGCCAGCGTTTCCAAAATTGGTTAGCCATGTTCTGGGCTTGATTCCAGTGTCGCTTGTACAGATTAGTTGTATCTATTTCTCCACTAGTTGGGGATGCGCCTCTCGTCTTGTGTGTCAGTAGCGTCGCCAAAGAGAGAATGGTGGGATCTTCGGGGTCCGAGAAAATCGGAGTTATAGGTCTGGCATTCATGATGGCTGCGACTTCTGCTAAGAAGGTGGCAAGAATGTCGTGAGTAAGCCGTTGATGACGTGATTGCATAAGGATGGAATCAAGAATACGGCGTGCCATACCGATCATCTTCTCCCTTGCGCCGCCCATGTGGGACGCGTGCGGTGGATTGAATATCCACTTACAGCCAGTGTTCGCTAGGAACCTGCCAAATTGTGAGCTATTGAAGTTCTCAGTACTAATTCCAAGTTCTCTGCATGCACCGAAAAAATTCGTCCCGAAGTCAGAGCATACAAGCTTCACAGGTCCTCTTACTGACATGAACCTTCGAAAAGCATTGATGAAGCTCGACGTGTCAATTGATTCGATGAGTTCAATGTGCACTGCGGGAATGCTGAAGCATGTGAACATTACTGCCCAGCGCTTGCTGTTGGCAATACCACCTCTCCTTTGGCGGGAGGTAACCAACCAGGGGCCAAAAACATCGATTCCCACGTTTGTAAAAGGGTGCTTCGTGCTGATTCGTTCGGCCGGAAGGTCAGACATCTTCTGATCGTGAAGGCAGCCTCGTAGCTACTTCCTCGAAATACAGGTCTCCAACTCAGAGGAGATGCATCTTTTGCTTTCAACAATCCAATATCCAGCAGCTCTCACAGACAAGAGAGCTTGTCTTATGAACTTGCTCTCTTCTCTGGATACAATGCAGCTCTTCATGAAGTTCTTTCATGAAGTGCACGAAGCGCTCTTTGTCTCAGGGTTTTTTCGCAACGTGCATCGCAGCGAGTACAGGCCAGAGAGAGCCTGTTTTCGGTTATTCGAAAGCCGTCTTCTTGGTGAGCGAAAAGGTAGAGGGGCAACCCAGTTGTTTGACCTGTCTTTGTGTAATTCTCTATCCATAATATTGAGGAAGGCTGTGTCTTCTATAGACAGGGAATGCTCGTTGTCTTCTCACGTTGTCTCGAACAAGTTAGGTGCCAAGCTGTCATCTGATGTGTTATTGATGAGAAACCATTCTTGATCTGATGCTTATCCGAAGTTTAGAGAACCAGCACTTACATCACCAAGAAATGTTTTCTACATGGGGTGAAAAGGGACGGTCTTCCATTGCCCAGAATGTGTGTTTTTTACACATTTATGGTGTCTGTTTTACGCGTTTGACACCGGCAGACGTTATCGACAATGACCCATCCGAGATCGAGCATCTGCCCATATGTAACGTTAGGCGGCCCATTAATGGTCTGGCGAACTTTGTGGACTCTGAGAACGTCTCGACCGAGGAGGAGCAGTATTCTTGCCTCTTCGAGAGGTGGAATGTGAGCGGCAATGGCCTTCAAGTGCGGGTAGTTCCGTGCTGCGTCTGGTGTTGGAATTTCTTACCTGTTGTCCGGAGTCTCATCCCACTCAAGAAGTGGTGGAAGGAAGAGCTTGACAATGCCCGATACGCTCCGCACAAAGAAGCCGTTAGCGATCCTACCAACAACCGCAGTACTGCCGGAACAAGTGAGTAATGTGTACTGGGTAGGTGTGCCCTCCGCACTGAACTCTTCGAGAAGTGCTGGCCGAACCAACGAACGATTACTCTGTTCATCGAGTATCGCGTATGCTCTTAATATCTTGTCAGGCTGAGATTGATGGGTCACATCCACGAGGCAGATTTTAGCGTACGATTTGTAGTGGTCGTTCACGTCTGCCACCTAGGTAGGCATAGATGTGACTCTTCATCCAAATTCTGAGCAGAACTGTTATCGCGTTCAATAGGCTTCGGTGACTCTGAGCACGTAGCTCATGGGTGAAGCGCTGTCGCATGATTACCGCTGCTGCATATGTAGCATATTACGACCGCCTTGCAGTGCCACTGCGTCAGGTTTGAGGAGAAAAAACATCGTAGACATATTCCGTGCGCTTTAAGAAAGGTCATCCGCTCTCTCAGTGTTCTTTCACGGAAAACATGACACCTTGCAAGAACATGAGGCTTCTTATGATGCGGGCAGCATTTTTCGAAGCTCTTTGATTCAAGTAGCTGCTTTGGAATGGGTTCCTGAGCCTGCTCGAAGGCGTTATCTACATCTGTTTTCCTTGTTGACACAGATGACTTGGGCAGCGGGGTGTCGGAGGTCGTTTCTTCTTTTCGCTGTGTGATCGAAGACGAGACATATTGTGGTTGCAGGATGAAGCTGGGATCGTTCCTAATGCCTGCCTAGTCTTGTACAAACTTTGAAAAAACCGCAAAGGGTGGGAACGCAGTGTTGTTCTGTTTTTTGTATTTAGTCCCCACGGACATCTAATTTTCTTGAAGTCCAGATGGTAACTTGGAAACAATTGTGTTTATTCTTCTTGCGCTATCCAAATAGTCAAGACCGGCGAAGTAGGGATCAGATTTGGCAGCTTCGAGTTTCAGCAGGAGGTCTCCGAGCTCTTGCATTTTGGCATTATCCCAGTACGATATTCTTGGGAATTCCTCCAACCTCCTCGGCAGCGCATCCTCTATTGCCTCAGGACGTCCGAAGGTGTTGTTAAGCCGTTCCAACACGATTTTTAAGCCCTTCGACAAGTCATCGACATGAACAGATTTAAACCTTAGAACTTGATGCGAGGACTCAGGGCCAAGCCATTTGAATTGAGGTCAAGCTCTTCCTGCGCAGAAAGGTCTAGATCTCTGATGACGCCTTTGAAAGTTGACTTCCAAGCTCGAAAGTTCTCAGGTCGATCATCAAACTTTGTAAGCCTTGTAGAGACAAGGCTTTTGTGGCACAGGAATTTAACGACGCCGGCAAGCTCTTAGCTGGAACTGTTAGGTGCTGGCGTGTACGCAGGCGGCTGATGATAGTCACGCAAGTCTGTGAGGTGGTTGGTTACTGCGGCATGCTACAAGCTCTGGCTTCTTGGATGAACAACAGGCGCCCGAAGAGACGCAAGCTCGGCATCACGTATAGAGGTTTGCTCAGTGATGTAGTTCGAAACCCGTAGTGTCCGGTCTAAAGGTGGGTGTGGGTGCACACACTCCCCACCATCCTGTTCCACAGCTGCTTCGAGTGCACTTGCCTGCGCGTCTGCAGCAGCTACCTCTTTTTCATGTTGTAATACCTCAAGCTCGGCCTCAATCCTTGCCTTCTTAAAGTGCATTGCAGCCTATTTACGACCAAACTGAGCACTTGCTTTGACGGCCTCTGCTAGCGCGCAGGCCTGCACAGCAACCAGACTAAACGTGGAGGAGCCGGATGGTCGTGATCACAAGGAAGCTCTTGAGTGAGCCGATAGAGAGAACTGCGATGCTGTTTCTTGTGCCTTGTAGCGTTCTTGTGGTGTAGCCTCTCGTAACTTTTTCTCACGATCGCCTCACGGTCTTCATCGATTGCCTGTCGGAGCTGTCATTCGTGCCTGGCTTCAGACGTCTTTGCCTTCTCGAGAAAGGCTGAGTATCTTGCGGTAGCATGTTCGTAGCACTCGTAACTTGCACGAAGCTGCGTTTTGCGCCGATAAACTTCTGTCCTTCCTTAGCGCGTGTCAGTGTCTGAAAAGCGCTCTCCACGTTTTTCCTAACAGAGTCTAGTTTACGGCAGTGCTTGTTTCAGAAGGACCAGAGAGACCACAGAACCGATACATCTTCGGTTTATTGTTGACAGAAGAAAAATGAAAACTATGCAGAGCGTGCCCCTGCCCACTTGTTTTTCCTTGCCTCCGAACTTCATCTTCAATCTGTTTTCTACATCTTCCCGCCTGCCAGATTCAACCAAAGCATTCTTCGAGCGAATACAACAGTTGTATCGGTCTCTTGACAAATTCGAGTTGTACGGCTCTTCTTACTGCACACGTAATGATCACAAAGTAAAACTTTGTAAATTTGTCGCCTTTCTTCTCTCGAGGATTTGGCGGTCCAGCAAAGTCTACACAAACTGTGTCGAATGACCTCGTTTGTGGCATCCTGTCAGTCTGTAGTGGTGAAATTTCTTGTGCCTTTTGTCAAGAATTAAACCTTCTACCTGTGATGCATTTCTTTATAACACATATCATCTGTCGGCCACGCACAATCCAAAACCGCGTTCATGAATGTGTCAATGTTGCCGCAACGTCACCGTGCATTCTCACTTGATGCGCGTTCAGAAGTAGGAGTTCTGAAAAGTGACTTTCTCTTGATAAAGCAAGAGGATGCATCTCATCAAAGCTTAAATCACTCCACCGAAGCCTCTCTTTTACTCTTAGGACACCTTGATCATCTTCGAAGATGTTCATGCTGTACAGATTCATGTTGTCATATATAACTCAGGGCCCTCAGTCCCCAGCAGCTGCGAAGCAACTGACCATGGCGGCGGTCAGATATGCAACGCAGCAGAGGGTGCTAAGAATCTCTGGACTACTTGCCGCCTTTGGAACCTGAACTTGGCAACGTTTAACGCTAGAACCTTATCTAGTGAGGGAAATCTAGCTGTACTACTCGAGGAGCTAGAGGGTGTTAAATGGGATATAATAAGGCTCAGTGAGGTTAGGAGGAAGGATGAGGCCTATACGGTGCCACAGAACGGGCACGTTCTTTGCTCTCGGGGCTTGGCTGACAAAAGAGAACTGGGAGTGGGTTGCTAATTCCCAGAAACCTAGCCGCAACATAGAACACTGTAGCATTAACGAAAAGTAGATAGGCATCGTAATTAAATTGAATAAGAGATACAAGATGAACGTGTTACAGACTTACGCGCCTACATCTAGTCATGATGACGCTTTAGTTGAAAGCTTCTATGAAGACGTGGAATCGGCAATCAGTAAGGTAAAAACACAGTATACTATAGTGATGGGCGACTTTAATGCAAAGGTAGGGATGAAGCAGGCTGGAGACCAGGCAGTAGAAGATTATGGCATCGGCACTAGAAACGCCAGAGGAGAGCTACTAGTAGAATTCGCAGAATACAATAATTTGCGGATTTTGAATACTTTCTACCGAAAACGAGAAAACCGCAAGTGGACATGGAGGAGCCCTAATGGCGAAAATAAGAACGAAATAGACTTTATAATGACTGCACACCCAGGAATCGTGCAGGATGTGGAAGTGGTTGGCAAGGTACGATGCAATGACCATAGAATGGTACGGTCTCGAATTCGCCTACACTTGAAGAAGGAACGACAGAAACTGATACGCAAGAAGCGAATCAATGAGCTATCACTGAGAGGGAAAGTACAGGAATTCAGAATGTCGCTGCAGAACAGGTACTCGGCTCTTAGTGAGGAAACCAACCTCTCCGTAGATACAATGAATGATAATCTGACGAGTATCATTACGGAGTGTGCAGTGGAAGTTGGAGGCAGGGTAGTAAGACAGGACACTGGCAAGCTTTCCCAGGAAACGAAGAACCTAATTAAGAAGCGTCAAATCATGAAAGTGTCAAGTACAACAGACAAAATAGAACTGGCAGAGCTTTCGAAGTTGATTAATAGACGTAAGGTATGCGATGTAAGAAGGTATAACATGGAGAGAATTGAACACGCTCTGAAAAACGGAGGAAGCGTCAAAGGATTGAAGAGGAAACTTGGGATAGGCAAAAGTCGGATGTATGCACTAAGGGACAAAGAAGGCAAAATAACTTGTGGCGCAACTCCGGAAAGGAATCTACGTCGATGACGTTTTGCTAGGAGCCGACAAATACTTGACATCGACAAACATATACCAAGAAGCACGAGGCAATTTTCGTAATTCGGGAATGAATATAAAAAATGGATTTCCAATGACGCCGAACTAGGAAAACTATCTGATGAAGAAGGAGATGATCTGGATGTAGGGATAAGAAAAGAGGGACAAATCAAGATTTCGGGACTGAAATGGAATTTTGGAGACGACGTGTTGAGCTTTCCCGACACTACATGGCGAAATGACAAGGACATGAGACAACTCTCAAAAAGACAGGTTTTGCAGGCCACGGCAAAGCTATATGACCCTTTAGGTTTTCTGACACCATTTTCAATTAGAGCAAAAATATTGCTGCAAAAAAATTTGAATGGATAAACTGAGATGGGATGACCCGTTACCAAGCCAGCACAGATCAGCTTGGAAGCACTGGTCGGAGGAGCTTTAGCACTTAAATCACCTCACCGTTAACAGATGCTATGACAACAGGCAAGCTGAAGTGAAAGTATCGACTCTACACGTGTTATATGATGCAAGTCCAATGGCGTATGGAGCAGCAGCATACGTTGTAACAGAATACTACGATGGAAGCAATGAAGCCAATTTAATCATTGCAAAAGGTAGAGTCGCTTCAATTAAAAATATTACACTAGCAAGATTGGAGTTGTTGGCAGCCACAATATCAGTCAGATTGGCAAGTCATATAACTGAGAATTTCGTCAGAAAACTAAGGAATGTGAAATTCTGGACTGTCTCTCAAATTGTATTATGCTGGATAAAGTCTAACAAGATGACAGGTCTGTTTGTTCGTAACCGCGCAGCAGAAATTAAAAGCAAGTCCAACGAGAGTCAATGGGGATATGTTAAAGGTGATGAAAATCTTGCGGATTTGATGACAAGGGGAATAGAGGTGAAACGTTTGCTGAACAGTGAATTAGCCCCGCCGCGGTGGTCTAGTGGCTAAGGTACTCGGCTGCTGACCCGCAGGGCGCGGGTTCAAATCCCGGCGGCGGCGGCTGCATTTCCGATGGAGGCGGAAATGTTGTAGGCCCGTGTGCTCAGATTTGGGTGCACGTTAAAGAACCCCAGGTGGTCTAAATTTCCGGAGCCCTCCACTACGGCGTCTCTCATGATCATATAGTGGTTTTGGGACGTTAAACCCCACATATCAATCAATCTGAACAGTGAATTATGGTGGAAAGGCCCCCCGTGGATCAAGAAAAAAACAAAGGCCTGATTATAACATCAAGGAAGAATCAGACAATGATGACAACAAAAATGACGAAAAGACCGTAGCAAGCTTAACTACCACCATGAGTGAAGAAAAGATAATTGATGTGAACAGGTTTGGATCTTACAAGAAAGCTTCACGAGTTACCGCGTGGGTGATGCGTTGTATAGAAAACCAGCGAAAGGAAAAGAAAACAAGTTTGCTCAAAGGAGAAGAATTGGACAAGGCAGAGTTGGTGCTGATAAAGCAGGAGCAGAAAACGTTACAAAATGCGGTGACACGAATATCATCATCATCATCATCAGCCTGACTACGTCCACTGCAGGAGAAAGGCGTCTCCCATGTCCGCCAGTTAACCCGGTCCTGTACTTGCTGCTGCCAATTTATACCCGCAAACTTCTTAATCTCGTCTGCCCACCTAACCTTCTGTCTCCCCTAACCCGCTTCCCTTCTCTGGGAATCCAGTTAGTTACCCTTAATGACCAGCGGTTATCCTGTCTACGCGCTACATGCCCGGCCCATGTCCATTTTCTTTTCTTTATTTCAACTATGATATCCTTAACCCCCGTTTGTCCCCTAATCCACTCTGCTCTCTTCTTGTCTCTTAAGGTTACACCTACCATTTTTCTTTCCATTGCTCGATACGTCGTCCTCAATTTAAGCTGAACCCTCTTTGTAAGTCTCCAGGTTTCTGCTCCGTAGCTAAGTACCGGCAAGATACAGCTGTTATATACCTTCCTCTTGAGGGATAGTGGCAATCTGCCTGTCATAATTTGAGAGTGCTCGCCGAATGTACTCCACCCCATTCTTATTCTTATAGTTACTTCAATCTCGTGGTTAGGCTCTGCGGTTATTACCTGCCCTAAGAAGACATATTCTTTTACAACTTCAAGTGCACTATTACCTATTTTGAAGCGCTGCTCCTTTCCGAGGTTGTTGTACATTACTTTCGTTTTCTGCAGATTAATTTTAAGACCCACCTTTCTGGTCTCCTTGTCTAACTCCGTAATCATGAGTTGCAATTCGTACCCTGAGTTACTCAGCAATGCAGTGTCATCAGCGAAGCGCAGGTTACTAAGGTATTCTCCATTAACTCTTATCCCTAATGTTCCCATTCTAGGCTTCTGATAACCTCCAGTAAGCACGCGGTAAATAGCATTGGGGAGATTGTGTCCCCCTGCCTTACACCCTTCTTGATTGGTATTCTGTTGCTTTCTTTATGAAGCACTATGGTAGCAGTTGATCTCCTGTAGATTTTTTCCAGAATGTTTATATATACTTCATCTACGCCCTGATTCCGCAGTTTCTGCATGACGGCTGATATTTCTACTGAATCAAGCGCCTTCTCGTAATCTATGAAGGCTATGTATAGTGGTTGGTTATACTCTGAGCATTTCTCTATTACCTGATTGATAGTATGAATGTGGTCAATTGTTGCGTAGCCTGTTCAAAATCCTGCTTGTTCCTTTGGTTGATTGAATTCTAATGTTTTCTTTACTCTGTTAGCAATTACTTTTGTAAATAGCTTGTATACTACAGAGAGCAAGCTGATCGGCCTGTAATTCTTCAAGTCCTTGTCATCTCCTTTCTTATGTATTAAGATGATATTAGCGTTCTTCCAAGACTCTGGTACCCTTCCCGTCAGGAGACACCTCGTAAACAGGGTGGCTAGTTTTTCTAACACAATCTGTCCTCCATCTTTCAGCAGATCTGATGTTACCTGATCCTCCCCAGCAGCTTTGCCTCTTTGCATGCTCTCCAAAGCTTTTCTGACTTCTTCTATCATTACTGGTGGGGTGTCATCTGGGTTAATGCTAGCTCCTATAGCATTAAGGTCGTGGTTGTCTCGGCTACTGTACAGATCTCTGTAAAACTCCTCGGCTATTTTAACTATCCTATCCATATTGGTAGTTATTTTGCCTTCATTGTCCCTTAGTGCATTCATCCGACTTTTACCTATCCCAAGTTTTCTCTTCACTGCTTTGACGCTTCCTCCGTTTTTCAGAGCGTGTTCAATTCTCTTCATGTTATACCTTCTTACATCGCATACTTTACGCCTATTAATCAACTTCGAAAGCTCTGCCAGTTCTATTTTCTCTGTTTTACTTGACACTTTCATGCTTTGACGCTTATTATTAGGTTCTTCGTTTCCTGGGAAAGCTTGCCAGTGTCCTGTCTAACTACCCTGCCTCCAACTTCCACTGCATAATCCGTAATGATACTCGTTAGATTATCATTCATTGTATCTACGCTAAGGATGGTTTGCTCACTAAGAGCCGAGTACCTGTTCTGCAGCGACACTCTGAATTCCTGTACTTTCCCTCTCAGTGATTGCTCATTGATTGGCTTCTTGCGTATCAGTTACTGTCATTCCTTCTTCAAGTCTAGGCGGATTCGAGACCGTACCATTATATGGTCACTGCATCGTACCTTGCCAACCACTTCCACATCCTGCACGATTCCTGGGTGTGCAGTCATTTTAAAGTCTATTTCGTTCTTATTTTCGTCTTCAGGGCTCCTCCTTGTCCACTTGCGGTTTTCTCGTTTTCGGTCGAAGGTATTCAAAATCCGTAAATTATTGCGTTCTCCGAATTCTACTAGTAGCTCTTCTCTGGCGTTTCTAGTGCCGATGCCATATTCTTCTACTGCCTGGTCTCCAGCCTGCTTCTTCCCTACCTTTGCATTAAAGTCGCCCATCACTATAGTATACTGTGTTTTTACCTTACTCATTGCCGATTCCACGTCTTCAAAGAAGCTTTCAACTGAAGCGTTATCATGGCTGGATGTAGGCGCGTAAGCCTGTACTACCTACATATTGTATCTTTTATTCAGTTTATTTACAATACCTACCACCCTTTCATTAAAGCTATAGTATTCCTCTATGTGGCCATATATGTTTATGTGAATTAGGAACCCCACTCCCAGTTCTCTTCTGTCTGCCAAGCCCCGATAGCAAAGAAAGTGCCCATTCGGTAGCACAGTATAGGCCTCATCTGTCCTCCTAACCTCACTGAGCCCTATTATATCCCATTTAACACCCTCTAGCTCCTCGAGTAGTACAGCTAGATTTCCCTCACTAGATAAGGTTCTAGCGTTAAACGTTGCCAAGTTCAGGTTCCAAAGGCGGCAAGTAGTCCAGAGATTCTTAGCACCCTCTGCTGCGTTGCATATCTGACCGCCGCCATGGTCAGTTGCTTCGCAGCTGCTGGGAACTGAGGGCCCTGAGTTATATATGACAACATGAATCTGTACAGCATGAACATCTTCGAAGATGATCAAGGTGTCCTAAGAGTAAAAGAGAGGCTTCGGTGGAGTGATTTGAGCTTTGATGAGATGCATCCTATTGCTTTATCAAGAGAAAGTCACTTTTCAGAACTCTTACTTCTGAACGCGCATCAAGTGAGAATGCACGGTGACGTTGCGGCAACATTGACACATTCATGAACGCGGTTTTGGATTGTGCGTGGCCGACAGATGATATGTGTTATAAAGAAATGCATCACAGGTAGAAGGTTTAGTTCTTGACAAAAGGCACAAGAAATTTCACCACAACAGGCTGACAGGATGCCAAAAACGAGGTCATTCGACACAGTTTGTGTAGACTTTGCTGGACCGCTAAATGCTCGAGAGAAGAAAGGTGACAAATTTACAAAGTTTTACTTTGTGATCATTACGTGTGCAGTAAGAAGAGCCGTACAACTCGAATTAGTCAAGAGACCGATACAACTGTTGTATTCGCTCGAAGAATGCTTTGGTTGAATCTGGCCGGCGGGAAGATGTAGAAAACAGACTGAAGATGAAGTTCGGAGACGAGGAAAAACAAGTGGGCAGGGGCACGCTCTGCATATTTTTCATTGTTCTTCTGCAACAATAAACCGAAGATGTATCGGTTCTGTGGTCTCTCTGGTCCTTCTGAAACAAGCACTGCCATAAACTAGACTCTGTTTGGAAAAACGTGGAGAGCGCTTTTCAGGCACTGACACGCGCTAAGGAAGGACAGAAGTTTACCGGCGCAAAACGCAGCTTCGTGCAAGTTACGAGTGCTACGAACATGCTACCGCAAGATACTCAGCCTTTCTCGAGAAGGCAAAGACGTCTGAAGCCAGGCACGAATCACAGCTCCGACAGGCAATCGATGAAGACCGTGAGGCGATCGTGAGAAAAAAGTTACGAGAGGCTACACCACAAGAACGCTACAAGGCAAAAGAAACAGCATCGCAGTTCTCTCTATCGGCTCACTCAAGAGCTTCCTTGTGATCACGACGATCCGGCTCCTCCACGTTTAGTCTGGTTGCTGTGCAGGCCTGCGCGCAAGCAGAGGCCGTCAAAGCAAGTGCTCAGTTTGGTCGTAAAGAGGCTGCAATGCACTTTAAGAAGGCAAGAATTGAGGCCGAGCTTGAGGTATTACAACATGAAAAAGAGGCAGCTGCTGCAGATGCGCAGGCAAGTGCACTCGAAGCAGCTGTGGAACAGGATGGTGGGGAGTGTGTGCACCCACACCCATCTTTAGACCGGACACTACGGGTTTCGAACTACATCACTGAGCAAACCGCCATACGTTATGCCGAGCTTGCGTCTCTTTGGGCGCCTCTTGTTCATCCGAGAAGCCAGAGCTTGTAGCATGCCGCAGTAACCAACCACCTCACAGACTTGCGTGACTATCATCAGCCGCCTGCGTACACGCCAGCACCTAACAGTTCCAGCTCAGAGCTTGCCGGCGTCCTTAAATTCCTGTGCCACAAAAGCCTTGTCTCTACAGGGCTTACAAAGTTTGATGATCGACCTGAGAACTTTCGAGCTTGGGAGTCATCTTTCAAAGGCGTCATCAGAGATCTAGACCTTTCTGCGCAGGAAGAGCTTGACCTCAAATCAAATGGCTTGGCCCTGAGTCATCGCATCAAGTTCTAAGGTTTAAATCTGTTCACGTCGATGACTTCTCGAAGGGCTTAAACATCGTGTGGGAACGGCTTAACAACACCTTCGGACGTCCTGAGGCAATAGAGGATGCGCTGCTGAGGAGGTTGGAAGAATTCCCAAGAATATCGTACTGGGATAATGCCAAAATGCAAGAGCTCGGAGACCTCCTGCTGAAACTCGAAGCTGCCAAATCTGATCCCTACTTCGCCGGTCTTGACTATTTGGATAGCGCAAGAAGAATAAACACAATTGTTTCCAAGTTACCATCTGGACTTCAAGAAAATTAGATGTCAGTGGGGACTAAATACAAAAAACAGAACAACACTGCGTTCCCACCCTTTGCGGTTTTTTCAAAGTTTGTACAAGACTAGGCAGGCATTAGGAACGATCCCAGCTTCATCCTGCAACCACAATATGTCTCGTCTTCGATCACACAGCGAAAAGAAGAAACGACCTCCGACACCCCGCTGCCCAAGTCATCTGTGTCAACAAGGAAAACAGATGTAGATAACGCCTTCGAGCAGGCTCAGGAACCCATTCCAAAGCAGCTACTTGAATCAAAGAGCTTCGAAAAATGCTGCCCGCATCATAAGAAGCCTCATGTTCTTGCAAGGTGTCATGTTTTCCGTGAAAGAACACTGAGAGAGCGGATGACCTTTCTTAAAGCGCACGGAATATGTCTACGATGTCTTTTCTCCTCAAACCTGACGCAGTGGCACTGCAAGGCGGTCGTAATATGCTACATACGCAGCAGCGGTAATCATGCGACAGCGCTTCACCCATGAGCTACGTGCTCAGAGTCACCGAAGCCTATTGAACGCGATAACAGTTCTGCTCAGAATTTGGATGAAGAGTCACATCTATGCCTACCGAGGTGGCAGACGTGAACGACCACTACAAATCGTACGCTAAAATCTGCCTCGTGGATGTGACCCATCAATCTCAGCCTGACAAGATATTAAGAGCATACGCGATACTCTATCAACAGAGTAATCGTTCGTTGGTTCGGCCAGCACTTCTCGAAGAGTTCAGTGCGGAGGGCACACCTACCTAGTACACATTACTCACTTGTTCCGGCAGTACTGCGGTTGTTGGTAGGATCGCTAACGGCTTCTTTGTGCGGAGCGTATCAGGCAATGTCAAGCTCTTCCTTCCTCCACTTCTTGAGTGGGATGAGACTCCGGACAACAGGTAAGAAATTCCAACGCCAGACGCAGCACGGAACTACCCGCACTTGAAGGCCATTGCCGCTCACATTACACCTCTCGAAGAGGCAAGAATACTGCTCCTCCTCGGTCGAGACGTTCTCAGAGTCCACAAAGTTCGCCAGACCATTAATGGGCCGCCTAACGTTACATTTGGGCAGATGCTCGATCTCGCATGGGTCATTGTCGATAACGTCTGCCTGGGTCAAACGCGCAAAACAGACACCATAAATGTGTTAAAAACACACATTCTGGGCAATGGAAGACCATCCCTTTTCACCCCATGTAGAAAATATTTCTTGGTGATGTAAGTGCTGGTTCTCTAAACTGCGTATAAGCATCAGATCAAGAATGGTTTCTCATCAATAACACATCAGATGACAGCTTGGCACCTAACCTGTTAGAGACAACGTGAGAAGACAACGAGCATTCTTTTCTATAGAAGACACAGCCTTCCTCAATATTATGGATAGAGAATTACACAAAGACAGGTCAAACAACTGGGTTGCCCCTCTATCTTTTCGCTCACCAAGAAGACGGCTTTCGAATAACCGAAAAGAGGCTCTCTCTGGCCTGTACTCGCTGCGATGCACGTTGCGAAAAACCCTGAGACAAAGAGCGCTTCGTGCACTTCATGAAAGAACTTCATGAAGTGCACGCATTGTATCCAGAGAAGAGAGCAAGTTCATAAGACAAGCTCGCTTCGAAAGTTTGGCCCAATTTTGGATTCCCAGGGGCTAATCCGTGTCGGTGGCCGCTTGAACAAAGGTGACCTTCCAGATCAAGAGAAAAACCCTTTAATAATACCTGGCCGACACCATGTCGCGAAACTCCTCGTGCACCACCACCATGG
Organism: Rhipicephalus microplus; assembly: GCF_043290135.1. Classification (NCBI taxonomy): domain Eukaryota; kingdom Metazoa; phylum Arthropoda; class Arachnida; order Ixodida; family Ixodidae; genus Rhipicephalus; species Rhipicephalus microplus. The sequence goes on along the minus strand of NC_134710.1, from coordinate 486,712,372 downwards.
CTGTGTGCAACTTTAAGGTCGACACATCACGGAGGGAGCTGTGAGAGCTGCTGGATATTGGATTGTTGAAAGCAAAAGATGCATCTCCTCTGAGTTGGAGACCTGTATTTCGAGGAAGAAGCTACGAGGATGCCTTCACGATCAGAAGATGGCTGATCTTCCGGCCGAACGAATCAGCACGAAGCACCCTTTTACAAACGTGGGAATCGATGTTTTTGGCCCCTGGTTGGTTACCTCCCGCCAAAGGAGAGGTGGTATTGCCAACAGCAAGCGCTGGGCAGTAATGTTCACATGCTTCAGCATTCGCGCAGTGCACATTGAACTCATCGAATCAATTGACACGTCGAGCTTCATCAATGCTTTTCGAAGGTTCATGTCAGTAAGAGGACCTGTGAAGCTTGTACGCTCTGACTGCGGGACGAATTTTTTCGGTGCATGCAGAGAACTTGGAATTAGTACTGAGAACTTCAATAGCTCACAATTTGGCAGGTTCCTAGCGAACACTGGCTGTAAGTGGATATTCAATCCACCGCACGCGTCCCACATGGGCGGCGCAAGGGAGAAGATGATCGGTATGGCACGCCGTATTCTTGATTCCATCCTTATGCAATCACGTCATCAACGGCTTACTCACGACATTCTTGCCACCTTCTTAGCAGAAGTCGCAGCCATCATGAATGCCAGACCTATAACTCCAATTTTCTCGGACCCCGAAGATCCCACCATTCTCTCTTTGGCGACGCTACTGACACACAAGACGGGATGCGCATCCCCAACTAGTGGAGAAATAGATACAACTAATCTGTACAAGCGACACTGGAATCAAGCCCAGAACATGGCTAACCAATTTTGGAAACGCTGGCGTTCAACGTATTTCGCTACTCTGCAGGAACGTCGGAAATGGCAAGTGAGAAAAAATGATATAAAAGAAGGCGACGTCGTGCTCATCAGAGACAAAGACGTAAATCGCAACAATGGGCCCATCGACGTTTACACCCAAAGCCTGCCCAGTGCGGACGGAATGGTGCGCAAGGTGGAGGTGAAGACTGCGAGGAATGGCGCAATAAAGAAACTCTGCCGATCGATATCGGCAGTGGTGCCCTTGTTTTCGCCATCAAGCAACAGTGGCGTCTAACAAGCAGACACCAGACAGGGAGTATGCCATCCCCTCTCGAAGAGAGCGGCCAGCAGACGTGTTTGCCTGTCAAGTGCCGCCAACGGAAGGGGGGGAACGCTTAAGCCCCAAATAGGGGCTACTTCCACGTCTTTAAAACCCTTTTTCTTTTGTTATGGCCACTCTAAACAGGCACCGCCAATGACCTTCAGAGCGTCATCGGTCATCTTCTCTGTCGGCTTACGGAAAGAGCGAAAGCACCTGTCGTCGACGGAAGAAGAATGGCCAGGTGGCGGGCAGACTCGCCCTACCAGCCCGGGCAACAGCACCGCTTTCTTACGGGGATTTACTGAGTGCTGGTGAATGTTTGTTAAAATGTGACCCCAATTCCTGTTAATTAAAGTTACTTTTCTTTAAATGTTCACAAGTGTTCGACCGTGAACTGGCTGGATAGCGGACGCTTTTACCCGTCAAATGCGAGCTGCGAGACCAGCATAGCACCTACGATGTGCTCCATACCACCCCCAGTTTAATAGTGCAACAAAGAGCGCAGTGAGTACTGTAAAACATGGCCTCCGAAAAATGAGGAGAAGAAAGTTGAAGGACAATTTGATGCGGCTATGTTTTTAACTATCGAAGCCCACCTCAAACGGGCGTCAAGTCCAGCAGAGTTGCTCATACGTTATCGAATACGCTCATGGTTCAAAACATGCTTTTCTTCCGCATTTGAAGAGCACAGAAAGACCAAGACGACAAGCTGCCACAACCATGAACTGACGTTTGCTCTCACGATCATGGTGCGGCAAGCGAATGGATGCCGGGAATTGTGAAGGTGACGTCTAGAGCGAAATTGATGACCATCAAAACTGTGGTTGGGGTCGTCCAGCAGCACATACATCAGAGGGTGCTCACGACAGGACTCGCCAAGTGCTCAGCCACAATTAAAAAATTCCGTGAGTTGCAGTGAGCCAGACCAAGCAACGGAACGGTCGCATCCGGGAGCGATGAACGCGGAGGAAGGTATGTCTTCTCGGGCCATCCCAGATGGTGCTGGTTCTGCCCAACGTAAATCGCCGAACGTCACGGCACTCCCGATGAACACCGGTGCCACCCAAAAAACCCTCAGGTGTTCAACAATACAACGTAAGCCAGTACAAGGCTTTCATTTCTAAAGTGGAAGGAATGTTGTGCCTTCACGTGTTCTGTGTGCGTGTGCGCACCAGTGAGGCTTGTGACGCACCTGTAACGAGGAACTACCACGTGTTCCTCGTTATCTGAATGCCACTAAGCTGCCTATGATTACGTTTTAAGCTTGTGAATAAACATTCCTTTTGTTCTGCTGACTACTTTCATACGTTGCTGCTCCGGTGCTGCTACGTACGCCATGGCTATAATATATTTGTGTTAGTAATTCAGTAACGTTCCGCCTTATCAATTTCGGTGCATATCAAGATAACACACTGGCCGTGAGAGCATCATAAGCATATCATAGAAATCAAGGTTTGACCAGCCATGGTGGTCTAGTGGCTAAGGTTCTCGGCTGCTGATCCGCAGTTTGCCATTCTGGCTGCCGCAGCTGCATTTCCGATATAGGCGGAAATGTTGTAGACCCGTGTGCTCAGATTTGGGTGCACGTTAAAGAACCCAAGGTGGTCGATATTTCAGGTGCCCTCACCTACGACGTCTCTCATATTCATATGGTGGTTTTAGGACGTTAAACCCCGCATATCTACCTATCTAGAACTCAAGGATTACACGACAAGTATGTATTATTTTGCTAATTTAACTTGTCATTTATGTTTGTCATACACTTACGTTATAGATTTCCAACTGAAGTGCATGTCAACTAGTAAACCAACCGCGAGGCCACCACGACAGCGGCATGTAAGTCTTGCTGTAGTGCATGAAATGCATATTATGACTTCGTGTTACCTCATGTCCTTCATATTCGGGATACTGATATTATCTCGCAGTAGAAATTTTCGCGTTTAACCTTTTAATGAAACGGCCACGAGCGCACCGAGACACCAGGGAGGCGAGAGAGCTGCACCATTCCCATCTAGAAAAATATTTTCAGGCCTGCTCACGGCTACCGTGAAGTCACTTGCTATGACCGAGCGAGTGCGCGTAGGGAAGGCTGAAAATTCATTGCCACCATCTTCTCCCGTTAAGTGATAAAGTGTTCCGGCAAGTTTTACATCCTTAAAAGCTTGATTCTGCAATTTGCGTTCGAGTTGAAGGTGCGAGTTGAAGTTATGTATGACTTAAAGTAATGTAAAATACGTGCGAGTTGAAGAAATGTATTGCACTTTAAAGGTTTTCGCCATTTATCCGTAAATCATTTGTTCCACACACAAAAAAATCAGAAATGAATGTAGGCTATAAAAGGTGTGGCCAATATATAAGAGCAAAATTTGATGGCCCAGCAAACTAACAAAATAAATACGGTAAATTTTAGTCAAACTTCATTTTTTATTTACTCCTACGTAAACACGCACGCGCACACATACGTCAACGCAATATACAGAACATGCCCAGAAACTGTTCGTACTCATTTTCTAAGTTTCTGCAGTTCTTTGCTGAGTTAGATCTATTGTACTCTTTAGAACAAGTGTCCCCATAAATACAGTTATTGAGGAGAGTGTTCGGTGCTGCCACAAGTATGTTATTCAGCACGATTTCGGGGTGATGACCATTGCAACAGACAATGAAATTTTCCATTTCACTAAAATGTCATGTGACAGACACAAGAAGCGACGTTACATTTTTTGCTATGGTCCCTATCGCACTGAGGCAGAGTCACTCATATTGCTTGGTAAATTGGGGGATAAATATTGGCATTGTACGTAGAGTAAGTCTTGCAGCCCACATGGGAGCTTCTTTTGTTCTGACAATTCTTGGATTAGTACAATGCGTACTCTACCCTAAATATTCTGGCTTAAGGTAGACTTCACCCCTTTGAAAATTATATAAAAAGCGCTTTATCATAAATGCCTAAGGTTATCTAACTTTCAAAGAAAATCATTAGGCATAGGGGCTGGCGAGACTAGTGCAAAACTATAATACCAAAAAAAGTTGTTGGAACACCAGCAGGAATATACTATGCAAAAACCCGATGCACTGAGCAACGCACCAGCACTCCTTACGTTTTCGTCATCCAAGTAAACGGGAGTTATACAAGAAACCCATGGTGCTACTGACGAATTGCTAATAGTTTACTCTCGCTATAAAGGTAAAATGCCTGTTATGAGAATGCACATCTACGCGCCTTTAATGCTTCAGTGTCGAGGACTTACGCTAACAAGTCAGAAGCGCCCACTACACCTTCACTTGAGAGTAAGAACGGAACATTGTGGAGATGAGCTCATAGGAACGGCTTAGAAATATGTAGCACAGACACGCGTACCTTCGAGTCACGAAAAAAATAGATGTCAACATCGGCTTGACGAACGACACGCTCCCATTTCGTTCTTCGTTTTTCAACGAGAACACTCACACCTTCCATTCATTGTCGCGATTGCCGCGACAATTCGACAAGCAGCATCACACCACCACGTGAATTGGCAGCCGTGAAATATGCGAATATTCTGCGCCCAACGCTATCACAAGTCTACACCACACTTCGCTGGCTCAGAAAAAAATTGGCCCCTAATCTCCATGTTAATCTGCAAGAGTCGTCGAAAGACGATTGTCTTGCGTGTGGAGAGACAGAACGAAACATTTATTTAATTTTCTGCACAAGAAAATCGGTGAATGGCAATGTGGAGGTGCTGCGCTAGAGTGCCTCGAGCGTGTAGCGGAGGCGAACGAGAGCATCAAGTCACGCCACAGGTGAGACATGAATGGTATCTGGCAGTTTTCTTGGAAAACGAAGTGCACGGCTTTGAGACGGATGCGCACACCCGTCTCAGAAGTGATAAGGTGTAGAATGCAATGCGACAGTAAGTGCTACCACCGTGTCCTCTTAGCAAAACGTTGAAAACACTTGCCTTTTCGTGCAAGCATCGCATGGTCAGAGCAGCGTGATAAACGCTACTGTCCTTAGAATTACTCATGTATACCTTTTCTAATGAAAGACGAATATGAAGAATATATACGTGCTGTTATGGTGCCTCAGATATGCACAATAATTGCTTTTTAATTTACAATCGCACAAGTATTAACGCTGAACCTTGAGCAACATTGGTGGGCACTGCAGATAAAGTTTACCGTTTCGAGTATCGGCTGGTGCCGTTCAGAGTACCCGGTACCGTTAAGGGTAGGCAAACAGACAAATGTACAGACAAACAGACGACAATTTTTGCGTTGAAGGTCCCCAAGAAAGACTATTGTCTTTGAAAACAGTCTTCTGCAGTCGCCCACACGCACGCCCGCATGCCACAGAATGATTCGTCAGGCCTGGCAATCCATTTCGGTCGAGCGACGCGAGCAAGCGTAGAAGCCCGCCCGTGAACAAAAACACGATGGTCCAAATGGAGTGACGTAAGAGCCTGCAGTGCGAATACTCAGTAGGATTGAAATTATCTGAGTGGTATTGGCTGCAATATTTATGTGGCGAAGCCGTCCGAGAGCGCACGGCGGTGAGAGAAAACCAACAAGGTAGTTTCCCCGTTCCATTGACGTTAGGTCAATTGTCGAACAAATTTTTCCGCTGATTGCGGATACCTGTATGTTTGTACGTTGTTTGCATAGCGCGCGGCACGATTATGCGCGCCTTCGTAGTATGCGCAAACAGAGATCACAATACATGAGAAAAATAATTATATGAACGCAACCATATGGCGTTCAAGAAAACCAGAACACTCAAATTGCATGATAGATAACGACCAAAATGCATTATAAACAAGCAATGTGTATTGAAGTGGCGTTAAGGTACGAACACACTGGCGGGGAGCATTCCGCGGCAGCGTCCCGCCCTTCAGTGCCTCAGCTCGGCAGCAAGCGGCACGCTGTCCACATTTGCGGCACCGCAGAAAAAGCGAGACAAGTATGAACATGTCGAGACACACGCACCCACCTGCTAGCTGCCGGCTCGTGACAGACGGAGAGAGAAAAAGGCATGGGGGAGGAGGCGCCGCCAATGTGAGAAGGAAGGGAGGAAAACCAGGCGCTTATTGGTGGTTTGCTTGCGCGGGAGCCGGTGGCAGCGGCGAAAATAGCCCAGCGAGCTGTTCGGTTGGTGGCGGAAATTCCATGACGCTCGGCGGCAAAAAGAGAGCAAAGTGGCGTCTCGCAAGCGGCACAGGGGGGGAGCGCGGCGCCGCCAGTGTGTACGTACCCTTACTTGTGTCGATTTCTCTCTACATAATCGAAAAGCACGATACCTATTTTTGTTTAGGTTTTTACGCACCGCTCATGCACTTGTGCATGCGTTGTTTGTTTAAAAATGGCAGCATATCCACGGGGTGAATGAGGGACAGTGGGGTGAAGCTGGGTCCACACGCGGCTGCCCAGGTGCTTCGGCCTCTCGTTGTCGTACTGCACTGTCCTCACGGCACCACCGCTCTGCTTCGCAGCGTGTTTATGCCTCGCGCCCAGACGTCGGGGTCCCTTCTTCGAGCGCGAGCCGCCACCGCCTTGCGCGCACGCCACTCAGCAGCCTTGTCCATCCCCTTTCACCGAGCCTCTGAATGTTCGAACGCTCCAAACGCTGCTTTTATTGTACCATAGAGCGCCCCCTGGCGTACGGCGTCACCGCAGAACACGCAATCATAGTCGCACAATCATCTCTCTCTACTTCCGTACTTGTGACCTCAATCTTTCGTTTCTACAAGTAACGCCCCCTAGTGTCATAGCATTTGCATGTTTCATCGTATAGTACAAGTACCACCCTCTATCGTTTGGTTCAAGAATTAACGAGGGGTAGGTATGTGCCACCGGCGGTTACGACGGGGACGCTTGCCCGACGCCATAAGGAGCTTCGCCCCTAAAAAGCTATACACCGCTTTAGCCACATGTAGCAGTTACTGAAGAAATAGGTCGAAGAAGACAGCACATTATTGCACATGTCATGTAGAAAGGATGTTGTCGCAATCTAGGAAGCGTATTAGTATATTTGCTTGTGGAAAATACAATAGAGATGTATTGACGTGCACAGTGACCAGACACGTTTAGACCAGCATCTTCTCGGCAATGAAGACTTTTTTTCAATGCCTGCCTCGCATCGGAAGCACATGCCGCTAGAAAACAGCTGTTGGCTATGCGAAGAGTGTCGCCTTGTGCAGCTGCCCACTGGTTGATTTTTGAAGCGCATGGAGATCCTACATTTCCTTCTCGTTTATTTGTTGTAGCACAATGAGATTCAGTGACCACTGGGCGCTTGATGACGAAAAAACATCTTTTTTCGGTCTGAAAACTCGGCCAACAACATTGGCCCAGTTTCACAATGGCCTCTCCTTATGTAGACGCTAGCAGATGATTGCGCGAAGGGGCCCACCAAATTATGGCGGAAGCACCCAGTGTGGCCAGAGTACTAAACATCTTAAATATCCCCTACTGGCCACTATCTCATCTGGAATCGCTCTGTATATTAAAGATTAGACGTGTGGAATAAGAATGGTTTGAAATTCATTTAGATTTAGAAGTGCAGTCTTACACATTTTAGACAACACCAGTAATGAAAATCAGTTGATGTTAACAAACGTATGTATTCTCAAAGCAAAATAGATTATCAGAATAAATATACAACACTCCCTCATTCATTCTTTCAACAAACAGACCACTACTTTGGGGAGTAAGGAAAGCTTCAGCAATTTGATGTCATAATATGCTGAAGTCTCTACTGGTCACTTTTGACAGTAAACAGCTCAATCCACAGATTGCGAAACCCTGGCATGATGCAACGGATGAGGGCTAACGGCTCAACAACTTAGTTAGCATAAAAATATATGTCCAGATAAGGCTCCTAAAAAGTTTTAACAAGAATTTTCATGGAATTCTCAAAAGCAGTTTCCAGGCTTCTAATACAGGAATGAAATAACTGTCAAAAAAGGTAGGTAGAAAGACCTAGCAAGACACTTTTTTGCTTAGAATTCTTGCAAGCAGTTTTCTTGGTGACAAATAAGGTAACATTCCTATAGCTGCAGAAAGTTTTTATGCTTAAAAAACTTGGTGACTAAACTTCAATATACTTTTGCACTATCCTTTTTGTATGTTTATTAGAAGCTTTCTATTTTTTCTTGTGTTTCGTTGTAGGTCACTGTCAAAAACACACCATGCTTCTTCAAGTGGCAGAAGGAACGGAACACTTTCATTACGAACATACTGCGTGAAATCTCAGCTGTGGCTCCTATTATGTCGTTTCAGGTTGTTTACAACGTTTTTTATTTGGTATCATACATTGCTAATGGCTTCCCCTACTTGACGCGAATGCGTATCAGCAGTTCCTTCAACTTTATATATCATAATGCTGCTGTTTAAACTGATTCAGATACAGTTTGAGGGCCGTCTGATAAGTCTCTGATCACTGATTTAGCTCGCTGCTCTGTAGAAAACACAAGAACACTGTCTCACGGCAGATCCTTCCGCAGTATGTCAATAAGCTTCTTCGAGAAACTTGGCGTATACACATTGAAAGAATTCAGGCTATGAATTTGCAGCTGTGCAGGATCAAAGAATCGTTTCAGACCTTGCACGTAGGTGCCTTGCTTAAGGTGGCCAAGGTTAACTCAAGTGGCTTAGTGATGCAGCTTGAGATGGTTTCTCTGACAAAATCATTTCTTTGCAATATCTATAACATCTTTATAACAACACTCAAATGTTGGTAATCATGCTGCCCCGCGCGGTGGTCTAGTGGCTAAGGTACTGGGCTCCTGAACCACAGGTCACGGGATCGAATCCCGGCTGCGGTGGCTGCAATTTGAAAGAGGCGAAATTGCTGTGTGCCCGTGCACTCATGTTTGGGTGTACGTCAAAGAACCCTAAGAGTAGTTAAATTTCCGGAGCCCGCAACTACGGCGTCTCTCATATTCATATGGTGAATTTTAAACTTTAAACCCCCTTATCATATATGATAATGAAGCTCTGCCTGTTCTCACACAAATTATTGTAAAATAAAACTTAATTGTGGACTAAAATGTGCTGTTTAGGTATACTGCTTGCTCAAACTGTTCAGTCACTTGTTAAAATTCAGCTATTTGCAGCTGACTGTCTGACAATTGTCCATGATCATGCACAGAAAAATAACCTAAAATCAATCAGTGTATTCAAGGTTTAGGCTCATCCTTTTTTATATGCAGTGTGGAAATTGACATTTAAAAAACGCCTCTTACACATACATCACACAGGAAAAGAATGGTTTTTTTGTTTTTCTGCAACATTGATGATATAATGCTTGTGAAAGTATGTAGTTTTAAATAACTGGGTGCAACCATAACAGATAAATTTAGCTCACGTTCCCATCACGAAAACATTTGTTAGTCAGCTTAACGAAATTCGTGCTTTCTGCAAAGGGCATTAGGTCGGGCAAAGAAAGATGATAAATTGCCTTCCTACAAAAGGTATATACACCCGAGACTGGAATATGCGTTAGTTGTGTGAAGCAAACATCAAAAAAGCATTAAAAATGATTTAGAAATATTTCAAATATTGTCAGCTCGTGTTATCTAGTTCAAATACCGAATAATTAATTTATTATTTGAAATATTTAAAGTATGCAAATTAAAACTGTTAGAACTATGAAGGCAGAAACAGTGATTGAAACTGCTTTTCAAGGTACTACAAATCTGAAACAAAACGAAAATCATTATCTGAGACGCCTTGTTCACGAAATATATACAAGAACAACATACACTACATTCATATATCCAGGACTGGTTCGAGCAAACAAATCCCGCTTTTTATTCCTGTCTGGTGCTATTCAAATATGAAATGTATTACCGAATAACGTGTTACCACAAAGTACTTTCAGTGATATTGAGGTTATTCGAGATGCACAATTTGTTCAATTTGTATAGCTTATTAGTGCTTCATTGTGTAATTGGGTCCTTATAAGTGTTAAAATATTATAAATACCATGTTGTAAATGCAACTAGTAGAAGATATATCTTGCTCTGTTTCCTGCGCAAGGTTTCTGTATGTTACGATTGGTAATACCAATCATATCTGGTATTTAACGTCCGAAAACCAAGATATGATTATGGGAGACACTGTAATGAACGACTCCGGAAATTTGGACCACTAAGGGTTCTTTAACGCGCATATATATCTAAGCACACGGAGCTGAAACGTTTTTGCCTCCATCGAAAATGCAGCCGCTGCAGCTGGTATTCCATAGCGTGACGTTTGGTTTAGAAGGAGAGTGCCATAACAACTATACCACCGCAGCGGGGGTGTTACAAATGTTCTTCTACAGAGGCTCTTCACATTTTTATACTTGTACATATTAACTTACACCCCGCCAATGTAAATGTAAACTGCGGTGCAATTATATACAAATTCCAAATCCGGACGAAGGCGTTCTGTCGGTGACATCAAAAAGTGGGCGGACTGCAGCGGTTGCGAAGACAAGGGGAAGGAAACAGCCTATGAGTAAAAGGAAGGCCTGTGCTGTCATCTTGACGTCGACTTGGAGACCGTATAGCAAAATTAAAAGTGTTTGTAACGTGTTTAAAAATGCTTAACTATTATTGCTTACTAATAAATTGTGTTGACACTAGTTTTCAAACGTTGAATAAAGAATACGGCACAATCCAAACGTATGTTTTCTGTTATTGTTTTGAAACAACGCTAAATTTAACGGGAAAGTTAGTGGTGGCGCTAGATACAACCCCATTGCAAGCAGTTACTGTTCTCATATCTCCACCACCAAATGGCGCAACTTTCGCAGCCATTGGCTCAGTCGAGCGCAATCATGGCGGAGGGCAACGGCACCAGTAGCCAACAGCAGCAGCGGCTGATCCGCGTTTCCGAGGCTTGGCGCACGCTGGTGCTCGCCTTTATAGACGAACATTCCCAGCTCGCCGCGAAAGCCATCGAGCTGCGGCACGGTGTAACCGTCGCCGACCGGTGGTGGCTGTGGCAAGAGCTCAGCAACGCGCTGAACGATGAAGAGCCTACGCAGGAGGGGCAGCCCTGGTGGCGCAGGCAGGTGCACGATGCGCGCTGTCACGCCGCCGCCATCAAGACTCGTTCACACCAAAAGTGGGGCGGACAAAGGGGCGAGGTGGCAACACGGAAAGCAGAAAAAAACCTCCTCTCCAGGCGGCGAAAGCGGGAGAAAAAACAGGCGGCAAGCGCGATCACTATTGGAGCAATTTTTTGCCGCGCCGCCTGCGTGGCTCGCCATTTTGACGCAGCCAATCAGAACGCCACGCACCTGAGGCGCGGTGGTGGCGCGGGTGTAGGTTTTGGAAAAGCGACAAGTGTGTGAAATCGTGAGATGCCCACCTCTTCTGCCGCGCGGCCAGACAAGGAGGCATGCGGTCTGTACAGGTTCATGCATTCGCTGCCTCGCCGCTTCGGAAATCCCACTTCACCGCTTTGCCGTGCGGCCTCCGGTGCGAATGAGCCTTCAGAGAGGCACAAAAGTGAGTGACCGTCGAATGGCACGGGCGATTTGTTCTTTGACAATTGTGTATATTTCTATGGGCACTGGAGGGGGTTGGCTGCCTGGCTTCCGCGGCCGGGTTCTGAAGTTGACTGCCATGACACACTTCAGTGGCGTCTCTGGCCTCACCTATCAAGAAGTAAACACTTTGCCGCCGCAGTATCACGGGTTCCTGAGCGGTGCCATGACAGAGTTTGATATATGAAGGGGCGCCTTTAGCGGAACCTTGTTAAAGGGGAAGATAGTGCAGGAGAGAGAATTCAAAACCAGGTAGGTTTATCAACTAAAATCTCATTTTGCAGTCCTTGCAGTACAAGGGGTATTTATTTATTATAACAGACACGCAATGTCTGCGGGCAAGTGCATGCACTAAAATTGTAATACAAGGTATCATTGGTCACTGAATAGCCGCAGAACGTTTCCGCAGATGTTTAGTACGTAAGGTTGTAAAATAGAGTAACGAATACCCACTTTTTAAAGGATCATGCTTACGACACTTTTCAGCAGGCGGATGTTCCCACTGCTGCGGTGGAAATGGAGGTGGAGGCCACTGAAGCGGCTGCGTATGGCAGTGACACAGTAACACGCAAGCATCCGAGAACTTGTTGCTTAATTGAGTGCAGGACTACAGCCTTGAGCAGGGCGACAAGATGCTCAAAGTGAGTACACCCTTTGTTTACATTTTACATAAGAGGCGTAAACATTCTCCATCTTCTATTATGATGGCTGAAAGTAACTTGGGCTGTAAATAAGAACCACGCATTGTATTGAGCTCACGGTATCGGATATCTGCAATGCTAAACTGTCGGGAAAAAGGTTGGTTATCGCCGAAAAGGCTGTTTGATGGTAGGATGCATTTGAGGAGATGAATAAAAAGTAGTTCCAGGAAATGTTTGTTGGTCCGCATAAGGAGGGCATAGCTTTAAGATGAAGCTTCACACTTTCAAAGGATGCCGACAGGCCAGTGGATCTTCAACTGAAGGAAAATTGTTGTGCCCGTTGCAATTCTTGGCAGCAGCAGCTTCCAGCCACGAGATGGTTAAGGGTTTACCGGCAGCTCACTTAAACATTTCCAATTAGATAATTCATCGCAGGTGCTGCGGGGAATAAAAAAATCAACCACTTGCATCGCTTCTGCAGCACGGATTATGGCAGCGGCGCCGGGGGGCGTCCTGCAGGCGCTCCATTCCTTAGCACGGACCATGGCTGAGGACCATCTGCGAGAAAGGGATGCGTAGTTTAGTTTATATTTTTCGTCATGTCTTCAATGTTTTTACTTGTCATCATTCATTATTGATTTGTCGGTTTCAATACGTTTAGGTATTGCTGTTCATGTTCAATTGTATACGCTTCTGGAGACATATACATAGTATAGTTTGTTTTTGCCATGTTGTCAATGTTTTAGCTTTTTATCATTCATTATTTGTTTAGTGGTTTTGATATGTTTACGTGTTGCTGTTCATGTTCCATTTTAAAAGTTCTTTGTTTAAATTTAGTACACATTACTAGATTTAGGTTAGCTTTTACTTTGTACAAGGAGTACATCACTTCTTGTGTTCGATATATGCGTTTCTTAATTTATGTTCGAGCTGCTCCAGTGGCAGTGTTTTTCCCCACATCTCAAAGGCTTCTAGTCATCACACGGAGACCACGAGCGTATAGTTGACATTTTCTGTAAATGTTTCTGGCACTGTGATATTTGTATTGCCCACTATGCTTTCTAGCTCACGGCGCTTTTTATGCAGCATTACCACAAACTGTTGAACTGAGATATCTTTTAGCCTCAAACTGTTTCGCAGCTCGCTGCATTCTTTATGAAGCATGTTTACCTGCCGAAAATTGCTTACACTGTGATATTATCATTTCAACGCAATGAGGCTAAGGTACAACAGCTACAATCAAGTATTTTTTTAGATCACTAGACTAGTAGGTGGGTATGTCGCACAGTTTCACAAATGAAAATGGTCATCATCACAACAACATGCCAGCGACTGTTTTCATCTAGTTTTTATTGTAAATTACTCATTGCAAGAATTAATTTTGGACATGCTCTGCTTTGGGAGCAGTGATATTGCTGAGCCAAATATTTATGCCGTATGTCATCAAAACAACCCACATGGTTTTTGCTTCTTTGATTTACGTATTTTGTAGCATTGCAGTATAACTGCAGTCGAGAATTAAAATCAAATAAAATGTTATTTGAATATTTATACAATGTTTAGGGCAATCAACAAAAAGCCGGCACGGCATTGTGCTCAGAAAGCCTGGCCTGTACTATTGAGTGTTTGTAGGCAATAACTATGAGAAGAGACGGATCTTTGTATCATGTGTCTTGCAACATCTTTCTAATGCTACTGATATTTTTATACGTTTTGGTAAAGAAGTTGTGTGAGGTTGCTGCGTTGTTCCCACAAATTTTTGATGGCAACATTCAGCACAGGGTGCCGCTAATATATGCTTGCTTTAATCTAGTCTGTTGTGACTGTGATCACTGGTTTGGAAAAGGGTGTTTCCTTTGCCTATTTCATGTGACATTCAAAAAAATGCAGCCTTTTCACAATGTCACCATGCATCGTGTTGAAGCACGAGTACTTTGTGTATTCAAATGTGGCAAAACACTGACCTGTCTGCCTATGTGCACTGGAGTTAGTATGAAGAAATTATGTGTGTGATATGACAGCTTATCGTTCCTGTGTACTTCAAAAAAAGGTGCACGACAGCGCTGCGCTGATGCTGTTTTCTGAGCAGCACATTGCGCGATGTGAGCCTAAGGTTCTCCTCTGGCTTCTTATCCTAAGTTGGTGGCATGTCCACAACATACTCGTCCAAAGTTCAGTCACCCGCATGCAACGCAAGCATAGATGATTCGCGCTGCTCGATCGGGGTTGTAGAGCCTCGTTAGAAAGTGCTGCAAGCAGCGGAACTTGCTCTTCAACACTCCGATATATATTTCCACAACATTGCGCATAGATGCGTGCTCCTTGTTGTATCGGCCTTCGGAAGTGTTGCCGGGGTGACTGCCAGGGACTGCAGTCATGAGCCATGGCTCGAGGGGATACCCTGCGTCTCCTGCAATAGAAAAACTGAGGCTGAGTGCTCTGCCCCAGTTAGTACACATTAATACTTACCAAGCCAATATTCGCCAGGCTGCAGCTGTGCAGCCAGGCTTGCACGCAGCCGGTTGTGTTCCCAAACACAGGAGTCGTGGCATGAACCTGGGAATCATGGGGCCACGAACACGATGCGCAGCTGCGCGTTGCACACCTGCAATGAGTGATACAGAATAGTACTGCATTTTTGATCCAAATAAATCTCTTTTTGCTACGCATATCCCAGAATCAACGCATACTAGTTCATTCATTCGTACAAGCAGTTTCACCTAGAGAGGAACAAAGAGACAGGGTGTAGCAACTGAGAAGCAAAGGGGGCAATGACCATTCCCCTGTACACATGGCTACAAATTCCACTGAATGATCGATAAGTGAAAGCCTACGCCATGCTACTGGGAAGGAACACTCGTAAATACCATAGCTCGCCCATGCAATTCTGGTTGTAAGTATTTTCGTGTTTGAAATACTTCCCTATCGTGTATACCATTCTGCTACAACTGCGGCCTATAGTCTGATTACCTCCAAAATGCACAGCTCCACTGTGCCCGCACGCCAGAAAGAAAACACAAAAAACGACAACTGGCTCACTCACACAAACACTTGCCACTTACGATAATCGAAGCCATGCGAGCCACCAACTAGCACGCACCAATTTCTCCGCAGGTTCTCTTTTATTATTTGAAATATTACTTTTTCCAGCTCCGACGTCAAAACTGAACAACTACTCTGATGGGCGAGTAAGAAAGGTTTCTAACGGTACTTACGATCATGACGTTCAGGGCTTAATTGCCCTTTCTGGACATGAAGCTCGCCTTGTCGGCGAGGCTGTATCCCTCTGGCTTGCGAATGGCGACCAACGTGCCGTCGACACACGCCAGCACGCCTGGGATGCAACCACTTCACGCAAACTCTGCCTTTGCCTCATCCTTGGCAACTGTGGTCAGTTGGAAGTACACCACCCTTTCCCTTGAAGCCACGGTGATGATGGCCTCCGTCACTGCTTGGATGGTGTTGCTCACTGCCGGCTGAGACATGCCGATGTGTTCCTCGCGACCAACGCTCCTCTGGAAGCTATTGGTGGCGAAAAATCGCCGCACGCACAACACCTTCTTCTCTGTGGAAAGGCCACTGGCTCGCTGGCATTCGATGATAGGGTCAAGTTCGTCGCACAAGCTACGCACTATTCGTTTTTACAGACGAAAACATTGCCGGAACTAGCTTCTTGGCTGAACTCTACAAACGCATCTCTTACCTCGCGTCGTCGTCTCTGCTCGGCTACAGCTGCCGCACAGGCTAGACGAAGAACCGTGGCAGTGGGAAACGCCTTGTTGTCTAAGTGCCCGGATGCTGAAAAGTCGCGAAGCTCTCACATTTCAATCCAATCCATGCCACCTTGCAGCCATTTCAGTCATTGCGGTTCCTTTCAGATGGTCTCTCAAACCGTTCCTTCGCCTTTCTGCGAATACCGGATAAAAACAAACACGTGACACCTCGGCCCACGTCACATAGAACGTCACAGCTTTCGTCACCGCTCGAATAAGCTAATCGCGTGCGACTCAATGAAACATACCGCCTCCGTCCGGATTTGGAATTTGTATATAATCGCACCACTGGTTGGGTAACTTTCATAGAAGCCTATAGATGTATTCAGTACCAGGCAGCTGGTCGCCACCATGGCTGTCTACGTACGGGGAACAACTAGCAGCAAACAAAATTTGAAAAATAAATATGACGTCAAAGCCGGAAGCGGTAGCGACGTCGCGCATTCGCTCTACATGGTACGGAATTGAAAGTTTTCCTAATCGCTGAACTTTTACGTGCCTTTCGATAAATCCGCAATTTTATTGCACCTTTGCGGCTTTCCAATTGCCTATGCAGGAGAAAATAAATAACAAGAAAGATCAAGGAAGCAAGGCTGCCATATTATTCATGTAGTGAACTTGCAATTTACACCATAAACTTTGCAGCTGAAAAAACTGTGATACAACTGTTCGACAACTCACGCTGCCCATTCGTGCAAAACCACTGCAGCAAGACAGAAGCCTTTAGAATACTGCTTTGGCAAACGTATAGAGTACAGCGTCCCGTTACTGGGCGTGTCACATTCACCGTTACCAAAGGCGAGGTCACGCCGGCCGCGCACCAGCGAAGGCATTTGGTAGTCACTGGAACGGCCATCCACATAATAGGTTAACTAGTTCAGCCATGTTCAGCTCTGAAATATACCGCCAGTAATCAGCACATACGCAAATAAGTAAACTACGCAATGTACGCGCGAAACCACCACAAAAAGTGAGCGTATAGCGTCGTTCTCCCGACAATTCACAGAACTCAACACAAGCCTTGTGCCTGAATTGAAGGCGCTTGACCAAAAAACTAGATAATTGATAATTTAGCCAGGTGTTAGATAAACCAGAAACTAAATTTCTGCTTTACTTTTACATATACGAAAATATAATTATTCAAAAAAATGTTTTTGAGCTTTTGGTTTTCATTATCTGGACCCTTTTCACCTAGTCGCGCTTTATTCACATTGCGGCAGATGATGTCTGTGGCAATGGGTTTTCGACAACTTTTCATTCTAACCTTCCCGACCGATATGATATGACACTGCGATCCTTGTGACAGCCCTGATGCGAAGGCTAGCAGTATAACTAAATAATTGAAGAAATAAATAATGCCCTTATATTTTAGGGCTTTTTTCTGACTCCTTTTATCCGAAAGTACCAAGGTAAAGCATTCAGATTTGTTTGAAATCAATTTCAGCGTCTGTTCTTGGGATTCAATTAGAACAACATTTTTTCAATGTTGACATTTCTGCGATTTCTTTAGCAACGCAAGTATTTTGTCCGCAAGCAATTATTTCATAACGTACATCATTTTAGTTCCGTATACCATCGTGTTTTTGTTTTCTTTATTGTGAGAAAAGAACAGCCGTCTGCTTACTCAAGTCATTGTGATAATGAGGCGAATGTACTGAAATTTCATTTCGAGACATTGAAAGTTAAATAGAAAAAAGGAGTTCATTTTTTGTCTGGTTTGAAGTTTATTAGCAACGTTTCATACAGTAGTTATACAAATCAGCTTCTAACTTCTTTTTTGAAATTTCACAATTTAAAGAGTTACCTGTGATCATTACAGGTGAATCATGCAATCATTTTGACCCCTTTGCCTCAGTAAGAGAATTTGTTTGATGAGCAAGGCACGATCAAATTCTTGGCCCCAGTTTGGGTTGCGACAAGATGTAAAGGAACAACAGTGTCTAGAAATGTACTGCCTAGTGTGCTGAGCGCGGGCTAGGAGATGGCCCCGCAGCTGATGACTGCCGGTGGCGCCTGCATAGTGCGCTGCTGTGCGATTGGGTGCACTTGCGTTCAATCCTTGCACTCCGCAAGCGATGCGAAGCTTTCAAGAGGCCCAACCACGCGAGGACAACTATTATTTGCCTGCATTTTTGGAGTGTTATTTACATAACGCTTTATAAAAACTACTCGATTGCTTTCACACTCCTGGCGCTTTGCAATACCAAATGAGGATAATTTCGTGACATACATATCACCATCCGCTACTACCCGCAAAAAAACAAAAAAACAGGCAGATCCCAAGTAACTTGGCAATCAATGCTTTGCAAGATGACTCTCTTGTAATTTTTTATGAAGTGGCGCTAAATATATGTGAGAAACGGGATAGGCAACACTGCAATCAGCATTGGCATTTAACGAACGTTTGGCTCTTCTTGAAAATTATTTCGAAGACCTCGCGTGGCTCTGTAGTAAAATACTTGGTTTCCACGCAGATTGCTTGGCTTCGATTTTTCTGCTAAGACACTAACGTTTATTATTTGCATTCGTCGGGTCAACGTAGCCAACGATAGTTTAACGCTCTCGCATTTAAAAAGATTTGGCGAGAAGGATTTGATGGCGTACGTGACGGAATTGTAAGATTATTCATGTCACGACTAGCGAGACATATTCATGAAACCGTCTCGCCCGCCCACACTAACTTTGGATTACCCTAAGTTTAAGGGGTGATCGTAAGAGCACCCAGACGTAGGCCATTTCATAGATAGATAGATAGATAGATAGATAGATAGATAGATAGATAGATAGATAGATAGATAGATAGATAGATAGATAGATAGATAGATAGATAGATAGATAGATAGATAGGTGCTCAAAGTGGTTGCAGTACGCACTGAAATAATTTTAAAAACCATACACAGTATACCCACCAGACTTAGTTTTCAAAATATGCTTTGTTCTTGAGCAAGAATTATCAAAGAAGACCCAAAAACCTTTACCTCTTAGCCTGCATTCCATTAGGATTTGAGTGAAAACAAAGAATGATAACGTGCCAATGAACAATCTGGCACTCGCCACATATGATACCCAAAATCAATCAATCAATCAATCAATCAATCAATTTATTCAGCTTCTTTGGATACAATGTAACATCTTTAGTAGTAAGTAATACATTCGGAGGTCCCATAGTTTCAGGAACTGACGGGGGGACCTCCTAATACTAGAACATGTGTAAGTTGAATAACGTGGGCAGCATGAAAAAAGCATGCTCTGATAGCAGAAAAAAAAATACATGTATAAAATTTACAGGAAAGCTAAAGGAGCTACATAAGAAGAGTAAAAGCAAGAAATGAACAAAAAAAAAAAAAAAAAAAGACAAAAAGCAACAAAAAAAACTGGCATGGTATTTAAGTCTATGACTGTAATATACGCTGGAAAATAAAAACACAGTTATAAGGGAAATCTTCATGACACAGGCGTCATGAATTCATCAAAACAAAGTGAACATAGTAAGTTTTAACACAATAGCAGCATATAAAATAGTGAATACCAAACGCTATAATAATTACGGCTACAAAACAAAAGCAAGATTAATTCATATCGGTAATAATAGCAAATAATCAGCGAATGATAGCAAATATTCAGCAAATGATAGCAAAATATTCAGCAAATGATAGCAAAATATTCAGCAAATGATAGCAAAATATTCAGCGGTAATGGTAGCAAATCAAGCATGGGCGAAAATAAAAGAAAAAAGAAATCGTAAAAAAAAAAAAAAAAAAAAAAAAATGGCAGATCCCTGAGTTAGTGTGCCTGCCCACATAATTTGCCGAGACAGTATTTTTTGTGAAGGCTTTGAAATGTATGTACAGAGGATGCTGATTTAATTTCGTATGGTAACGAATTCCAAATGGATATGCCTGAAAAAAGGGCTGTTAGTTTCGCGTAATTTGTTCGAGCGGCGGGAAGAAGTAGATTGTCGTTTGAAGAGAACCTCGTAATGTTAGTGTTGACAAAAAATTCATTTGAGTAAGCCGGAATGGAGGTGCCACATCTCTTTAGCCGAAAAATAAATAGAGATAGTTTTTGTTTAAGTAGTTCTGAGAGTGGCAAAATATTTAGATTTTGGTATAGCGGTTTAGAGGGGGTAAAAACATTACTGAAGGTCATTAGTCGTATAGCTTGGTTTTGCAGGCGTTGAAGGGAATCGAGGTGACAAAAGTAAGTATTAGCCCAAGATGATACACAGTAAGACAGATGGCTATGAATGAAAGAGTGATAAAGTGAACGAATAATGGGCCTTTCGAAATAATTACGTGATTTAATGATTACGTGTATGCCAAAAGAAACTTTATGCATTAGTGAATGAACATGAATATTATATTTTAGGTGCTCATCTAATGTCACACCCAGAAACCTGGCGCTGTTAGTAACGGGTATTTCATTGTCCCCCATCGTGAGCACCACGGGTGGCACTTTTGATAATGGAGAATGAAATATTACAAATGTAGTTTTAGTGGGGTTAATGTGCAGGCAGTTACGACTGCACCAATCACTTACATTTTTTAAGTCAACATTTAGATTTTGTAACAGTACGGCGATGCTTTTATGAGATGAATATATGGTTGTATCGTCCGCATATAACAAGCAGTCAGTATGGCGAAGTGTTAGGGGCAAATCGTTGATGAAGAGTAGAAAAAGCAGCGGGCCTAGAATAGATCCTTGAGGCACTCCTGTATTAGTAACCTTGGGAGAGGAAACACTACCGTCAATTTGTACAACTTGCGACCTGTTTTTTAGGTAATTCTTAATAAGGCTCAAGGCTGGTCCTGTAATGCCGTAAGATGCGAGCTTGTGAAAAAGAATGGAATGATTAATAGTGTCAAAAGCTTTAGTAAGATCAACAAAGACTGCACCAAATAGTGAACCGTCATCAATGGCTAGTTTGATTTTGTCCGTGAAACTAATGAGCGCCAGTTCGGTTGAGAAACCTGGACGGAAACCAAACTGATGGGGAGAGAGCAAGTCGAATTTTTTGAAATATGACATGAGGCGTTTGTACAAAATCTTTTCGATTACTTTACTAAAAAAAGGAAGAATGCAAATAGGACGGTAATTGTTAATGCATTCACGGTCACCTTTCTTGAAGACGGGAGTTATCTTGCCGTTTTTTAGGGAGGTTGGAAATGTGCCATCCTTGAACATTTTGTTGATGATGTTAGCAAGAACAGGTGAAACACAGTCGATTATCAGCTTAACTCGTGAAGGGTGAATGGAGTCTAAACCCGCCCCGGTTGTTTTTAACGATGATATGACAGAGCGAACTTCAGCGCTAGAAGTAGGATATAAGTAAAAAGATTGCGGACAGCGCGATAAGTGGGAAAGTGATGGCCGGTGTTGATTGTTTTCAGTGTTGGCAAAATGGTCGTTAAAAGCATTGGCAATGTCAATTGGCTCAGTGAATGTGCAGGATGCAGTACTTATTTTCGTTAACCGTGCAAGGGAATCGGTTTTGTTCAGAAACTTTTTAATTAGCTGCCAGTTTCGTTTAGTATCAGTTCCATTAAGCAATATGCGCGTTTGAAAATAGTCACGTTTAGCACGTTTCAAAATTGCACCAAGCGTATTCGAATATTTTTTATAGCGAATTTGTAGCACTGTGTTAAATGGTTGGTCCTTAAGCTTCTTATGCATTTTATCTTTTTTTGAAATTGAGTGCAATAATCCGTTGGTGATCCATGGGTTTCTTCGCTCTTTAAACCGCCAAGAAATAGGGACATGCGATGTGCTCTGTGTTATGCAGTTTGCTATTAGAGCAGAAAATGAGTCGTAGGCTTGCTCAGCAGATTCGTTTAGGCTTGCTCAGCAGTTGACGGCTCGTGACATCTCAAAACGTTGTTGTAAAAGGAAGTCAGACGTTGAAATGGGAAAAAACTCTGTGAATGAAATTTGCAAAGATATTTTCAACTTTTTCAGATAAATATTGATATATGAAATTATGCCCAAACGGCGAATTCGTTCTTGACACCGCTCACCCTAATCTGATAAGATGGTTCGATGAAGTCAGTCTCAGAATGCTTTTCTCACACGACAGCCTTCGGATTCAGCCTTCTGTCTGCCCTCTTGATCTTACTTTTAAAGACGATGGTCCTTCTTGGGGACCTTCAACAAAAAAATTTTGATCTGTCTGTCTGTGCATTTGTCTGTTCGTCCGTCCTGACAATACCTCAATTGGCACCAAATGGACAACCCCATCCGCAGCGCCCACCAATATTGCTCAAGGTTAAGCGTTCATAGTAGTGCGATTCTTAATTAAAAAAGCAAATATTGCGCATATCTGGGGCGACATACCAACATATTTATGTTTTGAATGTTTGCCTTTATACTAGAAGAGGCATATACAAGTGACTCTAAGGACTGTAGCATTTAACGCGCAGCGCTGACAGTGCAACGCGATGCTCAAGAAGGTGTTTCCAACGCTTTGCTACTACGGCATGGCGGTGGCACCTGCCCGCTACTTTGCATTCTACACCTTATCAACTCCGTGACTGGCGCGCATCTTTCTCCGCGGTCGCGCACGCCTTCGTTTTCGAAGATAACTGCCAGATGGCGCTCGTGCCTAACGCCCTTAGATTCGCTTGTTCGCTTCCATTACACGCTCGAGGCACTTAAACGCAGCGCCTTCAGAATACCATTCACCGCTTTTCTTGCGCAGAACATCAGATAAACGTTTTGTTCACTCTCTCCAGACTCAAGACTATCGTCTTTCGACGACATTTATAGTGTAACATGTAGATTCGGGGTATTTTTTTCATTCAGGAAACCGCGCTGTATCCGTTAGTGCAAGGAACAAGACACCTTTTCCCTTTTCGACTGATAACTTCTTTGGCACAGCGGCACAATACACGTCCTTTCTTTGCATTGCCGCATATCTTTTAACATCTCAGGGTGTTGCAGTGTACAAATGACGCTGTCGAACTTCACAGTAAATCAGGTGGTAGCTGTAAAACACTGATTTTAAACGCGGTAAGACCCCGTCATACACAGGACGAGATGAATTTCGCTCGTCGTGTACCCTCTCGACACGCAGCGCCGCTTGTGGCATCTGAGTGCAGTCATCCCATGCGGGGCCACCCTCTCTCGTACGGAATGCGCGTGCTCAGCACACTAGGCAGTATATTTCTAGACACTGTAAAAGGAACCAACCAACCAAACAAGTTCTTTTTTTTTGTTTTCTGACATCCCTGGCTTGTCTTGTTAAATCTTGTCTCTGTATGTTCCAAAGCTTCAAATACGTTCCTGTTCAGAATTTTTCTTCAATGAAATATGAACGCTTCTCAAAAAATATATTAATAAATGAACCAATGGGCGAAAGATTTATCCAACTGGGAATAAAAGTGTGGTAGTGCGTGTCGTGCGCAAATGCCCGGTGATGAAGAGATCTACGGGGAGAGTAACTGTGCCGCGATCACTGTTACGTTCAAAGTCTAAAGACCAACATAGAATCATCGCAAACCCTTTATCACTACATCATGTCACCCGTACGACGGTGCCAAATCAAATGAAGAAGGGTGAGAGGGCAGCAGCCTAGACATGCCAGCCTTATACCGATCGCAGTCGGGTCCCATGGTTACTGGGCAGCTTGGCGGGTCGCTCGTATCTACAAATCGTGGCGCTATCGCATACATGACATAAGGCCCGTTAACATTGACCCGACGAGGGCGCGTTGAGTCGAAATAAACAGGTTTTCTGGACTCGCCCTCCCCATGTATAAGCGGACGCATCGGGGCGGAGAGTCGTCCCGGCGAGTCCCGTCGACCCGGATAAAGGGGGTAGGTTCACCGAACTCGCCGCTCTCAGAAAGGGCATGTATAACCGGTCGCGCTGAGTTGACGGCTCGTGACCTCTCCCGCCCATCGCGGTCTCCGCTTCCCCTGTCCCCATCACTCCGACGTTGCTCTTTCTCTGTCGGCCGTACGCGCGCGCTAGGCACGATGGCATTCGCGGGCTCCACGCACCATGTGAACAGATGATGAAATAACGACGTTGCTAGCTTTAGTCAACGACAAAAAACTGAGTGATTTGCTCGATAGCAAGCGGCAAAAACATAAGAACATATTCATGGACCTGGAAAGATGTTTGAAGGAACAGGGCCTGACGTGGACGTGGGAGCAAATAAGGACCTGTTGGAAGAATTCGAAGAAACGCTTCATGGCTGTAAGTACCTCCCTGTTCGCTTTGATTCGAAAAGTTTTTAGGCGCTTTAATTTCTAATGACTTTTTTGGCATTCGCAGGAACGCCTGCTCCTATGCAAAAGTGGCGGGAAGCCGTCAAAGTGGAAGTGGTTTGACAAAATGAGCCTTCTGCTTGGCGACTGTCCGATGGTGCAAGCAAGAGATTACGGCGTTGACACCGCCGCCGAAGACGACGAAATCGTTCTGTTATGCGGTAAATGCAGATAACTTTTACGTTTAAATCTTTCTTGGCACGTCCTACGAGAGCTTGTTGGTTATCGTTCTCACGACCGGCTATTTTGCTCTGCCCGTAGCGAGAAATCGGCTTGTGCGCCAGAAATCTCAAATACGTGCGCATGAACGCTTTAAAAAAGTTTCTGGTCACCTCGCCATCAGAATACATTTGCGTAAATTCACAGAATTGTCTACTAATGCGCAGCATTCCAACTCCGCTTGCATTTATTTTGCGTTCTTCACAGCCAGGTTCGACTATGAAGCGCTGTGCCGCAAGAGAACCACTGCCGCCATCGCGTTGTGCAGTGTTAGCCAAGACACCAACACAACCATAAAGTACAGCTGGTGCAAACTGAGAAAAAATACCAAGACAGCCATTGCGGTGGCGGAGCGACAACTGCGTAAACAATCGCAGCCCACAGCGGCGAGAGGTGAGAGTGCAGGCTTGGAGGAGCGGAAACCGGTACCGGAAGACGGGCTTTCGGCTCGCCTCGACGTGAAGCGTCGCTGCGATCACCGCTCACCTCAACTCGTCCGTGCGAGTTCATATAAACTCGGGTGCGTCGAGGTAAGCTGAACCCGCCACTCAACTCAGCCCGCCCCCGTCGCGTCCATGTACACGGGGCTATATTCTCCCACTTGGATTTTGAGGAGCTACATACAGTTGCACAAATCTAAGATGGCATATAGTGGTCTGGCGCTCGTCGATTGCATACGGGATATCTTCGTACTGGTGGTGCTGCCTGGGAGGCTGCGGGTGCTGTCGAAGGCGTCTCCGCAGGGGCGTCCAAAAACTCCCAGAAGGTGACCTTGTTCTCCTCACCCTTGGAGATTTCAGCTGCCCCCAACACAAGCTGATCTTGGTGACGATGCCACACGGCCAGGACCTGTGATACGTGTACCTTCACGGCACACGAAACAGGCATTTTCTGCCGTATCACAGTACCTGAAAGCTATCTGCACTGTAAAAACGTTTTAGCCTTTTAGGGTGTTTTTGGCTCGTGTTCCAGCGTGCATTCCAAAGGCAATCGGTGAAGCGCTCTTTAAAATGAGGTTTTCACTAACACCCTTGTCTGCAATGTTTTGGTAGGGTCTCTGGGAAGTTTTGTTTTCCTCATTTGGACACCACCATGCTAAGGGGATGCGTAGATGGATACGTAGATGGTGGCTCCTATTGAAGCGAAGGCCGTTCACTTCGAATCTTTCTAGCAGTCAACCTGTTTTATTAAATTCATTCGTTGACAGATTTTGCTCATATTTGATTTAAAGTTGGGTGATGAAGCTTCACTAACTGTGTGTCACTGACAAAATAGCTTCGTTTTTGAGATATACGCCCGATTTGTGTTGACAGAAGGCCTAACAATGTTTGTTTACAAGGTAAATGAGGTCAAGCGAAGTATTTCAAGAGATACGTTGATGTTTTAATTTACTCAATTTGGGGGCTTGAGTTTTTCTGCTTGTTTTGAGAGCCTTGAAAACGCCATTTTACACGTGGCCGAAAAAAAATTCAGGCACGAAATTGGAGTTTCGGAGACACTTATTGATAATATTTATCGCAGGGACATATTAGAAAACGTACATGCACGCATTCACGCGCAGACATGACATTTGCATAGAAGTACGCATGACACAGGAATCGAACTTGCGACCACACGCACTGAAAGCAAACACGATAACCAGTACACAACAGCGCTACCACTAGCTTGCCTAGTTTATCACGGGGGTTTGTATGTACATAGCGGCTACCAACACGTCGGCGACACTTCAAATTTTCATTCTCGTAGCAGCGGCATGTGTCAGCGCTTGTGAAAGGCCACTGCCTAAACTGAAGGGTGTCATGCAGGCCATGGTAAACATCTTCGGCTTCGAACTATTCGGCTCGTCGTTTCGTGCCGCTAGAAAAATGGTAAACGTGCGCTCACTTGAGCACACGTTGAGCACACGTTTACATACATTGACAGTGCTTCACTCGCCCGAACTTCGTGTATACCTCCGTGACAAAAGTTATCTTCAGATGGCCGAACATATGTGCATTATATGGACATATGCTGTAGAGCTATTTTCGGTATTAGCGCCTCGACCTGCACGCGTCCCGTGGCAGTGGCGTGTTCTGAGTTGTTAGAGACCACCTGTGTTTCCATTGTAGATAGATGTCTGGGACTGCCACCACACAGAATTCTCAGAGACGAGGACGAGGCACCAAGCAACATCTCTATCATGTTAAGACTCTGTAGAGATTGACTATGAGCAGCCTCTGAGCAAGAGCGTGCCATCGTTCATTGTTCTCGTTTGCCACAAGTGCGTTCGCGAGCGCTGCCGTTTCCCATAGCATATAAAAAATGAGTTACACAAAGAGATGCTCATAAAGGTACACAGCATACCTATTCAGCGTAAGAGGGGGGGGGTGAAAGTTTGTCGCAGTGCCCTCCCTTTCTACTAAGTGGATGTACGGAGCGGATTTCATACCCCCCTCTCGGCGATTGCGTGGGATGTGCCCCCCCCCACTTCTCTTGTGTGCACGCCTATGCAGGTGTCAAAGTTACAAGGACAATGTACTGCGCCTACATAAGTGCCTTAGTGCACGTGTACTGTCGGGAGCCAATAGCAAGGGCAGCATAGCGCCTTATGAGCAGCTGAAGGATAATCTATATCCGCAATTAGCACTCATTTGCAAATTGTATTTTAGCTCACCACACAGTGGTTTTCTTACCAGAACTCAATATTTAGTTGATTTAGCACTCGTTGACTACCTAGAATATTACAAATCAACAAATATTGTTAAATATTCGACAAATGCATTAAAGGCATTACCTAAGACATGCCGCAATGTCAAACACAACCACCGTAAATTAGCAGCTGACAAGTTTCCCACTAAATAATGAAGATAATTCACAAGAACTTCGCCCTTGTGAACGGCAACGTGTACTGCGCAATTCGACCACGTGTTCTTCGCAGCGTCACAGCCTTCCTCTGCGAAACAGTTGTTTTTCAATAAACAATTGCTTTTTAATTGCTAGTATACCATACGCACAGAGAAAGACAGGTTGGTTTCTTTGCCATTCAGAATTTTGTATCCAAAACCCAGAAATCTCAAGGAGTGCCGCAAATAGACAAAAAACTAGATAATCCTGCTTAGTTTTGCACTTTGTCATCACCTGCATATTATATTAAAAGTTATTTATGCAACACGCCACTTCAATTAGGCCACGATAGATGAAGCACCCACTAATGTATGCATGAACAGAGCGAAAGCTTTTTGCCTGTTTGCCTTTTACCTATTTATGTTCCACAATAAATCTGAAGAGTGAAATGTCTGCTGTACTTGCTTGGTAATATAAGCACAAGCCATAACATTGAGCCCGCAGCAAGTTCAGAATATCTTGTCGCATACCTCTAATGAATAAAGATACAGTGTTAGAAATATTTTATTCGAACCACAACAGCAACAGTTGTCATTTTAGTGTAAGCATATGTATATACATAATTGCATACAGTGCCTATACCTATTACAATGCTCTAGGAACATACACCGCACGGCCCAACCACCATACACTCTAAGGCAAAAGGGTGTTAAAAGGGTGTGTGATTTGTCTTTTAGGAGACTAATGGGGCTGCCACAACCATTAATGTCTTTAAGGACTAGCGGCACCGGGTCTAACAGTTAGTCCGCACAGACGAGCTGAAGGGACTAACATTTCGTCCTCACAATTACACATTAGCGAGTAACTGTTAGTCCCACAATTCACCTCAAAGGACTAACATTATTCCTCAAATTCGCACCTTAGAGGGCAACTGTTAATCCCCACATTTGCACCTTAACGGGCAACCGTTAGATCTTCACAGTTTCGCCTCCCCGGATGAACGGTTGATTCACTCAAACACTCCAATCGGATGAACTTTTTATCCACAGTTCAAACATTATCTTTGTTTACTTTCCGCCGGGCCTAATACTTTTTTTGCCTGTTCTTCTGTGCAGTGAGCAAAAAATTGCGCAGAAAAAAACACGCGAAAAAGTAATTAGCCACCTATGTGTAACTACTTTCGCAGTCACGACAACAACGAACAATCAAATTGAGACATCGAGATCTTTTATTTTTCACCATACACATGAACTTTCTCCATTCTTTTAGGTGAATTCATGGTGAAGTGTACAAATAGAGTCTCGTTGTCACATCTTGTTCACTCCTTGTGGAGATCCTCCGACGGAAGCGATAGATGACAAACAAGCTTTGCAGGCGCCAGCGCACGCAGCCTTCTGCCTGTTATGTTCCCACGGCTGCACGTACAATAATATAGTAAACATTGTTAGACACACGTGACATAAGATGAAGATGCACGCATATCACAAATACGTGCACGTGAATATAAAAACACGTGTGTAAAATATGACAAACAAATAACTTTACCTCCTCATGTCGCACAGTCCTTCTGAAGCTGCTCTGACAAAAGGGATGAATGACAGGCACCGCAGACCCCACCGTACACAGTCTTCAGCACGATGTGTGCCCACGGCTGCACAATAAGTATGTAAAATAGTTAGTCACACATGACAGAGGATGGATACAAATGCATATGAGAAATACGTGCAAGATGAAATGAAAACATACGTGAGATATGACATGCTAATAATTTCACCGTGATGTCACACATCACGAAAAAACTCATTTCGATCCCCGTACCGCAACAGCTTAGGAGCGGCGGCCGCAGCCACAACTCCGTGAACCACCGTGCCGCTAACAAGTAGGCGAGCCCTAAGCGAGCGACGTCGTTCAGCTCGAGCAAGTGAACGCGAGACCAAACATGACGCTGCACGTGGAGTGTCTGCCACCAGCGAACTTCGATTAGGAAAGCGAGCGTGCGCTTGGCTGCCGCCACGAACAGCGCCCAGTTGATTGATTGATTTGTGGGGTTTAACGTCCCAAAACCACCATATGATTATGAGAGACGCCGTAGTGGAGGGCTCCGGAAATTTCGACCACCTGGGGTTCTTTAACGTGCACCCAAATCTGAGCACACGGGCCTACAACATTTCCGCCTCCATCGGAAATGCAGCCGCCGCAGCCGGGATTCGAACCCGCGGCCTGCGGGTCAGCAGCCGAGTACCTTAGCCACTAGACCACCGCTGCGGGGCAGCGCCCAGTTGGTTTGGAACTAGCGCCGAGGAAATCGACGGTAATGCAGCCGTTTTCCACAAACTCAGGCGAGTGCAGCGCGCAAACGTGAGTCCGCCACCACGGCCAACGGATGGCGCCGAGCTGCTTGCGACCGACTGACGGGAAAGCCGACAGTATTGGCTATCAATGTTCAGTGAAATCCGATGCAACCGAAAGCCCCGCAAGCCCGTGCTATTGCACTTACAGCGCGCGACATACTACAACCAAGCTCGTTACGAGAACCCGCAAGGTGTTTTCGACGACTCCCAACACAGCGACAAGGTCTCAGACCAATATCGTCAGCAATTAGCTCATCGCAGCGGCGAAGACAGGTGAGCACTCGATGAGTGAGCGTACGGGAGGCCGACGGCAATGGTGGCCAATTTCCAGGCGGTCGCACAGCACAGGCGAACTGCAGACGTCGCGGTGCATTTCGTGCGTGCGATATACAACACGACCGAGCCCGTTGCCGGCAAGCGCGATCCTTATCGCACAGGCTTCAAGTACAGTAGAATAAAGAATGATAACCTACTTGCTTAAGAATACAACGCTGATTTTTGCCCTGAGTCGGACTGAAGTTGATTTCCGATGGGCCTGCTGTATTCTCGGCCGTCATGTTGGCCTTCCCAACTGTTGCTGTCGTGTGTTGGTCATCACTATCTTGAAGCCAGAGATATAAAGCGCGGCGTAATGACGTTTCGAGACTTCCTCCGGACTTCACGGGTGCAGCAAAACGTAAAAGCAGCAGCCCACGCTTATCCAAGCGCACCCACAAGCACCACGTCGTAATTCCTAGAACGTTGAATCCAGGCAGCCGTGGTCTAGCACTCTGAGCGCGACGCAACGCGAACGGTCACCAGCAAAATACGGGGAAAGACTGAGCCAGCAGAGAAGGAGAAGGACGGCTAGTCACCTTGGCAACGCTTTTCGCACTGCCTGCAATCCCCGGGCGGTTCATCTTTTTGGAGCGTCTTTGGAGACTAATTTGCGCGTGGCGCGCATCCCTGTGTGGTTGCTCCTCAACAGTCTCTCCGTTCATCGCGCATCATTTTGGGCCAGTTAATCCTTTGTCGGGTAATTTGCCTTAGAGTGTACATTATTCACAGCCGTATTGCAAGATGAAACTAGGGCAAAAAATCTCATCATAACAAACACTGATAACACTACAGAGTCACAATCCAAAAAATTATACGCACGATCCCAAGAAATAGGATGTACAAAAACTTGGTGTCCATCTACACATGAAGGCTAGCAAATTAGTACAATAAGTCTAGCATTACTTTTATGAAATATGCAACCATCAAGGTAGGCATGTTGTTTTTTTTTGCATCACGTTGACCTATGGCATAAAAGCTTGTGTGATATGATCATAGGTTCATTTTTGCATAATTGTCCAAATGTGATCTGTTGAGTTCGTTGTACATCAACTTACCGAAATTTGTAAAATTGTTCAGTCACAAGCGCCAGAGTAGGGGCTAGTTGGTTTTACATGTTTGACACATTTATGCCTGCGAATCCATGCTGAATGTCCATGCCTCTGAAAAAGGCAATCTGTGTCAAGGCCAGCATGCGAGCCCGCCTGACGCAAACAACTCAACGGCGTCATCGCGCGGCGGTCCCTTTCCGTCACGCACACACAGCGACCGTTGCAGCAATAGGCGCCTTCCTGTCTGGCGAGTCTGACGCAATGCGTGGCGACGTCACTCGCCCTTGGCTGCAACCACGTGCAGCGGCTCCGGATTTGATGAGAATGACGCGGCCCAGCGGTGACCCCACTGGAGGATTCTGACCTCACGGCCAGCGGCGCTTCTGGTTGGACGTTTCGTTACTCAAAAAATCCTCCCGGTGCATATAAAAAAAAAGCCCTGCGGCGCGTCGCGAGCAGTAGACCTATGTGTCAGAGAAGAAAGCTCGGCTCTTTGAGTCTTTAAGCTGTCGGCCCCAGTGCCGTATATGTAACGCCTCTGTATATATGCTGTACATAAACCTTGTTTAACTCACCGTCATCTCGTCCGCTCGTCTATCAGCTCTGCGCAGAAGCAGTCGCGAGCTGAGAAACCTACGCTACTAAACGGCTGGTGACCTTCCCGGCGGAGCTCGAAGCAGTGGTGCCTTCGGGACCGTGTTGACGTCGCCGTCTTTCGTAACAGTGGTGGCAGCGGTGAGATTTCGTGGCGCCTTTCGTAACGCCGTCGGAGGCGTGCTTCGTAACAGTGGTTGCCAGCTGCGGGATCGGCCGGCGTCTGCGACATCGATACGGTGAGTGCCTGATGTTTTTTCCTCAGTTCACCAGACTAGTCTAGCTCAGGTTATGGTGGTTTAGAGAAGGGCTGAGTGAAGCATTGGTGAGTGAGCTTTGATCGTTTCAAGCCAAGTCAGAGCGCTTTGAAATCAAAGTTAATGCAGAGGGTGTAAACACGGCAGTGTTAAAATTGCTTGCACGTCTTCCTAGTAGGCTTATAGTGGGTAAAACAAGTAGATTCTTAACAGGGGCAAACAGCAAGAGGCTAGTGTGAACGATTGAGAACAATAAAGTGAAGGAACTCATCGAAATTTGTGAGGAACTCGGCACTACTTTAGGCCGAGCGAAACGAAAGCAAGCGATCCTTGAGATCATGAAGAATGAAGGAGTGTCGACTGAGGAAGTCGATGAGGCCTGGGCGGATATCAAAGCACGCCGCGAGGAGGCTGAAAGGCGAGAAGTAGAAGTTCGCGAGCGCGAAGAAGCTGAAAGGCGAGAAGTTTGCGAACGTGAAGAAGCTAAAAGGCGAGAAGTTCGCGAACGTAAAGAAGCTGAAATACGCGAACGTCGCGAGCGTGAGGAAGCCGAGAGACAGGAGCACCTCGAGTTGAAACGAATAGGATTGGCAATCCTACAGTGTTCCCAGGTGCCTAGCGTAGCTTCTTCGACAGTTCTGGTCAGCGGTTATAGAACTCGGAACCAACTGCCACCGTTCGTAGCAAGCGAGGACATGGCGAAGTATCTCATCAAGTTTGAACACATCTGTGAGCGAAATGACTTGGAGCGGTCTCTTTGGGCACAGAACCTGTTAGCTCTTCTTCCCGGCGAAGTGTCCGACGCGATAACTTGCTTGTCGAGGGAAGCGTTTGAGATCTATTACGAGCTTAGGAAGTGCTCTTGAAACGTTATAAGTTGTCACCCGAGGCTTTCAGGCAAAGGTTCTGGTATGCTAAAAAGGGGAATGAGTCACACGTTGACTTCGCGTTTCGTCTTAAAGCCGATTTAATTGAATGGCTCAAGGGCGAAGGTGTTTATGACAATCGCGATAAAGTGGTAGAATGCATTGCATTGGAGCCATTATACCACTGAATCGAGGAGGATGTCAAGCTTTGGCTGCAGGAGAAACTTGGTGAAGTACAGCTAAACAAGGCAGCAGAGTTAGCTGAGGAGTATTATAATCGCCGAAAGTTGCATAGCAGGGCAGTGTGCGTTGAAAAGGATGAAAAAAGGGAGATTTTCGAAGAAACTTGATCAACGGAAGCCGCGAATCTGCTACAACTGCAGAAAAGAAGGGCACATCGCGATAAACTGTAAGCAAAAGTTAGCAACTATCCGAGAATCGGAAAAGAAACGGAAGCCGCGAATCTGCTACAACTGCAAAAATGAAGGGCACATCGCCTTAAACTGTAAGCAAAAGTTTGCAACTATCCGAGAATCGGAAAACAAACGGAAGCCGCGAATCTGCTACAACTGCAAAAAGGAAAGCACATCGCGATAAACTGTAAGCAAAAGTTCGCAACTATCCAAGAATCGGAAAACAAACGGAAGTCGTGAATCTGCAACAACTGCAAAAAGGAAGGGCACATCGCGATAAACTGAAAGCAAAAGTTTGCTTTCGCAACATTCCGAGCATCGGGAAAGAACATGTGGTTGTTACAGCCGTATATCCAAGAAATTAGTGTGAATGAGAAAACGTGCCGAGCACTTCGTGACTGGGCGGCTACCGTGGACGTTGTCAATCCTTCATTGGTGTCTCCGGATGACCTTACAGGAGAATGCTCGTGGATCAAGCAAGACGCCGAGGAGCAGAGTGCTTGCTTACCAATCGCTACGGTTGTCATTGAAGGCTCGTTCGGTAAGCTTTGCACCGAAGCGGCTGTGTCTGCCGCGCTTCCCGATCGTTTTCCTTATCTTTTCTCTGACAACTCAGAGCAGCTTCTCAAAGAGCAGGGTAAATTTTTCTTCCCCAACTTAGCGTACATAACCCGCACGCGATCGCAAGCGCGGAAGCTTTCGCAGGAGCTTGATCTTGTTCAATGTGATGAACCATCAAGTGACCTTGGCGGCCAGTCGACGGAACCTCAGAGAGGAAATTCTCCGTGTGAGTCATGTGAGCAGTTACTCGAGCGGCCCGTCACCGAAGCGACTGGCGCGGTTTTCGTAGCAGGGGGAGACGACATGGCGCCATTGAGTTAGAGCGAGAGGGGTGCAACGCTCTTGTCTGTAGTCGAAAGTTGGAATAAGCTGTCCAGGGTTGATCGAGAAACGCTCATTTGAGAGCAGCGTGAGGACATCTCAATTAAAGCGCTAATGGAAAGCGTTAACTTGGGAAAAAAGAAAAAGAATGTTTCTTTTTTTTTTGAGAAAGCAGGCCTCCTGTATCGCAGCTACACCACTGCGCAAGGTCGCAAGTATGAGCAGCTCTTGGTGCCACAAAAGTATCGTCACCAACTATTGAAACTGGCTCAAGAAAACGCGTGGGCCGGGCATCTCGGCATAAAAAAGACCAAGGCTAGAGTTTCGCTTGAGTTTTATAGGCCGAAATCCCGGAAGGATATCGAAGACTTTGTACGCTCATGCGACAATTGTCAAAGAGCGGGGAAATTCACGGACAAGTTGAAGGCATCCATGAAGCTTGTGCCAATTATCACAGAACCTTTTTGATGCCTAGTAATTGATATCGTCAGACCATTGCCAGAATCAAGGCAGGGTTTTCGGTACAACCTGATGGCTCTCTGTGTAGCCACAAAATTTCCGGAAGCGATACCACTTAAGGACCTCAACTCACCCCATGTCATGGATGCACTGCTATCCATAATTGCACGCGTCGGATTTCCTTCTGAAATCCAATGCAACAATGGTGGTGTCTTCACCAGCTGCCTTACCTCTACCTTTATGGATACATGTGGAATAAAAGTAGTGCACAGCTTGATCCATCACCCGCAATCTAATCCGGTAGAGCGTATGCATTCCGTTCTGAAACGGATACTGAGAGCTCTTTGCTACGAGCAGAAATGCGACTGGGAAGCGTGTATTCCTCCCGCTAGTCTTGCTTTGAGATCAGCTCCTCATGAGAGCACTGGTTTTAGCCCTGCAGAGCTTGTGTATGGCAGGAGTTTGAGAACACTACGCGAGTCCTGGGAGGAATTCTATGAGGACCCTAATGTAGCTTCATATGTTCTAGACCTCCTTCAGAGGCTTGAGAAAATGAAAGATCTTGTGGAAAGCCACATGAAAGCTGCTCAAGTGTTGTCGAAGAAGTACTACGACAAATCGACGAAGAAGCGCGCTTTTGAAGTAGGAAGTCAAGTAATGCTGCAGCGGCCGTCCAAAAAGAACAAGCTTGAGGTTCATTGGAAAAGGCCCGCCAAAGTAATATCGAAGCTTTCTGATATCAATTATGAAGTGAAATTAGGACAGCGGCCGAAAAAATTTACCACAGTAACTTGATGAAACCATACATTCAACGTCAAGCGGTCGTAAATCTGCTTTTGAATGCTTCAGAGGAAGAGGGAGCAGAAATTTTCAGTTCTATTGATATAATCGAAAGGGGATTGGGGGTAATCTTGGAGCAGTGGAACCTAGAGCCTAGGTTAAGTGAAGTCCAGAAGGAGGACCTAAGATGGATTGTTCCCGAGTTTGAATACGTGTTTTCGGACCGTCCCTGAAACACGACGGTGATTGAACACGATATTGAGCTAACTGGTGTGGAGCGAATCCGTAGCAAGCTGCATCGTTGTTCCCCTTTGCAACGTCGAAATTATGAGCAGCTGTTGGTACCGTATAAGTATCGTCGCCTGAAAGTGGCCGGTTACTGAGGTGGAGCATGATACTCCAACAGCACAACTTTGACGTTCGCTACAAAAAAAGAAAGCTAAATGCTAATACAGATGCATCGAGTCTTGTGTTTAGTTTGTACCTTCTCCGCCTTTAGGTTTCTCGCAGGCGATTCGGGGCAAAATTTTCTCCTCATCATGGCCTTAGCTGAGCGCTCTCGTCCAGAATGAGCTCAAGGAGCCAAGTTTATGTTGTATTCTATTTCGTTACGTTTTTGTACGTGTAAAAATTTGAGTTCTCAATTTAAGAGTCTTGTGTCCCACATGTGCCTCTTCATGTAGAGGGAACGAAATTCCGATAGACTCGTAACTAGGTATATGTTGTAATATACTTTGTCTGTTGTTCTGTCGGGTGACCGAGGGCGCTTGCTTGTGTCATGTGTTGTCTGTTGTCGAACCATTCCTGATAAGTTGCAGAACCATCGACAAGTGCTGAGACCAAAAATCGTCGTAAGAGACGAGCGAAGCTGGCCGACAAAGTTGTGGCGACAAGCCAGTGGAGCTGGGATCCGTCCTCAAGAATGGGATGTGTTCCCGGAACCTAGTCTAAAGCTACATTTTCCCCATACCCCTAGAGGCGAACCAGGAGGGACCTGGCGAACGAGCGTGTCTGACATCCGAGCCATGTGGAAGCAGCTCGTCTTTCCGGTACATTGTCTGGCGGCAGGGGTGCTGTTATGCCTGCGAGTCCACACCGAACGTCCGTACCTCTGGAAAAGGCAATTTGTGTCAAGGCCAGCATGCGAGCCCGCCTGACGCAAACAACTCAACAGCGTCATCACGCGGCGGTGGCTTTCTGTCGCGCACGCACAGCGAGCCCGTTGCAGCAATGGGCGCCTTCCTGTCGGGCGAGTCTGACGCAATGCGTGGCGACATCACTCGCCCTTGGCTACAACCACGTGCAACGGCTCCGGATTTGATGAGAATGACGCGGCCCTGCGGTAACCCCATTGAAGGATTCTGACCTCGTGGCCAGCGGCGCTTCTGGTTGAACGTTCCGTTACTCAAAGAATCCTTCCGGTGCATATAAAAAGCACTGCGGCGCGTCGCGAGCAGTAGACCTATGTGTCAGAGAAGAGAGCTCGGCTCTTCGAGTCTTTAAGCTGTCGGCCCCAGTGCCGAATTTGTAACGCCTCTGTATATATGCTGCACATAAACCTTGTTTAACTCCCCGTCATCTCGTCCGCTTGTCTTTCAACTCTGCGCAGAAGCGGTCGCGAGCTGAGAAACCTACGCTACCAAGTGGCTGGTGACCTTCCCGGCGGAGTTCGAAGCAGTGGTGCTTTCGGGACATTGTTGGCGTCACCGTCTTTCGTAACAGTGGTGGCAGCGGTGAGATTTCGTGGCGCGCTTCGCAACGTCGTCGGAGGCGCGCTTCGTAACATAACGTAACGCGAGCTTCGTAACGTAACGACGCGCTAGAATTTAACACTAGAAGACACTCTGAAGCGTCGCGCATGCATGCATATTTACAGCTGCCAGAAGTCGTGTGACCACATGGTAGCGCACAGTTTGATGAAGCAAGTTGATATACCCAGGGACAGTGAGTAACCTGATGCCTTGATCACTGCCTTGGCTGAGAGGCTCTTAAAAACCGTCGGCAACACGTATGAAACGAACGTACGATTAAAAGAGAAGTCAAAATACAGGCTTACTGTTATGCCCTACGTTCACGGCATTTCGTTCGGACGAAAAAAAGTTGAAAGTAGGCATGGCATACCCACAACCTTCACAGAACCTCACAAATCGATTTCTCTTTGTCACAAAGTAAACGACAACCACCACAAGAACAACCATACATGTTCTGTTAAGCATGTCAACAAGTTTGTACCATCTGAAACAAAAAATGTTGTATATGGTACTCCTTTGTCATGAGGATATTGGTACGTTGGGCAAGCTGATAGGTGTCCTGATTTACGTGAGTATGATTACAACTGCAAGCGGCGGCTGCATTTCCGATGGAGGCATAGTTGTTGTAGGCCCGTGTGCTCACATTTGGGTGCACGTTAAACAACCCCAGGTGGTCGAAATTTTCGGAGCCTTCCACTACAGCGTCTTTCATAATCATATGGTGGTTTAGAGACGTTAAACCGCACATATGAATTGATTACAAGTGAAAGCACATTAGTCACCCCGGTAACTTAGCTACCCATTGCATGAAGGGTCACTGTAAGCCTAACTTCGTAAACACCATTATTTTATCATAATCCAAAGACACAAAGGAAAAAGAAATCATGGAAACTTTCATGATGCGCAGGCTCGCTGAAGACAGGTGTGTTAGTGCACCATCTATTCATTTGTCCAACGATCAATAAGCTTTTCAAGGGAATATTTTAGATAGTTGACAAGGCCAGATTTGATGTCGCACAAATGGTTGCCCTCCTAATGTGGGCAGTGCACAGGTTTACGCTCTTTCTTTTTTCTTTCCTTTTCACACTATATATTTTAGTCATATCCCCATAGAATACACAGTTGCTAGTTCGCGCTCGTTTTCGCCTTACCTGTGCTTCAGTGTGCCTTTTAAAGCTCAATTCTAGCGTGCAGTGAGTGTCAACCATCTTTAGTCATGTCAACAAAATAACAACACTGCATTCGTATAAGGCTTCGCATAGTTACTGACATAGTTTTATAGAATTACTGATGCTTGGGAACTTGTCGGCATTATCACACAGCTGTAATACACCGATGCTTTATTTGTACATAATTAGTACGAAAATGTTTGCAATTTTTCCATGCTGCCCCACCACGGTGGTCTAGTAGCTAAAGTACTCGGCTACTGACCCGCAGGTCGTGGGATCAAATCCAGGCTGCGGCGGCTGCATTTCTGATGGAAGTGGAAATGTTACAGGCCTGTGTGCTCAGATTTGGGTGCACGTTAAACAACCCCAGGTGGTCGAAATTTTTAGAGCCCTTCTCGACGGCGCCTCTCATAATCATATGGTGGTTTTGGGACGTTAAACCCCACATATCAATCAATCAATGTTTCTATGCTCACCGATGTCATCTGCAACCAAAAAAGTTCTTCATCTTTATTTGTTCATTTTATGGCTTATGCATAATTACCACACTAAAATTAATCCCGGTACCTGGGCTGCATAGAACTTGAAATTAAGCAATCACAGGCCTAAATGGTGAAACTTCCTATATATAGCAGATGGTGGTTAGCATATTGTGTTCTAGAGCTTAGTATGCCATGAGGTTGAAACTAATTTGACCACAAATGTACACAGAGTATAAAGAAGTTAGGACTTCAGTCCATAGTTAAAAAAAGTACGATAACAAACCAACATAGAAACAGAAATGAAGAGAACAGGGCAACGCAGTACTATGGGCTGAAGTTTACCGCATGTGTGGCTATTTTAGAAACGTTCGTACTCATTCTGCGACTGCATGATACTTTCACCTTGTAATTTTTTCATACTATGTTTGTGTATCTTTTTGTGATTGGCATCACTCTTCCCTTTCTAGTAGCGCATTGTCCTGTGCGTTTCATTCTCATTTCACTATGATATGGGCCTTTTTACCGCTCTTTTTCTAACTCTTATTACTCATCAACTCGCCAACTGTCCATCTTAGGAATAAGTTTGCTGTACAAAACCGGTTCCTCCTAGTGTCATTTCTAACAATGCGAAATATTCAAATAGGCACGCTATTGAGCAGGTTCCATGCAGTACCATGCATAACACTCTGCGTGTATAACAAAAACAGCAAGAGCATTATCCCTATTGTTGTAAGATGAACGAAATGTTCAAGTTAGTATACAGTGAGGCACAGGGGAGTGTTCGCACAATACTGTCTTGTACGCAAACAGGTGGGTGAGCAACTCCTGCTGCTTTCCCATAATTGTCTTCCTGAAAAAGATACAGAAAGTCCATTAGGCTTTGTGTATGCATAAAAATGAAAGTCTTACCACTGACTCAAACTTGACAGTCTTATTGCAGACTTCCTAACAAAACATGAACAAGTGCAAAATTGAGATGCTCTTAAGTAGTTCCATGTGAACTTCTCACTTAAAATACAGAGGGTGAAGAATCGAATATGGTGATGAAATTCAAGACAACTTCAGAAGTGAACTCTTGTCCTGTGCCCAACTACTCCATTAGATTTTGATGTCAGTGTAATTAGTATTGTAGTGTAAAGCGATGCAAATGTGAGTAAGATTCATGTTGTTATTAAACCTATTCTCGATGAATAAAACATGCATGAGGTCCTTTTCTTTAGATTTATGGTCACTATATTGAGCTTAAGGTGGTCAAAACTTCTGTACCTCCCCACTACAGTGTCACTTATGATCATATGATGGTTTTTGCATGTTAAACAGCAACAATTACACCACTTTGCAATAAAACAAGTGGAACACTAGCTTATTGATCAACGCCAGCTATTCTGTCTAGGTCTTTGATTGGGTGACTTGTTATTGATTCACGACAAAAATTAGCAGCATACTTGTAATGATGACAAAAGAAAAGCCAGACACAATACTAGCAGTTTCGACCTTGCCAGCAATTATCTTAATAGTCAGAATACTCTGTATTGATCACAAGCACTACGGCAACAAAATGTAAAAAAATAACCAAAAGAAAGGAGCAACGTGGCTAAATAACAAGTTTCAACAGATTCAACTAACTGATATCAATGCAAAAAGTTAGCCATGTATAAGTGACACATCTCCTAAATGCTTTAAATATTCAAATGTAATCGTCGCGAGTTGAAATGCTGATATGTGTATAATGAGGTGACAATGCCACAAAATGCACGTGCTTCCTCAAAAACACAATGTCACTAACCACATGTCGGTGACATCATACGATCATGATTATGTCTCTTTAACATAATTTATCTTTCAAGCTAAGTCAATACGATCTTTTGATGCTACTGTACCTTGATATGCAATGTAAGTTTTTCTCTACGACGCAGTCCATGTGAACAATGCAAAATTGTTGTCGTAAAGTCTTCCTAATAGCTCATATTCTGGGCACAAGAAAAGAATAAATAGAAAATAAATTTGGCCGCCTATACACACTTCATCACATGTCAGCATGATACCAGCAGTTGTTTGTTTGGTTTTGCTTGAGTGCATACTTCCTGAAAACACTGTTTCATTCATGCTTTATCGTAACCAAAGAAATTATGTCGCACAAACTTGCCTTTTTTTAACACGCTCTCGCTTGAATTTGCTGGCTGCGCAAAGCTTCTGAGATATTCACAGGAGTTTCAAAACACGCACCACCCATCGTTATGTGAGCTTACTGACTGTTTTTTTTTCTTTTCATTGGTCTTTTCACGCAACGCCAAGTAAAAAACGCCCAATATTGCTGCTCAAGCAACGATAAGGATTCGCGAACCAATGAAACTTGAGTATTACCTACCATGTGTGTTCCTAATTGTGCCGCGAACGCGGCGTGCCCATAAGCTGCTTGGTTGTACACAGCGGCACGCTAGCATGCCCGCTTGAGTCACAGGGCCATTGCCACGTCATAGCACTCGCATTGCGGCGCGTTGCACTGTTGTCATACCACGCATTTCACGTCCAGTGACGAGAACACAGTAACCCTGCTGCATAAAACACGCGCACAACATCGCGACACATAGCCGTGCAGCTCAAATGCGTCGCTCAGAAGGCGAACGTTATCCCGAGACAACTTCGCTATCGCTCACCCACGTCGCTGGAGCCGTCTCTTAATACCCTCTGGCATTTCGGAACTTGAACGGCTGATTTTTCGCGCGTTTTTTTTCTTTTTTTGGTTCATCCGCGTGCGTCACTTCAACTCTCGCGCTGTGCCGCCGCTGTTCAAAGGTTTAAGCAGAGATCGGTCAAAGGGCATATTAGACAGTTATAGTATACCGGGCTTACCGGGCATACCGTGATACTGGAATCGAAGTGCGCATGCACAGATATGCACGTCACCCGTAACGCTTCCCGTACGCGCGGTATTTTTCAGATTTCACGTTACCGTGGTAGCGTAGGTGTACGTAGTGTACGTAAACATGGCGGCACTCTCGTACGCCCGCTTCGAAGTGATTTTGTCGTAGTTGTTGAAAGATTCACCTTGTTCGCAGCAAACGACTGTTCAAAGTGGCTTCGCTTGCGTTCAGTTAGTTTCGATGACCGAGTATTACGGATAAGTTGGCGTAGTTTTTGAGATAGCTTCCCATTTCGAACGCGCCTAGGCCTAACTACAACATTGATGTAAGCAAATCGCCTACGTAAATCTTCTCGCGTTTGGTGCGTGGTCTATATTTATTTAATTTATCACAAAAATAAACTTCTAACAATTCTTCGCGCGGGGTATAGGCAAACATTCTCGTTTTCTTTTAATTTTCACTGTTTAACTTCGAACCATCGAATAGGTGGCGCCACCATCCCAGCTGGGCACGTGAACCACGTAAACGCTATTCCGCTAAACTATAAGACGCTGCCAACAATGAAAGTTTGCTGCACGGTAACGCCATTCCCTTAACCTACGCTATCACGCTAACGCTAAACCATAACTGTCTGTTTTCTCGCTTCGTAGCGGCCGCTTGAAAAGAGTTCCCTCCATTTGTGTCTTCTTTTTTTCTGCGGGTCTCCACAACAACTGGTTTTATTCCGTTCGTTGACGCACGCCACGCCTGCCCGATACGATCCAAAAGGGTAAACTGAGTGCGCATGCGGTGCCGATTGGCCGCATCTAAGGTGTTCAGGCTCTTCAATTAGCATTACATTTATTGGACGGTAAAACAACATAAGCACGATCATTCTGTGGTCGCAGTGCTGGTTGAACCCGAGCCCAACTGTCTGAAGCGTGCCCTCGGCAGCATTCCGTGCAATGAATATGATTCGACGATAAGAAGAAATAAATATTTGATTAGCATGTCGTGAAATTGTTGAGAATTATGATAAGCTTGCGCTTTCGTGTGACAACGCACTTCTTCTCCCTGCTCAGCAGAATGCATGCCGGCCAGCACTGAAGGAAAATTGCAGAGAGCTCCAGAAAAAAATGAGAAGAAAACATGCGAGAGCCGGCGAAACGGGAAATTTCTAGTGGTCTCGTACGTGACTAATGACGTTACATCGTGATTTTACCTCCTTTATCCCCTCATTTTTCCACGTTATTTTCTAAGGAAGTAGAAATTGAGGTCGCACAACCATATTACTCTTTTTTCGTTACACCTTATGGGTGTCGAAGTGTGAATAAAGGTAAATTATCACGCCCTTCAAACGCCCAGTTCGGCTGGTTTGTGTTTACAGTGTGGGTGGTCCCCTGTAATTTCGAACAAAAACACAGTTACATACAGCAAATTTTCGAGCTTTGGAACTGCATTGGCTGAACTGAATAAATTGCTGGTGGCGAACTAATTCCTCTAATTCTGGTTGGAGAATGTCCAGTTTGGAACGAAGACGACGGCCGAACATAAAGTTAGCCGGCCCTTTTTTGTCGTAGCGTGGGCTGTATTCCGATAAGCAAGCAAGAAGCTGCCAAGGCTGGTCAGAAGGCTTCCAGTATTTGAATCTTTCTTCGTGACTGCCTTTAGGAACTGAACGAAACGTTCTGCCAAGCCATCCTCGTCACCAAATGCTACGTACAAAGCCCGGAGATCAACGCAGAATCGTAGCAAACCCTTTATTGCTACATCGTGTCGCCCATACGGCGGTGTAACAGCAAATAAAAAAGGGTGAGCGGGCGGCGACCTAGGCATGCAAGCTTTATACCGATCGCAGTCGGATAAAAAGTGTTATATCGACCATACGACACTGTTAAAGAGAAACACTATGAAGCGAATGGAAGCTGTCATGAGAGGCAAGTTCAACGCGAAGTCACTGCGCACAGCAAGCGCCTTCGTGTATGTGCCTCGCCACCAAGCCGGCAATGACGGGCCGAAAAGAAGTGAAAGTCTCCGAGCACGGACAATGCGGACAAATTGCTTCAATTTGCTGAAATAGTTAGAACTACGAATAGCACTGAGAGCGCCAATAAAGGTAAGCTGTTCGTCAGTGGTCGTGTACCCACACAGTCACTGGCCACAACTTCAACGCGATATATAGTGAAAGTGGGCTTCGCACGTCATCGGTATCAAGCTGGCTGCCGGTGTGCATGCATTGCGCGGTACACGCAAAGGAAACGTCTCATGCAATTGCTTTCCCAGAAAATAATATCTCCTTCAATAAAGCTCAGATAAA
Organism: Rhipicephalus microplus; assembly: GCF_043290135.1. Taxonomy (NCBI): domain Eukaryota; kingdom Metazoa; phylum Arthropoda; class Arachnida; order Ixodida; family Ixodidae; genus Rhipicephalus; species Rhipicephalus microplus. The sequence continues at coordinate 486,668,440 of NC_134710.1, read as the reverse complement.
GGTATGTGCCTCGCCACTGTGGTCTTCAGCGAGCAGTAAAAAAACGTTTCGTCATTAATTCTCACACAACACGTTATCTTCTACCAGCAACGCTTGATGAAGTACCATATGATATGTTTTTCCTCATGGGTTTGCACAGCTTGTGGAAGACACGAATGCAAGACCGCAATGCAGAGCCCACCACCTCTGCAAGCGCACACTTCATTCAAATGGCTACCACCTAAAAAACATTTACGATGAGCTAGACTTTAGACCAGACTGGTATTCCGTCTTAGAGAACAGTTTGACCTCACCCCTTTTTTGTTTGTATAACACGATGTGAAGAACTCTCCATGTGAGGAACTCGCGCTGTGTTAGCCATTAAGTGTTTATGAGTAACGCTTGAACGCTTAGTTTCGCAATTTGATTGTACTTTTGTTCACTTGATTTTGTCTTCATTGTCCAAGTACTTTATAAATACCATGAAAAAAAAGCCAAGGTGGTATAGTGGTTAAGGTACCCGGCTGCTAACCCGAAGGTCGCGGGATCAAATCCCGGCGGCGGCAGCGGCTGCATTTTCAATGGAGGTGGAAGGGTTGTAGGTCCGTGTGCCCTGATTTGGGTTCCCGTTAAAGAAACCCAGGGGGTAGGAATTTCCGGAGGCCTCCACTATGGCGTCTCGTATCATCATATCGTGGTTTTGGGACGTTAAACCCAACAAAACAACAACAAATAAAGGTATATCTTTTTTTCCACGCGAAAATCGTTGTCAAACGCAAAGCGGGAAGCGATCGCGGATACGACTAATCGTGTGGCTGGCGGTGCACAGCAAGCGACTTACGAGCACAATGAAAAAACAGTGTTTGCGAGTGGTCTCGTGAGTGTAAGTATACATGAATCTATAACAATCCGTAATACGTAGAGGTAAAACTGCTTGTGAGGACCAGGTAACAACACATATGCTTAAAGATGAATGAATTGATTGATTAATATTTGGGGTTTAACGTCCCAAAACCACCATAGGTTTATGAGAGACACCGTAGTGGAGGGCTCCGGAAATTTCGACCACCTGGGGTTCTTTACCGTGCACACAAATCTGAGCACACGGGCCTACAACTTTTCCGCCACCATCGGAAACGCAGCCGCTGCAGCCAGGATTCGAGCTCGCGACCTGCGGGTCAGCAGCCGAGTATCTAAGCCAGTACACCACCGCGGCGGGGCGCTGAAAGATGGACAGATTGTGTTAGAAAAACTAGCCACCCTGTTTACGAGGTGCCTACTGACGGGAAGAGTACCAGAGTCTTGGAAGAATGCTAACATCATCTACATACATAAGAAAGGAGATGACAAGGACTTGAAGAATTACAGGCTGATCAGCTTGCTCTCCGCAGTATGCAAGCTATTCACAAAGGTATTTGCTAACAGAGTTAAGAAAACATTAGAATTCAATGAACCAAAGGAGCAAGCAGGATTTCGAACAGGCTACTCAACAATCGACCACATTCATGCTATCAATCAGTAGATAGAGAAATGCTCAAAATATAGCCAACCACTATACATACCCTATCAGAAAAAAACGAATGGTGGGCATGATGAAAACCACCACCCACCATTATAGTGGATTAATGTAGTGGGTGAATGGTGGGAAACACCCACCATGGCGCATGGTGGGTATGGTGGGTGCTGCAGTGCCGGCAACACTTGAGCCCAAAATGACGTCAGAATCACCGTGACGAGTCGCCACAAAAAATAAAAAAGAATTCTATAAAAACGGTATAAAAAACACCTGTCCCGTAAAAAAAAAAAAAAGGCACCACGGAGGATCGAACGTGCAACGTGCGGATTTTCATTCCAAGACGCTAACCACTGCGCCACACCAACTCTTTTTTTTCTTTATTACTGCGCCACACCAACATGACTGTGATTGCGTGTTAAATACTTAGTTGGCATACAAACTTAAGGTTCAAGTTATGTTTGTCGTGTACACAACATAGACAAGATCTACACCTGCTACTAAAAATTGCAAATTTATTAAACACAAGCAAGTGTGCCCTGTAACGATTGCCACTATGTTATTGGCACTAGTGCTATTTTTTTTTACAATTCACAACTTCAAGGAAAAAAAAACCAAGTGGACTGGGGAGCAGCAACAGTTTACCGGCGAGTCTGCCAAGTTTAATATCCGTTTCGCGCTCGTTCTAAAGGGCGACATCTGCTCACGCTTTATGACGCTTCTAGGCTCATTTCATAGATACGCCCGCCTAATTTATTTGATTGAGTATTGGGATGCTTTTCGCGCAATGTAGAGGGCAGTCGCGCCAGCGCAACGCTGTAGCTCTTTCGCTAAAGCAACAACTACATAACGGCTTGGCCAAAACGAATGCAGTGTACCGGAAACATTACGCTATCATAATGGTTCACCAAGCACACGAATTACCACGTCTGAGTTCTCGTACAAAAGCTAGAGAAGTGCCGGCGAGTGCGACCGGCGGCTGTCGGTGAGAAGACACTTAATTACGTTCTCTGGGAGTGCTTTAATCGCGTCACATCGATGTTTGTTGCTTCTTGAGCGAACACCATACACAATGAAAAATGCTTCATTTAGGTTAATTGATGCCATATGGCTGCGCTGTATTGTCATACTTAATCGTCGTAATCGTGTATTCTGAAACCCGGAAGCACGGATAACACAATTGTACGGGCTCGATCAGTAGGCCTAACCTTTGGTGGAAATCATGATGGTAGAACATGTAGTGTACAGATCCCAGCTTGGTACACTATATAATTTGCCCGCAATTATAAGACCACCCGTCATCTGGTTACTGCTTCCCAGCATTATCGCGATGGTGGGCAGAGCTTCTCAGCTTGGTACACCATGTGGCCCACCATAACCAGCAGCACCCATCATCTGCTTAGTGCTTCCCAGCATTATCGCAATGGTGGGAAAAGTTTCTCAGCTTGGTACACCATGTAGCCCACCATAATAAGCACCACCCACCATATGCTTAGGGCTTCCCAGCATTATCGCAATGGTGGGCAGAGTGTCCCATTATTGCCCACTATCTAGCCTCTGCTTTCCACCATCATTTCCACTTTACCCATCATCTGTACACCATACAACCCAGTATGTCCCGGCATAACCACCATATTTTCCACTACGTCCCACCATAGCCATCATAATTTCCACCATTCCCACTATTATTTCCACCATGCCCACTATTATTTCCACTACGCCCACCATGTTTTCCAGTATCCACCATGGCAATTTTTCCAATAGGGTATCCAACCACTATACAAAGGTAGGTTAAAATACTGTGCATATATATATATATATATATATATATATATATATATATATATATATATATATATATATATATATATATATATATATATACAATATATATATATATATATATAAATATATATATATATATATATATATATATATATATATATGTCACAGGGGCGTGACGTCGCTGAAGGCAGGAGACTGGATGGTCGGATAATAAACTGTATTCGGGCCGAACTTGTGGTCCCGCAAAATGAATGTAAGACACTGGCACTGATAACAGCAATCAGAGCGTCAGCCGTCGATCAACTGACAAGCGGCGAAGTGCGTCAGCATGTAAACACTTGCCATAGAATGTTCTAGCGTTATCGCTAGCAGTGCCGCAGGTTCCAGAATGATCTGTAATGTTCACGAAGTGGGCGTAATCTTAAAAACAGTCTTCTACAGCCTCGAAGCTTTTTGCACATCGTAGGTGTGGTTTGCGCTGAACGTGGTGTAACGAGGTCATCACAAAACTTGAGGAAAGGAAGAGGGCATCACCCCCGTATGAAAAAGGCGTCGTCCCGATGCTTTAACATAAGATGAAGATGAAAGTGCAATAATTATGTAGGAAAGTACAAATAATAAAGTACAATACATTAATATAACAACAACAACAAACTTTTTCACTTCACTAACGTTCATGAAACGGCTTGAGGGGCATGACATTGACGACTTCCAGTCGTGATCGGCGCCGTTGAGTGTTTGTAATGCCGTCGAGGACAACCTCGTAGTCGAGTTGGCCGAGACTTTGTACTACGTTGTATGGTCCGAAGTACCCTCGCAAAAGATTTTCACTGAGTCAACGTCGCCGTATCGGCGTCCATGCTCATTCACGTGGAGCGGGCTGATATTCCACGAAGCGTCGCCAAAGTTGTCACGCCGGCATTTCATGGTCTGCTGAGTCGTGATGAGCAGGCGGGTGAGTTGACGAGTTTCTTCAGCGCGTTTAAGATAGAAGGTAGCGTCGAGATTTTCTTCGTCAGCGACGTTGGCCAGCATAGCGTGTAGCGCCGTTGCCGGGTTCCTTCCGTAGACCAATCTATAAGGTTGCGTCTGCATCGCCTCCTGTACGGCCATGTTGTATGCGAAGGTCACGTACGGAAGGATGGTGTCCCACGCCTTGTGTTCATCGTCGGCGCACATGGTAGGATGTAGGCGATTGTCTTGTTTAGCCGCTTGGTAAGACCACTTGTCTGTGGGTGGTAGGCGGTGGTGCGGCGGTGGCTTGTCTCACTATATCTCAAGATCACTCGAGTCAACTCAGCAGTAAACTTCGTACCTCTATCGTTGATGACAACCTCTGGGGCACCATGGCGAATAACGGTGTTCTCGATCAAGACCTTAGCTTCCTTTTTGGCGCTACATTTGGGTAGGGCCTTTGTTTCGGCGTAGTGGGCGAGGCGGTTAGTAGCTACGACAATCCATTAGTTTCCCGAGTCCGACGTTGGACGTGGCCCCAGTAGTTCCATCTTGATTAGTTGAAACGGTTGCCGAGGTGGTTCGATCGGCTGAAGAAAGCCTACTGGTTTTGTCGGTGGTGTCTTTCGGCGCTGAGTCTCGGCATGTCCTCATGTAATGAGCGACGTCGGCAGTAAGGCGCGTTGAAGAGGAACCACAGAAGGAGGCGTGCCGCGTGCAAGCCACTTAGCCTCCAAAGGCGCTCCAAAGAGATGAACCAACCGGGTAATGCAGGCAGCGCGCAAAGCGTTGCCAAGATCACTAGCCATCCTCCTTTGCTCCTGGCTGAGTCTTTCCCCGTATTTTGCTGGCGACGGTTTGCGTTGCGTCGCGCTCGGAGTGCTCGACCATGGGCGCCTGGATTCGACGATCTAGGAAGTACGACATGGTGCTTGTGTGTTCGCTTAGATCAACGTGGGCTGCTGCTTTTACGTTTCGCTGCACTCATGAAGTCTGGAGCAAGTCTCGACACTTCACAGCGCTGCCCTGTATATCTCTGCCTTCAAGATAGTCACGACCAACACACGACAGCAACAGTTGAGAAGGCAACATGGCGGCCGAGAAGACAGCAGGCCTATCGGATATATACTTCAGTCCGACTCAGGGGAGAAAACAGCACTGGATTTTTTTTGCAAGTAGGTTATCGTTCCTTATTCTACTCTAGTTGTCACGTGTGCGATACGGATCGCGCTTGCCGGCAACGGGCTCGCTCGTGTTGTATATCACACGCACGAAATGCACCGCGAAGGTCAGCTTCGGCGTCTGCCGTTCGCCTGTGCTTTGCGACCGCCTGAAAATTGACCGTCATTGCCGTCGGCCTCCCGTACATTCGCTCATCGAGTGCTCGCCTATCTCCGCCGCCGCGATGAGCTCCGGGCTGACGATATTTGGCTGAGACCTCGTCGCTGTGTTGGGCGTCGTCGAAAACACGCTTCGTGTTCTCGGAACTGGCTTGGTTGTAGTATTTCGCATGTTGTAAGTGCACCAGCACTGGATGGTGGGGCTTTCCTTAGCGTCGAAACTCAATGAAAATTGGTCGTCATTACAGTTGGCTTTCCCGTCAGTCAGTCGCAAGCAGCTCGGCGCCGTTCGTTGGCCGCGGCGGTAAACTCACGTTTGCCCGCTGCACTCGCTCGAGTTTGCGGAAAAGGGCGGCATTACCGTCGATTTTTTTGGCGCTACCTCCAAATGAGCTCGGTGCTGTTCGTGGCCGCGGACAAGCGTAAGCTTGCTCTCCTGTTCGAACTTCACTGGTGGCAGACACTCCACGTGCAGCGCCGTGTTTGGTGTCGCGTTCGCTTGCTGGAGCTGAACGACGTCGCTCGCTTTGGACTCGCCGACTTGTTGGCGGCACGGTGGTTCGCGCAGTTGTGGCTGCGACCGCCTCTTCTGAGCTGTTGCGCTTCAAGGATCGAAATCAGTGACAATATGTGACATCACGGTAAAATTATTAGCATGTCATATCTCATGTATGTTTTTATTTCACCTTGCCCTTTTTTCTTATACTCATTTGTATTCATCCTCTGTCACGTGTGACTCACTATTTTACATACTTATTGTGCAGCCGTGGGCACGCACCATGCTGAAGGCATTGTGCGTTGGCGTCTGCGATGCCTGCATTAATCTTTTTTGTCAGAGCAGTTTCAGAAGGACTGTGCGAGATGTGAAGGTAAAGTTATTTGTGTGTCATATTTTACACGCATGTTTTTATTTTAACTTGCATGTACTTATCATATGCGTGCATATGATAAGTCATATGCGTCTTATCATATGCGTGCATATGAACTATTTTTACTATAATATTGTACGTGCAGCCGTGGGAACACAACAGGCAGAAGGCTGCGTGCGCTGGCGTCTGCAAAGCCTGTCATCTATCGCTTCCGTCGGAGGAGCTCTACAAGGAGTGAACAAAATGTGAGAACGAGACTGGAAAAGATTTTGATGTCTCACTTTTGTCTTTTGTTGTTGCCGTGACTGCGTTACACATAAAAAGCTAACTACTTTTTTGCGTGTTCTTTTCTGCGCTTTTTTTTTCTTGCGCAGAAAAACAGGCGAAAAAAGTACTAGGCATGGTGGAAAATAAACAAAAAACAATTTTTGCACTGGGGATAAAAATCTGACCTGACTGAAGTATTTGAGGGGATCAACTGTTCATCTGGCGAGGACTAACGATTGTTCGGTAAGGTGTAAATGTTGGGAATAACAGTTGCCTTATAAGGTACAAATGTTAGGAATAAGTGTTAGTCCTTTGAGCTTGTCTGCGGGGACTAACTGTTAGATCCGGTGCCGTTAGTCCTTAAAGAGATTTTTGGTTTTGGCTGGCAGCCCCATAAGTCCCCAAAAGGACGAACCACACACCCTTTTAACCCCCTTTTACCTTAGAGTGTAGTACCTTTTTTGTATCCTTTCGAGCGTGCGGGAAACACCAAGATGTCCTGCCGTTGGATCATTGTGGAGGGCCTGGAGGAGTTCTGGTCGCAGAGCTGTAGGCACCAAAGGAAAGTACTCGGCTTGAAGCGGCGAGAAGTTATTTTGGGGAAGGCCGTTTCGCAGCGAAAATGATGTAAGTGTCTGTTTGAATACCATCGGAACATATGATGTCCTTCCCTAAAGGTATTCGATTAGCTTCCTAAGTTTCCTGGTCAGCCCACTGGCGTTCAGCGATTTCATCAACTGTTAACGTTCCCAAGAAGGAATCGCCATTCCGGTTTTCGGGTGGTGGTGGGCCGACGGGGGCTCGCGACAGACAGTCGACGTCGGAGTGTTTTCTGTCGAACTTGTATATGATAGTAATGTCGTATTCTTAAAGTCTCACGGTTCATTGGGCGAGGTGACCTGAAGGATCCTTCAAGTTAACTATCGAACACAAGGCGTGATGGTTGCTCACAACTTTAAAGGGCCTGCCATAGAGGTAAGGACGAAACTTTTACGTCACCCAAATGGCGTCAAGGCACTCCTTTTCTGTTGTGGAATAATTGTTTTCTGCCTTGGATAGTGGCCAGCTAGCATAACTGATGGCCCTTTCCAGTCTGTTAGTTTTCTGCACGAGGACGGCATCGAGTCCTACTCTGCTTGCGTCAGTGTGCAGTTCTGTTTCGGCATTTTCGTCGAAACGCGCTAGTAACGGAGGCATCTGTAAGCGTCATTTTTATTTTCCCAATTGCTTTCTCCTGTGGGGTTTTGCAATTAAACTCGGCGCCAGTCCTCGTTAGCTTAGTCAGTGGCTCTTTCTATGCAGGCAAAGTTTTTGACAAAGCACCTGTAATAGGTGCATAGGCCAACAAATCGATGCATAGCCTTCTTGTAAGCGGGTGGCGGAAATGCCGGAATGGCGACTGCTTTCTGCGGATCAGGTCTGACTCCAGACGTGCTTATCACGTGGCCTAAGAACAAGAGATTTTCGTACGCGAAGCCGCACTTTTTCTGGTGAGTCCGGAAGTCTTCATGGCTTGAAGTCCAGCTTCAAGGCGCCGAAGATGCTCGCCGAAGCTTGAGGGAAACACGATGACGTCGTCCAAGTAAACGAGTCAAGCCTGTCACTCTAATCCTGTCAACACTGCGTCCATAGTGCGTTCAAAGTCGCAGATGCCGAGCGAAGACTAAGGGCATAACGTTGAACTCGAAAAGGCCGTCAGGTGTTATAAACGCAGTCTTTTCTTGGTGTCTCTCGTCTACATTGATCTGTCAACAGCCCGTCTTGAGGTCCATTGATGAAAAGTATTTGGCGTTGTGGAGTCGATCAAGGGCATCGTCTATTCGAGGGAAAGGTTATACGTTCTTCTTCGTTATCTTGTTGAGTCAGTGATAGTCACCATAGAAGCATAACGTTCCATCCTTTTCCTTCATTAGCTCCACCAGTGACGCATATGCACTCTTTTAGGGCTGGATAATCTCGTCGCAGATCATTTCGTCGACTAGTTTCTTTATGGCCTCATGTTCCCGTGTCGAAACTCTGTACGGCCTCTGACAGAGTGGCCTGACATTTTGTTCTATTACGATTCGTTGTATGGTGACAGTTGTCTGTCGAATACTCGATGATGACGAAAAACACTTCTTGTAATTCAGGAGCAAGCTCTCTAGCTGCTCTTTGTTTATGCGTCGGAAGGCTAGGATTAACGTCGAAAACTGGTTGAAGGGTTTCAGTCGTCGTAGTTGATTTGACATAATCGTTGAGGGAGAAAGCCTTGCTGGCTTCCCGTATCTCATCGATGTAGGCAATCGTCGTGCCTTCGCTCACGAGCTTGTAAGCGTTGCTGAAGTTCGTGAGCATCACTCTTGCATTCCCTCCTAGTCGCTCGGCTATTTCTCTAGCAACACAAATTTCAATGTTGATCAACAGGTGTTGGTCGCCTTCAACGACGCCTTGTATGTCTGTTGATTCTTGAGTGCTGACGAAAATGCTGACGCTGGATCGAGGAGGAATGGTGACTTGGCCTTCCAGCACATTCAAGGTGTGCCTTCCTGACGACGTGTGCGGCGGCAGTGCTTTTTCTGTGGGTAGTGTTATCGACTTTTTCTCATGTCGATGACCGCACCATGGAGGCTCAAGAAGTCCATTCCAAGAATTACATCTTCGGAGCAATGCTGCAGCCCGACAAAGCTTGCGGTATAAATGCGACTGTTAATGGTCACTTTGGCTGTGCAGATTCACACTAGTGTCACTAGTTGAGCTCCAGCTGCACGGATTTCAGGGCCTTCTCAAACGGTCCTCTCTTTCTTGGACTTCGCTGTGAAAGTCCCGCTGATGACCGAATAGTCAGCTCTGGTGTCAACGAGAGCTGTGACGCTGTGGCTGTCGATGAGAATGTCGAGGTCGCTAGTTCGTCGCCTGGCGTTGCAGTTGGGTCGCGGCGTCGGATCATGGCTACGATGGTTTGCACCATAGTTTTGACGTTGCGTAATCAGGCCTTCTTCTGGCCATGAAGTTTTTACGTCGGGGCTACGTTGAGGTGACGGCGGGCTCTTGAAGTTTTGTTGTGGTCATGTCGTCGGCGGTGGACAATCTTCAGCAGTTTGTCGTGCAGCAACCACACCTCCGTCGCTTGCAGCCCTTAGTTTTTCTGATACGGGCTACGCAACCGGCCTTGACTTGGGCAGTGTACTGACGACGGTGCGTTGACTTGTAGCGGTCAGGTGAAAGTGAACGAGAAGATCCTTGAGGTGTCCTCTGCATTCCGGCGAGATAGTCGGCGATATCACGTGGTCTGTCACCCCACTGTAGACGTGGCGCGTCGATGGCGAAACCCCGTAGTTCCATCTGGCGGTACTGGCAGCGGCGGTAGGTGTGGCCAGCTTTCCCGCATTGGTAGCAGAGAGGCCCGTGGTCAGGGGCGCGCCACACGTCGGTTTTTCTCGGAGCAATGCGTTGGCTGGCAGGTGGACGGTATGGCGTCGGCGTTGGCGGCGACGGTGCATGGTGACGAAAAATCGGCGGCGCGGCCTGTTGACGTGCACGCGGAGTATAGCGTCGAGCAGCAGCAGCGTAGCTCATGGCTTCAGGTTGCGTTGTCTCGGGGATACCCATTGATTGCTGGATTTCTTCTTAGACGATGTCTGCGATCGACGAAACTGGAAGCTGGCATGACGGGAACACTCGGCGAAGTTCTTCGCGCAAAACAGCCCTTATGCTCTCGCGCAGATCATCGGAGCATAGTGGTTGTATCTCTGCATTGCCTGGAGCCGAGCGGCGGTTGAACTGTCGTATGCACATTTCGAGGGTTTTTTCAATAGTTGTCGCTTCTGTGAGAAATTCTTCGACGGTCTTCGGTGGGTTTTTCATCAATCCTGCGAAGACCTTCTGTTTGACCCCTCACATGAGAAAACGAACTTTCTTCTCCTCGGGCATGTCCAGGTCAGTGTGACGGAATAGGTGGGTCAATTCTTCTTTCAAAATGGAAAAATTTTCATTTGTGTGTTGAACCCGGATCTATGACAAAGCCGCGGCCCTATTTTTATGGGCGATGCTCGCGAACGTTTGCAGGAATGCGCCGCAGAAGACATCCCACATTTGAAGGGCAGAATCGCGATTTTCGAGCCAGGTCCTTGCGGTGTCTTCCAGGTAGAACTTCACGTGATCAAGATTTTCTTCAGTGTCCCAGAGGTTGAGGGAGGTGACGCGGCTGTAAGTCTCTAGCCAGGTCTCCAGTTTTGCGAACGATGGCCCACGGAATGTTGGTGCTTCCCTCAGTTGATGCATGACGATCACGGGCTCTGACGCACTGGTTGTCATTGTCGCCGCCGTCAAGGTCAAGGCTTTTGTTTTCAGTGCTTTGTCTCGTAGAGAGCCGTACTCTGGTGGTAGACCTGGCTGCCGGAGGCTTGTTCGCTTCTCCAGGTTGGTGTCGGTGTCTTGTCTGCGACACAGGCTGGGTTCACGGCTTGACGGGGCGTCTGGTATATGAACGAAGCTGCACTTTCACCAGATGTCATGGGGTCGTGACGTGGCTGAAGGCAGAAGACTGGATGGTCATAAAATAAACTGTTTCTTCGGGACTAACTTGTGGCCACGTAAAAGGAAGGTCACATTGCAGCAAGACACAGGCACTGATAGCAGCCAGCAGACGTCAGCCGTCGATCAACTGACAAGCGGCGAAGTGCGTCAGAGTGTAAAAACTTGCCATGGAATGTTCTAGCGTTATCGGTAGCAGCGCTATAGGTTCCAGAATAATCTGTAATGTTCAGAAAGTGGGTGTAATCCTAAGTAAACAATCTACTCCAGCGTCGAAGCTTTTCGGACATCGTAGGCGCGTTTTGCGCTTAACAAAGCGTAACGGGGTGATTGATTGATTCATATGTAGAGTTTAACGTCCCAAAACCACCACATGATTATTACAGACGCCGTATTCGAGGTCTCCGGAAATTTCAACCACTTGGGCTACCTTAACGTGCACCCAAATCTGGGCACACGGGCCTGCAACATTTCCACCTCCATCGGAAATCCAGCCGCCGCAGCCGGGATTCGATCCCGCGACCTGCGGGTCAGCAGCCGAGTACCTTAACCACTAGACCACCGTGGCGGGGCTGTAACGGGGTGAAAACAAAGCTTGAGGAAAGGAACGTGGTAGTATATATATATATATATATATATATATATATATATATATATATATATATATATATATATAGGCAGGCATGGTGGTTGAGTGGCCGTAGCGTTGCATATAGTCTAGTAGATCCTCCGTGAGCGGTCACAACGTGGTTTATTTCGACGTTTCGGCCTAGAGTCTGGCCTTCATCAGGAATCTTGGAATATATATATATATATACATATATAGCTCCCACTCACTCTCACAAACATGTTTCAAGGCGAGAGGGACGAAGCAACAACGAAGTTTGGAAATTCATGTCAGTATAACTCATCCCCTGATGAAGGGAGGACCCCTCTCCGAAACTGTTGGGAAATAAATATATTTATCCTTGTTGACAATGCTCCCGTTGTGCCATATCCCATACCTTCACGAAGACTAACTGGCCCATTGAAGTATTACTCCCACTATATATATATATATATATATATATATATATATATATATATATATATATATATATATATATATATATATATATATATGTGTGTGTGTGTGTGTGTGTGTGTTGCATGTCCAAATCGACAGCGTTCTTCAGTGCTGAATAAATTCGAATAAACATATTATACTTTCCACTAAAACAGGGCCACCACGTTTTTCTCTATTCGTCCAGACGATCCCACTGTTAGTCCCACTGGAGCATTCTGCGAGGACCAACACTTAAAGCAAGTGGAGTAAGTGCTATAGGGTGTACCAGTTGCACCATTGCATTTGCTCCCGAAGTTAGGCCAAAACTGGTGCAATATCTGTAGCAGCCGACTTAGTCCCCTGAAGAACCAATGGCGTACCCCACGTCAGATCTTTGAGAGTATAGTGTAGGGGCCTCAACACATTGTTGTATACTTGCACTGCATATCAGTGCAGTTTTCATGCTTTGCATGCATTGACGTACTCATTCTAACACGAGCATCAATAAAGAAGTGAGCACCATGTGCGCAGAAGATAGAAAGCTGCAGCCACCGCAGCAGATAGGCATCTTTTAGATATCACCATCGCTATGTAGCATGAAACAATGGATCGGCTGTTGTGCCACTTCTCCATCGATCCACCAGAATGTCTACTTCTGAAAGAAAAAAAAGTCACAGGTCTTGTCTCAAAGCTGAAGCATTGAATATGATAGCAACAAATTGGAATGTCGCGCGAAGAATGGAAAGGAGATTAAAACGTGCCCCACATTACGCACTCACAAATGACGTACGAAGCGTACTCACAGGTACAGATTAACGGGAATAAATGTCTCAGCTGTTACTTTGCTGTCTGAAAAGCACGCCCGATTTCTACTGGAGACTGCACAACGAGTGCAGTGAGCTTTGTGCACCTGGTATTTATAACAAAATCATTCCGGTGAAAGTCCCAGGCATACGATTTTCTATACCACGAGATAAGCGCTCTCACGTGTGAACGTCTACCCACCCCACCCCCTCCGCGGCGCAAAGTACGCGTGGGATGTTGCTTGAGCGCGCGTGGCCGCGTCGTCCCCATTTGGCGACGCGCGCTCATTGCGCCATCTCACTGGTAATGTTAAAAACGCGATAGTTCGCACAAGATTAGTATCGCCAGCGGTAAATGGTAGATAGAAATGGCTCGTCATTTCAGCGTCGAAGGAGGTGCTCCTTCGTAGATCAGTGGCTAACGCCACGGACTCGCAAGCAAGAGGTCGGATGTTCAATTGGCGAACAATTGGATGCTCTTTGGCGAACCGTAACTGCCATAATCGTGCTGGTGTGGACTCTGCGTCGCTCGCACGCCTTCAATGGATCGCCAACGCGATGGTCCCGTACAAGGCACGTCATGCCAGACAACCTCAGCTGAAGATAAGGTGCATGCACGCGAGCAACACGACGAAACACAAGCAGCGTGGACAGCTGCTTGCTGAATGACCAGAAGTTGTGGGCTCTTGCTCGGTCAATCACAACATAGTTGGCTCGGCACGTCAGATATATGACAGGGCGCGTCACGTGGAGGCCTGAAGGTCCCGAAAAGAAGGAGGGATTGTTTCTCATAATTTGTAGCGCGCCTGTGACTTGTTGTGCTCCCACGTGTAGAATCTTTCATTTTGATGGCATTTTTCACACAATGCGTGTTCACAACGTTTGAAAAAATATCAGAAGAGCTTTACGGGTTTTTTAAGCGTTGAACAAGCCCTAAAAGCCACTGCTGGCAGTGAGCCTTGCCCAGCACCAGCGACCGCTGTTTTGGCATGGCGCAGGTGACATCAAGCGCAGCACGGAGTGGAGCCATCATGTTCTACTAAAGTTTTAGCCACGGCACATCATTTAAATTTAGGGCCGAATTGAAGAAAGCTAAACTATCTCAATTTCAAGTACAGCTGACCAAAGACAATACCTCTAGCGGATAATGCAAATGCTTGATGAGACAGCTACCGAGAGCATCAGTGTTGTGCAACTGTTCGGGTGCTCAAAAGTTTATGCAATGTTGTAGTATGAATTGAGTGTTCTACCAAGTGCGCTATGATTCTGCCAGCTAATTTGTGAAATGACAGAGATAAACCAGCACAACACGGACCATGATCGAGAATTAGGTGTCATGGTGCCTTCAAACACTCACCATTGCCTGAACTTTTAAAAATAGAAATACAACTGAGCCACTTAATTAAAACAAGAAGCGTACATATTTCATTACCGATTCCATGAGCTCAACTTTCAGCTCCAGCTTTGGCTCTTCGGATACGTTCTGCGTGTATTTACCATGGCATAGACCGCAAGATTCTTATTCACTCCGTGGCTTTGTTTTCTTTAATGTCTCGCACAAGTCTTGCACATTTTGAGAAATGATATCTAGCTGCTCTCCATTCTTTCTTTTGTGACCTTCTCACTGAGTCGGTGATGTGGTGCTTGAATTAGCGACTGCAGGATCTGGGACAGTTATCGTTTGGGTGGGAAGTTAGACAACCACTGGAGGCCCAAAATGAATGTCCGGAAGCTTCTGCCGCAGTATCCGAACGCTGGTTTCAAATTTGGACTATGTTCTCCAGAGTCTTTTGCACACTAATGATGACGCTAGCTGCAGGATGGTCAGGCCTCGGTGGCTGCTCGACAGCTTGCACCGAGCTTGGAAGCCTATTGGCACACCGGGGCTTGAGGTAAGGCTGGCGGCACTATGCAGTTTCGCAGCGATGGCATAATTTCCGGATGTCCTGCAGGCAGCAAGATGTAGTATCATTGTGAACATTTCTACGGTCCCCTCTTGGTCCACAAAAATTGAAGAAAAAAATAAACTCGGCCACCGAAGCTGTTATATCATATTTTGCATGTTTTACAAAGCCTTAAACCGTGTATACAATTCATTACCAGCAATTCAACGAAACTTTGCTAATGAGGCTAGCTAAGGTCCTACCAGTTGAACACAGCTGAAAGAACAATAACGAATTGGTATTTCATCTACGTAATCTAGAATTTTATGACATGGACCACATGAAACAACAAAAGAATTAGAAACTAAATGTGAGCAAGCTATGCAGCTTGAAATTGTCCAGCTAATCATCCCTGAAATAGCCAGAATTCCTTTTGCATAGTATTTGGTCTTGCCAAAAAACCCGACAGGAACCATTATTCAAAAAATAAAAAAAGACCTGGTTGACCCCCGTTTTTAAGAATCACCTTAACACGAAAGCGAAACTTCTCCTCACAAAGGTAGTTGTGCATGCATTGTGCGTTGCTTCGCCACAAGGGCTAAGGAATGAATACTGCAGCCACACGAAGAACGGCAAGCAGCTCGAAACTTGCAGCGTATTTCTCAAGCAAAAAGTACGCACGAAAGGAGCACATAAAACAAGCGTGGACAAACAACTGTCACAGCTCGACACTTAGCTGCTCAACAAGAAAGGCATACGAAATGGATGCACGATTATACATACACCTTGACGAGTGCGAAAAATGGTGACCATTCCTAATTTGTGTGGGAGCAGTGCGCTCCTTTCGTAAACGCGGCCGTGGCTGCGAGTGAAGTGACGTTCGTGCTCTAACTACTGTAATTTCAAAGCAAACTTGCGGTGGGAGAACAAGAGGTACTGAGTGGCCAAATGCGCAGATAAACGTGTGTGGGCGAACAAGCCAGTGCACTAGATTATATCTATACGCACTTCGCCATCTGAAGGCATGCGAGCACATCGACGCGTGGGGTGGCTCAGCACCAGAAGCATCAGAGCGCGCACGCACAACGGGCGCTTGTCGTGCCAACTGGCTACTGATGATGAAAATGCCCTGAATGGCCGAGCACTAAGGCCGAGCTGCTGTACAGGGTGTGTATTAATTGCTTCCTGCTTGCATGTTGGAGAACGGCTCTTCGGTGGCTTGGTGATTAGCGTCGCGCACTGAGGAGCGCGAGGTCACTGGCTCCATTGGTAAAAAGTACTAACAACATTTGTCGATGCCTTTCAAACTCACAAAGCAGATGAATCCCCAACCACTGCGACCAGCAAAAGCAGTGCGAAAAACTTTAGTGTGGCAGGATATGTGATGTAATAGCACATAGCGTGCTTACAGCCGGTATTTCAAATGCGAAGCATTTTTTAGCGACCTTCGGCGACTTTGAGCCTGTCTATATGTCTATATATCTATCTATCTGTCTGTATATCTAACCGCTTAAGTTTGGGTGCTCTCGTGGTCATCCCCTTACTTGGTGTGAACCGAAATTAGCATGGGAGGATAAGATGACTTGACGAATATGACGCACTCGTCAAAACATGAATAATGTCCCAATCCCGTCGCGTAACTCGTCAAACGCTTCCCGCCAGATAGTGGCACATACCCACGCGTAAGTATGTGCCGCTGGTATGCGGGTAGGTGCCATAAGTGATTGATACTATCTACCCAGGAACGACGAGAACACACATGGGCATTTTTAACGTGTGAGCGTTAAAAATATATGACATCGGTAGCGTCGACCCGACAAATGCAAAGAATAAATGTCAGGATCCCAGCTTGAATCGAAGCTAAGCATTCTGCGTTGCAATGAAGCATTTTACCACAGAGGTCTCGGAACTACTTTTCATTTGGGCGCTAATCATCGCGAAACGCCAATAGTGTTTGCAGGACTGCCTACCCAATAATATAAACATTAGATATATACTCCTATGATACAGCCGTCACGTCAGGTTAACGTCAGTTGTGATTAGTTGCCATGCGCTCAATTCGATTTATGTAGCAGTGTCCAGGGTAAGCATCCACGCGAGAATCGGCGCTTCATATCAGCTGCTGGTGTTGCTAACAGTGGCTTCAGAATTATATCTGAATTGTGAGTAGGGACGGTTGTGGTCAATAATATATATATATATATATATTTATTTATTTATTTATTTATTTATTTATTCATTTATTTATTTATTTATTTATTTATTTACATATATAGGTTCACGTGCTACGTGACGCAAACAGGCTCAAAAGAGTGTGCCACACTCGCCGCCAAGGCTACTGGTGGCGCTGACTGACACTCCCACGTTAAATTCACATATAAACCCAATAAAGTGGCTGGGGGGAGGGCTGTCGTGGTAGCTCAAGTGGTAGATCATCGAACGCGTCATTCGAAGGTTGCAGGTTTGGATCCGGCCCACGGCAAGTTATCTTTTCACTCACTTTTCTTCTTTGTTACAATAGAATTCGGTCTGATATCTTCCCCTGTACTATCCTTGGCATTATTGTCTGTTAGATCTCAGTAATATTGTGTAGAACATGGAAAAATGAGCCCTTGAGTATACACTTCTTTTCTTAATTCATTAACGAGGGTCTCGTACTGGCAGACGTAGTGCCTTTAGGTTGTATACGAGGTACTACTGGTCAGCTGCCCACTCGTAATAAGTTCACGTGCTACGTGACGTCAAACAGGCTCAAAAGAGTGTGCCACACTCGCCGCCAAAGCTACTGGTGGCGCTGACTGACACTCCTACGTCAAATTCACATATAAACCCAATAAAGTGGCGGGGGGGATGGCTGTCGTGGTAGCTCAAGTGGTAGAGCATCGAACGCGTCATTCGAATGTTACAGATTCGGATCCTGCCCACGGCAAGTTATCTTTTCACCCACTTTTCTTCTTGATTACATTGCAATTCGGTCTAATATCTTCCCCTATAATTTTCTTGGCATTATTGTCTGTTAGATCTCAGTATTATTGCGTAAAACGCGGAAAAACGAGCCCTTAAGTATACACTTCTTTCCTTAATATACATATTGTGGGCATTTAGTATACGCATCCTCTTCACCGGTACATTACCATCATTGTCTTGTGTGGCTCATGCATCCTAATTGTTGTCGCGTAGCATCATCATCTTGGCTCATTCATTGTAGCTGTCGGCTGCCGGTTCCTTGGGCCTAATAAAAGGTAATCCAAACCAAGACTTCATACGTGGTGGAGGTGCTGGATATCGATCCCAGTACCTCTCGCCCCGTTATATATATATTACAACGCGGCGAGAGTTGTAATATATATATATATATATATATATATACATATATATTCTAATATATATATATACCCGTCATTACTTCTATGACCCGCAGGGCGCGGGTTCGAATCCCGGCTGCGGCGGCTGCATTTCCGATGGAGGCGGAAATGTTGTAGGCCCGTGTGCTCAGATTTGGGTGCACGTTAAAGAACCCCAGGTGGTCTAAATTTCCGGAGCCCTCCACTACGGCGTCTCTCATAATCATATAGTGGTTTTGGGACGTTAAACCCCACATATCAATCAATCAGTCATTACTTCTTCACACATGCATTACGATTCGGTCTAATAACTTCCCTTATACTTTCCTTCACATTATTGTCTGTTATATCTCAATAATGTTGTGTCAAAACAGAGAAAAACGAGTGCTTAGGTATACACTTCTTTTCCTTAATTATTAACGAGGGTCGCGTACTGGCAGACTTGGTGCCTTTAGGTTGTAATCGATGGACTATTGGTTAGCTGCCAGCTCATAATAAGTTCACGTGCTACATGATGCCAAACAGGCTCATAAAAAGTTGCCACACTCGCCACCTAGCTACTGGTGGCGCTGACTGACACTCCCACGCTCAGTTTGGACTGGCACGGTGGATGGACGTGTTTTTGAGCTCTCCCGATCGTCTGCGTGGATAAGTGGTTTTTCAAGTTTTGAGCTTGTTTTTATAACTATTAGGGCAGCAGTGTAAACCTTATACATTCTACGGTGTTTCGGCACTTATACATTCTACGGTGTTTCGGATTCAGTCACCAGGTATTTACTAGCTTGTGTGTGGGTGTGGGTTTGCCTGTAATTTTGTTCTTTTACCACCTCTTGGGGGACGTGCACGTACACTAAACACGCAAATTCTTGTAGTAGACGTTGGACGTTTGTTTGAGTAGGGCAGGGTTTATCGTACGCCGTGTTTTGTAGTTATCGATAGGGACCATTCATAAGGAGAATTGGTGTCAAAAAGACAGAGTTAAAAAGGCTGTAAAATGTTCAGGATGTGTGGTGGGTTTGAAAATGAACCCAAGTGCAGACGCAAATGGAGGGGAGGCTGACGCCAAGTGCAGGCAATGTGAAGTCGAGGAAAAAATGAAGAAAATGAGGGTTGCCCACAGTGAACTACGGAAGAGAATCACCGAGCTGAAGACTACGTTTGCCACAAGGCAAGAGAAAACGAAGGCTATAGGAGAAAGGCTCAAGTTCGCCGAGAAGGCACTAGCGAAGGTGAACAAAGGAGTGGCTGACGGAGAGAATGGCAGGGCACCGGCAGCCGGAACGGCGGAGAAGAACGAGCAAGCAAGTTTAAAAAAAACAGGTGCAGCGGGTTCAATGGCCTCAAGACCCAGCATCAGCAAAGTAGTTGTGGGGCTTGTAGGAGACAAAGCAGCCGGCGTCGTAGGTGCAAGTAACCCCCAGGTTGAGGACGCACCAGTTGAAAAGTCACAGGACGTGATAATCGTTTGGGACTCGAATTTAGGTTGATGTGCAAAAGCAATCAAAGAGACTGTAAGAGGCGACAAGAGTGTTGCAGTCGGGACGTTCCCAAGACACAAGCTGGAAGCAATCATGAGACAAGCGAGTGCAAAACTCAAAAGTGCAGCTGATGGACAAGATCAGGTGATAATTGCAGGCGGTTTAATTGAAGTCTTAAATGAAGATGCGGCAATACTAGCGACCACACAGGCGAAAGAGGTCGATGACATGCGAGCCATTTCTCCTCAGGTACAGGTAGTAATATGCACATTACCGGATGTACCAGTGCGTGACGGCAACCTGTAAAGAACGGTTGTCACCGCAAACCAAATGATATAGTGGATGAGTCTAGAGAAAGGTTTTGAGGTGATGGAAATAAACAGAGAGGTGCGTAGGTGGGGTGGTTTTGAGCAAGGCAAAGTTCACTTCGATGGGAGGCAAGGGCACGAGGTGGGTTGGTGTCTTGCAGGATGCGCAGTAGCTTTTTGAGGGGGCATGCGGACCCTTCGGGGTGCAGGATAGCTAGTAACGAGAAAAACAACCGGGAGGATTCTTGGACAGGTGGTTTAGACATATATGATTCCAAAGTGGCAGCGACATCTAAGACACGAAGAGTCCGGGGCAGAAATCGACGTAGCCACGAGGGCCAAGCCAATTCAGACGTAAGGTATATTAACATGCAGGGTGGCAGGAATAGGCTAAAGTGGGTAGAGATAGAAGAACAGCTAAGGGAGGAGAGGCCAATGGTACATGTTTTTGTAGAAACACATCTCAAGAACATGGAACAACCTCCCAACAATCTGTACTACGAGTGAGAATATTGTATCAGAACAGAAGGCAGGAGAAAGCGGGGTGGTAATGGGGCATTCATTCATAAAAGTAAAGACTGAAAAGGGTCAAGCAAGAGTCAGGGAACATGTATGGCTAAAAAAATGTGGCAGGGCAAATGACGCTTCTGAGTTTTGTATACTAGTGGAGAGGGGCAAAAGCCAGAGGGGAAAATCAAAAATGGGGCCGTGCATAGGAAATGACATTGACGAACTAGGAGAAGAGTGCGAAGTAATTATATTAGGAGATATGAAAGCACACATAGAATATATGGATGGATATACTGACACAACAGGCAGAATTCAAATGGATAGGCGTGAAAGGCATGATTTATTCATTTGCAACAGCACCAAGAAATGCGAAGGACAGATAACATGGGAGCTGGGAAGGCTGCAGTCGACGATAAATCGCGAAATAATGTAACATAGGATGTATGATCGGCTATGGGTGATGAACATATATAAATATGGGTCCCGAAGTTTAGGTAGTATTAACGAACGTATCAAACTGAATTTCGGAAGAGAAATGAAATTGTAAAGGCGGAAATACGAGCAACCACGGGGTAATATTTATTCAGAAAGGCAAATAGGGATTGTATATAAAGGGATTGAGAAATTAATCACCGGGTATACTAAAACAGAGTGGACGTACACAATTCTAACTCGATTGCTTGAGTTAGAGCTTACTAACGTACGAGTTAAATCAACCGCAAAAAGCAGACACAAACCCAAGAACTCTTGGGTTGAGGAAGTTAAGAGAGCCATAGTAAGTCGTAAGGAAGCCTCCAATGAACACAGGTATGCTAAATAGAGTGGTGAACCGGAAGGTGATGTGCAGCTAAGTGCAGCACACCACCATCACTACATTTGCACCACTACAGACCATCTGTTTCCTGCCGTGCCTGTCTTCTTGCCCCAGACCGCATGCACATAGTCAAATCAGAGTTCGAGGCCAAGCTACACGAAAGAATCACTCGTCCCTCTGACAGCCCATGTGCCTCACCGCTCCACATTGTCCCGAAGAGACCGAATGATGGCGGCCTAGTGACGAATAGCACGCCCTCAACGCGCGCATCATCCCGGAAAGGTACTCCTTGCACAACATACAGGACTTCACCCATCGCATTCATGGCTGCCATGTGTGGCTCTATGTGGTGGCTCTATTCATGGCTCTAGGTGGTGAAGGCCTACACACATATACTCGTCAATCCAGGTGACGTCCCGAAGACGGAAACATTCACACCCGTCGACTTGTTTGAGTTTCTCTTCATGGGCTTTGGCCTGCGGGTCGCTGGACAACCCTTTCCGTGTTGTGTCAACGAATTTGACCGTGGCCTTGGCTCGGGCTTCTTCTACCTTGACGACATACTGACATTTTTCCGCGACACCAAAGAACACCACAGGCCCTTCCGTCAGATATTCGAACGCCTCGATGACCACTGCCTACTCGTCAATTTCCAGAAAAACATGCAGGGTGCTTTCGTCGTCCGTTTCGTTGGCCACAAAGTTTCACCACAGGGAATTTGGCACTTGCCCCAATGCATTTCAGACCTGCTAAATTATTCTCAACCCACCAACGCTAAAGGCCTTCACCATTTCTTCGGCATGCTGAACTTATACAACCTTTTTTTGACACACGCAGCCGAATACTAGGTTCCTCTTCATGATGCTTTGGCTGGGCTATGAGGAAACCAACCTCTCACGTGTACACTGACGTCAGCGAAAACTTTCAAAAATGCAAAGCCGCCTTCTGCACTCTCAAGCTCCTCAACCTCCCCGTGCCAGATGCTCCCTTGGGACTCTTCACAGACGCATGTAGCTTCGCCATCAGCGCCGCCCTCATGCAACGCGTGGACAACACCTCGCATCTCTTGCCCTTCTCCAAGAAACGACCCCTTCAACCGCCAGTACAACTAACGAAACTACAACCACCGCTCCGACATACGATATTTGTCAGCATACTACAAAGAACTTCTGCCTATATACGAAGCCGTGTAACACTATCGCCATATTCTCAAAGCACAGAACTGCACTATTTATACCGACCACAAGCCTCTTACCTGCGTATTTTCACAACGTCGCGACAAACTCTCGCCTGTTCAGTGGAACGAACTCTCGTTCATCGCACATCTCACTATAAACATCCCACCTGTAGGCGAGAAACACGACGGGCTTTCATGCGTAGCAGCCGTCATCCCGGGACAGATAAAAGCGGACGTCCTCGACGAGTCTCAAACCACGAATGCCGCACTGCAAAAACCTCTGAAGGGCACGTCCTCACTGTAGCTACAAGAAGTCACCATTTCGTGGTCGACAACAACAATCTGTTGTGACATGTCAATAGAACGAAGGAGGCCCTATGGTCTCTTATTCCATCGATGTGGTCTTTTTAACCTGCTCCACAACCTCAGCCATCTCGGCATACGCACCTCTACACGCCTCGTGGCTGACCGCAATTTCTGGCCCTCAATGCAGAGCATTTTTCAACCTGGGTGAACTCATACAGTCACTGCCAACGCGCTAATGTCACCAGGCACGTGACGTCACCATTCGTAATATTCGGTCAGTTCTAGCACGTCCACTTCAACATCATAGGGCCCTTTCTTCCGGTTGAACCCTACTACTACTACCTCACCGCCATCGACTGGTACACTAGTGCGCCCGAGGCATGGCCCCTCGATCGAACCACCACAGAAGACGTCGCATTGGCCGTCTTCACCGGCTGGATTGACCGTTTTGGTGCCCCACCCCCACCACGTTACCACCGACCAAGGGCGACAGTTTCCGTCTCACCTATTCAGGCAACGGGGACGGATCATGGGGTTTGAACACTTGAAGACCACCAGCTACCACCCCTGCATCAACGGAACGACGGTGTTTTTCCACAGACAATTTAAAGTCACCGTTACATACCATCCGTACTCAACCTGGATCGGAGTCAACCCAGCTGTCGTCCTCTATCTTCTTGCTACCTTCAAATTGGACATTCACGCTATACCAACACAGTTCGTCTATCGGGCACCACTCCATCTTTCAGGTAAATTTATCGCAGCACTGCCATCCAGCACTACAACATCAGATCCCACGATCATCGCTGCCCGGCTCCGACGCACCATCGCCGCCTTACGCCTGCCACTTGCAGCCCAGGCACTTGCAGCCCGCTGCACTTGCATCCCACTACACGTCTGTTATGCCCGTGAAATGAACTAATTTATAGAAGGGGAACTGCAGCCTTTACAAGAGTACGCAAGATGCAGTGCTAGCGAAAGGAACTGCCAATAGCAACCAAGAGATGGCAATGAGTAAAAATGAATTTACGATAGCGCAAAGAGAAGCGCTTTGCTGTTTGAAGCAATGTCGGGTTGCCTTAGAGCGTGTATAGTCATAAAGCGAAATTCAGTAAAGAAGAATAACAATGTACATATTGTGGAGTAGCTATAAAACGATGAAACACGTTCTGATTGAATGCGGTGATAGCCACCAAGGTATACGTGTGGGTACAAGGCTACATGAGGTTTCGAGTTTCAGGCACAAACATGGAAAGCTGAACACGTCCGCGATAAAAGCAAGTAACAGATGGGTAGAGTACTGGTGGCAGAAAAGTAGACATAAAGAACAGAAATAGTGAAATAATTAGGTCTTTCTACCTGAAGAAGCTGAGAGATGCAACACATTTTCTATTTTTTATTATTTGATTAATTTATACGGAGTGGATAAAGCATCAGGCTAGTATAAAACTACTTCTTTTTGTTTTTCTTCTTCCGAAACTCATAGCACACATGTCACCACCCCATTATAAAGGGCAGAATGTAGGCTGTTGGTTCTTCGGATACGGAGGCGGGCGGGTTGTCGGGCTTTTCCGGCGACCTGAAGGTACTCGCTACATCGAGGTTTTCTTTGTCGATGACATTTGGTAACATGGCGTTGAGCGTCGTTTCCGGGGTCTTTCCGTAGACCAACTTGTGCGGCGTCATCTGCGTCGTTTCTCGTACAGCGATACTGTATGTTCGTAACGAACGGAAAGATGGCATGCCACGTTTTGTGTTCGACGTCGACGTACATGGCCAGCTTGTTGGTGATAGTTTTCTTTAGCCACTCAGTGAAGCCATTGATCTGTGGACGGTAGGTGGTGGTGCGGCGATGATTTGTCTGGCTTTATTTCAGGATCGCCTTCGTTTGGTCCGTAAAGGCCGTACCTCTGTCGGTGATGAGGACCTCTGGTGCGCCGTGACGTATAACGGTGTTCTCAACAAAAAAATCGCCTACTTCAGATGCACTACCCTTTGCCAGGGATTTTGTTTTCTTGGCGTAGTGGGTGAGGTAGTCGGTAGCTACTACGATTCATTTGTTTTCTGAATCCGGCGTCGGAAATGGCCCCAGTAGGTCCACCCTTATTTGTTGGAACGGTTGGTGAGGTGGTTCGATCGGCTGAAGAAAGCCTGCGGGCCTTGTCGGTGGTGTCTTACGTCGCTGACAGTATCGGCGTGTCCTCGATTGATTGATTGATATGTGGGGTTTAACGTCCCAAAACCACAGTATGTATATGAGAGACGCCGTAGTGGAGGGCTCCGGAAATTTGGACCACCAGGGGTTCTTTAACGTGCACCCAAATCTGAGCACAAGAGCCTACAACATTTCCGCCTCCATCGGAAATGCAGCCGCCACAGCCAGGATTTCAAGTACCTTAGCCACTAGATCACCGCAGCGGGGCCCTCGGCATGTCCTCACGTTACGACCAACGCCGGAGGCAAGGCGTGGCCAGTAGTACCTTTCTTGTATCCTCGAGAGCGTGCGGCCAATACCAAGGTGTCCTTCCGTAGGGTCGTCGTGCAGGGCCTCAAGTACTTCTGGTCTCACTGCTGAGAAGGTGGTCGGCTCGAACTAGTTTAAGATAACTCCATTTCGCGAGAAGAATGACTCCAGTTCTGTCTTGAAAACATTCGGAACTGTCGTGCTGTTACCCTCGACGTATTCCACAAGGCTTTTGAGCTCCGGGTCAGCTCGCTGTTGCTGAGCGTAGTTGTCGGCAGTTATTGTTCCTCAGAAGCTGTGCTCATCTAGGCCATTGGGTGGCACTGGTTCCACGGGGGCTTGAGACACGCAGTCGGCGCCTAATTCTTTTATTTCAGACTTCTAAACAACAGTCACATCGAATTCTTGAAGTCTGAGGCTCCACCGTGCAATGCGACCCGAAGGATCTTTCAAGTTACCTAGCCAACACAAGGCATGATGGTGGATCACAACTTTGAAAGACCTGCCGTAGAGGTAGGGGTGGAACTTTGACGCTGCCTAGATGATGGCAAGCCACTGCTTTTTTTTTGTGGAATAGTTGGCTTCGGCTTTGGATAGTGACCGGCTAGCATAACTTATAACGCTTTCCACGGCGTGAGTCCTCTGTACACGAATGGCGCCGAGTTCTACGCTGCTTGCGTCGGTGTGTACTTCTGTTTCGGCATGTTCATACAAATGGGCAAGCATCGGTGGTGTTTGCAGACGTCATTTAGGTTCTTGAAATTCTTCATATTGTTTCACTTTGCACCGGGATTTGACGTTGCTTTTCTTGACGTGAGTTGGCGGCTTGGCGATCTGTGAAAAACGTCTGACAAAACGCCTGTAATGGGCGCAGAATCCGACGAATAGGCATACAGCCTTCTTGGCAGTTGGCTGCGAGAAATCAGCAATGGCGGCTGTTTTCCGTCGGCCCGGACGGACTCCAGAGTTACTAATCACGTGTCCGAGAAAAACTGCTCCTCGTACTCAAAGCGGCACTTTTCTGGCTTCAGGGTTAGTTCAGAGGTGTCGATAGCTTGAAGTACCGCTTCAAGGTGCCGGAGATACTCGTCAAAGCTGGAGGAAAACATGATGACGTCATCTGAGTATACTAGGCAAGTCTGCCATTTCAATTCAGCCAGCACGGTGTCCATAACGCGCTGGGACGTCGCAGGCGCTGAGCAATTGCCAAATGGCATGACCTTAATCTCGAAAAGGCCGTCTGGTGTGATAAAAGCCATCTTCTCTCTATTTCTCTTGTCAATCCGGATTGGTCAATAGCCCGTTTTTCGGTCCATTGAAGAAAAATATTTCGTGCTGTGGAGTCGGTCCAGGGCGTCATCTAAACGTGGAAGACGGTACACGTCTTTTGTGATTTTGTTCAGGTGGTGGTAATCTACACAAAAATGTAGGGTACGTCCCGTCCTTATTTTTCACTAATACCATGGGTGATGCCCACGAACTCTTCGACGGCAGAATGATGTCGTCGCGTAGCATTTCGTCAACTTGCGTCTTCACGGCACCACGTTAGCGCGTCGATATTTGGCACGGGTTTTGTCGAACTGGTCAGGCACTTTCTTCATTTATGAAGCGGTGTTTCGCGACTAGGGTTTGTCAAATTCTCTGTGATGGCGAGAAGCAGTCCTTGAATCGCAAGGGCAGGGACTTGAGCTGCTTTAGCTTGCACTTCGAGAGACTAGGGTTGTTGTCGAAATTCGGTTCAGTACCTCGTTTTGTCAAAGCAGCGCCGGCAGAATCAAAGTGGGCGAATGAATTGCTGTCCTCCGCACATTCGTCAATGTAGGCGATTGTCGTACCACGGTAGCAGTGCCTGTATTCGTGACTGAAGTTTGCCAGCACCACCTCTGCTTTGCAGTTACGGAGCTCCACTATGACATTTGTGACGCAAATCTGACAGTTTACAACAAGGTGCTGAAAATTCCTGACGACGCCATCAAGTTTCTAGACTTTTTCGGTGCCAACAGGATTGACGATGCTGGACAAACATCACATGGTGACCTGCTCTTCCAGCACACTCAATGCGCGAATATTTGGTGTGTAGGAGTCAGCTGCGTGTTTTCGAGGTTAGTGTGGTTGACTAAGACTGCAGGTCGATGACAGCACCGTCGTGACTTACAAAGTCTATCCTAAGTATCACCTGCCTGGAGCAGTTTTGTCAGATTACAGAGCTCGCAGGATAAGTCTGGTTATTGATGATGACTCTTGCTGTGCAGACTCCAGTCGGCGTTATTAAGTGAGCTGCAGTGGTTCGAACTCCGGGGCCTTGGCATGCAGTCTTCACTTTTTTCAACTTCGTCGCGAAATGTGGCAGCTTGGGCTAGTTGGTATGGCATGACGATAGTTATAGCGCGAGAACATAACGACGACACTTCTTGTATCTGTGTCGTCGTTTTATTCTCACACTCTAACTATCGCCGCGAAAGGCCCACAGACGACTTAGTAGTCGGCTCCAGTATCGACGAAGCAGTGACGAGGTGGCCGTCGAATATTACGTCGAAAGCGCTGGTTAGTTGTCATGTGTTGCGATTAGGCATGGCTTCGGATCACGGCTACGCCTATTTGTTGCGATGGTTGCACATTGGTGCACCGCGACGTCTTCATGTTGCGAAAGTTCGACGTCAAGACTCTTTTCGTCTTGCGGCGGGTGCTTTCGATTTCTTTGTGGCATCGTCGTCGTCGCTGGCGGAAAATCTTCAGTAGTTCATCGTAGAGCAACCGCACCTCCATCGGTTGCTGCTCTTAGTTTTCCGGTTAAGGTCTCGGAGATCAGCCCCGAGCAGGGCTGGTGCATAGTGCCGGCGGTGTAGTGAGGTGTAGCAGCCTGGCGACGGCAAACGGCAAGGCCGTCGGGGTGTCGTCTGCGCTCCCGCAAGGTAGTCGGCGATGTCATGCGGACGTTCGCCACGTTGTGCACACGGCACGTTGATGTCGAAACCCCGTAGGCCCATCTGCCGGTACTGGCGACGGCGATATGTGTGCCCGGCCTCGGCGCAGAGGTAGCAGAGCGAGCAATTGTCAGGTGCACGCCAAGCATCGGTTTTCTTCGGTGCGCTGCGCTGTCCTGGTGGCGAACAGTACGACGTCTGTGATGGTGGCGGCGGAGGGGTCATGGTGGCAGAGGAGGGGCGTGATGGTGGACTGCAGCAGCATAGCTCATTACTTGCAGCTTTGGTTCTGGAGGCTGCGAAACACCCAGCAATTGCCGGATCTCTTGGCATACCATTCCGCGATAGAGTCTACGCGAGGCTGCTTTTAAAGAAGCAATTTTCGCAGCTCTTCTTGTACGATCACGTAGATCGTCTCACTCAAGTCAACGATTCCTAGCGCTTGGGTGTCAAGGTAGCTTGTAGACGAGAAGCTACGATTATATTGCCGAGCCCACGTCTACAGCATCTTCTCTATCGTAGATGCTTCCGAAATGAATTCGGCAACCGTCTTTGGGGGGTTCCTGATCAGCCCAGCGAGGAGTTTTTGCTTGAATTTTCACATGAGTAGAAGGACCTTCTTCTCCACGGACATGTCGGTGTCAGCGTGACAGATGAGGCGGCTCAATTCTTCCGTCAAAATGATGACATTTTCATTGGGCAGCTGCATCCCGCTCTCCAGCAGCGGCCTTCTCTTTGCGAGCGACGCTCGTCAACGTTAGAAGGAATGCATGGCAAAAAAGACCCCACGTTTGAAGCGCAGACTCCCTGTACTCAAACCACGTCCTTGCCGCGTATTCCGAATAAAAGTACACGCGATGGCGCTTCTCTTCCGCGTCCCAGTGGTTGAGGGCGGCCACTCAGTCGTAGGTTCTAGCTAGGTTTCTGGTACTTCAACCGATGTGTAATGAAAAATTTGTGGTCCCCTTAGCTGCTGCATTAAGATCACGGGCTGTGGCGCGGCAGTCGTCATCGTTGCCGCAGTTGAGGTCATGGCCTTGGTCTTGCGAGTTTTTCCTTGTAGAGGCCCGTGCTCTGGAGGTAAACGCTGCTGTCTGCGGCTTGTTCGGTGCTCGTGGCTAGCGTCAGTGTCTTCTTTGCGACGTGGGCTGGGTGCACGGCTTGACGGGGGTGTTCGGTACATCAACGAAGCAGCACTTCTACTAGATATTATGGGGTCGTGACGTCAAAGAAGCAGCAGACTCCACGTCAGAGGGGAAACTGTTTATTCGGGCTGAACTTATGGCCACGCAAAAGGAAAGTAATGCACTGGCATTGATAGCGGCGAACAGGGCGACGGCCGCCGATCAACTGACAAGCGGCGAAGCGTGTCGGCTTTTATACACTCACCATCAAATATTCTAGCGTTATCGCTAGCGGCGACGGAGGTTGCAGAGTAGTCTGAAAGGGTCCCGATAGTTGCGTAATTTTAACAAAAAAATTTACTACAGCCTCGGCGCTTCTTCAACACTGTAGGCACAATTGCGCAGAAGATAGTGCAACGTAAAAAACTTTAGGGAAGGAACGTGGCATTATTATTTTTTAAGCAGAAGTGGTTGAAAGGCACCAGGACTGATGGAGGCCTATGCACATCTCATTATCTTTCGCCCGATTGTTTTAACGCGTGAATATGCCCAGCAGCACGCCAAAGCGCCCTTCGGAACACAGTAGCTGCGTCTACAAAGGTTACATGGAACCGAAAGGCATTCATTGGCAGCTGGCACCAGTAAAGACAATTTACAAGTGAGTACAGGTAACTTTATTGTTTTTATTCAGCAAATCATCAATCATGTTTCAATGGAAAAATGTATCTTATTAGATGCATTGTAGAGAGTTGGCAAACGACACGCCTTCGTTTTCAGAAGCAAAACGAACAGAACAAAAAAAATTATCCCGTATCTGCTTGTTACACTGCAAATGTCGTCTAAACACGATAGTCTTGCGTCTGGAGAGAGTGACCGAAATGTTTATTTGATGTTCTGCGCAAGAAAATCAGTGGATAGTATTTCAAACCACCGATTTTCATCCTCCGCTGCACGCTCGAGGAGTGCCTCGAGCGTGCAGTGGAGGCGAACGAGCACATTAGGTCACGTCATGGATGGATTAATGGATGTATCTGGCTGTGCCCTTTAGATCAGGTGGTTGCTCACGCCACCTAGCCATAAACCTAAATAGTGTTACGGTTGATTGATTGATTGATTTGTGGGGTTTAACGTCCCAAAACTACCATATGATTATGTGAGACACCGTAGTGGAGGGCTCCGAATATTTCGACCAGCTGGGGTTCTTTAACGTGCACCCAAATCTGAGCGCACGGGCCTACAACATTTCCGCCTCCATCGGGAATGCAGCCGCCGCAGCCGGGATTTGAACCCGCGACCTGCGGGTCAGCAGACGAGTTACGGTTTCATTAAAGGATAGGTGGATTTATTTACAGGGTGAGGATGAAGTTCGGCAGTCGCGGTAAAGATGGAGTCCTCAGGCCGCACCAGACAACGTCGTCTTCCTCTTCTACCTTCCCGGTACATACTGCAGCCCGGCTCATACCGTAGCCATCCCCGGTTCACAGACGAAGCCCGCTGGGCGAGTTTATGTCACCGAAAGGATGAAACTTCTTGAGGCGAGCAACGTGCACCAACTGCGTTCGATGTGACCGACGAGAAGAGGTCGTCAAGCATGCCACAACGTACGTCAAGTAAGTCAAGAGATCTACAATGACGTAGGGGCCCGTGTACTGCGGTAAAAACTTCTGACATAAACCAGGTTTTTGTTGGGGGGTCCACAACCACACGAGTTCACCTTTGCGGAATGAAATGGCATTATGGCGTTGATTGTATCGTTGCTTGGAACGATCTTGTGATGCCAGTGTTCGCAAGCGAGCAATTTGGTGGGCTTCTTCAGCCCGGCACAATGTTTCGGCCACGGACTCATCGGTATGAAGCTTAAATGGGAGGATTGTACCAAGGGAGCTGCGTGGTGATCGAGCGTGGAGCAGGTAGAAGGGCGTGAAGTCCGTGGTCTCGTGCTTCGCTGTATTGTATGCTTAAGTAATAAATGGTAAGAATTTATCTCAGTTTTTGTGATTCGACGAGACGTACAATGCAAGCATGTTAGTAAGAGTTCGATTGATACGTTCTACAAGACCATTCGTCTGGGAATGGTATGGTGTCGAATGTCTGAACTGTGAAGTGCAGAGGCGAAGCAATTCTTCCACAGCGTCTGCGATGAATTGGCGACCACGGTCACTGATGATTACTTGCGGTGGACCATGGCGAAGAAAAACGGAGCGTAACAAAAAGGCAGCGACGCCATTAGCTGTAGAAGATGGTATCGCAGCGGTTTCGGCGAATCTGGTAAGGTGGTCGACGCACACTATTGTTGTTGTTCGAAGATCGCGGAAACGGGCCCAATAAGACGATGCTCACTTGCTCGAAAGGCATAGTAGGCGGTTCTACGGGATGAAGAAGGCCGTGCGGTGCACTGGTAGGTCGTTTGTGACGCTGGCAATTCTCGCAGATCGAGACGTATTCTTTCATAAAATCTCGCATTCGGGGCCAGTTAAAACGCTGCTGCACTCGATGCAGGGTGCGAATGAACCCAAGGTGTCCTGACATTGGATCATCGTGCATAGTACGGAGAACGTCGCATCGAAGACTTTGTGGTACAACCAGTAAATAACGTGCGCCGGTTGCTGAGTAATTCGTTTTGCGCAACAGTCCATCACGAATGCGAAAGCGACCACTGCCTTTAAGATTCCGAGCGTCAACGAACAAAGGGTTTAAACATAAATCATTCAATTGTTCTTGTTTGAAGATATTGGCGTCAGGAAACGTGTGAGAGACTGCAGCAAAACAGATGTCAAGGGTATCTACACTATCTTCCGTTGTGTTCATAGGTAGGCGAGAAAGGCAATCAGCGTCCGAATGACGTCGTGCACTTCTGTACTAAATGCTGAAGTCAAATTCTTGAAGGCGTAAAGCCCATCGAGCATGGTGGCCAGAAGGGTCTCGGAGGGTAACAAGCCAATAAAATGAATGATGGTCTGTCACAATCGTGAATAGACGACCGTAGAGGTAACATCAAAACTTCTGAATGGCGAATACAGCCGCTAAGCATTCTTGCTGTGTCACCATATGAGTCATTTCAGCCTTGCTTAGAAATCGACTCGTATAAGCAACAACATGCTCTGCATTATCATGGCGCTGAACAAGCACACCTCCGATGCCAATTCCACTCGCGTCATTGCACTTCTGTAGGAGCAGAAGGATCGAAATGACGAGGAATAGGCTCGGATGTTAGTAGAAATTTCAGTTCAGAAAATGCGGCATCACAGTCAGGTGTTCATTCGAATGGGCTGTCTTTTCGCAACAAGCTCGTCAGTGGGTGTGCTACGTCCGTGAATCGGGGCACAAAGCGGCGAAAGTAGGAACGTAGGCCTAAGAAGCTGCGAAGTTCCTTCAGTGCCTGGGGTGGTTTGAATGTGCCGACTGCTTCGATTTTGTGGGGATTCAGCCTGACACCATCTTTGTGAACTAGGTGATTGAGGACTAAAGCTTGTCGTTCCCCAAACCGGCACTTCTTAGAGTTCAAAATCATAGATTGATATGTCAGGTTTAACGTCCCAAAGCCACTATATGATTATGAGAGACGCCGTATTGCAGGGCTTCGGAAATTTTGACCACCTGGGGTTCTTTAACGTGCACCCAAATCTGAGCACACGGGCCTACAACATTTCCGCCTCCATCGGAAATGCAGCCGCCGCAGCCGGGATTTGAACCCGCGCCCTGCGGGTCAGCAGCCGAGTACCTTAGCCACTAGACCACCGCGGTGAGGCTAGAGTTCAAAATCAAGCCAGCCTTTCGACACAGTCTAAAACAAGGCTTAAACGGACGTTGTGCTCTTCGAAGGTACGCCGAAAAAGGACGACGTCATCCAGGTAGCATAAGCACACCTCCCATTTAAGACCACGAAAGACAGAGTACATAAACCTTTCAAAAGTGGTGGGGGCATTGCAAAGACCAAACGGCATCACATTGAATTGGTACAGTTCATCAGGCGTCACGAATGCGGTCTTCTCCTTGTCTGAAGGGTGCATAGGTATCTGCCAATATCCTGATTGTAGGTCTATTGAAAAAAAGTACGAAGCCGAGTGTAAGCTGTAAATAACATCGTCAATCCTAGGCAGTGAATATACATCTTTTTTGGTCACGGCGTTGAGTCTTCTGTAATCAACGCAGAACCGCCAGGCGCCGTCTTTCTTCTTAACCAAATTGACCGGTGCTGCTCACGGGCTACAAGACTCTTCAATAACACCCTTCTTCAGCATTTCCTGAACCTGGTCGGCAATTACTTTTCGTTCTGATGACGACACTCGGTAAGGCTCTTGTCGGATCGAATGGACAGTGCTGGTGTCAGTTCTATAGTGAGCGCGAGAACATGGTAAAGGTAGTGGTTCTCCTCTTGGCAAAAGTCAAACACAGAAGCATGTCGCCTCAACAGATGGCGTAACGTCTGCTGCTAGTGTGACCGGAAAGTGGCGCTAATCATGTCTAGCATCTGCGACTCGTAAGAGCAACTGCGCTTGCCAGAGACTGTACCTTTCTAGCTTTCCTCGTTGTTAACAACCGCTACAGAACCTTCAGTGGAATCATCGAAGACGCCAAGCTTCGTTCCTCGAGGGAGCACAACCGGCTTTGGCGAACAGTTCAGTGCCCAGAGAAAAGTTGCTCCTTCATCAACAGATACCAAACAACAAGGAACGAGTATGCCTTTCTTAGCACATTGAACGATGGCAGGTTCAACGATGGTGTCAATTGATGTGGCAGATTCTGGGGCGAACACCGCAACTTACCTCATTGACCATGGCGCCACTGTCAGCTCATCGGAAACAATCATAGCGTCCTTCGCGGCCTCCGGCGCCTCATCGACGAGGGCAGGAACAATGTCACCGCTGACGGAAAGTTCACCGCTTCTACAGTCCATGAAAGCGCCACATCCTTGGAGAAATTCAAGACCGAGAATCACATCATGGGTACAACGTTGCAGCACAAGAAACTCTGTTGGGAACACCTCTCCTGCCAATAAGACATTGACAGCACAAACTCCGACAGGATGAAGTACTTCCCCACCAACACCACGAAACCTTGTTGATTCGCCGCAAGAAAACGTAACTTTGCGGCCAATGCGACTTTTGAAAGACAGACTCATAACTGATATCGTAGCACTTGTACACCAAAGAACCAAAGCACTTGTACAAAAGCCATCTATTTCCGCACGTATCTTGTTCTTGACATTATAACTGGCGTAGTCATCTGAGACAAATCCTGTTGTGCGACCTCACCTCTATCGGTTGCGCTGGCTAGTCTCCGGGTGGCGGCGGTGATGACAGGCGTCGTCCCGGCGAAGGGGAACGATGCAGTCGGCCAGATGAAGGCGTCAAACTATGCTCAGAAGCGCGAGAACGGCCTCGGTGATTTCCCCGCCGTGAGGTACTCCTGGAATAGGCGAGCCAATGACCGTTGTTGTGACCGATTCCCGCTGGCAGAAACTCTGATGAGGAATGATATCGGGATGTCGGCTCTCTCTTTCGACGACAGAATTGGGCTATATGCCCGGCGATACCGCAACGGTAGCACACAGGGGCTTGGTGGTACGCAGTTGTACTTCTGAAAGGCATTGTGCTGACGTGGTGGTACGGGTACATCTTCGTTCGGGTCGTAATAGCTGTTGGCTGGCTGATGGGGGTAACTAAAGCGGTCTTCGTACCTCGGCAGCGGGTAGTTATGGCGCTGTGACCTCGGTGGTGAGGGTGGCCTGTAGAGCCAGTCATCGTTGCCTGCTGCGGCAAATGACACGGAAGGGCGAGAGGGACGCGGTGCGGGTGTAGGTTCGTACGGCGTTGGGCGAGCGTGTCGAGTGAGCTCTTCTCGAACGATCTGGCGTATTGTCGACGCGAGATCAAGCGGCGTGTAGTTGTCAACACTTGCCACGGTGGTTACATTCGGTAGGCGACCGAACTTGGGGGTGATACGTCGCATCTTCAGGGTCTCGAATGTGCGACAGTGGCTTAAGACATCGGTTACCGCAGCAAGGCTATCTGAGGAGGAACTGATACATGTCCTCGGCAATGCCCTTTAACAGGTGGCCAACTTTGTCTTCCTCTGACATAGAAGGGTTAACAATCTTGCAGAGCTTCAAGATTGCCTAGACATAGGTCGTGCACGTCTCTCCTGGGATCTGAGCTCTCTGCAGTAACGTTTGTTCCGCCTGCTTTCTCTTAGCTACGGAGTCTCCGAAGCACGCTCTTATTTCGAAAACGAAGCGATCCCATGACGTGAGGGTATCTTCGTGATTCTCGTGTACCACACGAGTGCTGTGTCCGTTAAGAAAAATAGTACAATGGTCAGCTGGGTCGCCGCGTCCCACCGGTAGTATTTGCTCACCCGTTTGTAGTGTGTGAGCCAGGCATCCACGTCCTCGCCAGATTCGCCACCGAATGTGCGAGGCACCATGAAATCCTGGCGCAACTAGGGACCATCCGCACGTGAATCTGGTACTAGCGGTGCTGCTGGGACTGGTAGAAGGCCTGCAGCTGCAGGGATCCAGTTTCCTTCTTCGCCGTGAGACCTCTCAGCTGCCAGTGGTAACAGGGGCAGTCCAGCAAGGCGGCGGCTTCGTCGTAGATCAGGCGCTTGAAGCTTTGTGTTGCTTGGTTGATTACCCAGCGCCTCCACCACAAAACTGTTACGGTTGAAATAAAGGATAGGTGGATTTATTTACACGGTGAGGATGAAGTTCGGAAGTCGCGGTAAAGATGGAGTCCTTAGGCCACACCAGACAACGTCGTCTTCCTCTTCTGCCTCCCCAGCACATACTACAGCCCGGCAGATACCGTAGCAATATTATCACTGCGTGTTCAGGGATTGAACTTCACTCGTGCCTCAATTGTAGCCACCAATCAGTTAGCCTTATACTGGTTACTTCTACCCACTTAAAGTCTATTTTGCCTTCACTGTACCTAAATCCCGTTGCTTTGAAAAATTCGGTGCCATTATCCTGGCTTGCAAGGTTGAAGCCTTCACAGAACATTATCAAATGTTCAGCTGTGTCCTCCTCCTCTTCACACGCACTACATACCATGTTTGTGCCTTCGTATTTTGTTTGGTACGTCTTGGTCCGCAATACTCCCATTCTATTCTCGAAGAGCAGAGAACTACCCCGAGAATCATCGTAGGTCTTTTCCCTTGCAATTTCTTGCATAAAAGTTCTGTAGGTCGCCAGTGACGATTTCGTAAGCATTTCCATCTTGCACGTGTCCCTCTCTGTTTCCTTCACCTTCTTTTTGACCAATGCTTCCTTTAGGTTTGGCATTCTGCTGTTGTCTAAATACTTGCTTGACAATTTTCGAGTTTGTTTTCTTCATTCAGTATCGACATTCTTCATGTACAAGTAACTGAAAACTTTTCTAGCCCAACGCTCCTCTCCCATTTTTCTCAATCGCTCCTCAAATTCTATCTTGCTGCTACCTTCCCTGCACTCAAACTATGTATATCTCAAGTCTCCCTGTACTCCCTGATTTGGGGTATTGCCGTGTGCTCCCAAAGCAAGTCTACCTATGCCACGTTGCCTAATGTCTAATCTTGCATGAACTTCTGAATTCATGCACAAGGCCGCATTACCGAACGTCAAACCCGGCACCATGACACATTTCTAAATCCCTCTCATGACGTCATACCTGTTGTAGTTCCACAGTGCCCCATTTTTCATTACAGCTGCATTCCTGGTACCCTTAGTTATTACGTATTTTTGTGCTCCCTTGGATACTCAGCGCCGTTATTTGTCCATACGCCCAAGCATTTGCATTTATCCGCCATTCATAGCGTGACTTACTGTATCTTATGCTCACTGCCTTTGTTATGATTGAAATTCATAATTGCCGATTTTTCGCTGCTGAACATCAAATTTAACCAATCTCTCTCATTACCACAGATGTCACACGTGAGACTTGAGTGCCATCTGGAAGTTATCTTGGAAAACAAAGCGCGCGCGCGGCGTGCGCGCCGGTCTTGGAGGTGATAAGGTGTAGAACGCAAGGCGACGGGTAGGGGCCACCACCGTGTTGTCTAAGCAAAGCATTGGAAACACTTGCCTTTCATGCAAGCATTGCATGGTCAGCGCAGCGTGATAAACGCTATGGTCCTTAGAATTGCTTATGTGTGCCTTGTCTAGTAAAAGATATACATACAAAATACTGACCTGTTGTTACGGTGCTTCAGATATGCGCAATAATTGCTTTTTAATTGATAATCCCACAAGTACGAACGCTGAAATTTGAGCAATATTGGTGGGCGCTGTGGATGGGGTTGGCCATTTAGGGTATTGGCCGGTCACTCCGGTGCTATTTAGGGTGTCGTTAAGGGCAGGCAGACCATTTTTTTTGCTTCGAAGGTCCCAAGAAAAACTATCGTCTTTAAAACGTCTCTCATTTGTAAGTTTTATCATTACAAAATAGTCATAAAAGTCAGCATGAGGTGCCTCAGTGACAACTTCGAATTACAGCCCCTGCTCATAGAGCAATACACCACACTAAATGTGCCCACTGGAGCCTATTCGTGGCCCAGCAAAAAAGGGTCTAACCAGCCGATAAATGGCGTACCCATGACATGTAATAGCCTCTTCAGAAGGACAGTTATTGCCAAACTTTGGCATCACTATTTTGCATAGAATAAATTTTATTAACTTGTGCAATTTTTTATATCCGCTTTACATCCTGTCCCACTGAGGACATATAATGCATCACGACCTAAAAAGGTGAAGTATGACTGGAAAGTGTTCTCTTACTGCATTTGTTTTGCAAAAAGATGCACATTCATGTGATTTAGATGTGCTGTGCATGCATTCCCGTCGAGGAAGCATGTGTGAGTAGCCTTGTGGTAAAGATGCTCGCTTTCGGAGCATGAGGT
Organism: Rhipicephalus microplus; assembly: GCF_043290135.1. NCBI lineage: Eukaryota > Metazoa > Arthropoda > Arachnida > Ixodida > Ixodidae > Rhipicephalus > Rhipicephalus microplus. The sequence continues at coordinate 486,630,164 of NC_134710.1, read as the reverse complement.
ATACGAGTTCAAATCTCAGCGTCTGGACTTTACTTATGCTGAAGACATTATCGAGTCTGACCAACCACTCGTGGCGCTGAAAGCAGTGCAGTAGCTGGGCCGCAGGGCTCTAACGGGAGTGTCCGCTATTTATGTATGTTTCTCTATGTCCTGCTTTCGCTGAGCACGGCTTAACACCCTCATTTTCACTCGCATTACGACATATTGCGGTCAAACTGAGGACACAATGAAGGGTGGGAGGGGGGGTTTGCAAGGACATCACGGTGAAGCGAAAGTCGAGAGCAGTGCAAGCATTCGAACATGTGTAGGATCAGTGTAAATGTACGTATGTAGTACAAAAACACAACATTGGCCATGATTGCAAGGTCTGAGAGTGAAATCACCGACAAAAAATAACAATTAGGCGTGCATTAGCAAAAGGATTCTACCTGTCAAAGCCATAGAACTTGCAGAAATCGACGCCTTCGCCGGTATGAGAGTTTCTCTGGCAGCGTAAAGCAGTACAGTGACTATACGTACAGCAGCTACAGTGACTTACAGAAGCGAATAAAAAATGCTAGAAAGAAAACGGAGCAAAGAGGACCACGCCAACCATCGGATGAAAACAAACTGCGCATTAGCGCGTCAGCCGCCCCCGTCTAACACCGGCAGCGCATGTTTTTCGGCTTCGTCAGTGGCACCGATAAGAGATTCCAAAGTAGAACTGCCATGGCCCCATGATCGCTAAAAAAACAAAAATAGTGCTCACAAGTATTACGCACTGGATTGATTATTATGTCGGGTTTAACGTCCAAAAATCAACATATTATTATGAGACACTGTAGTGGAGAGCTCCAGAAATTTCGGCAACCTGGAGTTTTTTAACGTGCACCTGAATCTGGGCACACTGGCCTACAGCATTTCCGCCTCCATGCAACATGCAGCCACCACCGCCGAGAGTGGATCCTGCGACCTGCGGGTCAGCAGCCAGTACCTTAGTTATTAGGCCACTGCGGCGGGGCGTAATTCAAATGTTACCTTTCAATTATGTAAAAAAAGATCAACTTTTTTCAAATGTGGTAGTTCTCTTCACTATAAGTTTTGAGCTTGCTATGGTGATTCTAACAGTTTTTGGCGTACCCGAGGGCAGACTTGAACGAAGCCAGACGGTTGTTCTTTAGCTGTCGATTTTTTCACCCCCGTTCGGCAATAGGTGGAATTTGTGACTTTCCGAGGCCTAGTACGACTCCAAGATTTCTACACACTCTGAGGGCTCTGAGTTCTATGGGCGGGTGAGGTGGTGACACACTGCGCACAAACAGGCGCAGCCGCCGTGAATCGGCCGCTTGCTGCAACACGCGTCCGACAAGGGACAGCGCCACTAAAACCTTATGTCATCAGTGGATGGCCACAGAGTAACATACAATGCTACAAGAAGACGCTCCTATAGGCCCGTGTGGCTAATTTAGATTTTCAGCGCTGCAAACGGTCATTGAGAACATTCGCAGCCTCAGAGATGGGAGACTACAAAAAAGAATGTCTCAAAAGCCATTTTGTAGTGACTAGGATTATTATACAGCCTCTAAGACCACTTCTACGTGAGTGCTCGTCTGTGAGACTATGTTTCGTTTCTTTTAACGCGTTGTTTGCATGCATCGATGAGCTTCGTGTAAGCTGCACCGCTAGAGTGACAAGCACACGATGCCAACGTGTGTCTATGCACACATTCTATTTAAAACACGGAAATCATTACAGGAGCGAAATCTTTTATATTGAAGTATTATTATTTGTTAATGTTTGATAAATGCAGGCACAAAGAGAGGTTCATTGCACTGTGAGACGTGAAAATAAAGCTGCTATATCATGATTATAAATTGCTCAGAAGAAATAAACATGTAGGCAACAATATAAAAAGACCTGCAGTAGAGCAATGCTGCAATAAAAGCACAGAACTTCACATACAGTGCACAATGTGACACGCCAGTATATTTGCCTCGGCACTTGACTCTAGCATGAACCAAAAAGGAAAACTTTGGCTACGTTTTCTTTGCCACATTCTCACTAATTTTCCCCTACGCACTTGACATCACTCTTTCGCTAAAAAAATTCTCAGGCATTTGCCGCAGCGAAATCAAAACAATTTTAGGTGTCATGCAAGCCGTTAACAAAGCAGGAGTGTTTACTCAAAGATTGCGTCATATAGCTTTAGCTAGCAATCATTTTTATATATTCACCACTTCTCTCTTATTGCGCTTGTTAGAGCGTCAACAATTTCTTAGCGGCACAGATAACGTTACTGGGCATAGCTGCCCTTTTCACAAAATCTCACTCATGCAGTGAATTCGAATACATGCAGCCACACGAAGAAAACCTAATAACGCGAGCGGCGACTCAATGAGCCAAAAAGCAATTTTCTCGTGAACGTGCTGTGAAGCATTCCAAACAGTTTTTTTTTTTCGCGTGAAGCAATTGCACGAAAAAATTACGTGAAGTGTAGAGCACAAAAAGCACAACTGCGCTGAACAGCAGAATGCCAAAATCGTTTGGTTAAGGCTTCAATGGCAAATTCAATACGCATTCAAAAAGTATTGATGGCGTTCGTACCAAGCAGCAGCCAAGCTAAGAGGCAGACGAAACAAGCGAACACCACGATTCACGCCAGGCATGTTATCACACATAATTTGTCGCGTCTTCTCGCTGCTTCTTGTACTTTTTCACTGCCCTATAAGCGCTCATGAACACTGTGCGTGATGTTTCCATCGCGTCGACGCCATTTGCACTTGTCTGGCATCCGATTTATGCCTGATCCCAGCCCGATGTTATTGCACTGTACCATCGCAGACGGTGAAGATGGATTCAGGCCACTGTCCCAGTCACAAAGACACGTACACGTATAATGCACTAGAAAAGGTACTGTAGTGTAAATAAGTAGCACGTGTGTGTCCTTGGAGCAGTGAGTGATGTGTCGCCATCTTATGGCTGGCGTGAAGCTGCGTAGCTCTCCCGCTTTTGACCTGAGTGACCACTCTTGTCATTTTTGTATTACTCTATGTGCAGGAGCCCGTCATCGCACATCTTTAATCTCGTCTTCCTGCTGATGTCCGTACTTCTTCATTGCCTTAATTGTTTACGAACACGGAGTGTGACAACGTCGCCTCATCACAATGTTTAATTAATTCTACCGCATCCGATTTATGCCAGATCCTGTCTGACGATGTCGCACCATACAACAACAGTCGCAAAGACACGTAGACGTATAATGCACTAGAAAATATACTGTAGTAGATAACTGGAAGCGCATTTACTTGGAAGCAGTGAGTGATGTGTTGCCGTTTACGGCTGGCGTGAAGCTGCGTAGCGCTGCCGCTTTTGGCCAGAGTGACTACTCTTAATTTTTATGTAACTTTGTGTGGTGGCTATTAGCCCCAAGAACCAACCCTGGCGTCGCTGCGGTCACGGTGATGTGACGTCAGGGCAAGGTATCGCCTACTTCACCGCCGCTTGCCGCCTTCTGCACCCGCCGTGTACCCACTCTTTAGCGATACGGTGGCGATTATTACTCAATTTTGTGACACCAATCTCTCAAAGTACAAGGTGGAAGATTTCGCAACTGATGAAAGTTATCCATGCTCTAAAGAGGTACAATTTAGCTCAGCAGACAGCCCTTCTAACGGAAGAGTCGCTGTGAAAATGGTGAGGAAGGACCGTGAGATGCTGTATAGTTGTTTTCACCCCATACACCGAGAAATGGGTGCTAAGAAATTATGCTAAGCGTTGCTCATGTGATTGCAACTAGGCATGGATTACAAGGTTAAAACATATGCGTGCTCAAGTATCACAAGAGAAGTTAGGATGCTTTGAATTCACTGAATAGATCGCAGTTTGTCATGCAAGTTACGCCGGCATTTGCAAATGATCTAAAACGTCTGACAAAGTTGTGCTATCTCCAACAGGACACTTGACAAGAATCTGTCTATGATAAGCCGTCACTGAACATATTCGAAAAATAAACAAAATAAATAAAAACTGGAACACAGACAAAGATTTTAGAAATGTTGTGGTGTCAGTTCACTCGGATCACACATGTACACCATTCATCTCAACATTCACCAGGTATTAGGTAGTCGCATACCCTCATTAGCGTGAAATGCTGGTCTGATCTACTGCCGCTTCATATACGATAATGTTCCAGTCATGAGGGAGCACTGTTAATAGAAAAGATACTAAAATAAATGTGAGAAAGTCCCGACGGCGCACTCAGGGACATGACCAAAGTAATAATAAATATGGTTCTCCTCGAAGAGACGACTACTTGTCTCACACGTCTTGTCTACATACACTTATTCAAATGCAAGGAAAGTTATCTTATAGGTGGCTACCTAAATTGGTACGAGCGCGTCCGCACAGTCACTACGATTCTGCATAAAAACAAAATCTGGCAGCAACAATAAAGAACTTCTGCACATAAAGTCAACTGCGCTTCCTATCAACAACTTCAGTGAAGTGAAGCACCAAAAAAGTATTCTAAGAGAAGCATTAAACTATGCATCATTATGAGTGAGCAATTACACAAGAGAAAAACTGTTGACCCCCGAATCTGCATGTTACACAGCAAATGCCGTCGAAAGACGATAGTCTTGCGTCTGGAAAGAGAGAACATAATGTTAGTTTTATGTTCTGCGCAAGACAATCGGAAATAGTATTCTGGAAGCGCTGCGTGAGAGTGCCTCGAGCGTGCAGCGAAGGTGAACCAGCCCATCGAGTCACGTCCCACGTGATACATGAGCGCTATCTGTCAATTATTTAGGAAAACGAAGCACGTGGCGTGTGCACCCATCTTGGAGGTGATAAGGTGTAGAACGCAAGACGACGGGTAGGTGCCGCAACCTTGTCATTTTAGCAAAGCGTTGAAAACACTTGGCTTTTTGAGCATCGTGTTGTACTGTCAGCCCAGCGTGATAAACACTACGGTCGTGAAAATTACTTTTGTGAGCCTTCTCTTCCATAAAGACACTCATAGAAAATATCGATGTGGAGTTATAGTGCCTCAGACATGCGCAATAACTGCTTTCTAATTCACAATCGCACAAGTATGAACGCTAAAACTTGAGCAATATTGGTGGGTGCTGTGGATGGGGTCCTCAATTTGGGATATATTGTTTGGCGTTGTTTGGGGTACTGTTGAGGGCAGAAAAACAAACAAATGTATAGGCAGACACACAAATCGAAATGTTTGCGTCGAAGGTCCTTAAGAAAGACTATCGTCTTTAAAAATACACAATAGCTAGGGTTCCGCTTTCAAAATATCTTGCAAGACTTCACGCTAGCGCGGGGCTTCCCACATCACTAAAAGCGTTTCCCGTAGATACACAGATCAGTCCGATACAAGTGACCCTGCAGGAGGAAAAAACCTTCATATGTCGTAACAGAATCACCCTTGAATTAAAACTCAACCCAATAATGTAAATATGGTGGCTTGCATATCAAGATCACGACATGACTATGTGGCAATAAGTGTTCCGTATCTAAGTAGAAGCCTGTTTTTACTTTTCACAACCGTTGAAATGCGGCTGCCGTGGCCTGGATTCGAACCCATCATAGGTGTCAACACTGCGACACAGACCTGTTCACCCCTTTTGTAATCGGCGAGAGCGCGCACTGTTAGAGATTCCAAAGAAACAAAAGTAAACACTTTGTTGTTTTATCAGCTGCATTATCGATTATGCTTTTGTCATTTATGTGCAGCTTCAGACAAGCAAAAAAAAACGAACGCAAGCAGTGGAACAGGGCACGAAGCGAGCGCATGCTATGTAGGCGCGTCGCGTCTATCGCGGCAGGCATCGAAGACACCGTGTCACGACGTCACCCAGGCCTTCCTCCAGGTGACACTTCCCCAACTTCTCGGAAGATAAAAGGATAACATTCGCTCACATAGACCACTAACCATTACACGTGTGCTATACAGGTTGGTTATGCGAGCAGTAAAATGAATAAGTAGGCAGAGCAAAACGTTATTTTGAGAGAACTTCAGAATGGATTCCGAATCGACAGGTGGTTAGACGACAACCTGTTGGTTCTTACTCAGTGTAAAAAAATATCTAAAATAGAAAACAGGGGTGCGATGCAGGACGGCTAGAGCTTCTCAAGCAGCCGAGTTTGCTCCGAGCTCACTTCCGGTGGTCATGGCATGAAGACAGTGCGAAGCGCGTGATACAGCGTTCACAAAAACGGCTACACGAACGCACGTGGCGTTGGAAACGCATGTGGGACATTTGCGGTGGTTATCAAAGAAACACTGCGTGCGAGCATGTCCACGCCGTCACTCAATCAAGATTTTAGCAGTGCAGCGACGTCAACGTGATTGCCTCGCTGTATTTTTGCCGACTCAACACGCGCCTACCATAGGTATGTTCGTGGGCGCATGCTATCATTCTGACATGTTCTTTTGTTCCCCCTGCAGCATAAAAATGTCCACTCTAGAAGGCAGCAAAGGTGCATACACAGCAATCTCGTGCTGCTCGTTTCGCTTTTATCAAGTATTGCGGATAAATGTAAGGACAGGTGCTCACCAAGGGTGCTCGCATCTTGTCGGCAACGCGGCTGTGATTGGATATGTCGTGCGTGCGGTGATATTGAATACGAGACATAGGAAAGTTTAGAATAACGTTAGCAGGTGTTGTGGTCATTGCTTTAGTTGTGGGTGTTATATGAGCTTTAGAATGGCGTTTAGTGTTTAGTGCGCTATTACCATTCTTAATCCTAGAATGACGTTTGCTTCCCTAGGGAAAAGTCTAGGGACTTTCTCCCCGACCGGAAAACCAAATGCACGGAAGCTACACACAGCACTTTGCGGGCCGCAATCTTCGCACGCTATTTCAGATTTTCAGTGGGCGCGCAGCGAACGCGAACGGCGGCTCGAGTGACGACGCATGCGCAGCGGCCGCGACTGCACCGCAAAGGCTCGCGGTGCGCTATTCCAAACCTCCCTTATACTAGCCACATGGTGACATAACATTTACTTCTGCGTGCGTTTGTGCATGGTATGCGCGATAAAGCTGGTAGATGAACCGTGCGCTTGCTGGCGTTGTGGCCTGAGCAGTTCTCCTTGGCAAGGGCATGGGTGGTGGGCGCACTCGGTATTCGCCGTGGGCGTCTGTCAATCAAAGTGATGGACGCGTGAACTCGGATACAAACTCTTTGATTCTGTGAAGGCCCGAGTTCAACTCATGACTGTGATGGTTCTCATGTGACTGTTGGGTGTTTGATGCGGTGAACGCTACGCGGCCACAGAGAAAGAGAATACCCCTGAGCACATGCGACGCGCTTTTTATCCTCATCTGTCCGTGCACGCGCTTCTCCTGAAATGCCAACTGCGTGTCACAGCGTTCGTGTGCAACGCGGACCACGTGTCACCGGCACACCCGTGCGCGCTCCTTGCACTACACTTGGAAATGTTTCCGTGCTCTTGTGGAGTGCAGACAACGTTCTCGTCGACGAGCACCACTTGAGAGAACTCAGCTTATGGGCATCTCTTGCACTGCCAGTCCCCAGACATGACAGGATGCGCTTCTGCACTCAGTGGAACCACAAACGAATGAAAGAAGTGCATCTGGTTTGAAAACACCGCCCAACTTAGTCGACCCTCCTTGACGCGATGACTGGTTCCATCATACCCAATGAAACGCAGCGCGCTGAGGGGTGGATTTAACATTTTCGCACTGTTGGCTGATTCATAAGGGGGTGTCACCAGAGCTAAGGAAAATCCTGAGTTTCGCGAAACTTAGCTGATCCTGCATAGCGCCCCAGGCCCTTATACGTAGCCCATGTGGGCATCACTGGGGTGTACGACAACGTTAATCAGGAAATTTTGTGAGACATATTGAAGGAAGTGGGCATAGGCTACGAATCTATACAGCTTTTTACAGAAATATACCGAGAACATACAGTTTGCGTAGCATGGGAAGGAATAAGTAGCAATGATAGCATTAAAATTAACAAGGGGGTGAGACAGGGATGTCCTTTGTCTAGGTAGTTATTCATGTTGTACATGGTGAAGATAGAAAAAGCGCTTGAAGGTACCAACGTTGGGTTTGATCTGTCACACAAGCAGGCTGCCGCAATGATTGAGCAGTAGCATCCAGGTGTAATTTATGCAGACAATATTAACCTATTTGTGGACAGTAATTACAATATACAGCAGCTGTGGAAGACAACGTGAAACTCTTGAACTAAGATTTAGCACAACAAAATGTTAATTCAAAGTATTCAATGATCACAAAGACCAGGTGGTCTCAATACACGGCCAAGAAATACCGAGGGTGAGTGAGTACAAGTGCCTCGGAGTATGGGTAAGTGATGGGGATCGATAAATGGGAGTACAGGAAAAAAAAGTCACAGCTTTGCCGCAAAGGCGAAGCAATGAACGTGATAGCAACAATTGGAAAGGTCACGCGCAAAATGGAAAGCAGATCAAAACGTGCCCTGCGTTTCTCGCGCAAAAATTACGCACGAAACATACTCACAGGTACGGATGCACGCGAATAGGCATCTCATGTGTTCCTTCGCTGAGTTTGAAAGGCGCAGTTTTCGCGAACGGAGACTGCAATGATTGCAGTGACCTTCGTGCGCCCGGTAAGAACAGCAGAATTGTTCCACGTAAAGTTCGAGGCCAGCAAAGGCGTACGATCCTCCCCTCCTCGCCACCGCGAGATAGGGGTGCACGAGGGTGTGTCGCTCCCCTTCTCTAAGCTGGGCAAAATACGCGTAGGAGATTAAAACGGGCACCCCTGCGTGATGTGGCCACATTAGAGTCACAGGGAAAAAGTTACAGAGTATCGCATCTGTTTTTCGCGCGCCGACCCCGCCGTAGAGCCGCGGTGAGTGGATTATTTGTGTCACATGACCTTCCCTCGCCTTATCCCTTCCAAGCAAGTTGGGCGCCTCCGCACAGAGACGTTTCTTTTGCTGTTGAATGAGCATTACGGACGGATTTGAACGTGCCAGCTACGTATTTTAGACGGATTATCAGCAAGCGTACGTGCCATGAACTATGCCTGGCTGCTGCGCCTTCGGGTGCCGCAACCGAACGGAGTCTGGGAAGGCATTTTTTTTTGCATTCCGACCGGAAAAAACGATCAGCAATGGCGTTCGGCATGGCTGCACAGAATCGGCCGCAAGAACTTCGTGTCATCGCAGAACACCCACTTGTGCGAAGTAAGTTGGTGAATTCTGCAAGTGCAACAAAAGTAGCGTTAGAAGTTCGACGAGTTGGGTATGATTAATTTTGCTCTCTAAATTAGAATAACAGAATAAAACGACTATCTAACCGAAGAAAACGTCTGTACCGCTGCGCCAAAACATCTCGCAGTAGCTATAAATGGTCTTTGTTCCGTTCAGCAGTCAATGAATATGTTACTGCTGTCAAAACTGCAAAACAAATCTTCCTGACCGATGCGATGCCTAGTTTTTTGCAAAATAATCTTAGGAAATTTTGGCGCGTCGTTAACCCAGCTGACAGCTCTCACATTACTCGAACTGACACAAACGGTGAACCTATACCTCGTGAAGAATGTGCTAGTGTGCTAAACAAAGTGTTTTCTGATGCATTCTGCAACAATCCCCATTCTTGTCTACCCAGTTTTAAAATCCACGAATACATACGGATGTACTCTCTGCAGATTGACCCTAACGTAATAACATAAATAATTGACTCACTTAAAATTTTTTTTCAGTTCTGGTGCAGATGGTATTTCTAAATTCCTGGAAAGTACTAAACAAAACTGTTCTATTATCCTAGCGAAGCTTGTTGAAAAATCTTTAGAACAAAGTAAAATCCCTGCTGATTGAAAAGTAGGGAGGTGGTGTCAGTCTTTAAATTTGAAGACAGACAGTTCCTCTTTATTACAGGCCAATATATATAACTAGCATACCATGTAAAATTTTGGAACACATCATTTACTCTCATGTTGCCATCTTTCTCGAATTCAATTCATTTTTTGATCCTGCACAGCATAGATTCCGGAAGTCTTTTTCGTGCGAAACCCAGTTAATTTTGTTTATTCACAAACTTCACTCTATTATTGACAACCGTTCATTTGCTCATAGCATTTATTTTGATTTTGCTAAAGCATTCGACAAAGTTCCACACGCGTTACTCCTATTCAAGCTAAGAAATATTGGTCTCGATACTAGCATAATAAAGTGGATTGAGTGTTTCCTAGTACATCGCCTGCAATTTGTAGCAGCTAATGACACCAATTCATCTCTAACCCCGGTTATCTCAGGTGTACCCCAGGGCACCTTCCTTGGGCCGCTACTTTTTCTTATCTATATCAATGATCTGCCCAAATGTATCTCATCTTCAATACATTTACTTGCTGACGATTGTGTCATTTTTTGGAAAATCATTATTGATATTGACATACACGCACTCCAATCTTACATTAATGCGTTATCCCATTAGTGCAATACGTGGCAGATGGTTCTCAACACTACAAAATGCAAATTAATGCGAGTTTCTCGCATCACTACTAACGCACACTCGTATTACCTTGATGGTAACATTCTTGTAGCGGTTACTTCTTATAAATACTTGGGCATTCATATCACTACTCACCTGTCTTGGAATTTGCACATTGAAAGCATCACCAACAAAGCCAACCGCATGCTTGGCTACATAAGACGAAATTTTTATTCCGCCCCTTCTTCAATAAAACTGCTCCTTTTCAAATCTCTTGTACGTTCACAACTCGACTATGCATCACCGATATGGGATCCATGTACTGAAATTCTTAGTCATCAACTCGAAATCTTTTCAATGATACGCAGCAAAAAAAAAATGCTGCGTATCATTGAAAATGTTCCCCGTCGAACGCCTTCTGCTCCACTTTTTTAAAAAACATGGACTTCTAAAATTTGAAAACACATTTTATTAAAAGCTCGCGACAGTCATCTATCATCAAATAAAAACGAATGCAGATCAATTTAAGGGTGCTTGCTCCCGAAAACTACAAACGTAAAGTTTTTGAAAAACCACCTATTACAGTGAGAGAATTCGGACGAACTATGGCAGGCAAAAGTTAGCACACCTCATTTCTTCATTTATTAAATCAAGCAGCATGGTTATCAGCATAGTTAACGAGAGTCGTTCAACTGTTTAAAAAAAAGATACAGGCTTATTTACTCTCTCTTCAAACATAAAATGTCCGTTTTGTTCTTCTGTATACGATTGCGCATCTCGTGTACTGTCTAGGAAATGTATTGCGCCTAAAATTTGTGCAAGCCAGCTACGGTTTCATTCACTTCGCTATCTCTCATTTGTTAATACCTGGTCAAAACTATGACTATATTAATAAAGGTTTTTTTGGTATGTGTAAAAAGTGCATATATAAGTGTCTTGGAATCTCTTATCTCTTCTCTCACTGCTCTCTCCTAATTTTTGCTGTATCTTCTTTTCTCCACTTTTTTTCTCTCACTGTATTGAATTTGGTTCATGCTCTAAAGACATACTGAGTGTTGTGCATTATTTTGGTCTGGGCGAGGATTGGCACATTGTCAGGCATTTAGTTGCCTATTTGCCCCTCCCTTCCCATTAAACCATTAGATAAAGATATATGCTTTAATGATAATGAATAAACTTCAAACTTCAAATGATTCAAAACAATGCCGCACGTTTCATTTTTTCTAACTATCAGCGAGCAGCAAGCGTATCCGCAATGAAAAGTAACTTGGGTCTAACATCTCTGACGTCACGTCGCAAAATTGCATGGTTGTGCTTATTCTATAAAGTATTCTCACACAATATGCTTCGTCATGCTTTACTTACTCCACCTTCATACATATCTTCGCATTTAGATCGTGTTCATAAAGTTGGCGTTCCCTCTTGCAACACTAAGGCATTTTTCTATTCCTTCATTCCCCATACCTCTAGTGGCTGGAACCACCTTCCTTCTAACATTGCTACACTTTGACCCAGATGTGTTTCGTATCGCTGTGTCTAATACTAAATTTTAGGCCATTTGATTCTATATAACGTAGCATTGATATCTGTGAAATTCACTTGTCCCACGTATGTATTTTTTTGTCAAAAAATTGTCACCTATGCTAACCTCAGCCGCATTTTTTTTCGTCGCAACAGGAATATTGCGACCTTTCTGAACCGGATAACTTGTTTTATAGAGGTTATAGCTACTTCTGTTCTGCTGTTTGTATGCAGTTTCCTGACTTGTTGTAATGTATTCACCCACTCTCCTCTTCAATGCAATTGCCTTGAGGGTATTCAAAATAAAAAAGTAAAAACAGATAAGTGAGATAAATGGTACAACAGCTCGTGTGTGTTCGCTTGTGAAATTTCGTTTTAGCACTGTTGTATGAGAGATGCGGTGGTTTGCTGGACATGCTCTAATTCGGTTGAAATATTTACCCGTTCTGTTTGTGCAGCTTGTTCAAGCAATTGCGTGCTATGCTCATACGAACACAGATTTATTGTGTGGAGCGTTTAACCAGTCGCCATTGACGGCATGGCAAGCTTCCGATTAACGGGACAGAAACACAACTGAGAGTGCGCATGATATACGAGTTATTTGTGATTTACGCGATCGAATTGCGGGTGTTTCTTCTATAACTTTGTGAAGATGGTTAAAAAGTGGCACTAATATTACTGTGTCTACAGAATGCGTTTCGGGAAAGTTCGTTTATTTGTACAAACAAAGTTTTAACAGAAAGGTGCCAGTGGTTTCCTCCTTTTCTATCAACAAGTTTTCGCCTGTATATTCCAACTTATAAGACTGAATAAATGTGCACGGCCGTTTGCATAAATTTATTTTAAATGAAAGGGCCTAGTCCATTTTTGTAGTATTGCTTCAACTGTGCTCTTGTTTCTCTCACTGTTGTACTACACAACTCGGGGCCCCCTTTTCCACGCCTGTCTTTTCATCTGAGATAGCACCCTTTTATTCTGCTTTGCAATAAAACTAGGAAATAGTGAGCAAGCATACATGAAAACCCCTCTGATAACTTAGGAACGTGGTTGTGGCCCCAACAACGAAAAGTGATATTTTCAAGATGTTGGCAGCAACTATATTCCCTATTTATTAATTTTTCATGACTAATAAAACATTTTGAAACAATAGGCCAAAATAACGTCAATCACATTTTCTTCTTGACGGACAATCAAGAGGACCACTTCCTTCCGGATGATTTTGAGAAACCAATAGTGGATGGCAAAAAGAAGTTGAAGTGAATCGCAGTGCCAAGCATTTTTCAGCATAGACCACAGAAAAAAACCGAGAAAGCCTCCATTTTCTCGTCCACTCTCACAACCAGGATGCCAGCAGCCAATGCCAGATAACCCAGGCAAAGCACTTGAAGCGTGACATTTTACAGACAACTAAGGTGCACCTGAGAATCTAGAGGAAACCGCGCATTTCTAGGGAGCATCTGCGAGCTCAGAAGACAATGAGGTGTCTTTTGTGGATGGAGGCACAGCGATGAATTGCTCTGTAGCAGTTACCTTATGTAATTACGCAGTTGGAGGCTAATTCAATACATAAAAACACTAACGAAGTGAAATCCTTCTGAATAGTATGTGAGTCTTGTTTAAGGGGTATCTGTGGCTTTCATTTTATGGAACTAGGGTTACCAGTGGAAAATACACGTGCGTACAGAGACGCAAGTCCTCTCCTGAAAAACCAGGCTACTCTAGAGGTTTGCCAGATGAAAAATATGTATTTCCTCTGCATTTGTTGGCAATATTCATTCTCAACATTTTAGTTTTCCTTTTTTATGGTAATACACAAAGAAAACCTCAGAAATCAAAAGAACATGAGCTTCGGCATGTTGGTAATACATTTAAACAACAATAGCGCACTGCAGGGACAGGTACACAAAGATAAACGTTGTGTCCTCGTTGTATCTTTGTGTTTTTGTCTCTGCTGTGCGCTATAGTTGTAAAGACAGAGAAATCAAATGAAGGCCGAGTCTCACATTTTCAAAAACTCTAGTTTGCGTTGCTCACTGTATGCTCTAAATCTGCCTTCAGTAATTGCGTTTCAAGTTGTTTTGTGCATTCAGCCAAACGGCTATGGAGCATTTCTTGTGCAAGAGTTCCCACAGCTTCCAGGTTTTTAAGCCTTTGTCAAGCTCTAAGGTGTTATTTGTGCTGGTTTTTTTTTTGCTAAAGCAGCAATGTTTGCACGATCCGTGTTACTTCTTTGTCCACGTTCTTGGCTTGCGCCTACAATTTTCCAGCCAGCACAACAATGTAGAGAATCATTCAACCAGAGGATTAAACAACACCTATAGCAGTTGTGTGTGCTAACTGCTCTAGTTTTTGTGTATTGGTTCTCTCTATTTTTAATGTACACTTATAAATAGAAATTTGCAGTTACTGTTTTATCCAATGTTTGCACGGTTTTCGTCACGTCCAAAAACAAATCAATTGGTTCTGTTGAATATGCTTGTTGAAGCACTTATTTTTTAGATTTGTAAAGCCATCACATTGGTCATGGTGCACGTAGCCTCGAATATCCTTGGAGTGCTCTTCTTAATGTTGCCTGTTTCCTGATTTTCGATTCTTGAAAGGTTTTAGTGTTAGAACTAAAGATTAATGTCATGAATGGAATCGTATTTTGCAGCAGAAGATGACTGAATGAACAAGACGTCATCAGCGCAAGAAGGCGAAAGGACGGGAGGGAGCACTTTTTACCGACAATGACCCATTTATAGAGCTTTTGGTCTTAAATCAGCAGATCACTTTGGAGCATAAGAAACAAGCACAGACCAAAAAAGGGTGCAGAAGTCTGGAAGAGTCATTCAGGAAGATCTTTGACGATGATCAACTGCGTTATTTTGGTAAAGGAACTATGAGGGGATCTTCATGGAGTGATAGTACAGTGCAGGAATCATTGAAAGTTCGATTTGCCTGTGGAACGAAAGGATACGAATGCCTCCGGGACAATAGATGGCCACTGCTTCCAGAAAGAACGCTCCAGAAAAACATTGAAAACATCAAGTTCTCGCCAGGTACGTGCCTTCTATTTCGTACAAGGAACAGTATAAAAGGGACAGTCAATCATCATTACAGCAATATATGGTACGTCTTCTTCGATGAACCAACAACTGCGAATAATACACTACTGGAAATTAGGGTGAAACATGATACTTAGCTCAGTACGACAAATGTAAGAAGTGCCTATATCAAGCCACATTTTTACAAGGCTTTTTTATTCACTTAAAGAGGCTCTGAGATGCTTTTCATATGCATCCTGCAGCGGTGAAGTGTCTGTCGTGCTGAATCCTGAGATGTGCGCAAAATTATTTATCAAAATCGGTGCATGAGACTGGAAGTTTAGTGTAATCATGAACTTTTTGTTGTTGCAAGTACCAAGATGCAAAACTGGTTTTCAACTAGTGGTGACAAGGAATGACAAATTTCCAGAACACTCTACTACGGCATGCCTCATCATATCATAGTTTTGGCATGTAAAACCCTGGCAGTTATTATTATTATTATTATTATTATTATTATTATTATTATTATTATTATTATTATTATTATTATTATTATTATACTTGCCTCTGGCACAGTTCAGTTCCTGTTTCATTTGGTCCCAAAGCTCTTCATGCATGCCTCTCAATAAAACTGTATGGCAAGTTGACAACAGTCTGCATAATTCTAAAAATACTCGAGGATCTTTCCTGCACTTGCGGCAAAAGTTGCAACAATCAAGGCACAGGATCGGTACGCTGTCATTATGCTTGATGAAATGCAGCTGAACACAGGCCTCGATTATGACTGTACTACAAGTTCTGTCATTCGTAAGGGTTAATGCGGGTTCCGTTTCTTGCAGTCTGATCTGGGTGTAAAGGCGCAATGCTTACAGAGTGTGAAACCTAAGCTAAAGATAATGAACATTCTTTCAGCTCGGCATAAAGTGTGCTCTGAATCTGGCTTCTTTCGTAAGCAGTGAAATCAATAGCTTACTTTCTATTCGTATTGCCACATGGTAATATGTATATGAAAATTTCCGTTAAAAGGCATGTAGGTTATTTTGTTTTCAAGTGCAAAAGACAACTTGCCACTGGTAGGGGCTGAACCTGCAACCTTCAGATAATGCGTACTGTTTTAGTACTAAATGACAGCTAAATAACACTTTACAAGTAATTATTAGTTCTATTTAGCCATTACCTGCATCAACAAAGCATTTCTGCATTCTCTAGTTATTAATTTTAATCTATTAGGTGATTACTGAAAATTATGATGCTGTTTCCAAATATGTGCTTGTGCGCTACTTTTCAGGACATTCTACTTTAGCATCATCGGACTCAAGTGCTTTAGCCGGTCTTGCAACGTGCCCTGGTGTTCATGCTTGGAGGAGTTACGTCCAGGTGGAAAATGACAGAAGCATACCACTTTTCAGGTAAATGTATTGCTCTGTAACTTCTAGAGGAGAAAAGCAGTTTATCTAGCCAACAGTGACACATTGTTCTCTTTCGTTGTACACTTTCCATTTAAGTGAATCTCAGTAGACTGCAAGAGTAAATAAGCGAGCTTATCAGAAAACTTTAGGCCTTACCGCCACAGCGAAGCAGTGATTATGGTACTCGACTGCTGGCCCAAAAGTTGCGGGTTCGATCACAACGACGGTGGTTGGAGTTGGATGGAGGTGCAATACTAAAGGCCCATGTATTATTCAATGTCGGTGCACTCTAAAGTACCCCAGGTGGTCATAATTATTCAGAGCCCTGTGCTAGGCCATGACTCGTAATCATATTGTGGTTTTGGAGCATTAAACACCAGATATTATAACATGTTTATTTCTTTTTCAGCTGATTTCTTTGATGCAAAGCAGGTAATGGCCATACTCTTTGACATCATCAGGAAATGTGAAGCAATTAGTCTGTCTGTAGACTGTGTAACTTCTTACATGGGGAGTGGAAATCAGGCCATTTGAAGACTGTGCAGTATAATGACCACCAAGTACGGGCGCCTTCTGACCACATGTGTTCACCCCTGTGATGAAGGCCGCAACCTGCACTTCCTTGCGGATGCACTCCACCTTTTGAAAAACTTGCGTGGTTATCTGGTGAGGCAGCAGAAGATAGTTCTGGATAATGAAACTGTGGTTAAGAACAAGTTGCCAACAAATGAGGTAAAGTATTTTGTTGCTATGTACGCAGTCAGTGCATGGCATCTTGTGGTCACGTGGTCGCCTAGAGAAACTTATTCTTTTAAGTGCTTTCTTTGAGCGACAACGCGTTATAACACTTCAAGACAAATGCAAATAAATAGCCTCCTCTGTGCTAAAGTGGTTGCTTGAGCGTGTTGGTACGACATATTAGAGGGAAACATCGCGAAAGACGGAAGACCAGACAGAGACCAGGCTGTTGTATGTGTCCTTGTCTGCCTGGTCTTCCATCTTTCAAGCTGTTTCCCTCCAATGTTTCCAATTCGCACTGCTGTATGAATGCTTCTGCTTGCAATTGCGAATTAACCCTGCCAGAATGCCTGCACAAGGGGCTCTACCACGTTCATATACTACTTAGAGTACATGAAAGACTAATTGAAAGCCAAACAAAGCACACACTCTCCACATTTCTGCAGGTTTGATGGTTTATGCCTTTCAAACTGTCAACAAGATACACCAAATGAATCAGCACATTCTGATAGCCCTATGTTGCATTATATGGCTCTATCTTATACCTGCATATTTCCTCATTTCATCGCCTTTATTCCTATGCTGTCAACTTCACCCCTTCTGTAATACTGATCGATGATCTGTTATCTAGTGGAGGCATAACTTGCTCAACTTCATGTCACTAATTCAAACTGCCACTGTTATCTGATTTACAAGCATTTACTCTCTTCAGTTAGTGGTTACTACTCGCACTACTCTTCGCATTTATAAACTTTATCCACATACTTTTTACTATCCTTCAGTGCAGTCCTTAGCTTCCTCATGAGCTTCTTTGCTCGAAATAAATGCACGATAGGTAAATACGAGAAGGGTTAATACAGCATTTTCAGTCCTAAGGAATAATAATAAGCTGCCAGCCACAACTCGGAAGAGCCTTTAATATAAGAGTTAACATGTAATATGCATTTCTAAACTTACTTGCGAACTTTGCTGGTTAGTAAGAAATGACGAAAACCTGAAAACACATCGTAAAGATTCGCAGAAAAATGGTTGCATTTATGAAATTTCTTACTATGTTTCCCATGAGCTACAAATTGTTATGTACAGTTTTCCTAAATTTTTTATAATACAACAAATTCAAGTGTGTTTATGATTACAAAAGAAGCAAACTTAACCACAATGACCCGTTTTCCTTTCATGTCAGCTTAAAGTATGTGGAGCAGCTGTGCAAAATTGACGAACAGCACAGCCTCAAGCTTGCCCCACGTTTAAAGCAGAAACATGACCCAAGCCACTTCGACAAAATGATTGTTGGCACAGCTTGTGTCTTGTTCGACCACAGTATCTCTGCTGCTCTGCGGCTTCTGGTTGAGCAGAAAGAAATTGATGAAAAAGCTGTTACAACGTTTTGGTTCTTAAATCAGGTGTTTAGGAAGTTTTCGCTCATGACGTAAAGGACACCGACCTTGGCTTTGAGTGATTTGTGCCCACAAAAGAACAAGGAGGTTGAAATATTTCTTCACAATTTTATTGAGACGTTCGGGAAGCATAACATTTTTGACCACAGCCGGCCTAAGGCATCTTAGAAGCCAGGGCAGCCTGGCATGCAAATAACAACTACTACAGTGTTAACTCTTCACCAGTGGTATGTTAAGTCCAAAGGCTTTTAGTTATTTCTCTTGAGGCGCTTCTCACAGGACGCCCTAGAGAATCTTTTCAGTGCCAGAGCAAAGTCCCCTGTCCCCAGAGCTAAAAAATTCAAGTACATGCTGAGACTCATTGTGCTTGCACATTTTTTTAAGCCAAGCAAGCATGGTAGCTATGACACAGATGACTCTGTTAATTTAACAGATTTTTCGAGCTTAAGACCAGACTTGAGGACTTGAGGGCTGAGCTAGATGATGTGAAAATGCCTGCCATGCGTGAAAACCTTGAGCCAGAAGAGCAGGAATCGCTAGAGTACCTGGCAGGGTACATTGCTCTAAGCGTCGGTAAGAAGTATGGGCGTTGTGACCTTTTCAAAGGCACGGGGACTGGAACTGACGCTGCTCGGGCTGGCTAGCTTTTGCAGTTAAAGAATTATGTGGAAAACAAGCCATCCTTAAGCATACCATTAGCATCAGTCATGTCCCTCATGGAATACACGGAGAGTTAATTTAGAAAAATTGAAGAGTCACTAGTAGCAGGAAAACTTCTACTCAAGCACGTTGCTGACGTGATTTCGGCAATGGAACCTGCATTCTTATCTCTACCCGCACGCCACAACATTGCTGATAAAGTTGTGCAGCAGTTCTTGTTGTGTAGACTGAGGTTTAGTTGGCGTAAAAAGAAAGCAACACAGCAAGCAAAACGTGCATCAAAAAATGTGGGAATGCGTGTAGCTTTTAGTAATGTAAGTAAGATAATTTTTTTTAGTGTTTTGTAAGGTTTTTATTTGTGGATTTTTTATCTGTGTGACTAGTTTCGTTTGCACAGTGGTCATACGAGAGCAATCAGTATTATTTGCTACTGACAGCATTATTTAGAGTTGTGCGAATTGCTTGGTATACATTGTTCTGTGCGTTTTTGTGTGTATAAGCTGGCTTGCTCTCAAACTAATGTAGCCACTATAGTTTTTAGAAGAAAGCTGATGCTTCCATATTTATTGCCTGTTTAATTGGTTCATTGTAGATTGGTAATTACTATTGCAGTTTTATTTTTCACTACTTTGTTTGTACGTCATACAATACATTTTGATACTATTTACTTCGGCGTAACAGCATTTTCAGAGCTGTGTCATCTGCATATAGTAATAATGGCGTGAACTTACATCTTCATGTGCTATTTTAAAATCAGATTCATAACCTATTTTAGGGAGGCTATGGCACCAAATTCGCAAACTCCACTCATGCATTGCACGTTCAACAACACATCTGAGAGAAAGCAGAAAAATATTACCATATTTGCTGTGACAGCAAATTTCTATTTGAGTTTTTCAATTTAGCCATACAATGACGTGGTAGGAGATGCTGGGAAAGTGCGGTCGACACCAGCTGTACGGTGCGGCTATAACATCATATTGAATAGCCAAGGCTGAGTATCCACACATGGGTAACCCTTGCCGCCAGGCAATTTTGAAGTACACGGAAAAGAGATGACAGAACAAAAAAAAGTGAGAGATAAAGGCGAAGATGTGGGGAGAGAGAGAGATAGTAAAAGGCGACTGCTGATTTCTCCTTGGTGGGTCAGCCCAGAGGTACAAATAAGCCCAGGGGTAGAAATAAGTACAATGCTCATTGCACAACCTATATAAACAATAAAGGAACAGTAAAAAAAACGCATTAGTGCAAAAACTATACAAAGTTTACATTGTTCAAGTTTAACAGTTTCAAAAAGTTACATGAATATACAAAATTACATATTTTCGTGTTGAAAGCAAAATAATTGTAATTTCAAGGAGGCAGGAAAAGTAGCTTTACGTGTTGTTTTAAAACGAGACATACTTGAGTTCTGATTAGGCTATTCGATTAGGGATGGGTATGCATTCAGCAATGAAATAATTTGATAATCTATAGTTTTAGTACCATAATTAGTTCTTGGTCTTGATCCCGTCAATGAAGTAGTGCGAAGGTCATATGCCACTTGTCTATATAGATATTTGCTTGAGAACATGGTGCGATCACGTTTGAATTCACGGAAAATCATTGCTGCCAAAGAAATCTGATATAACTCTGAGAATGGTGGTACGTTCAGACTTTTATACAGAGAGTCAGTTGATGGGGGAGGATGGGAAGAAATCATTTTTAGGCTCGTTTTTTTGTATAGAGGAAACACGTTCAGCACCCGTCTTGTTGCATCGATAAACCCTAAAAAGACAATCCGCTATTTCGTAGGGTAATCGGACGGCAATGGATCCCAGACGCCAACAGAGATCGATTTCTTGATCTATATGTAGACGCGGTTCTGAAAGATGTCATACATGCGTAGAAGGTGCACGAACAAGGTATGATTAACATATCAAGGAAAGAAAGAAAGGCACTACTCGCGTTGAGCAACCACGAAGATCTCGTCATTGAACCAGCAGACAAAGGAGGCGCGATTGTTGTTCTCAATAGATGGAACTACATCAAGGAAGGCAGGCGACAACTAAATGATAAACAATTCTAAAAACACCTCGACTTGGACCGTAAAACCAAGCACAAAAAGATCATTGTAACAACCCTAGAGGATCTCACACGTGAGGCGCCATTGATTCAAAGATTCAAAAGGCACTTACTAGGGTACATTCGGCGCCTGGTCGCTTTTACATGCTGCCGAAAATCCATAAGGAGGGAAACCCTGGCAGACACATCATATCAGACACGGGAACGTTAACGGAACCCATTACCAGTTATATTGACTCTTTAATCAAAAGCATACCACCGCACATGAGTCCTTTTTGCGTGACACAAACCATTTCCTTTGGAAAATATTGGACCTCAAAACCTCAGAAGGTGCATTCCTCGTAACATTGGATGTTAATTCACTCTACACAAATATCCCACACAACGGTGGAATAAGGGCACTTGTTGAATCGTATCCACAAACCTATCGCATATCCAAGCAAAAAAAGTAATTGAAATCTTAACGAGGCTCGTACTCGAATTGAACAGCTTTGAATTTAAATATGGGTATTACCTTCATACAACGGCGTTGGCGTAGTGGTTAGAGCATCCGCCTCGCATGCAAAAGGTGCTTGGTTCGAATCCCAGTTCCGCACAGTTCCCAAACGGATAAAAAATCCGCGTGGGGATGGAACTGCATTAAGAGGCCTGGTGTGCGGCCTCACCGGTAACCATCGCTGGGTATGCACTTCCTTACCAGAGAAGGATTGGCTACTCTGGTGCAGTATCTGGCCACTACCTCCTACATGCATACGTCAAATAACTCACGGCCCTCAGTCCCCAGCAGCTGCGAAGCAACTGACTACGGCGGCGATCAGATCTGCAAGACAGCACAGGGTGCTAAAAATCTCTGGATCAGGACAGGCCGCCATTGGAACCTGAACTTGGCAACGTTTAACGCTAGAACCTTATTTAGTGAGGGAAGTCTAGCTGTACTACTCGAGGAGATAGAGGGTGTTAAATTGGATATAATAGGGCTCAGTGAGATTAGGAGGACAGATGAGGCTTATACGGTGCTACAGAATGGGCACGTCCTTTGCTTTCGGGGCTTGGCTAACAGAAAAGAACTGGGAGTGGGGTTCATAATTCACACAAACATAGCTGACAACATAGAGGAATACTACAGCAATGATGAAAGGGTGGTTGGTATTGTAACTAAACTGAATAAAAGATACAAAATGAAGGTGGTACAGGCTTACGCACCTGCATCCAGGCCGTGATGACGCTTTAGTTGAAAGATTCAATGAAGACATGGAATCGACAATGAGTAAGGTAAAGACACAGTATACTATACTGAAGGAAGACTAATGTAAAGGTAGGGAAGAAGCAGGTTGGAGACTAGGCAGTAGGAGATTTTGGCGTCGGTACTAGAAACGCCAGAGGAGAGCTACAAGTAGAATTCGCAGAACGCAATTATTTACTGATTTTGATTACCTTCACCGAAAACGAGGAAACCGCAAGTGGACATGGAGGAGCCCTAATGGCGAAAATATGAATGAAATAGACTTTATAATGAGTGCACACGCAGGCATAGTGCAGGATGTGAAAGTGGTTGGCAAGGTACGATGCAGTGACCATAGAATGGTACTGTCTCCAATTCGCCTAGACTTGATGAAGGAACGACAAACACTGATACGCAAGAAGCCAATCACGGAGCTAGCACTAAGAGGGAAAGTACAGGAATACTGAGTCTCGCTTCAGAACAGGTACTCGGCTCTTAGTGAGGAAACCAACCTTAGCGTAGATAAAATGAATGTTATTCTGACGAGTATCATTACGGGGTGTGCAGTGGTAGTTGCAGGCACAGTAGTTAGACAGGACACTGGCAAGCTTTCCCAGGAAAAGAAGAATCTCAATAAGAAGCGTCAAATCATGAAAGTCTCAAATACAACAGACGAAATAGAACTGGCAGAGCTTTTGAAGTTGATTAATAGGCGTAAGTTATGCGATGTAAGAAGGTATAACATGGATAGAATTGAACACGCTCTGAAAAACGGAGGAAGCGTCAAAGCAGTGAAGAGAAAACTTGGGATAGGCAAAAATCGGATGTGTGCACCAAGAGACAAAGAAGGCAAAATAACTACCAATATGGATAGAATAGTTCAAATAGCGGAGGAGTTTCACAGAGATCTGTACAGTAGCCGGGACAACCACGACCTTGATACTATAAGAACTAGCAGTAACCCAAATGACACCCGACCAAAAATGATAGAAGTCAGAAAAGCCTTGGAGAGCATGCAAAGAGGCAAAGCTGCTGGTGAGGGTCAGGTAACAACATTAGATCTGCTGAAAGATGGAGGACAGATTGTGTTAGAAAAACTAGCCACCCTGTTTACGAGGTGTCTCCTGACGGGAAGAGTATTAGAGTCATGGAAGAATGCTAACATCATATTAGTACATTAGAAAGGAGATTACAAGGACTTGACGAATTGCAAGCCGACCAGCTTTCTCTGCGTAGTATACAAGCTATTTATATAGGTAATTGCTCACAGAGTTAAGAAAACATTAGAATTCAATCAACCAAAGGAACAAGCAGGATTTAGAACAGGCTACTCAACAATCCACTAAATGCATTTTTGATGGATGTGGAAATGTTGTAGGCCCGTGTGCTCATATTTGGGTGCACGTTAAAGAACCCCAGGTGGTCGAAATTTCCGGAGCCCTCCACTACGGCGTCTCTCATAATCATATGGCAGTTTTGGGACGTTAAAACCCACATATCAGTCAAGCGATAAATCAATCAATAATTGACCACATTTATACTATCAATCAGGTAATAGAGAAATGCTCAGAATATAACCAACCACTTTACATAGCCTTCATTGATTACGAGAAGGCGTTTGATTCAGCAGAAATATCAGCCGTCATGCAGACACTGTGGAATCAGGGCGTCGATGAAGTATATATAAACATCCTGGAAGAAATCGACAGGGTATCAACTGCTACCATAGTGCTTCATAAAGAAAGCAACAGAAAACCAATCAAGAATGGTGTGAGGCAGGGGTGCACAATCTCCCCAGTGCTATTTACTGCGTGCTTACAGGAGGTTTTTAGAAGCGTTTAATGGGAACAGTTAGGCATAAGAGGTAATGGAGAGTACCTTAGTAACCTGCGCTTCGCCGATGACATTGCATTGCTGAGTAACTCAGGGGACGAATTACAACTCATGATTACGGAGTGAGACAAGGAGATCAGAAAGGTGGGTCATAAACTGAATTTGCAGAAAACGAAAGTTATGTACAAAAACCTCGGAAAAGAGCAGCGCTTTGAGATAGGTAATAGTGCACTTGAAGTTGCAAAAGACTATGTCTACTTAGGGCAGGTAATAACCGCGAGGCCGAACGACTAGATTGAAGTGGCTATAAGAATAAGAATGGGGTGGAGCACATTTGGCAAGCACTCTCAAACTATGACAGGTACATTGCCACTATCCCTCAAGAGGAAGGTATGTAACAGCTGTATCTTGCCGGTACGTCGCTACGAAGCAGAAACCTTGGGACTTACAAAGAGGGTTCAGCTTAAATTGTGGACGACGCAGCGAGCGATGGAAAAAAAATGCTAGGTGTATAGCCTTAACTGACAAGAAGAGAGCAGAGTGGATTAGGGAAACAACGGGGGTTAATGATATTATAGTTGAAACCAAGAAGATGAAATGGACATGGGCCGGGCATGTAACGCGTTGACAGGATAACCACTGGTCATTAAGGGTAACTAACTGGATTCCCGGAGAAGGTAAGTGGGTTAGGGGGAGACAAAAGGTTTGGTGCGCAGATGAGATTAGGAAGTTTGCGGGTATAAATTGGCAGCATCAAGCACAGGACCGGGTTAACTGGCGGAACATGGGAGAGGCCTTTGTTTTGAAGTGGACGTAGTCAGGCTAATGATGATGATGACCACCTTCGAGTCAACGGCACGGCAATGGGTACAAAAATGGCCCCAAAGTACGCTATCATATTCTTGCACCATATAGAGTCCAATTTTCTTTCATCTTGTGATATCAAACCTTTAATCTATACACGATACCTAGAAGATATATTTATAATTTGGACACATTCGGAAAACGAGCTGCTCAAATTCATACAGACATTTAACGAAGTACACCCTAGCAATTATTTTACACACTCCTACTCGAACTCTGAATTAAGTTTCCTTGATGTACTTATTCGAATGAACGATGATGCGTTGGTAACTAGCGTATACAGAAAACCTACGGAGAGGCAGCAACATCTGCACTTCAAAAGCTGCCACCCGCGATACTGCAAGACCAGCAATCCCTATTCCCAAGCACACAGATTCCGACAACTCTGCTCCCGTACCGAAGACTTCCAGAAAAACAGCACACATATGCCCGAAGTACTCCTTCATCAGGAATACCCGTCCGCTATCATTGATGACGGCATCAAAAAAGCGGAAAATCTGGACCGCCAGACTCTTCTACGCCACCAAAAAGGTGCGTACCAGCACCGTAACAAAAATTTCCTATTAACTGTCACAAGTAACCCACCTAACATAAACAAGGTCCTAAGAAAACAGTTTAACATATTAGAACAGAGCGTGCGACTATTCAAAATTTTCACTTCTCCTCCTTGTGTGGTATACAGGAGGCCGAAAAGTGTAAGCGATCATTTGATAACTTCAAAAATAGGCGTCAAACCTCAAACAGGGTGTCACCGTTGTGGAAAAGTAGATACAAAATATACAAACACATGCAGACAACGACAGTGGCAGAACGCACCCACTCGGATTTTAAGCACAGGATTAGAGGTGCACTGAACTGTGACTCAGATAACGTCATATACCTTCTGGAATGTGGGGTGTGTAACATGCAACACGTGGGCCATACAGACACACCGTTTAGAATTAGATTCAACAACCATCGGGCACATGTGCGTTCCCTTCCAGGCCTTCCACTTTCAAAACACTGCACATTAAAAGACCACAGCTTTGATGACATCAGCGTTACACTGTTGGAAAGCAATTTTCGAACAGAGAGTGGAAACAACGGGAAGCTTACGTTATTTACAAATTCAACACGATAAAATACGAAATAAATGAACACCCAGGCACTCTATCAGTGTTACGATCACTAAAAGACGCAAACGACCCTCCTTATTCCGTACTCTGCCCCTGGCCTCCCATAAACCATAACAGTAATACGCCCAAACAAATCTTTTAGCGTATACATCTGACAATAGCGAAATGGTCGCCACTTCAAGCACAGCCGGAACACACAGATAAGTGGTCCCGGATGTCGTACAAGTTCCACATGTTTTTCTTTTTTGCTTTTTTCTGTTTTCTTTTTTTCTGTTTTTTGCCCTTTTTTTCTTTTTCTTCACTCACAGAAGCCAATGCATACAATGAATATTGATAGCTGACACACTATCACCAGCTCTTTCACTTCTTCCAACGCCACCAACATGCACTTGAAGCGCATAAGCTCTCCCACCGATTTTTCATAAACTTCAAAAGAGCACCAGTTGCCTGCGTATCGCACCGGAGGGTGAAACAGAGAAACGGTGGTGAAAATGACCATTCGGGGGAAGGGTTGGTGCTCAGAAGGTACTGTTGACAAAGATGGCATAGCTCGTTTACGTTCACCTTTGTTGCGTTCTTGTTCCTTCTCAATCCCGCCATGCCCATCTTGCTTATTTCGAACGTTTCTTGCTCCCTTTTTTTCTTTTTTATTTTTAATATTTTTCTTCTGTCCGTTCCCTCCTGTCTAGAGAAGCTATAAGAAGGCACAAAAAAGTATAAATAGTATTATGCCTTGAAAAAGACGGGGCTCCCATCGAAACGAAGGCTGAATAAACAAGTTGTTATGCGAAAGCGCATCTACTTTTATACTTATAACCTTGCGGGAATCGAAGTTATTCTTCTGCTTATAAGCCTTTATATATATATATATATATATATATATATATATATATATATATATATAGAAGTTATTCTTCTGCTTATAAGCCTTTATATATATATATACCTTCGAGTAACGCGTTATCGAACGTGTTATTCGAAGATCGTAGGTTCGATTCGTGCTCAGGCCTGGTTATTTTTCCACCCACATTTCTTTCTTCTTATTTAAATTATATTGGTTCTAATAACCTCCCCTGTACATTCCTTGGCATTACTGTCTGTTAGATCTCATATATATATATATATATATATATATATATATATATATATATATATATGGAGAAACATATTTCCCAATAGTTTCGGGAGGGGTCCCGCCTTCGTCAAGCGATGAGTTATACTAACATGGACGTTTAACCTTCGTTGCTGCCACGTCCCTCTCGCCTTCAAAAATATTTGCGAGAGTGAGACAAAACTAAAAACAAACACACAAAAAGAAACAAAGACACTGTGAACGCTGAGCACAAAACAGTCTGTGCACATCGAAACGTCGGTGTAAGTCCCCATCTGGTTCTCATCCTGTGCTGGCCAGTTCTCGACGTGTGTCGGGCCACCCGAGGTTGTCGCCATGGTGGCGGAACAGTGCGCGTAAAGAAAGAGTTTCCCCTTATCGGGTTGGTCGGCTCTATACTTTTCATCTTCGCCCATTTCCCCTCAATGGCCGTCAAGTGGTAGGTGAGTAAACACTTTGTATGTACATGTGAGAAAAAACAATTTTAAAATAAAAAAAACAAGAAAGGACAGTGTAAACGTACGAGTGAGTCAGAAAAACAAGCATAGACTCCAGCTATGAATCTTTGTCGCCAATTTCCTCCTGGCTTACTTCTTGGAGTCAGAGGAGTTTTCCGTGGTCATCGTTGATGCCGGCTACAAATGTTCTAATTTTGAAAATAAAATACGCCTCATGGCTGTTCACGCTAAAGCCTGTTTGAGAAACCAGACTGTAAAAGAGTTACGCTGATATTTTCAAAACTGTGGTTTGGCAGGCGCAGATGTCTAGACAAACGAAGCTTCGGCAGTGAAGTGGCGTGGTACCAGTGATTATTGAACCGCAGCCAAAATTCCGTGTCGGTTTGGCCGATATATTCTTGTCCGCAGATGTTGTAATATAGCATGTATATTACGTTACAGGAGTTACATTTAGGGCTTTCAGTTATGCAGAATTTGAAATCCGAGAAGTTCGCTTTAGATTCACGTGTTGTGACCATCTGTGGGCATACCTTGCAGCGAGCTTTTCCGCAGGCATGACTCCCGGATTGAATTTTGGAGGGGTTTGATTTTGCTCTGACAAGAATGTCCCTCAGGTTTTTATCCCTGTGGTACACCATGTGAGGCGGCTCCGCAAAAATTGAAGTTAGTCGTTTGCTTTGCCTGAATATGTTGAAATGGCGGGAAAGTATGTTGTTGATTCGTGGCACTGATGAGGAATAAGTTAGTACAACGTTCGTTTGGGAAGTCGTTTTAGATACTGTTTGTCCCCTTAATTATATCATTCCGGTTCACGTTGCGAGCACATAGTAAGGCATGGTCAATATTGTCTTCGGGATAATTTTGTTTCAATAAAGAATGCTTTAGGTGTTCTGCGTGTCTGTCAAATTTGGGCATATCGGGGCATATTTTTCGGTACCGGTAGGCCTGAGAATATGGAATACCCGTTTTGCAATGCTTTGGATGGATGCTGTTGAAATGTAGGTACATTTGACGGTCTGTAGGCTTTTTGTAAAGGTTTCTTGACAAATGTGGCAGCTTAGACTAGTTGGTATGGCATGATGATAGTTATAGCACGAGAACAAAACGACGACACAGAGAAAAGAAGGACACGAAAGACACGAGCGCTCGTGTCTTTCGTGTCCTCCTTGTCCTGTGTCGTCGTTTTGTTCTCGCGATATAACTGTCTATTTGTTGACAAACCCCCAACGAACAATTTGGGTGACGTGGTCATAGGTAGGTGGCTGGCGAGAGGCTTCACACAATGAAGTTGTGGCCGTGTTAAGCGGTCGTGTGAATCTTTGTGTGATATGACGGCTCTTGGCATGTTCAAACCGCCGGCACTGATGATTTCATCGATGGTTGCGACGTTAGTGTGGAAAAGCAGGTTGAAGGCATCGTCGGCGACGCCTTTGAACACATTCGATACCATCTCAGGCTCGGCCATGGGTTCGTCAACCTGGCGACAAAAGGCGATGACGTCCTGAATATACGCGACGAAGGATGCGGTAGACGTCTGTGCCCGAGTAGCCAACTGATTTCGCCAAGTTATCAGTCGTGCAGCGGTGTCCCCAAAAAGATCGCGGATCTTCTCCTTGAAAGTGTCCCAGCTGGTAATGTCGGCTTCGTGCGTCTCGAACCACACACGCGGAGGGGCATGAAGGTAAGGAAGCACGTTGGCAAGCATGAGTGTTGGGTCCCACCTAAAGCTGGTGCTGATCCGTTCATACACGTTGAGCCACATGTCAATGTCAAGGCCATCCTGTCCAGAAAAATACGCCAGGATCACGAGCAGGAGGTAGAACAACGTAGGTAGGAGTCACAGAAGAGGCGGGTGGTGAAGAAAATGTACCTTGAACCTGTGACATGGTAGGACCCGTGATAATGCGGCCGCTGTGGAGCTTTGTGATGGGTACAGGGAAAGACCAGCACGTCTACCACGAATATAGAGCAGCTATCAAGGAAGCCAAGCGCGTTTTTCTTAATAATACCCTTCCCTCAATTCTTGTAACCAACCCTTCTAAGTTTTGGAAAACTGTTAAACCTAGGGAAAAGAAAAACATTTCGCTTACGAACTCAGACGGGCAGCCAGTTCGCTGTGAAGATCAGGACGTCTTGAGGGGCTAGTTGGTTCATTCTATTCAGGTAAAAAATTGCGCTGAAATAGAAAGGACACCACAAAGAAGGAACACTTAAACAGATCGAGCGCAAACTACCAACTGTTTATTATTGACTGTAGAACGTCGGTAAAATAGGGAACCCGTACATAGCTGCGCCGACGCGTCGAGGATCAACACGTGCTACTTAACGCACCTTATCAATCAAAAAGGACACTTCTGCACCGTAGAGCGATACCGAGGCCTCACTTACACAGCTATCACCTTTCATGTTGATGAAGAATGCTTCCAACACCTCACGAGCACACGTATCTCTGCTATGTCCCAGTATCTTAGTCTCCTGAAATAGTGGTTCACATCCACATGCTGCGCAGTGTGCAGGCAAATTTCCCATTTCACTATTTTTGATCGACAGCTGGTGTTCACGTATGCGATCGTTAACGCAGCGGCCTGTTTGGCCCACGTAAGATCTGCCGCAGGAAAACGGAGTCGCATATACCACTCCCACATCGCATTGCACCACCGGGTTGGCATGCTTCTTGTTACACAGGCTAGTGCGCTCATTGCCGCTCGCAATTCGCGCGCACAACCTCGAGAGCTTCTTAGGTGCAGAAAACACCATGTCAACTCCGTGCCGGTTAGCAACCTTCTTCAGGTTGTGCGTCACCCGGTGTAAATAGGGTACCACTAACGGCCTCTCACGCCCACTGGGCGCGTCTTTCAGGCACTGCTTCCGTGATCGCCCTTTTAGCTTCTTCAGGAGGGTCTCGGCCACCGCCGCCAGCACAGACTGCGGGAACGCGGCTGCCTTCAGTCGTTCAATCTGAGCACGGAAGCTGGCCTGCCTCTCATGCGAGCACGACCTCACCAGCGCAGACTCCAAACACATTGAAGCGATCGCCCTCTTAACTACCTTAGAATGTGATGAAGTATATGGTAAAGGCTTCTTTCTAGCACGCGGACAGTACGCATAACAAGTATGTTGATGCTTGAATATGAGCTTAAGATCTAAAAACTGAAGCGTTCCTTCCTGCGGTAGCTCGTAAGTAAAACATAGACCCCTCCCATACTTGTTAAACTTCTTTACAATGTTGTGCACATTACTGTTAGTACTCGTTTGTTTGTCCAAAACTACCAGGAAATCGTCTACGTACCTAAAAATCTTTAACACTCCGTCACTTCTAAACACCTCAAGCAGATCGCGGTCAATGTAGGCCAGGAAAATGTTACACAAAACAGGGGCAACACAGGAACCAATACAAATGCCTTTTCTTTGGAGGTACAAACCCTTGTCAAAACCTATGAAAGTGTGTTTCAGATAGAATTCCAAAAGCGACATAAAATTATCAACACTCAGACCCGTGGAATTTTGAAAACCAATAGCTGAATTCTCTAAAATGCAATCCATAACACACTCAAAAAGTTCAACATGGGAAACAGAATAAAACAGATCTTGCACATCCACTGAGAAAGTCAGCCCATGTGAAACTTTGCCTTCGAAAAACCGCGCTACTTCCATAGAATTCTTCGTCACGAACGGATCATTCAAACACAACCTGTTCAGGCATTTTTGTAAAAACATGCTAGACTGGTGCTGCCATGAGCCTTTTTCACTCACAATAGTGCGAAAGGGAATTTCCACTTTGTGCGTTTTTGCACTAAAAAACACTTGCAAGGTGCTGGATTTACTTCCTTGAATTGCATTCGCAAGTTTCGTTAGCTTCATGTCCCTACACAATGCCACTGCTTTTGTTTTAACACGTGCCTCACTAGGCTTTACCTTGACAAAGTTCTTTTCGATGGCCTGGCGTGCTTTCTCCTGGTAGATAGCTGACGGCATAATCACGAAGCCACCTTCTTTGTCAGCCGTAGTCAAGCTGAGACCTTTATCTTTGAAGTATCTCACAATATCCCCCAGGTTGTCTCTTGTCGTCCTCTTTGCGGACGACAAGGATGGATGGCGGAAAAAGCAGGTCAAGAGAATCAGGAAAGATGCCTGCTGGAGGGGGTGGAAAGCCTTCAAAGGAGCACAATTCGACCGGCAAAGAGGACGACAAGAGACAACCTGGGGGATATTGTGAGATACTTCAAAGATAAAGGTCTCAGCTTGACTACGGCTGACAAAGAAGGTGGCTTCGTGATTATGCCGTCAGCTATCTACCAGGAGAAAGCACGCCAGGCCATCGAAAAGAACTTTGTCAAGGTAAAGCCTAGTGAGGCACGTGTTAAAACAAAAGCAGTGGCATTGTGTAGGGACATGAAGCTAACGAAACTCTCGAATGCAATTCAAGGAAGTAAATCCAGCACCTTGCAAGTGTTTTTTAGTGCAAAAACGCACAAAGTGGAAATTCCCTTTCGCACTATTGTGAGTGAAAAAGGCTCATGGCAGCACCAGTCTAGCATGTTTTTACAAAAATGCCTGAACAGGTTGTGTTTGAATGATCCGTTCGTGACGAAGAATTCTATGGAAGTAGCGCGGTTTTTCGAAGGCAAAGTTTCACATGGGCTGACTTTCTCAGTGGATGTGCAAGATCTGTTTTATTCTGTTTCCCATGTTGA
This sequence comes from Rhipicephalus microplus, assembly GCF_043290135.1. Classification (NCBI taxonomy): domain Eukaryota; kingdom Metazoa; phylum Arthropoda; class Arachnida; order Ixodida; family Ixodidae; genus Rhipicephalus; species Rhipicephalus microplus. Next base: position 486,597,611 of record NC_134710.1, on the reverse strand, counting down.
ACTTTTTGAGTGTGTTATGGATTGCATTTTAGAGAATTCAGCTATTGGTTTTCAAAATTCCACGGGTCTGAGTGTTGATAATTTTATGTCGCTTTTGGAATTCTATCTGAAACACACTTTCATAGGTTTTGACAAGGGTTTGTACCTCCAAAGAAAAGGCATTTGTATTGGTTCCTGTGTTGCCCCTGTTTTGTGTAACATTTTCCTGGCCTACATTGACCGCGATCTGCTTGAGGTGTTTAGAAGTGACGGAGTGTTAAAGATTTTTAGGTACGTAGACGATTTCCTGGTAGTTTTGGACAAACAAACGAGTACTAACAGTAATGTGCACAACATTGTAAAGAAGTTTAACAAGTATGGGAGGGGTCTATGTTTTACTTACGAGCTACCGCAGGAAGGAACGCTTCAGTTTTTAGATCTTAAGCTCATATTCAAGCATCAACATACTTGTTATGCGTACTGTCCGCGTGCTAGAAAGAAGCCTTTACCATATACTTCATCACATTCTAAGGTAGTTAAGAGGGCGATCGCTTCAATGTGTTTGGAGTCTGCGCTGGTGAGGTCGTGCTCGCATGAGAGGCAGGCCAGCTTCCGTGCTCAGATTGAACGACTGAAGGCAGCCGCGTTCCCGCAGTCTGTGCTGGCGGCGGTGGCCGAGACCCTCCTGAAGAAGCTAAAAGGGCGATCACGGAAGCAGTGCCTGAAAGACGCGCCCAGTGGGCGTGAGAGGCCGTTAGTGGTACCCTATTTACACCGGGTGACGCACAACCTGAAGAAGGTTGCTAACCGGCACGGAGTTGACATGGTGTTTTCTGCACCTAAGAAGCTCTCGAGGTTGTGCGCGCGAATTGCGAGCGGCAATGAGCGCACTAGCCTGTGTAACAAGAAGCATGCCAACCCGGTGGTGCAATGCGATGTGGGAGTGGTATATGCGACTCCGTTTTCCTGCGGCAGATCTTACGTGGGCCAAACAGGCCGCTGCGTTAACGATCGCATACGTGAACACCAGCTGTCGATCAAAAATAGTGAAATGGGAAATTTGCCTGCACACTGCGCAGCATGTGGATGTGAACCACTATTTCAGGAGACTAAGATACTGGGACATAGCAGAGATACGTGTGCTCGTGAGGTGTTGGAAGCATTCTTCATCAACATGAAAGGTGATAGCTGTGTAAGTGAGGCCTCGGTATCGCTCTACGGTGCAGAAGTGTCCTTTTTGATTGATAAGGTGCGTTAAGTAGCACGTGTTGATCCTCGACGCGTCGGCGCAGCTATGTACGGGTTCCCTATTTTACCGACGTTCTACAGTCAATAAAAAACAGTTGGTAGTTTGCGCTCGATCTGTTTAAGTGTTCCTTCTTTGTGGTGTCCTTTCTATTTCAGCGCAATTTTTTACCTGAACGCTGTGAAGAGTGTTGCATTGCATTAAATGATTTTTTTGTTACTTCTTTTTCAAGTTGTTCTGCTTCTGCGTTGCCGCAAATGCCTAGTCGTGATTTTTTACCCATGTATCCTGTTACCGTTGATGCCGTTGGAGTGCAAAATTTAATTCACAAGCTTAAGTTATCCTCTTCTTGTGGCGTAGATGAAATCAACTCAAAGTTTCTAAAAAACACTGCATTGTATTCATCAATTTACTTGTCCTTAATCTTTTCGCAATCTATTCAGACCTCCATTTTGCCGCTTGACTGGAAGGTGGGGAAGGTGGTCCTTCTGCACAAATCTGGTAACACACAGTCTCCTCTCAATTACAGACCAATTTCCCTAACCAGTGTTCCTTGTAAAATGTTAGAACATATAATTTACTCCAACCTTGTCTCATTCCTAGAATCAAATTCTTTTTTTACTCCCTACCAGCACGGATTCCGAAAAAGTTACTCATGTGAAACCCAACTTCTTTATTTTACTAATGACATAGCATCGGCTTTAGATCGCGGCTCACTTGTGCATTGCATTTACTTGACTTTCAAAAAGCTTTCGATAAAGTACCTCACCAATTACTCCTCCTGAAAATTAGTGCCTTAAACATTGACCCGAACATTCTTAAATGGATTGAATGCTTTCTGACTAATCGCACTCAGTTTGTAACAACTAATGGCTATAACTCACCTCTTTCTAAAGTAACATCCGGCGTACCCCAAGGTTCCGTATTAGGCCTTTTACTTTTTCTTATATATATTAATGATCTCCCAGACAGCATTAACTCCGCTATAAGGTTATTTGCAGATGATTGTGTAATTTACCGCGAAATAAACAATGAATATGATAACCAATTTCTACAGTCAGACCTTGACACTGTCTCAACCTGGTTCAATAAATGGCTTATGACTCTCAACTCTAACAAATCTAAATGCATGTCAATAACCCGGCGATCTATTTCTCCCCCCTGTACCTACAAGTAGACCATGTGATTTTACAACTCAGCGAGTAATTTTTCTCAATTGCTTTTTTGAACTCACTGAAAAAAATCTTCAGGTAGTTCGTTGCAAATTTTTAGAACATATACACTTCCACATGGTTCCACATATCCGTTAGAAAGCCGGGGTACAATAAAACGCTTTTTTTTCTCAGACACGTTACATATGGCACTTTAAAGACATCGCAGCAATGGTATCTCAGCACAACTGTTTTAATAAACAAATCGTGGAATACACAAAAGTCCCAAACCCGAATAATAGTACTGGCATCTACCTTACTACCGTATGCTACATTTTTTTAAAATAGTTAGAAGCAAACTATCAATGCGTGTTTTCCAGCGTTATGATGAAAATTCGAAAACTAATCCCATATCTCACCACACTATATGCTAGCGAATGAACTATCATATTTTTCACTGGTAGTGGCACCAAGCTTTTTATATTGAAAAGCAGACATGCCACACTTCTTGGTTCGGAACAAATCAATGTCATGTGATGTTGCCAAGACATACCACTATGAAAAATTACGCCTAGGTATCTGAATGTTTTGACATTTTTCACTGCAGAACATTTGCATGGATTGCAATGCTCGGTGTGAAGAAAAATTGGCATATCCATTTTTGTGTTTTTAGAGGGCTTCGAAAGCAGATAAGTTTCCTTTCCTTTTCGTGTACAATTACGGAGTTTTCTTGAAACCATATCATTGCATTATAAATTTCACTCTGAAGAGCAATAATTGCCCCTTCATAACGTATGTGACGTGTTAATAGGACCGTATCATCTACATACTAGTACACAATGGCTTTACGAATTCCGAAGGGGAAGTCATTCATAAATAAAAAAGGAGCAATGGTGACAACACCGATCCTTGTGGCAAACCAGCAGTAATATATCTTCTATCGCTAATTACTTCCCTACATCTATAACGACCTGTGACCTCTCTTGTAAGTAATTATAGAGTACACCATAAAAAGGCTTTGTAAAGCCCAAACGAAATAACTTTTCCAACAAAATGGGGTCGTTCACTGTTTCAAACTTTTTTGCGATGTGTAAAAATGGAAGACAACAGAACAGGTTTTTGTCTAGAGCCGAATATATTTCATTACTAAACTCTTGTAATCATGTTATAGTACTGTGATTAGCAATGAAACCAAATTGCCGGGGTGTTAGTAACGACAACTTCTGTAAGAAGGACGCCATACATTGAAGCAAAAATTTTTCCAGTATCTCAGAGAGATGGATATCGGTCTGTAATTTTCTATATCATCGTTTTCCCTGCTTTAAATGATGGCTTAAATATCGCTGCTTTTATTTTTTTGGAAATCGATGCACTGGTTAAAAATCCATTCTACATGAAAAGAAGAAACTCCCGTCGAAGCGTGGCCACAGCTATCCCATCAATTCCTGGTTGCTTATTTGGACGAAAACTGAAAATTATTTTCCTGAGATCTTCCTTCGAGAGAGAGCGTGGGCAAAGAAGAAAATGCAGGAGCAGACTGTTTAAGCGTGCACCTGCATTTATGCGCATGCGTATTCTTCGAAAATGCGTCAAGAAGTGGTTGAACTTATCGAACACTATCTCTAGTTTCTCTGAAAACAATTTGGGTACATCGGTGGCCGTATTCTTTTTGCCTCGCAGGTTATCTAACAAAGCCTATGCATTTGCCAAATGTTTGTATGCTTGGTTAAATCGTTCCAAAAAATACCGCTTTTTCGCTGACCATAAAAGAGTGACAACCCTATTCTTTGCAATGTTGTATTCAATGTTTAAATCCTTATTTTTTGGTGCCCATTTGCTACGTTTCCATAGCCAGTCTCCATGATAAATAGCGCTCATAATATCTGCACTGAACCAAGAATAATTCTTTCTATATTTATTTAGTTTTTACATATGTACTTGAACGTTCACATTCTAGGAGCTGCTCAAAAAATTTTTCTTAGACTGTGGAATAGTTCGGTCCCACAGTTGACTGCATCCAGTCAAATTGTGTTATAAACTTATCAAATTCTTCACAATTAAATATCTCTATTTTCCCTACATTACTGTTATTTTTCTCTTTTTGTATCCTCATTGCTTGGAGGAGGCAATTGTCCACATATACGAGAGGCCTAGAAATAATGGTCAGCAAATTTTTGATTAATCACGCAAGACATTAACAAATAATTTGGTGTTCGCATTGCAATGTGGTCTATACAGGAAGACACAAGTCTGAACTGTATGCATTCTTCGCGTTATGGGGATTTGATGATCCACTAAGCTGTATTTTGATGAAATTGAAAGGTAATCAGATACATTGACTGTGGTAAAGTTCAATGTAGTGATGTTTTGATCTCCTACCACGCCAATTTGATCCGCCGTTGCTTGGCCGTCTAGGACTTCATCTGGCTCGCTCAAGAATCGCAAGACATTATTTTTAGGAGGACGATGAACGGCTAGCAGAAGTAGGTCCGTGTTTGCTAGCGTGATTTTCACTGGAAGGCATTCAGCGTGGCTAAAGGTAATGTTCACTGATGTGGTACAATATTTCGTGCTAACGAATAGCGCTATGCCACGACCTGGTTGATTTGCCCTTGACAAAATGGGCTTTGTAACCATTCGAGACAAACAGTTGGGCCATCCACTGGTGCATTTGATTCGAATAAAACAAACACGTCCACACAATTCTTGAGTGATTCAGCTAACGTTCTAAATTCATTCCAGTATTTCCAAAGGCTTTCAATATTTACGCCATTCACTGTAAAGTCCTGCTCCCGGTTGATGCCAAAAATATCTTTAAACTCGGGGAAATCTAATGTGGTACAAAAGTCCATTGCCATGAAGTCTATGAGATTTTAGCAATGTCCAACAAGTTGTTCACTCGGATCAGAGGCGCATCTTCATCTTTCTTCATGGAAATCTCGCCTCTCTTCACCTATAAAAATTTGTAGCTTTTTTCTCTTGCTGCCATTCCTGCTCGCCAAAACAGATTACGGTTGAGCCTAGTCAGATTATCATTGAAAAACAGCTTCGGACGCTGCCCGTTTTGGTGCAAACGTTTTAGTCCCCTTCTAGCATTAAACCATCGTTCTCTTGCGGCCACAGAAGAAAAGCGTACAAGTACCGTCGGGTGTGATTTGTGTTCGCTTGGAAAGCGATGAAGGGCCTCGACATCAGAGCTAACACAGTCTGATAGCTCGAATTTGCTGGCTATGTCTGATAAGACTGCTTTCAGGTTTTCGTTATGTACGACTGGTAGCCCTTAAATTTCCATGTTAGCCTTTCTGCTACATTGCTCGCTATCATTTAGATCTTGTTGTAGTTGCTGAATCATTTCTGCTTGCGTTTTCAGTTCACTTTTCAGCTGAGCGACTTGGGCCTCATGTGCACCTTTCCTTTCTTTGCTGGCTGATAGCTGCTGCAAGACAATATCGTACTGCTTTGACATGAAAGAAACTGTTTCTTCCAGATTCTTCTTTGACATAGTTACTTACTTTCGTAAATTGAGGTTTTAGGTGAAGCAGTGAGTCAACTTTGCCGTGTAGGGTCACCAAAGGGACAAGCTTATAATTAATACCAGCCAACTCTGATGCCATTTCAGCTTCTGAAGAATCTTCTGTTGTAGTCGTACCCACTGCCTGTCAGAACGCCCCAACCCCACGTTGTTTAGCGGTACGACAAGCTCTGCATACCCGTGAATCACGTATACTTTGACCCTTCGCCGCGAAAATATTTTACGACACACCAGAACAATGATGTCCCAAACAATAAAGGTTCTCACATTCCACACACTTCAAAAAACGACCATCATCTGGAAGTGACTTGTTGCACGCAATACAACTTTTCATAGCGGCACTAAACAATATACACTATGCAGACGGTGGCTAACAAGCGTTTGTTAGGCTTACAAGGTAAACACGGTACCTGTAAACAAGAATCGTCAGAGTCTGGTCGCTGAATCGCCACTGACTACGGAGTGCCATGCAATGCGGGCCGCTTAGGTAGGCGTTCCGTCTGCCAACGTTTCCAGAGGATTCTCGTGCTGCGGTATGCTTGGTTGTGACGCGTCGAAATCGCTGATGGCTTCAGACAGCATCGGGTGGCCTGACCCAGTGGTAGAAAAGTCCCGTAGCACACGAAGCTCGGGCCTGGAAAATATGAATCGTCAGAATCTTGTCGCTGAATCGCGACCAACGAATTATTATTATTATTATTATTACTATTCGTTATTATTATTATTTATAATATTATTATAATAGGTATAATAATGGTATTAATAATAATAATAATAATAATAATAATAATAATAGCTGGTGGCCTTTAACGTGTCAGAACAACAATATAAAATTGCACTAAGAAAACCAATGCGCTACAGTGTTTACACGTGAGAACAGTGGGGGCAGACGTTTCTTGACACATTCTGTAGGTCTCTTTTAATTATCTTGTGGCAAAGTTTACATTAGGCAGTAAGGGAGAGTAGTGACTGGTTGGCTAAGGGAACACAAACAGAAGTTGGGCTGAGTTCGAGATGCACACGTGTTCAAGCATTCTAAGGATAGTGGGTGTGACACTTAGTTGAAGGAGGGCACCATTGTTTAAATCAATGCTGATAAAACAACGAGAGAGCTTGTTTAAATCTCCTTTATCGTGAGGGCTGGTAATTGCTGTGTCAGCAATTACCAGTCAGTGACTCTCACCGTAAAGAAATTGACCTTTTGCCCTGCCGTGGTGATCTATTGGCTAAGGTACTCGGCTGCTGACCTGCGGGTCATGGGATCGTTTCCCGGCTGTGGCGGCTGCATTTCAAATGGAGGCGGAATTGTTGTAGGCCCATGTGCTCAGATTTGGGTGCACGTTAAAGAACCCCAGATGGTCAAAATTTCTGGAGCCCTCCACTACGGCGTCTCTCATAATCATATGGTGGTTTTGGGACGCTAAACCCCACATTTCAAATAAATTAAATTTACCTTTTTGAAGTGGCAGGTTTTCATGTGGAAGTATAGGACGTCTTGTGTACGAGCCTATTTGTTTATATATTTGTAAACAACGCCCATCCCAAACAGATTACAGCCGGAGGCACAAACAAAACTTGAATACAAAGTGGATCTAATTTTAATACAATGTAAACAACAAATCATTTCTAAATAGTGCGAAATTAAGGTGGTTAGTATTTTGTAATTCCAGAGAAAAAAAATCGGCTGAATCCACGTACCTGGGAATCGACATGATGTGAAGCACGCGGAGGTAGGGTGGCTGTGTTGCAGATTTTTTTTTATTGAGTGACATGTGAGGAAGTGACGCTAAATATATGTAAAAATGTTGCACGCACAGAGATATGTTGACGAGTAGCATATGTTGATTTAATCAGCTGGTTGCACTTGTGCAACGATACCAACTGGAACATGCGTATCAGCAACACCAGAAGCTGATATGAAGCGCCGATGTTCTCAAGGGGGCTGGCCCTGGACACTGCTACATAAATAAATATCAGCGCATAGCCAATCACCACAATTAACGTGAACCCCAGGTGATGGCTGTATCAAAGAAGTACATATGCAATGCCGATAAAATTGGGTAGGCAACACTGCAACCACTATCGACGTTCCACGAAGATTAGCGTCTAATTGAGAAGCAGTTCCGAGACCTGGCGTAGCTCTGTGGTAGAATTCGTCATTGCCACACAGAGTGCTTTGGTTCGATTTCATTTGGAACCCATGACATTTATTCTATGTTTTCGTTTGGTCGACGCTACTGATGTTGAGTATTGCTTAACGCTAACGCACTAGAATTGCCCATGTGTGTTCTCGTCGTTCTTGGGTAGATACAAATGTCAATCACCTGTGGCACATACCCGCATGCCAGCGGCACATACCCGCCCGTGGGTATGTGCCCGTGTCTGGTGGGACGTGTTTGACGACGTACGCGATGGGTTCATGACCTTATTCATGCCTTGACCAGCGCGTCATATTCGTCAAATCATCTTACCCTCCCACGCTAATTTGCGTTCACGCTAAGTTGAGGAGATGACCCCGAGAGCACCCAAACGTAAGCGCATAGATAGATAGATAGATAGATAGATAGATAGATAGATAGATAGATAGATAGATAGATAGATAGATAGATAGATAGATAGATAGATAGATAGATAGATACGCCCAAAGTCGCTGAAGTTCGTTAAGAAATGCTTCGCATTTGACAGGCTCGCAAGTACATTCATAGTAAAAGGAAAAGCTTAGTGATCCCTCCGTCCTAAAAAACGGTGTAACACAACAGCAAAGCATCTCCCCACAGCGGTTGTTTATTGTTTACTGAACATTGATGAAATAAAGTTTTGCAATGTCTGTAGGTGTTCAACAGCTATAGATTACTTCCACTGACGTCTCTGAAACCGCCTTGTTGGTGAACCACGTGGCACACACAAATCTTGTGACGTCATGTGTTCATGTTATTGTTAAATTTCTTGCAAGCTCTTTCGTTATCGGTAGACAAAGGTCAATAAAATTCTGGCCACATTGCTATCACACATCAGTAGTTCTATCGCGATGCGATTATGCTGCCTCTACGTCATTGAGATCAACATGTTGCTGAACTAGTACATAACGGAGCTGTGGCAATGACCTCACGTGCAAGCTATCTATAGTACCTTTTAAATCGAAGGTATGCACGTAGAGGCATAGTGATACATTTACATACCGACGACTAGCTTTGATTGATTGATATGTGGGGTTTAACGTCCCAAAAACCACTATATGATTATGAGAGACGCCGTAGTGGAGGGCTCCGGAACTTTAGACCACCTGGGGTTCTTTAACGTGCACCCAAATCTAAGCACACGGGCCTACAACATTTCCGCCTCCATCGGAAATGCAGCCGCCGAAGCCGGGATTTGAACCCGCGCCCTGCGGGTCAGCAGCCGAGTACCTTAGCCACTAGACCACCGCGGTGGGGCCGACGACTAGCTTTCCTCCTTATTTAATAAAAAAGTCCTTGCAGTGATAGACGCTTGAGGTAGATGTATTTAGCGGTGAGAGTGAAGCCAGAGATCGCGATGTGAAGGCCACAAGAGCATAACTGAACGGATACCGAACTTGGGCTAAAGTCGCCCACTCACATGTTAGAGTTATTGGACACCACTGCACGACTTGAAGGAAACGCAATGGGTGACCTGTATTCATGTTGGCTGGCGAAGCCGGCGAGTGTTCACAGAGCTATTTTGATATGAATGGATGCTATAGGAGTGGCGCCAACGCTTGGGTTAAGGTCGCCATCTGGTGGTGTAATAAGGCGTTGCCAAAATTGCACGTCTCGTACTGGAAACGCACCGAACAGGGCGGATTCTTAGAAATGATGCAATGAAGGAACTGATCGCGGATGTCGTGGTAATGATGCCGTGAGAGGACAGTGTTAACTATAAACGGCGTGTTTTTTAAGCCACCACGTATTGCGACCATGGTGTGGTGGATAGCGTGCCCGGCATCCCTTGTCGTAGACCAACAACTGGAGGGTACAACTCCTGTTAACAAAACTTTTCTTGTGATCGTGCGTAATTTTTCGGCGTGCTTTTGTGACAAAAATATCGTTGAAGTCTTGATGGATCCTGGCGTAAATAGCTTTTGTGTTTACAAGTGAGCAGAAAAAAACAAAAAAATAGGGCCGCGTATTTCCGTGCTTTGCTGCAAGTGACTTCGAAATTCTCTCTGCAGGTGCTGTGTGAGATATGCCGCCACCTGGCAGTAAGGTGAAGTTATGAGTTTCTTTTTTTAGAACGCAGAGCCACTGTCAGGTGACAGTCCAGGTCATTCTAGTTTAAGCCCCTAAATTAGTTAGCGAAGCGTAGGAAACACATGCTTTTTCATTCATTGTGTCTCATTGTCTGCGCAGCGTAATAAACATTTCGTTCTTTAGAATTGCGTGAATATGCATTTTCGAAATGAAAAGATACACTGCCTTACGCTTGCGCATTGATTTAGCGCCTCAAATATGCATGATATTTGCTTTTTCATGAACAATGTTCACATGTATAAACCTAGCCACCAAATCAAGATGGGTACGTCTTGAGCACGGGCTCAAACTTTTGCTGGGTGGCTGAATTGTTGGACAGACGCCAACAGACGCACAGGCACACTAAAATGTTCGCATTGAAGTATTAAAAAACGCCTATTTTCCTTCATACTTCTGAGATGAAGGCTGAAGCATTTTTCACGATAATGCGGCAGTATGGAGCGACAAATGCATGCTGTGGGACTTTAAGTATGAAGAAAAATAAGAGCAAGAAACGCACTCAGAGCACACAGCAGGCAGGCGCAATTTAACATGTCGGAAGGAGCCAAGATAAAGAAGGAAACAAACAAAAACTATCCAACAGTGCTCAAGGTTTCCCTCGAATGCAGGTAAAAAGTGTTAGTGGTGCATCCTTTCATATATATATATATATATATATATATATATATATATATATATATATATATATATATATATATATATATATATATATATATATATATTCGAACGTTATTGCAGTCTCTCCAATGACTGAGTGAAAAAAATAATTTTTTTAAGGAGCCCATATGGAATGCGTATTTAGTGAGAATCTGTGTATGGAATGTGCATTCAGCGAGAATCTGTGTGGTCAACTCTGCTCGGGCATGTTTGTAAACTAGTTAAAAACTGAAATCGACATTTGCTTTATTATAAATAAGTAAGCGCATGAATTTCATTCTAGCTCTTTTGGATAGGGACTGAAGGTTCGATCATTACATTAGGTGAAGGCGATTCATGTGGCTCATATCTGTTAGGAATGAGCCTGATTGCCTTTCTCTGTTCGCCTTCAAGTTTACAGATAGATGTCTTGTTTAGTGAAATAAAACCATATCACGTTTGCGTACTTTAGCATCGGTCTGATGAATCCGTTATAAGCAGGCAGTTTGGCATCTGAAGGTCTAATTGAAGGCGGCATCGGATGAAGAAAGAGTAGTTTGAGCGTGGTCGCTGTTACGTGGTTTATGTGGCTACTCCTTCTAAAGTCAACCATTAGAGTTAGCTTCAGGTATTTACTATGTTCATTCATGGCACCCAATTCTGCGTAATACTTTCATATGAAAATATGAATTTATTTCTTTTTCTTGACATAATGATTTGGTTAATTTTTTTCGATTTTAGTGTTTTTTTTCGATCAAGTGTTAGGCAGACGTTATTCGTGCTAATTACATTAGAGATAACTCATTATTTTATGAATTATGCTGTCAATTTTGAAACTGAACTATAACTTGCAAGTTAGTGCTCGTCTTGTCTTCTTCAAGGAGGCAAGATCCAATTCAAAAAGTATGGCCCACCTCCATGAAGGGCATCATAATGGGATGCGAAGTAGCATTGTTGCGCACCCCGTTTATCGGCTGAAACGGACGTCGACGTGGGTGCTGAAAGAACGGCTTAAAGCAAAACTCGGTGTATCCTGTACTCGAGTAAACGTTTTTTGAAATGCAAAGACATTGGAGGGGAATTGGCTTTCGTGTAATTTTCATGGCAGATAAACGAACCGGAACAGTGTTTTCGCTCGATGTGCGCTCGAACGTTGCGTGTGGTAGAGAGGGTGAAGTGAGAGAGAGATGACACGCGGTGAGTGGTGAGAGGTTCGGGAGAGGGTGGCGTCAACGCGCGCACACTGCGAGGGAAGGCGGGAGTAATTTAGAGCCGCGCCAACACCTGTGGCCAGGGGAGTGCGGTGCGAACGGAGAGACAGCGTTGCAGAGGCTAGTCAGAGCTTCTTCGCATCTAATAGCTTGAACATTTTGCCAAATCTACCTCAGCCGCCGTTAGAACGACAGAAGGAGCACTATCAAAAGCATCCTTGCCTTCTTCCATTATTTTCATCGTTTTGAAATATTCGCGGACCATTTTTCGTCAGTGCAGAAACAACAGCTGTTTTTCCGAAATGGCATTACTTGTTTTTTAAAATTTTTGCGGCGTCAAACTTGTGAAGTAATGCGTTTTTACAGTGAATAATTGCAATGTTACTCAAAAAATTTTTTCAGGGCTCCTTTAACGACAAAACTACCGCAGGAATCATGCACAGCAATCTGGGGCAACTCTAGCGTGGCAAAGGCAACCCCAAGGGTATGTGATGGGCGTAACGCTATGGGGAGTGTTTTCAAAAAGTGATTACTGAGCAATGCCTGATTTCTCGCTATTTGCACTAGATGCACTTACTGCTCACAACGTCCTAATGCTGTACAGAGCGATTAGTTTTACTTGACCTGCTGTATTTTTTCCCGAGACACTTTTGTGTATCCCTTGAATATGCATGGGGTGTTTTTTGAAAAGCTAATTGTTGCGCGACAACAACATATTCGCTAATTGCACTCTAATGCATGTACGGTAGGAGAATCTCTTTTGTGTTCGCAATTTCATGGAATTATTCTGGGTGAATTTTTTTTCCTGGAGAGCTTTCCCAAATCAATAGTGAAAAAAAGCAGTATTACAGGGGTAATAGAATTCCCTGTCGTCAAATTGATGAAGAAGTGGACGTTGATCTTGGTAAAACCTCAAATAAGACTGCAGATGTTATCTACATTATGTAAATGAAGGATGAGAAATTTCATAGCTGTAATAAATAATTACCACTTGTGCAACAATATAATTGAACTTTGTGGAGGAAGCTCTCAATTTAGAAGCACATATGTAGTACAGCACAGAGGGTGTTTCAACGTGAACAGTTACGATGAGCTGGTAGATAACACTTTCATACCATTGTGCTTGTCCTGGTGCGCTATACCCTTATAAATGTTGAGTGATGTCATACGAAAAGTGTTCAAAATGGCATACAGATTTGGAAGTATGAAATTCCCAAACATCTGTGGCATGACATGACTGCCTGAAGAATATAAGCGACAGTTCGCAACATAAAACTCACGACATGTATGTAATGAACAGTATGGTCTACATGCTAAATTAATAGCGCTCTCGCGGCTGTTTCTTAGTTTAGGGTAAGCAAAAAATAGTGAGGCTTATAAAGAGTGCAGGACCAACACAAAGAGCAGGTATTGGCAATTACGGCATGTATGCCATTTATGACATAATTTGTAAGCAATCTTCATGGTGCGCGAGCGGCCATTTCATTCACTGGATATGTATACTAAAGTTGGCACTATGTAATGTTACTGTTTGACAAATATAGATTAGAAGTATTAACATAAAAACCATCACAAGTATGCCATGTATGACATGATTTACGTTTCATGTTCACGGCGCGCTCGCAGCGGTTTCGTCTCCTCAATATACTCCAAACTTGTTAGGACAAGACATAACTGCATGACGAACGCAAATAACGAATTCTATGACGGTTCACTGATATTACGAAGCTTCGCTACACACTGCAGTCAGGTTACGTCATATTGAAGTTTGTATATATCGAGCAAACAAACGGCTGCAAGAAAGCCATGAACGTGGCATGCAAATCATGCCACACATCACATCCGTGTCGTAATTTGCACGTACAGATTCATAATTTGCGTTCGCCATGAGACATATCTTGCCAAAACAAATTCGGTGCATATCCAGGAAACGAAACCGCTGTGAGCACACCGTGAGCATTGAACGTAGGTCATGTCATACATGATATAGATGTGATGAATTTTATGGTAATATTTTTTGTCTATATTTGTCAGACAGTAACATTACAAAACAAAAATTCTAGTGCATATCCAAATAATAAAACAACCCCAAGCGATCCATGAAGAAGACTTATAAATCATGCCATAAACGGTATATATGTCGTAATTGTTAATACCTACTCTTTTTGGGTTATCATACACTCTTGACAAGGCTCACTAGTTTTTGCTTACCTTATACTAAGAAATGGCCGCGAGGGCACTAATAATGTAGTATATATATATCATACCGTTCATATTATACGTGTCGTGAGTTTCATGTTACGACCTGTCGTTTATATTCTTCACGCAGTCATGTCATGTCACAGCAATTTCTCAACTTCATACTTTCAAGTCTGTAAGCCATTTCGGACACTTTTTGAATGACGTCACTCAACACATATAAAACATATAAAATGAATGTAAATACGTAATTAACGCGAACTCCTCCTTACTGAGAACAATAAACAGTACAAACCAATGGTATGAAATCGCTATCTCCCACCTTGTCGTAACCGTTCACATTGAAACACAGTCTGTGCTGTACTACATATGTGCATCTCTAATGAGAGCACACACACATTAAGAGCACACACCTCCGAAACTTTAAATTAAATGGTTACACTAGCGATAATTATTTATTGGAGTTAAGCAATTTCTGATGTTTCATTTACAAATTCAACATCACATCTGCAGATTTTTGTGGAGGTTTTACTATGATCACTGTCCACTTTTCATCGATTTAGTGACAGGCAATTATTTTACCTCTGTAATGCTGCTTGCCTGCACCATTGATTTGGAAAAACTTTTCAGAAAAAAATTCAGCCAGCGTAACCCCACGAAATTGCAAACACAAAGACGAGTTGTTCTACCATACATACCCCTAGAGTGCAATTAGCGAATATCTTATCCTTGCGCTACAATTAGCTTTTAAAAACTCACCCCATACATTTTCAACAGATACGCAAAAGTGACTCGGGAAAAAAATCCAACAAGTCAAGTAAAACTAATCGCGCTGTACAGCATAAAAACGTTGTCAGTATTAAGTGTCTGAAGTGCAATTAGCACAGAGCCAGGCATTGCTCGGTAATCATTTTCGAAGAACGCTCCCCATAGTGTTACGCACAGCTCTTCCCCTTGGGGTCGGCTTTGCTGTGCTATAAATGTCCCATATTGCTGGGCATGTCAAACCTTCAGTTTGTAAACCTAAAGCTAACATTTTACTCAAACAGTGATGACATGGCTGAACCTTAATTGGGAGCAGTTTTTAGATCAGCGAAATTTCTATTAGCAGCAGAAACTTGCTTCGGAGCAGTTAGCATCATTTAATATATTGACCTAGGAGCTTGAAAATACCAATTTTCAGAAACGTGGCGAACCAGCGCACATTTTAATTGGCTTATAACACATACCACACTGAAACAGTATTTAAAGGAAGTTTTTAAACAGATTATCACTAGGTATAAACTGCTTTACCTTTTTACATGTCACGTGACCAATTTAGGCCTCCTAACATGTGAAATAATATTTGAAAAAAGTTCTGTTCAAAGTTAGGTTTCCAGGAAACATTAAATACGCTTCACACTAAAAAATAAAAAAAATTGTGATTGCACAAGAATTTCATCGACGTAACAGTGGTCGTTCGCTTAAAGAAATGCCTGACATGATAGCATCAAGAGCTTTTAACAGCCAAAGCACGCTGCACCGCCGTTCACTGCCACCTCATGCGGAACCACCTTCAAGAGTGCAGTGTGAGCCTAAAAAACCTCGCTGCATCAACTATCTCGTAAAGTGTGCAAATATGCCACCAAGGGATAAGGAAATGATACTAATAACGCCACTCCACACGAACAGCCATGCGTAAACAATACAACACAAGTTGGCCTGTTTTATTTATTTATTCATGATACCTTATAGGGCCCGATAGCCCATTGAGTAAGTGGGCAAGTACGAAACAAAAAATATCAGAGAAAAATGCATCAATGAATACAGGAAAACAAAATTGAAAAAAAAAAGAAGGATACAGTGCAGGTAAGGAACTTTTTTATACAAAAAAGCGCTTAACAGCAGGAGGAAAAATGTTTGTATATATATATATATATATATATATATATATATATATATATATATATATATATATATATATATATATATATATATATATATATACGTTTATTAGCAGGCACACAGCGGGTATACACATTGGCGACAGTAACGGCCAAGCACGGACTCTCTCAGCGTGAGCGGCGTCCTTTTTGGGTAGACCCACTAGAGAACACTTGAGAGTTTGACCAGTGTTCGGCGGCTTCTCTACAATTACCCCGGGGTCGAAGAGGGAGCCGCCTGGCGACCTAACAGCTTGTCACTACGAGCGGGTCATAGTAAGCCTTCAGGCATTCCACGTTGACTATGTCGCGCCCGCGACAGCGCATGTCCGAAGATTGTCCAATTGGCTCGACAAGATAGTTGACTGGAGATGTGCGCTCGATCACACGGTAGGGACCTTCATATTTCGGGAGTAGTTTCGAAGAAAGGCCAGCTACAGAGGTCGGGACTCAACTCTATAATATATATATATATATATATATATATATATATATATATATATATATATATATATATATATATATATATATATATATATATATATATATATATGTGTGTGTGTGTGTGTGTGTGTGTGTGTGTGTGTGTGCGTGTGTGCGCGCGCGCAGTGCAAAGCATTTTCACAGAAAAGAACAACATTTCTTATTCTATAAAACGATTTTTTGCCAATCACACACACTCGCAAAAGAAAGAATGGAGGAAGAATTCGCGAAATAAAGAGTAATGGGGACGGCATAATACTATTTTAAGAAATGCTTACGCAATCAGTCAAGAAATGCCTGCTAGATGCATTATTGTAAGAAAGATCATTACATAGAACAATGGCTCGGGGAAGTGGCAATGAATCGAAAGTGTTAGTTCGTCCAGCGAGGCGCTTAATGCTATATTGATTATGCAAGCGGCGTGATATGCGTGAAGGTACTTCCAGTGGTAAGGGAGACCTACATCCCACACCTACATCCTATTTCAAAATATACATAATCGGACTGTTTGCACATTCATTTTTTTTTTGTTCTGAACGTGGCTTCCTTACGGATACTGAAACGTACAGCTTTTATGCGAGTATTCATGGTAGGTGCTCATGCTAACCCCATAGGCTCGAAACAACCATCACAACAGAGAAACAGAGAGAGGACAGTGGCATATCCAGCGGCTGTAAGAACGCCCTCACATACGTAGCGCACTATGACACGCCGCCAGGAACCTTTGCTGTTTTTTCGGGATGGTGTAGTCTGCAGAACTCCACACACATGAAGCTAGAACAAAACAACGCTGTTTGAAAATTAAAACACTGTGAAGACACCGTAAAAACACACATGCAAGTGGCAGCTTTACTTTTCCAGAACGAGGTGAGATCACATGATCTAACCCTGCACGTCACAGCGATTGCAGCACTTTCGCCGCTGGTGGTTGGCCTCGCGACCAATACGTTAGAGGAACTAAATGACCAGCGCTTGGTATGCCGGGCAGCACAGCAAGCCATAGAGGAAGATCGAGTGGCCGATGCGGGGTGACTCAGTGTTGAAAAGACAGTGACAAGAGACCTTTCGAAAACTGTCAAATATGGATGTTTGTCTCTGTAACGTAGTTGTAAATAGTGTAAATAAACATCGTGTATAAAATAGAAACCACATGTCAGAGAACTGTTAAATCAAATCCTTTTATGATACTCTGTTCTGTTTGCAAACTTTGGTTCATGTCAAACAGCAGTTGGCAAAGAGTTAAAGCTCACTCAAACTCACTTAAACATACTTCGCGTTTCAGGCTCATTCCTACCCAACAAAATTTTCTTGAACGAGACTCGCTTGGACTCGAGCTCGCTAAAATATTACCTACCTTACTTACTCAGGCACATGTCTCAATTTGGGTACGAGCGAGTCTCGACTAAGTTGACTCATAAGTGAGTTGCTGACCTAAGGTGTCGAGGTATGACGTATTTCGTTGGTCGTTTTCGAGCGCTCTGGAGGGCTCTGAAAAGTGGCTGCGCCTTCAGTTGGTAGAAACCGAGCGCTCGGACTAGCTTCGGTGGGTTCTTGCAGAGCCTCAGCCTCCGACTCCGAGCGCTCTCAACCACTCGGACTTCGAAATGAGAGCGAGGAACAATTTGACTAGGAGGACGGATCACGTGACACAAGCGCGCCAATCACATGGCTGCCGGCAGGTGAACCAGGTGAGGAGCGCGAGCATGCATTTCGGAAGGGGACATCACCGGGCGCGTAGTACTTCGCGCACGTGCGTTCTTGGCGTTTTTGAGCGTGCGTGGGTTGAATTCACATCAACGAAGCGATAAATGCACCATGTCGATTAACGAGGCAGCTAGCGAAGGCGGTGGAAATGTCAATGCTGTCGTTACAGCAACTTGCAGACAGCCCCATGATTTGCCTTGAAAATAGCAGCTCGGACGAGTATGATTGCCAGATTTATGTGCAGAACTCGGAAGGCTTTCACTACGTCCAGACATGTTAGAGAGAGCGAAATAAAGAATATAGGAAAAGTCAAACATGTCAGAGATAAACACTGAACTGATCCGAACCATTGGTTGACGCCGCGAAGGCGCAGCATCGTTTACCCTGCAGCTTCCCGCGCTAGCTGCACGGTGGCGCTACAGGCGCGCTGCTCTGGGTGCTCTGAGATTGCCGATTCATTCGCTTGGTACGCTGTCTCTCGCGCTCCGATTTCGAGCTGCATCTGCATCTGGTGACTCTGAGCCAGAGAACTAGAGCGGGCAACCGAATACGCTATTACGGAAAATATCACAGAGCGTTCTAACTTAGGCTAGATTAAATCGATCGATCAGCTAGAAACATACACAGAGCAACAGACAGAGAGTTATGGTTAAGGTGCTTTTATTTTGAAAAACAGTTCCCTGCTTTAAAGAGCAAGTGACGCCCAGGTGCTCAATAAGGAAAGCATCACTTCGATGAGACTTCAGCTTTCCTGGTTTCTATGAACAGAAACCACTTACGCGACAAAATGAAACTAGCCATTCTGTACTAGCACTGCTGTCCAAGCTATAGCCGACACACTACCCTAAAAGAGCTTTGGAATGTAAACAACAGGTCAACAGCACGAGAAAAGAGGAATTTGTTTTCGTTAGCATCACAGGACGGCAGCACTTGATACCCTAAAAAAAGGAACAAGTCGCAAACTGATGTGTTTTTGAACCACCCAGCAGCGCCGTATAGACCTTATGTAGAATCTGCTGCCATCTAGCAGACGCCGGGCACATTTCTGCCACGTTGAAGGCTAGGCGCGCTCCACCTGTGCAAACATGGAGTGTCCATATCAACGTGTGGTGGCAGATAGGGGTGGCTGTGGCAACATGTTTTCGTGGGCCATGTTGCTCGGACGGGGAAACTGGGATGCTAAAAAATGTCTGCAAGAAATTAACCTCCTTGTAATTTGACTTCTTCGTGACTGACGCGAAGGGCCAGATTTGTTGCTCATTTTGCTGCTTACAACTAAACGCGTGTTAATGTTCCCCATTCTCTGCAGATGTGGGACAGCATAGGCACTCATCACAGCACGCTGTTTTATGCCATGCCAGAATTAAACAGGAATTGCGCCGTGTGGTTGCAGGCACAGGCAAACCGGCACTGTGCACGAGCTTCAAATCTGAATCGTGGCTACACATGCTTGCCTCTGCTGTTGTTGACAGCATTATTTTGTGAATTACGTTTCGATAACAATTACATAATAGCCACGCAGCTCCTTTTTGTTATTGATTCTCAGCGAATTTACTGGTTGTGGTCGAACATGTTGCTTATAGTTACACTTTTTATTGTGGAGGTGAATAAGCTAACATTTTGTGGCGTGGTTTGAACACGTATTGCTTTCCTGTCCGTACTTTTCAACCATTGTATGCTGCGCTCTTTCAGAGGGCTGGCCAATTTCAGAAGAGTGACCTGAATACCATGACCCTCTTATCTTTTAATATTATATTTATGCCCCAAGAAGAGCACATATGTTATCCTAAATGCTGTTCCTCCTTTATAACAAATATTGCATCCACCTTTGTCGGCCGTGAAATGTTAATAGATGTCTCAAGTGTGTCAAAGCAGTCCGAAACTGAAAAAATGCAGTCTTTGATTTGAAAGAATGATTACAGGAGCAAATCATTCTTCATTTTGAACGAAAAAAAAGTACAAAGTTTCATTTCAAGTTATTTAGATGTGCAATGACTCAGAGGGGCTATTTTGTAAGCATTATTTCTCAAACAGTTTTTCTAGCATTCTTCTACAGCATTCTTCTTCTAGAGCATTCTTTCTAGAAACTGTAATGAATGCTGGTCTGGCAATTATGTTACTTTTAACTGCGGGTGCGCTCCCACTGTTTACGCGCAAAGGTGGTTTCGAAAATGTTCAGTAGGCGATAAACAACTGCCCTGCTGCAAACGGCGTGGAAATGTAAGGTGCAAGTAAGCCCCGAAAGTGAAGATGGGAGCACAAATAGTTTACAACTACTGCGCCGTTTACGAGCACTCTCTTCCACCCCCCAGCCCCCCCCCCCCCCCCAAAAAAAAAGGGTATTCAATAAAATTATACCTGATCAGCACCTTAAACTATACTTTATGGATGCGCTTTTCATTTTCTTTTTCACACGCAGAAGACTTAAAGTTACCAAAATTTCAGTTGTGTGTAAATGTTATATATAGCATACGTTGATGATTACTGGAGCAAATCATTATTTATTCCAAACATAAAGGAAGAGTGCAAAGTTTCATTTCGAGTTATTCAGATGTGCAATGACTATGAGGGGCTATTTTGTAAGCATTCTTTCTAGAACAGGGCGGAGATCAAGCAGAAAAATGAAAGGGGGCCACACTAGATTGGTCGAGGCTGTTCTCGTGATCAAGACATGAGATTAGCCATGAAATGTGCATAGAACGGGTGGAGGCCACATTCTGTCAATAAAACAGAGACAAAATGGCATTCGAACAACATGAATTCGATTGAAATGAAGCGCTTGAGCCAAAAGAATTGAATTAGCCTGTTTTACACCTGGCTTGCCACAATTGTGCTGTGAAAACCACAACAAAACGAATCCTCCAAATCGCGCCACCGCCTAGCGTCTACTCTAGACACAATTAAATAGATAAAGTCATCGCGCTCTGCAATCTCAAGCTTTGAAAAACACACGTGCCAATAATAATTTTGAGATGTATTAATTTTGTATTTCTTCACGTGTTGAAAGCATTTCTGAGTTACTTTAGCTTGCCTACGGGCTGTTTCCTCCCTGTTGTTTTTCTACTAAATCTTCTCCCCATTCTAAATAGAAAGCTTAGAACCTAATTCCACACGTTGACATAGGCCGTTTCTAGGAAATTACGCTTTGCATTGATGTAACAGAGCTTCTTTGCACCAGCTGTGTCACGCTATAGCCTCTTTTCAACCACCCCATATTGTTCCTCATGATTAGCGAATAACTAAAGCAATCCTATTTTAATATTAGGTGACAGCTCCAGTTCCTTTAAAGGGCCCCTTAACTACCCCCTATAATTTTTTCAAATGTTTAAAGTAAACACGTGCATTATATGCAAAATGCTACATGATCAATGATTTTCCACGTGGCAGTGCAACAAGCCACCAGCGATCCACAAATTCCAAGAAACAATCCCTCCACGCCTTTTGCGCTGGCACTTTACATCAAGAAGCTAAATCTGGCGTGCAGAATAAATACGGTGCGATTGGTCAAGCAAGCACCTATGACATCCGATTAGTCTGCAAGAAGCTGTCCACGCCACTTGTCGTTTGTCGTGATTACCTCATGCATATGCGTGCTTGCAAATCAGGCACTGTGGCCCATAGCACAGGGTTCATACTAGCACGATTCGTATAAGCACGGGCTGGTACAGCAACAGCGGTTCGCCAAGAAGCACACAATCGACAAAGGGCGGAGTCGCGGCAACCGAAACAAGACAGTGTATGGAGCAGCATGTCATCGATGGCGTATGCCACGCAACATTGGGAGAGGTGCTCGGCAAGAGGGCAAAGCGGCTTCGGGAGAGGTACCAACGGAGGGTAGTGAAAAGAAGAATGAAAGGAAAGATTACGGCGCTGAGATAATCAAACGTGTTTAACTCCGCTAATACAGCACCGTTTCAAAAAAATTTTCATGGCTCCATGGTTATTGTGCAGTTGCGCACTTCTTCACCACAACTGAATTTTCACCTCGGGGGGGGGGGGGGCGGTTAAATATTGCATCTGGTTTCTGGCTGCATGCAGTAAAGTACATGTTGCGTGCCAGTACTGTTTAGTTATGAAAATAATCCTTGGTGTATGGCTGTGAGATTGGTGGCCTTGAAATCAATCGGCAAATAGCTAGACCAGCAATGCTACGGCCACTGATACATACTGTCAAACTTGGGACTCTGGTGCAGCATGGGATAATCTACATTGATTTTATTAAAATGGTGCAGAAAACCTAGTCTGGCGCATCTGTGCGCAGAAGCAGTATCACTTGTTAAGCAATAGGGCATACGTGTTTATGTTATGAAAACCACATGAAGCTAACAGACATGGAAAATATAGAAATTCAGAACAAATTGTGACTTCAAATTTTATATTTTGCTTCTGACTCACCACGAGTGAATTTTCAAAACAAACTGAAACGTATTGTCAGGCTTACAAATCCAGAAAAAACAAAAAATCAACTCGAACCGGTTTTTGTTGCCTGCCAAGCTAACTCCGCCAGTAACACATAATCACCACCACCACCATCTTTTTTGCTGCGAAGTAAATGACATGAATGTTGATGCCAATTATATTTACTCGTATGTCACGAAGCTTTTAAACGTCACTGCATATTTATCTAATGCAGCTAGCAAGTTATGCAAACCTTGTCTGGCGTACTAACCTCCCACGCAAACTGCCACTAGCTACAATGGGCCATGCCTTCTTGAATCCACGGCAGACTGCAGTAGTTGGCCTTGTTTTACGTGCACCGTAAAGACACGGTTAGGCAAAATGGTGCGATATATGCTATATGTATGCACCATTTAGCTCAGTATGCACAATTTAGCTCACACTGCTGAGCCACTTGCACAAATTCCCATGCAGGCATTAACCTTCGTTACAGGCAGGCACTTTTCTTGTTGACTGGCGGGCTCCCGTGATGTTGCGTTACGCTTACAGAAGTTGCACATCAGAACATTACCTGTACTCTACCATGTATGTACACTCGAATCGAAAGAAAATAGATCGATCACTCGCGTCTATTCGCGTACGTGCGACCCAACAGTTCGTCCTACTTACTCGCCGAATACTCGCACATTACGTCGAGCGGTTAATTTTAGCACGTGACAGGTATGAACAAGAAAGCACTCGTACAGAAGAACAGTGACTTATACTCGCAAATTTTATCTGCTTTGTCGCTGACGTTGCTGAGGCAGCTGAAATTCTCTGCCCGAATCACATGGATGACAAAATTAGGGTTACCAGGTCTTCGTAAGGGAGAGTTGCCGATATCTCACAAAATCGCTTGAAATGTGGCCAGCGAAGGATTCATTCACAACAAAAATAAAAATTCTTCCAAGCCTGCCTAAGAAAAGTGATATTTAGTGGTCAGAAGGGAGCGATCGTGTAGTCAGCCAGCAAATGTGAAAATATACTTTCGCTCAGCTAGGCGAGCTGGTATCACGACCGAGGTCGTGGTTGGCGAAAAATACTCCAAAACAAAATTTTTTAATAAAGTAGCATGCAGTTTGTAGCTTTTACACAGCACCAGCTGGCAGTAGAACCAACAAAACAAGCGTACACTCTAAAAAAGAGCGAGTAAAAAGGGTGTCTTTTGTCCCACAACAATCGTCATCTGTATTGCGTTCCATCCTTACGCTATTGCCCCGCGCCCGGTACATTCTGGTCACTATCGACATGCCCATTATAAGGGTTACATTGCATTCTCGAAGAAAAGTGGCCAGCGCCCAGTTTTCAAGAAAGGAAGCGCACGCAAGCCTGATGACGATTATTGTTGTGGGACTAAAAGACATCCCTTTTACTCGATATTTTTTTAGAGTGTACTACTTCTTACGACTATATGCTAAGCTTGCGTTGCGTGTCACACGGACACCTATATTAGCGGTGGGATTAAGATGGTCGTGATCTGCGCATCGCAATTTTTCACTCTCACCCCCGTATTCTACAACGTCCTTTCACTCAACGCTTCACCTTCACTTGATGGATGTATGGATGGATATTGCTGTACCCTTTAGACCAGAAGTGGCTAGCGCCACCGAGCCGTAATACTTAATGAACCAAAAACTAGATTTATTATTTTTTTCTTTAAAAAGTGAGTTTGATGATTTGTACTTTGCGGGGAAGGGTTTAATTTTCACTCGTGCTTTGACTTTAGTCACCAATCAGATAACCTCCTTCTAGTTAAGTCTACCCGCTTAAAGTCTATTTTGCCCTCCCGGTCCCTAAACCCCAGTGCTTTGAAAAACTCTGCGCCATCATCCTGAACTATAAGGTGAAGCCCTTTACAGAACATTATCAAGTGTTTGGCAGTTTCTTCTTCCTCTCCACACGCACTGCATACTGTGTCTACCCCTTCGTATTTGGCCTGATATGTCTTGGTTTGGAGTACTCCCGTCCTGGCCTCAAACAGTAGAGAACTACCCCGAGTATGCGTCTCTCATAATCATATGGTGGTTTTGGGACGTTAAACCCCACATATCAACTACCCCGAGTATTATCATAGATCCTTTCCTTGGCAATTTCCTGCTTAAAAGTTCGATAGATCTCTAATGCGGACTTCTTAATCATGCCCATACTTCACGTGTCAGTCTCCATTTCCTTCACTTTCTTCTTAACCGATAGTTCTTTTTGGTTTGGCCACCTGCTGTTTTCTAAGTATTTACCAGTCAATTTCCTGGTTCACTTCCTCCATTTTGTATCGACATTCTTCATGTACAAGTAGCTGAAAACCTTCCTAGCCCAACGCTCCTCCCCAATTTCTCTCAATCGCTTCTCAAATTTTTTCTTGCTGCTAGCTTCCCTGCCCTCAAATGATGTCCATCTCATATAACCTTGTACTCCCTGATTTGGTGTTTTCCCGAGAGCTCCTAAAGCAAGCCTACCTATTCCACGTTGCTTAATTTCTAATCTTGCTTGAACTTCTGATCTCATGCACAAGACCGCATTGCCGAACGTCAGCCCAGGAACCATGACCCCTTTCCATATTCCTCTCACAACATCATACCTATTGTAATTCCACAATGCCCTATTTGTCATCACCGCTGCATTCCTGTTACCTTTAGTCGTCACGTATATTTCGTGTTCCCTCAGGTACTCGGTCCCATTGCTTATCCATACGCCCAGATATTTGTATTTATTTGTTATCTCTAACAGATAAATACAAAGTAGGCCGATGAGAGCGCGCTCTCTAGGCAGGGAAAGTTACTGCATATCAGCGATAATTTGCAGCGATTCTTGAGTAGTGCAGCGTCTCTTTCAGCCGAGCAGCGGCGCAGTGCTCAACTCTGTCGAGTGAAGGTTGAAAGTCAAGTCAAAAAGCGTTTGTGAATAAGGAGATCAGGCCGTGACTTTGCTGACGTCTGCGCCAAACACAATCTGAGGAGCCTGATCACGATCGAAAGACACCGTTACAAAGAATCAGGAAGAAAATTCAGGTGATCCTCGCAAAATCGCGAAAACCGGCATCAGTTGTTTTGATTGCAGCATATATTTCGTTTCATCATGCCGAATGTCCGGACGGTGTGCAGCTGCAGTAGCCTTGAATTCGACAGGCATGAAAAGCCACGGTTTCACGTGCGAAAATGAGACAAAGCGAGAATGACGGCCGTAAAAAGGCGAACAATTAGACGCACTTCTTGTCCTAATTAATTTAAGTGGTAGTATAAGGTGCTAGGCGTTGCCATATGGTTGGATTCAAACTATACAATTCAATACAATAATACCGGTTTAGCCACACTATGCACGGGTTCTACACTTCCCTCAGAAATAAACACTGGCTACGCCCTTGAAAAGGTGCCTCAATATGGTCACGTGTGTGTGTGTACTTTTAATCTCAGATACACCTCGCTCTGAATGCGACATACCAGACCACGTCAACACAATATGCCAGCTCGTAAACGACAATAACTAAGCGTATACACGTGCATGGTTTAGCATAAAAAATGCGCAAAGCTATAATAGTCCATCTACGCCCATCCATCCCCGCAGGGGTGCCTGCGCAAGTAGGCGTTTGGTGTGTAGCGTCACCACGGACCCGAGCTAACGGGGGAGTTTCTACTCCCTCCCACGCCTAGCCGTGCGTGGCTTTGCCGTGTCCGGGGAAAAGGGGATCCTGGGGGTTGAGCCGACGCTGGGCGATTGGACCTTTAAGGCCCCCCGGCAAAGGCAACACACCCCTTTGGCCCCGGCTTCACGTAGACGGCACCCCTGGGCTGACCCACCCAGGGGAAATCGGCAGTCGCCTTTTCCTATCTCTCTCTCCCTACATCTTCGTCTTTATCTCTCACTTTTTATCTGTCCTGTCTTCTCCTCTCTTCTGTTTACTTCCAAACTTCCTGGCGGCTAGGGTTAACCCTGTGCAAATAGCCTACCTTGGTCTAGGCGCATTGGGTTATAGTAGCGTTGTACGGCTGGCGTCTGCAGGTATTAGCACCCGCAAACTTGTAGCGTCCCCTCGTTGGGCTCCGTGGTGGGTGGCCGCCAACGCTTCTGAAGAACATTAAACTGGCATGCATAGAGCATTTCCATTATTAAGTGATCTTACCGCCTTAAAGCGCGTACGCACCGAAGACTTAGGATTTTTCAACCGATCAACTGAAAACTTCCCCCATTTTCATGTTATACATAGTGGGATAAGCAGCAAGCAAGCCAGAACTGTATCCCCCTTTGTAGTAGCCAGATGTCTCACAGAAACTCTAGGAGCCGGGTACAAAGTTACCAAAATGGCCAGCGGAGACCTCCTCCTTGAAGTTCGAGAAAAAGAACAGTTTGAAAAGCTACAGAATCTTTCAACTTTTGGTGACACTCCCATAACTGTAACGCCACACAGATCCATGAACACAACCCGTGGAGTAGTATCTCATGCTGATTTGCTCGGCTTGACTGAAGAGGAACTTCTGGAGGGGTGGAAGAGTCAGAATGTGATCAATGTACAAAGGATCACCATTAGAAGAGACAACAAGGTAACACCAACAAAACACCTAATACTCACGTTCGCTTCCAGTAATCTGCCAGAAAGTATTCAAACAGGGTACACTAAGACGTCGATCAGACCATACATACCTAACCCACGTCGTTGTTTTAAATGCCAGAAGTATGGCCACGGCTCACAAAGCTGTCGTGGTCACCAAACTTGTGCACAATGTGGAGTGTCAGGCCACAATTCTGACAATTGCGAAGATCCATCACACTGTGTGAACTGTGGCGGAAATCATGCCGCATCCTCACGGTCTTGCTCATTTTGGAAAAAAAAGGAAATCATCACATTGAAAATTAAAGAAAATATCACATTCAAGGAAGCAAGACGAAGAGTGTCGCCATTTTATGGCGCTACATATGCTGATGCGGCGCGTCAGGGGGCAACGCCGCACCAGCCCTCGTCACTGCTTCGGCCAGCGCAGAGCGAGCCGACGGCTGTGGCACCTGCCCCCAAGGCGGCAGTAGTTCAGTCTACTCCGCCTCCTAGCGAATTGAGGCCGGAGACTCCAGGGTCCTCTGGTCTCAAGGCCTCCCCTCACCAGGCGAGGCCTAAAATCCGAACCACCAGCTCGCATGTGCGGGCACCCAGTGCCTCTGAGGAGGCAATGGATACAACGGTACCCTTGGTACCAAAAGAGCGGTGCACCTCCTTGGAGCGTGCCAAGAAAATTAAAAAACCAATAACGGGGCCGGACGACCGTCCTGCCACCTGAATTAACGAGCTCACTCCAACACAGGATGCTTTTGTACACACAGCAGCACCTCTCTTGTTTAAATATGCAGACAGAAATATTACAGTGGAACAACCGAGGCCTTCTTCGAAACCTCGATGACTTACAAGAACTCCTCCATGAACACAATCCAAGAGTGCTGTGTGTACAAGAGACACACTTAAAACAAACTAACACAAACTTTTTACGTAACTACATGATCTTCCGAAAGGATAGAGATGATGCCATGCTACCATCCGGTGGTGTAGCGGTTATAGTAAGTCAAGGTATAGCATGCACACAATTACCCCTTCAAACTTCCCTCGAGGTGGTGGCTGTCCGAGCAGTTATTCTAAACAAACTTGTCACTGTCTGCTCTTTGTACATACCTCCGCACCACCGTCTCGAAAAACTTCAATTCCAGTCTTTAATAGACGAACTACCTGAACCTTATCTGGTCCTTGGGGACCTGAACGCACATAATGGTCTGTAGGGTGACTCTCGCTGTGATGCCCGAGGTCGTCTCATTGAACAATTCCTCATTTCGTCGGGTGCTTGTCTGTTTAATAGGAAAGAGGCAACATACTATAACCTTGCCAACAAAACTTACTCTTCCATAGACCTCAGTATCGCATCTCCTTCACTTGTACCATTACTTCAGTGGAAAATCATGAATAATCCATGCGGAAGTGACCATTTCCCTTTAGTTTTGAGTACACTAATAATAAGTGAATGCCCTCCACATGTTCCTAAATGGCTGGTAAACAAAACCAACTGGGAACAATTTCAAAAGCTTACTCACCTAAATTGGACTGACATATGCAGGTTAGGCATAGATGAAGCTGTGCAGTACTTCACAGCTTTTCTTACTGACGCAGCAACCAAGTGCATTCCACAAACATCTGGACTGCCCGGCAAACGACACGTTCCGTGGTGGAACACTGAGTGTCAGAAGGCGCGAAAGGAACAGAACAGGGCATGGAGGTTGCTGCGGAACTCGCCGACAGCGGAAAACCTTGAGCGCTTTAAGAAAATAGAATCTCGAGGCAGGAGAACGCGTTGGCAGGCCAGAAAAGAAAGCTGGCACAAGTTTTTATCAGTGATAAATTCATATACACAAGAGGCTAAAGTCTGGAACATGGTTCGTAGGGTAGCAGGAAGACAACTACACTCACTCCCACTCGTAAACACACAAGGTTATAGCCTGGAAGATCAAGCGAACTTCCTCGGTGCACACTACGAGCAGGTGTCTAGCTCGTCACACTACACTGAAGCTTTCCAAAGACAAAAAGCAAAGATAGAAAAGCAGAAACTAGAATCCAAGTGCACAAATTACGAGAAATACAACCAACCTTTCCACTTAGCTGAGCTAGAAACATCACTAAACTCTTGCAATAATTCCGCTCCAGGCTACGATCGTGTCACATATGAAATGTTGAAAAACCTGCCGCTCGAAACGCGAAAAACTTTACTCTCTCTATACAATGCTATCTGGCTTTCAGGCACCATCCCTGCTTCCTGGAAAGAGGCTATTGTTATCCCAATTTTGAAACAGGGCAAGGACCCTTCCTCAGTTTCTAGTTATAGGCCCATTGCACTAACCAGCTGCCTTTGTAAACTTTTTGAAAAAATGATAAACCGCCGACTTTTACATTTCCTTGAAACACACAATCGGCTCGACCACTTTCAGTGTGGGTTTCGGGAGGGTAGATCCACCACCGACCATCTGGTGCGTATCGAGGCACAGATCCGAGACGCTTTCGTCCACAAACAATACTTCCTCTCAGTGTTTCTCGATATCGAGAAGGCCAACGACACCACATGGCGTTTTGGCATATTAAGAG
Source organism: Rhipicephalus microplus (assembly GCF_043290135.1). Lineage (NCBI taxonomy): Eukaryota > Metazoa > Arthropoda > Arachnida > Ixodida > Ixodidae > Rhipicephalus > Rhipicephalus microplus. Next base: position 486,567,741 of record NC_134710.1, on the reverse strand, counting down.
ACTTGTCTCACCTGGGTGTGCGCGGTAGAATGCTTTCCATAATCGAAAGTTACTTGTCCAATCGGACATTCCGTGTCCGTGTGGGCAGTATTCTCTCGCAAACATTTGTGCAAGAAACGGGAGTACCGCAAGGTGGTGTACTTAGTTGTACACTTTTTATTATTAAAATGAATTCCTTGCACCTGTCCATCCCCCGCAACATGTTCTATTCCACATATGTCGATTACGTCCAGCTTGGCTTTAAGTCATGACCTAGCAATGTGTGAGCGGCAGGTTCAGTTGGCTTTAAACAAGGTGTCCAAATGGGCAGAGGAAAACGGATTCCGGCTGAACCCAGGAAAAAGCACGTGTGTCTTGTTCTCCCGAAAGAGAGGCATGCACTCAGAACCCGACATTGAACTGAACGGCCAACGTCTGTCTGTGAATGAAGAGCATAAATTCTTAGGCTTAATCTTGGACAACAAGTTGACATTCGTACCACACATCAGTATTTAAAAACAAAATGTTTAAAAGCCATGAGTGTTATAAAAGTGTTCTCACGTACTACGTGGGGTAGTGACAGGCAATGCCTCATGAACCTGTATAGAAGCCTCATTCGCACCCGCTTAGATTATGGGGCCGTTGTCTATCAGTCTGCGACTCAAAGCGCTTTGAAGATGCTGGATCCCGTGCACCATTTAGGCATCCGCCTTTCTACGGGTGCTTTTCGCACCATCCCCGTAGAAAGCCTTTACGTTGAGTCAAATGAGTGGTCGCTTCATCTGCAAAGAACTTACATGTCCTTTATATATTTTCTTAAGGTGAAAGCAGACAGGAGGCACCGCTCATACTCTACTATTAATGATTTGTCGAGCTCGATTCTGTTTCAAAACAGGCCTTCAATGAGGCAGCCCTTCTCAGTTCGCCTGAAGGGTCTAGCTGAGGACACTGGAGTGTCACTCGAACACAGTTTAATGGCTCCTGTAGCATACCTTCCACCGTGGCAGTAGCAGACTATAGATTGCGATGTGTCTTTCCTAGAAATTACTAAACATGCGCCTATTGCACATATCGAACATACTTCCTGGAACTTCAACACAAATACACACGTCCCGAGTTCTTTACAGATGCCTCTAAGTCCAACTCCTCTGTGTCCTACGCTGCTGTTGGCCCTTCCTTTTCGGATGCTGGCCCTCTACATCCAGGCACAAGTATCTTCACAGCGGAAGCTTACGCGATATTTGTGGCAGCTAAACACATCAAACAATTACAAATACAAAAAGCAGTAATTTTTACAGACTCCCTCAGTGTGGTAACGGCTGTGCACAGTCTTAAAAAACAAAAAAAACCCTGTCCTCATTTCACTTTACTCCATTTTATGCACACTCTACACACTCAACCAACATGTTGTAGTGTGCTGGGTGCCAGGGCACCGTGAGATTCAAGGCAACGTGGGGGCGGATCAGCTCGCTGCATCCGTCCACAAAAGCACTGCCCCTACACCCATATCAATCCCGGCCCTTGATCTTAAGCCGTCTCTCAACTGAAACCTCAGGGTATACTGGCAGAGCAAGTGGGATACACACACACAAAACAAACTACACGTTATTAAGCCACACCTTGGTCATTGGCTGCCCGTATCGAAATCGCGTCATACAGAGGTAATACTAACGAGACCCAGGATAGGACACACATACACGACACACACATATCTTTTGTCTGGTGGCGATCCACCATTGTGTGACAGATGTGGTGAAGCATTGACAGTCCTTCACATGTTAATCCAGTGCAAACACTTAGAAATTCTAAAAAAACGACATTGTCCATTACCCTACCGACAGCATATACCTTTACACCCTGCAATGTTCATCGGTAGGGAACCGCTTTTTAGTCATAAATCATTGTTAGAGTTTTTAAAAGAAATTCATAATTTTCATATCATATACCCGGGCATTCCGTAGCACGACCTCTCTAGAGAGGTTTTCGCTGCGGAGGTTACACAATAAAGCACTTGCCTCACGGCCCTTGGACGCAAGGGTATGAACGAGTGAGGCACTTGTGCTAATGCCATACATATCCACCATCGTCTTTTCACCAACTTTTGTCATAATTCACACCACACACGTTTTTCACGGCATGGTCATCATTTTATTACTTGTATGTTCTTACCCGCCTTATCGCGAGGAATTTTATGGCCCTTATACAGCCGCTTATCACAATCATTGTCCATATTTTTAGTAAGATGAAATGGCGCTCTTTGGCCAACAAATGGCCCTTGCGCCAAAAAACACCATATATTATGATCATCATCATACGCCCATCCATATTAAATTAGTCCTAACAACATTACTTGTATACACTCTGGAAAAGTACCAGATCATGCTACTAGCGAGCATATAAGCAAAACATAGCAAAAATTACGCGGACTAAGGAAGGGTGGGAAGAACACGGGCGCTAATTTTCAACATTTTGATAGCTTAACCTCTAAGAAAACCTCTGCATTGGTGCAAAGCGATCGGTCAGATTATTACTTGTGTTTTTTAAGGCATAGAAACGTACCTACTTCTTTTCGTTGCAGCAATATTATTGCACACTACATTATCTCAGTTTCATATATAAACCGCGGAGCCACCACATTAGAATGGGGTGGTTCATTGAGAAAGAGTAAGAAATACTAACAAAGAAACAAATAAGAATTAATTTTGCATATGGCAATTTACACAACCGTGGAAGTGATTTACTACATATTATTAGAAGTACTATAGTATAACTCGCTGTTGGGCTAGTTGGTGCATATCTTGACTAAATATTGAACGTCGCGCCGGAAGAACAACCACACACAGAAATAACAAAGCGCCCATGGTGTCTATATTTGTTTTTTCTGTGTGTGGTTGTGCTTTCGGAGCGACGTTGAATATTTATTCTAGAAGTGCTATCTCAATTAGGGTGAAACAAAAAAGTTTTGAGGCAGCCATAGCAAATCACGTGTATATTTACAGGTTTTGCTGACTTCACTCAGCCCATTGTGTGCAGTGTGTTCATGTTACTATGTTCTGCGTATGTTGCTGAAGTCTATATCAGGGTGCTGACGACATAGCACCAACAGTCAACTTACCCTAGCTGTTTCAACGAAGCAACCACACGTGATCAATATACCCAGCACCTCCCATTCGTATATGATGTCACAGATATATGATGCAGCAATTTTCCCCAAAACTGGCCTCATGTGGTCCAACCATCAAGTCCTTTCAGAAGACGTGTAGATTTCAAATACCATGCTGATAGTAACTCCGTTCATCGTGTCTAGTCCTATATATATGCCATGCGGCATGAGAAATTTCAGACAGACAATTCAGCGCTTTCCCCAGCCCTGAATTCTGTCATGCTTGCCTCAACAGTGGGCTGGGCAACAACGTTGTTGCCGAGTGGGCTCGGCAACAACGTATCAATTGCGAACGCTCACCTGCGACGCCTGTTCTTTATGCAGATTGTCGCCTGGGCAGGTGCTCCGACAGTCTTCCGCACGGAGCCTCACGGTACCGACGGAAGCTTGGTCTCACTGCACCGGTGACCACAGCGTCCAATCGACTTGCCACTACCACCTTTCACTAACAGCTCCCTTCAAGACCACTGCATCGCCCAACTGCCTCCTGTTCTACCCCGCCTTTTCCACTCCCCGAAGTCACATTGTCCCCACAACACTGGCCCGACACCGAAGCCACACCGCTACTATAAAAGCACCAGCGTCACTCGTGGCCCCTTCAGTGGGCTCGGCAATAACGTATCGATGGCGAACGCTCACCTGTGACGCCTGTTTTTCATTCAGGTAACGAACCACTACTTCATGTTTGCCAAGCCTACACGGCAATTTACGTTGATAGTGATTAACATAAAAAACAGCACCAATAACGAGGGACAAGAAAAGAAGGAGACAAACAGCGGCACTGTCTATTTTCTTCAGAACGTTGGCACACGTGGTGTTCATGGTGCGTTATCACGATGATTACTTGGCTGTTAGGTGGATTCTGTTTTCTTTGTTTTGTATTTTTTTTCTTTTTTGCAGATACTGCTGAAATATATATTGGGTGGTTCTAGCAAATAATTCTTGTTGTACCAGTGCCACTGTCGGTCTTCTTTTTTTCTTGTCCCTCGTTACTGGCGCTGTTTTGTATGTGAATCATGTCGTACCAACTCGCCCAAGCAACCACGTTAGCTACGTTGATAGTGTTGCCGAGCTTACGGTATTGCTATGGTGGCCTTTATCATTACTGCTACTACTTACTAAACCTGTTGCTGCTTTCCGCAGACATAGAAGAAAACCCAGGCCCTACTACCCTTTCATCCTCCACCCAAACAGCTGGTGACGTCTTGTCTGCCCTTGTTGAAGTTCGATTATCCCTCCTAAAAGAAATGAAAAGCAATCAATCTACACTGTCCCAGCATGACAAAACTTTTTAGAACATGAACCGAAATCTTGCTGAAATTGAAGCAGACTGTGCAAACGTAGCCACCTTTGAAGCAGACGTCGACGAAATCCGTTCCATCGCTGTACGAAATTTCGAACAAATCGCTGAACTAGCTTGCAGAATTGACGATTTCCACAATAGAGCCAGGCGAAATAACCTTATCTTTTATGGACAAAGATATCGGACGCGAAACGTGGGCTCAATCGGAGGCTTTAATCATAGATCACTGTAAGGATGCCCTCAACCTGACGCTTAACCCACGTGATATTGAACGTGCCCACCGACTGAAAACATTCCATCCTACAAAAGATAGGCCCATAATTGTAAAGTTCACGCATTTCAAAGATGAAGACCGTACTCTATCGAACGTAAAAAAACAAAATACTACGCACAGCGTTTCGCAAGACCACTCTACCAACACCCGTCTGATACACAAACGACTGATCGGATTTGGCAAAGCCCAGTCCTGACCTTATAATCTCACATACCGCAAATTAACCATTGACGAGTTGACTTACGTTTTTGACCTAACTACACAGTGGGTACTCCCACGTGCACCATAGCTACCCACTTAAGCCCATTTTCAATCAGAAAACTCTTTCCAGTTATTTATACTAACATTAGGAACCTATTGCCTAAACGCGATTCCCTGCACAGTCTCATCCAGGTTATCGAGTGTTAATTAGTAGTACTAACCAAAGCATAGCTGAATTCATCTCTCTCCGACTTAGAGGTGCTTCCTATATGTGCTGATTTTGATATTTTCCGCTGCGATCGCCAAAACAAATGGGGGGTGAGGGTAGTCCTAATCGCTGCTCACCATAGATTGCAATGCTGCGCAGTAGACATTTCTTCTTGCCTTGAAATTATCTTCTTACGCTGCAAAGCTGCCGCTCCACTCATTACAATTGGCGTTTGCTACCGCCCCCTGACTCCGATCCCTCATTTATTGGAAAATTTTATGATGCCCTCCAACTGGCAACTTCAGAATCGGAAGGTTCCTCTCTCCTGCTTCTCGGAGACTTCAATTTTCCCAGAATAATTTGGCCCAACTTAGCATTCGCGACTTCAAAAAATAATATTGAAAGTGACTTTCTCAATATTTGCCTAACGTTCAATTTATTCCAAGTGATAACATTTCCTACACGAACAACCCATAATTCAACAAACCTGCTAGATTTACTCCTAATGTCCGAACGTGATAAAATTTCGTCGATTTCTAATCTAACCAGCCTAAGCGATCACTCAATCATTCATGCCAGTTTCCAATACAACTTGCCGAACCACCCCAAAATTAAGAAAAGAATAACACTATACATCAAAGCCGATTATGTGAGTATGAAGAACGTATTCTCAACTAGGGTTGCGTACTGCTCTATCCCTCACCCCCGTAAGAACGGCAACCAGTCCCGACAACGTATCGTACAGTGTTTTGAAAAATCTAGGACCCAACGCATGCCTGTTCTTCTACGGATATATAACGACATGTGGACGAAGGTGTACGTTCCAATGGGTTGGAAGGTCACGAGAATCGTCCCACTACTGAAGCCCGGTAAATCACCGCTTTCGCTTTACTCAGTCCGACCAGTCAGTTTCACTATAGCTGTGTATCTAAACTAACGAAAAAATGGTTGACAGAAGATTGCAGTGGTGGATTGAAGCTAACAACTCACTTCCAGAACGAATGGCTGGCTTCAGACGACGGCGATGCACCATGGACTGCGTCTTCGACCTCGTTACGTTTCTAGAACATGAGATGAGCTGTGTAAACATGGCTGTTGCGGCGTTCATAGATATTAAGAAGGCGTTAGATTCTGTGGGCCACCTTTCTGTGCTGCACGGCCTTACCTCACTAGGGGTTCACGGTCGTATCCTTATATTGATCGCCAACTTCCTATGTAACAGGTAAATATACATTTCAACCAATAATGGAGACAACGATCGCTTCAACATGAGCAGAGGTGTACCCCAAGGAAGCGTTCCAAGTCCGCTACTTTTCAATGCTGCAATGGCAGGTCTTCCAGAAGTACTGCCCGAAGCCTTGAACATATCAATGTATGCAGACGACATATGCATATGGACGTCTCACAAATCACTGGAAGTGATCAAACATCGGCTTCAACAAGGACTATACGCAATAAGTGATTACCTCAAAGAGCAAGGCATGCAGATTTCTCACGACAAATCTGTAGTTCTGCCATTTACGAGAAAAAGAGTGAAAAACTTGAAGCTTCTTGTGGATGGCCAGAGAATTGAAATCGCACGAAAGCATCGCTTCCTTGGCGTTACCTTAAATAGCTAACTCAGACGGAGTCAGCATATTGCTGATCTGAAAATCAAGTGAACAGCACCATAAATGTTATACGTCGCATCGCGGGAACAAAATGGGGCGGTGCGGTACATCAGCGTCTCTCCTCCACGTCCATTGTGCACTAATGCGACAGAAAATTGCCTACTCTGCGCCAGTTCTCCACAACATTTCTCAGACGTCGCTACACCGACTTCAGCTGTTACAAGCACGAAGCTTACGCATATGTCTGGGGGTTCCACAGGCAACATAAAGTTTTTTGACACTGGCAGAGGCAAGAAAACCCAAATTTATAGTAATTAGAAATGTGGAGACATGTCGGCACCTCTTTCTTCTAGTCACGCAACACCCTTCCCATCCGCTCATATCCAACATCGTGAACCGTGCTGGGGCGTGAATTATGCCTGTCTACCTTGTTCACAGAAAAAACACAGGAATCGATTCTATATTTTGTTGATCCTAATCTTGAATGCCAATTAGACCGTGACCTCCCAAGACGTATCGACACACTCATTCTTCGCGTACCACTCGGAACTGCTTACACAAAGCACTTCCTACTTTGTATTCATCGTGCAACATCGTCAGCATGTTCATGCGGCCACGACGACGAGGATATCTGTCACCTCTTGCTCGACTGTTCGAAACACGACACACACCGAAGGTGACTAGAACAAGAACTGCATAGGTTAGATCCTGAGTGACCATTCGGGTTGAATAAAATACTAGGCCCATGGCCATCCAAAACAAATGGCAATTGAATGAAGGTGTTGCAACACTTGTTCGAAGAAACGGAGATTTGTGACGACTACTGAGCGGACAAAAGTTAAAAGTGAGCGTGTCGTCTACGTGTTTGTTCTGCCCATATAGGAGAACTTTTGCTCTCACCCATGTAGGACTGTATATATGTATATATGCCATTGTTTTTTTTATATTTTTATTTGTACCAATTAAGTGGAAAGGGCTAGCCGTCGCCAAGTAACTATGACAAAAACTCCTTCGTTTATTTTCTATTTCAATTGAAAAATGAACAAACTTTTTTTTCTTTTCACGATTGCTTTCTCATAGATTTTTGTAAACGGTCTGTTGACGAAAACTGGGAGCTTTTCAAAGAGAAAATGCAACTATTATTAAACGCCTCCAATCCTACCATTACCATTACAGAACTTCTTACTTCTTTGTGGTACAACAACGCGTTAAAACACCTTAACAACAAAAAGAAGAGACATTTTCGCTCGGCTGAGGCATCGAATTCTATGCAAGCATGGGATAAATATCTTAATGCCGAAAAGCTTTACGAATCCATGATTTCAAACGGTAAGCGAACGTTCTTCTCGTCTACCCTCCCAGACATGATACGCACTAACCTTAAACAGTTCTGGTAGGCCATTAACCCAACTCATGTGAAACCTATCTCGTTATGCGATGCACAAAATGTTACAACCCCTGAGTCCTATGTCGCAGAAACACTAAATTCTACATTTCGTTCTGTCTTTACCGATGAACCCGAAGATATACTTCCTTGTGCTTCCACTCATGATTTCTCTGTTATGCCTACCAACATCTTCGAACCTCACGGTATCATTAAAGTGATCGAGTCATTAAAAGTGACATCATCAGCTGGAATTGACTGCATAAATTCTAAAGTTATGATAACCACTATACAATTTTCTGCTGTTATACTGTCTCATATTTTTCAGCAATCACTGTCATCTGGAGTGCTGCCACGAGACTGGAAGGTCGGCAAGATCATTCCGATTCCCAAGAAAGGTCCGTCATCCTCTCCTTCCAGCTACCGTCCAATATCATTAACATGCATATGCTGTAAGTTTATGGAACGATTATCTACTCTCAAACCGTGAAATGTTTTTTGTCTGTTAATTTTTTTCACCCCAGTCAGCATGGTTTTCAGAAAGGCTCCTCATGTGACACCCAACTTGAGCTTTCTATTAACGATATCAGCACATGTCTTCATCATATTATTTCTGTTGATGCTCTCTTTCTAGATTTTGAAAAAGTTTTTGATAAGGTACCCCATAAACGCCTCTTTCTAAAACTTTCGCGCTTAAACCTTGACACTGCCGTTTTAAACTGGATCCAAAATTTTCTTTCAAACCATGAACAGTTTGTTTGTGCCAACCAGGTATCATTATCCTGTTGTCAAGTAGCTTTAGGTGTACCCCAGGGTATAGTCCTTGGTCCCTTCCTGCTCTTAATTTATATAAACGAACTCCCTAATATTATATCGTCAAGTATCCGTTTATATGCATATGACTGTGTCATTTATCGCCCTACTAATGACCCTAATGACTCCTGAATTCTCCAAAACAATCTATTAACAATTGAAACGTGGTCTAGAACTTGGCTATTGACTCTAAACATTAACAAAACGTCTGTCGTTTCTTTTCATCATAGCAAACATTACCTGGCTCAAAAATACCTTCTTTTCCACTCTAAGTTGTCCCCCGTGGACTCCCATAGGTATTTAGGTGTAAACATAACTCCCGATCTTAATTGGACACCCCACACAATAAACATCTCTAACGAAGCAAACAAATTCTTCGCTACCTCAGAAGAAACTTACGCCTTGTCCCTCCTCCTGTAAATCATTTAGTCTACCTAACATTAGTACGCTCAAAACTCGAATACACTTGCGCCGTCTAGGACCCGCACCAATCCAATCTATCTAAAATGTTGGAATTTATTCAGAATAGGGCAGCAAGACTCATTTACTCTAAATATTCATATCACTCAGGTGTCACTAATCTGAAAAACCAAGCACAACTCCAGAATTTAGAATTGCGACGCGGGGCCGCTAGACTAACCCTTTTTCACAAATTCTTTCATTCATTGTCTGACGCATCCAGTATCTTGCCCGCACATCGAATCTCTTCTCGAACTAGTCAGCGCAACACTGTTTATCCTGCGTATACCCGCACAACTGCCCACCTTCGCTCGTTCTTTGTTGAAACAGCAAAGGATTGGAATGATCTTCCACCCAACGTCGTGCACCACACAAGCCCAGTTCTGCTCAAAACCCACATCGAAAGAATTTTGTACCGCAGCCCACCCCTCATTTAAAACCCCGTACTGGGGTATTTGAGGTATAATAAATAAACAAACAACCTACTCATCATGAGCAGTTCATCAGATGCGCCCAGTTCACATCTGCATTCTGTGATCCAACACCCTAACAAGGCACATTTGTCAGCATAAACTGGGGCCGAATTCACAAATATTTCTCTTGGCTACGCAGTTTTTTAGCCAAGAATTCTCTTATCTGGAGTGATTACCATAGCGTGGGTACGAATTTAACTTATTCGGCACTTAAGAGGGCGATGAGGACCCACGATTGTCGATGAAACGACAAGGAAAAATAGAAGTGTGTGCCGATAATATCAAAGTAGCACGCAAAGCGTCTAGCACCGAGAGTATACGATGATAGCCAATGATTTGCTGCATCTAAGTTTCAGTTCCGCGATCGTCTGCTAGAGCGCCTACGGGATACCGCGCACGTTGTAATAGACGTTTTGGTGTGCTGTGCAAAGCCAAACACTCGCCTTTTATCAACAACTGTAGCTTAAAAAATTGCTCTATGACCTTAAGCCATTGAGCAATCCATGCACTATCTCGCCAAGTACAAGTAAGCAACACTCCAGGTGCACCACATCAATAAAACCACGCATAAATTGTTGCATGCATTGTTTTAAAATGTGCCTCAAATGTCTTCCCCGGTTTAACGTGACCAGTTACCTTACAATATATTGAAGCTGCGCTGCTACTCAACTAATCCGGTGTAATCGAGCACGGTATAGTGGTGAACGTAAGGGTGTTTTGTACCTAGACGGTAAAGGTTGCCTTTCTTACAATATACTTATTACAAGACTCGGGAGCGAATTTTGTGCCTGTGGACGGATTGTGCGGAAATAGAGAAGAGCGGTAATCAAATGAAATTGTGAGCGGAATTTGGCTGGTTCCATGTACCGCAGCATTTTTATGAAGCCGGAATGCGAGAACGTGCATACCCTTACGCTTAGATACGTGTCTACGTAAAACGAGGGAGACTCATCGGGAGGTATTTCAGTGCTAATGCTTTTCACAAAACAAAGCAAAAATATTTCGTCCAGCGTTCTTTGAGTGAGCAAACAAAGCAAGAGACGTGTATGCGAGTCTTGAAGTCGAGAGACGTTATCACACTTGCAAAAAGGACGTAAATAGAGAAAGAGAGAACTCTTGTTTGGTCTCCACGAAACCTTGAAATCGATAGATAATAAAGACAATAGGGAGTTTTAGAATACCCTTTGCAAGCGCTGCCGGCGTAGCAGGCGCCATATGAGTTTTACAATAGCGTTTGCCCTACTGCGATCCGCAACGCACGATCGCAGCGACACCGTAGCCTAAAAACCAACGCTTGCGGGCCACATGCGGGCACGACCTAATGTACTCCTGACCTCCCCAGCTGGCGGCGGTCTACGGAGCTGCCTGCGCCGGCTCGGATTCCGAACTTCACCACCTAGGGAGCACTCGAGTTACCCCAGCTGAGCGCCGCTGAATGCATGAGAACGCATGGGTTGTCGCCGGTTAGAGAAAAGTTTCATCACGCAATGGGTAAATGTGGGGGCTATCTTGTATCAGTTTATTTCATATGACTTAGAGAATCTTCTGTTGCATTTTAGTTGACGTTTCAGTGCCTTATTTTTCAAATAGAATCGCAAATCAGGTACAAACACAAGTGTCAGCGTGAAAAACAAGAAATAATGACGACGTAGACAGGTTGTAAAAAGCGCTGGCCACCAAATGTTTATTTAACTCATGATACCCGCTATATGCGTATACAATAGTAGACTTGTTGCCATTGTATTACACTCAGGTGGCTTGCATTCACTGTCTGGGCAAGAAAGGGCAAGGACCAAGACACTTGACAGTGTCCGCGGCATCTGGCGCGCATAGAAAACAACCCAATACAGACAATTTTGCGCATAAATACCTTCGTCTCAAATGGCCAATGTTGATCGCAGGTACATAAATAATCAATGTTAGACACTCTGCAACTGTTTTGAAACGAAACAGCACTTAAAATCACTTATTTAACGCTAATTTTTCACACAATGGGTGTGTTTCGAACCTGGTTGCACAACCACATGCAGTGACATGGTTTCCTTATGTGCACTCATGTTGTCTTTCCTTCTTTTTTTAGCTAATAAACAGTTGTGAGTATAGCGCGTCGTTGTTTACTTTCTTGAGGTTGTCGGTTTATTATTATTTTTTGCGCTAACGTGCGTCTCAGTCTGTCATGCAACACCAACCAGCCCAGCAACTCACTCCTTTAGAGACGCGTAGTCTTTTACAACACAGAAATCACATCGATCCAATCTTCATGGGCCTCGGTCACTGGAAACTCATGAAAAGTCACATCAGGAGTCTTCCCTTGCCTTGATTCGCAGAAAGGCACATAGCACATCACCATCGTGATGGTTAAATTGCACCGAGAAACCTCGCTTCGCTGGTGTACAAACTGCACCAACCCGGTGCACGCTTCTGTCGCAGCTCGCCACGAGCAGACGCTAGCGAAAGATCGTCATTATAACTTTAAGTTTATTCAAAAAGAGGTTTTTATTCATTTTAATTGTCCAGAGTGTATGCACGCGTAAACATTGCTGCTTTTCTCTCAGCATCACGCGAGCAGACGAAAAAAAACAGCGCAACGACCCATGTTTTGGCCGCCAGCAACCGGTGCGGATGAGGTAAGTTGCAGCGCCACAGGGTGCATAGCGGCAGGCACCAATACCAGAAAGGGCGTGCTGGCGCTTCCCTCGCTGGGCAGGTCACAAAAATACATAAGGTCGTGTATGCGGGCCGCCATCACTACCCGTAGCCTCGAAATCAGTGCTTGCGAGCCACATGTGGGCCGCCATTACCGCACGCAATTTCGCATTTTTTGCGTGCGGTCCGCGAACGCGAACGCCGACTTACGTACGACGCATGCGCAGCGACCGCACCGCAAGGGCTCGCGGTGCACTATTCTAAAACTCCTTAATTTTTTGACCCAGCAGACGCCAGGGAAAGTTTTCGCAAAGCAACGTCGGATGCATGGAGAGCATAAGAAAGTGGAGTACGCGTTTTATGAGAGCGACAGCAACACAGAAAGCGAGATGAAGTGTGATTGTCTTTAGATATAAGAATCAATGCTAATTAGGATAGTTGTGAGGTTATTAGCCAAATGTTCCTTAAAAAGCTATATTGGAAACAAACTGAGCTATATTGGAAACAAAATCGACAGCATTCTCCTTGCACTGGTGCCTACTAATGGAGGCTTCATCAGACACTTACAAACCCTCAGGCGATCCAAAAGAAACTTCTAACCATTTCCAGACCATCACAGATGGGCCCTCATTTGGGCGAGTAGGTATCGTGTGTTTGTCGCCGGATCAGACCTGCGTGCATGATCTTCTCAAATGCACCTCGTTTGCTGTTACCCTGATGAGTGCTTTCATCCCACCTCATCTTGCATGTACCAAAGGCCTTGTATGGGAAGTTGACTCCAAGCTGAGTCCAGCTGAGACCCTAGACAGGCTCTCTGGAGCAGACGTAATTTCTATTTACCGGTGTAATCGCCTAGTCGACAAAGAAAGGGTACCAACCGAATCTGTCATTGCGACATTTGTGGGCACAAAATGACCGTAAGAAATAAAATTATGGCCATTGATCTTTCGAGTAAAGCGCCTTGCTTCTCGTTCGATTCAGTAAAAAAACTGCTAGAGATTCTGCCACAGTGTGGGAGGATATATATTTAACATTCGTTGTAGCACCTGTGAAGAGAGCCATCCTTCAAGCAAGCGTACTGCAACAGCGAAAAAGCGTTGTCTCTGTGGGGGGAGTCACTGCACCGACAACTCTGACTGTTCCGCTCGTTCTCAAGAGGTTCAAATCCTAGAAGTTATTGACCGCCGCCGGTGTTCTCGAAGGGAAGCCATTGACATAGTTAGAGAAAGGGCTTTTGGATACTCAGGCATTACAGCGCGCTACACTTACAGTATGGACTCAAACCCATCGCAGGCTATTGAAACTGCTGTTGAAAAGGCAGTGAGTAAGGCAATGAATAAACTCATATCCAACCTTTCCGACTGTTTGGTGCAAATTCTCTCAAGTCAGATTGGGCAAACAGTACAGACTAGTACAGAACCTGAAGTATTGGACATTACCAGCGATGCCACTCAGCTACGCAATGTAGTGTTGGACGAACTTTCTGCATCTGCAGGCAAGGCTAAGCAGTCAGGAACACAGGTGCACTTGGACCGACATACGCCTCAGCCGAGCACAAGTGCTGCTACAGATATGGAACTCAATATACTAACTAATAAACGTAAAAGATCCCCTATCTTCACCGATCTCAAGTCCAAATCTAAACAGAATGAATCAGATATTTCGCGGAAGATGCTAACAAGGGCGCGATATGCGCCTCTGCAGTGCGCTCAACACCATAGGTCAGCTGAGGGTACTACAGTGGAACTGCCATTCTATACTCTCTGATGCAACCGATTTACAGTACTTTTGCAATAGTTTTATTCTTGATATAATTTTACAAGAAACTTGGCTCACACCACATAAAAATTTCCATCTTGCAGGTTTTTGTTCTTTTCGATTAGATTGTCAATCACGTGGTGGTGGTTTAATGATCCTTGTATCAAGTAAATTATGTCATAGTGATGCATCGTCATTCGCACATGTCACTGCCACTGCGCACGTTGTGTGCGCATACCCTTCAGAGGCTCTAAAAAGCCTCGCTCTCAATAAACGTTGTTCACTGTTGTACATTCGTGTCTGTACGCTTCAGTGGCGACGAGGCGGTCGAACCGTTGGTCGCGCTGCGACCATGGCTGCGCACGCGGGCCCACCGGGTTTTGATGAGGAGGCGGACAACTGGGAGGCTTACCGGCTACGCTTGGAAGCATACTTCGAGGTTCACGACGTCACGGACGAGAAGAAACGCAGGGCAATTTTGGTCACGGCGTTGAGCACAAAGACAGTGGATTTATTGGCTGCACGATGCGCGCCAGCGAAGATACAGGACCCGAAATACGAAGACGCTGTGAAGTTCCTGGGTGAGCGATTTGCTCCGGCGTGCAACGAAATCGCAGAATCGTACAAGTTCTTCACAAGGAAGCAGCTTGCAGGAGAGTCGGTAAATGAATTTCTCGTGGAAATACGAAAGATTGCCGGCTCACGGTAGCCTTCTTTTAAAACTTAAACAAGCAGGAATTCCTTCTACACTTGTAAATTGGGTTAATTCATATTTGAAAAATCGAACGCAATTTGTAGACATCGCTGGTACTTGTTCCTCTTCTCTAACAGTGACAGCAGGTGTGCCCCAAAGAAGTGTGCTGGAACCCTGCTTTTTTTGTTGTATGTTAATGTTTTAGTGTCTGTGGTTGGTGATACTGTGAATATTGGAATGTTCGCGGATGATATCATGATTTATACTGAAGTGCAGTCTGCTTCTGATCAACATCGGCTAGATAGGGCTTTGTGTGACATATCATCTTGGTGCGACAAATGGGGCATGAAAATTAGCACTACAAAAACAGTTCTTTTACGTATAACCAGGAAACAAAACCCCATAACTTTCCGGTACAAAATTAAAAACACCTTAATCGAGGAGGTTAGTAAGTTTAAATACCTAGGTATCGTATTGAACTCCAGATTAGATTGGAACGACCACGTTCAGCAGGTAACTTCTTCAGCGCAAAAAAAACTTGGTCTTTTACGGCATAAACTTCGAGGTACACCTAGTAACGTTAAGTTTTTAGCGTATAATTCCATAATTAGGCCTAAACTGGAGTATGCAGCGGTTGTTTGGGACCCGCACACGAACAAAAACATTAACGAATTGGAGAAGGTTCAGAGGAGGGCTGTTCGTTTTATTTATAATAAATATAAAAGAAGTGATTCTCCGTCAGGTATCATGGCACTCAATAAAATCCAACCACTACACATTAGACGTCAAATTGCCCGCTTAGCTTTTATAGAATCCCTAATTAAGTGTAAGACTGGATTATCACCCACTCCATTCATTAGTCCGTCCACCACGAGGAAAACACGACACACACATAGCCACAGTTTATCCCCATTTTTTGCCCGAACAAATACCTTTAAGTTTTCATATTTTCTACGCACGGTAGATGACTGGAATAAATTGCCAGAAAGAATGCAAACGCCGCTATGCAAACCTGTGCAAACGCCGCTTTTTTAAATTAAATGTTGCTCATTCCAAGATGCAACCGTTGACTTTAAATAAAATGAAAGCAATTCCAGAAAACCATGAACTGGCATACCTGACGCATTCTGGAAGTTTATCGACCGAAACGAATCAATGCATTCTTCTAAGCACTGGAGCAGTTCATTATGTGGAAATGGATAATATAGATCTTTCACGTCTATTGAGAAAGCCTTCAGTCCTTTGTCAGTAGGCTTTAAAGACTTAATAACCGCCTCAGAGTCTTTTACCAGGAAAGGATTGTCAATAGTTAAAAGGTTAAGCTGTTCTTTTAAAAACAAGGCGACCTGTTTTTGCCAGGTCCCGTTCTCAGAAACTATAACCCGTAGTGGGCACTCAATCTTATGCGTCTTAGCGGCAAAAAGGATGTCAAGACTTAGCTTCTTTGATTTGTCAACACATTTAGCAACTTTTCTAGGCCAAGAAAGCTGCAAAGCCTTTTCGCTTTCAACTTAGCTTTTGCTATAGAAGAGCGGCTGGGTTTAAAAACAGAGTTTATAGCCATGGTGGCTTTGTCCTTAAACAAAAGGGAAGGCAAAACCGCAAAGCCACCTTCTTTGTCCGATGGTAAAAGAGCTAAAGAGTGGGCTTTCAGGAAGATACAACCATTCTAGTGGGCACTGCACTGCTAGGTGGCTTACAGCGTGTTAAAACGTCCACACCATCAGAAACACACCTGTTCATCTCGCTTTCCGGGGTGCGTCGAGCAACTTGTCGTACGAGTGTCAGTAGCTCTTGTGGCGTTTTTCGAGGTTCAACAGCAAACTTTGGTCCAAGTCCCAAGACATCATGAACTTTTTCAGGAAGTTCAACATCACCAACGTTGTGTACCCGGTTCTTCGGCAAGACTGGCTTCATTGAAGGGACAGCTCGTAGGCTAAGGAGTGTGTGTTGCCACATAAATTCCGTCGTGCTGTCAGCCAAGGCAGAGAACTCACGCCATTTCTTCTTGGCTGTAGAGGGCCTTTCTGAACGTTGTAGCTGCAGATAGAGGCTCTCGCGGCAAAGGCGAGCCTGGCGCAACCATTCTGAACGCAAAATCTTGCAAAGGCGAGCACCATGTCCAAGCGAAGGAGTGAAGCCAGCCCAAAGGAACGCCACCTCTGCAGGCAAGACCTTGACACGGATGCAGTAGGCGAAGGACCTAGCTTTGCAAACAGCCATGGCAATACGACCTATTAAAACATTGGGAGGAACAAAGGAGCAAGAAAAAGGGCCGTTGGACTAGAAATTAAGTTGTGAAGCGTGGAAGCTTCCGTAGTTACGAAGTAACTACTTCAAGGTTGCGCTGTTCCTGCATTCAGTTATGTCCTACCAACTTGCCCAAGCTTCCACGCTTCATAACTCTCATAATCATATGGTGGTTTTGGGACGTCAAACTGCACATATCATCAACATACTCACATACACACACATACATACATACATATAAATATATACATACATGCACATATACACCATTATACAGTCGAGTGCATAACTTTAGAGACCACGGGAGCGCGTGCCGAGGCGCGTCGCTGCGCGTTCTGGCGGCTGCAAGGCTCTGCCCGGGAGGGCGTACTGCGCACGCTCGTCCTATATCACCCGGCAGCCGGCCCTTTCGCTCGTTTCAACGGCGCGCATCTTGAAACGATGCGGACGGCGCAAGGTGCCACTTCTGCAGTCGCTGTGCAAGCACCGGTACTCCCGAGCGTTAATATAGCAGCGAAAATGCCTCTAATGTAATAGCATGGCTCGAGTGCGCCATTCAATATGCTGTCTTCCTTGATGCAGCGCGAAAAACATGCAGTTTCTCAGCTTTTCTCAAACGGAGTTGCTTGATATGCTCATCCTGCAGTGATGAATTTTGTGCTCTGTCTCGGAGACGTCATGCCAGCTCCATTTTTTGGTGCGGATATCGCGCGTGCAGTGGTATGCAGTAAACCACTGAATGCCGCGCGTCCAGAATGAATGGCCAGAAAACGCGATACAAAAGCAGTTTATTCTTATAAGCCAGAAAAAAAAACGATAGCAATAACTGCTATCCAAGAAAGATCACTACTTTCAATATTTAATCAAACGCCCATCGGCGGCAATCACTTGCACCACACGAGATGGCATCGAATTGTAAAGTGCGGCCACGATCTCGGGCGTGAACGAAGTGCTTCCCACTCCTCCTGTATGGCCGCAAATAGGGTCTCCTTCGTTGAACTTCCAAGATTCCGCGCTGCAAGTCGGTGTTTACGAGACCCCAGACGTTTTCAATGGGGTTCAGGTCCGCTCCCACAGTAAGCCATTCTAATGTGCGAACAGCAAAGCTCTCAAGCAAAGATTTCACACTGCGAGCAGTGTGAATCGGACTCCTGTCATGCTGGTACACGAAACAACCATCCTTGAACGGCATATTCAACACAAGGAAGCAATTCTCTCTCTATTATAAGAGAGTACTATAATATAGTATAATATAAGAGAGCCCCCGCCACGGTGGTCTAGTGGCTAAGGTACTCGGCTACTGACCCGCAGGTCACGGGATCAAATCCCGGCTGTTGCGGCTGCATTTCCGATGGAGGCGGAAATGTTGTAGGCCCGTGTACTCAGATTTGGGTGCACGTTAAAGAACCCCAGGTGGTCGAAATTTCCGGAGCCCTCCACTACGGCGTCTCTCATAATCATATGGTGGTTTTGGGACGTTAAACCCCACAAATCAATCAATCAATCAAAAAATTATAAGAGAGTATATTATTAGAGAGTATAATATAAGAGAGTATTATAAGAGAATTCCCATCGATAAGAACCAGTGGTCCAAGTCCTTCCCTGGTCATGGCGGCCCAAACACTCACAGAGCATCGGCCACTGGCAAAGACCGACTGCGTGTACTGTGGTGAATACTTGGCGAGGAAGGAAATGCTGGATTGGTTACACAGATTTATAAGAACGACAATGGCACATAGTCACTTTAGCCCCGAACAATTTCGTCTTACTTGAAGACCCATATAATGAAATTTTAATTATGCGAGATTGCCAAGACAGTGCAAAATATTCGGCATGTTGGTAATGCACCCTCAGTGCGTTCCAGAAGGCCTCGCAAACTCAACAGTATTTTTCTAAGGTAATGAGGTACAATATACAAGTACTGGCTAAGGTGCTTAAGTTTGGCGAGCTGCTCACGATAAGAAGTAACACAGCTTAAAGAGAATCAAAGCTAAGCAACGTTCTACAGCAAGTTCGAAGACAATAAAGTGCTGGGTTTTACTTGCCTTAACCACAACGTGATTAAGGCGCACTGTAGTGGGTGACCTGCCATTAATTTTTACCAGCTGCGGTTACTTACCCTGTGCACTACTCTTTCTACACATTCAATGTTAAATAGTACAAGGATGACTTTAATGTAGAAGACAAATCACAAATGTTACCTCGAGTTCTTTGGACGCCATACTCGCCGTTCCTGATTCCAGTGACTTGAAAACGTTGATTCATCGCTGTGCACGTCTTCTCCCCACTCTTCTGATCCCCATGTCTGCACAGAACGCGCAAACTGCAGTCACATAAGTCTTCGCCTGTCCGTGATGTGGGGCTTCTGGGCCGCGACGCAGTTGGCAAGCCCTGCTTCTGCCAACCTCTTACGAATAGTCCAGACTAACGCGTTGAGGTGCAATGCATATTATATGCCTTTCGCTGTTATATGGGGATCAGCTACTACGGCGGCGATAATTAGCCTGTCCACTTCGTCATCTGTGCATCTTGACCTTCCAGCACGGTCTCTGTCACTGATCTCCCCTGTTTGTCGGTACGCTTGGATGGCACGACTCACCGCATTTCTTGACCTTTGAAGGAGCCGGCAGATGACCCGCTGAGAAATGCCTTGGATGCTTAACTCTACGATGCGTCTTCTTCCATCAGCTGGTACTCGTGGCGACATTGCTGAAGACGAATGTGGGGGCCTTGACACCCCCGATCTTATATTCTTTCGAGAATAGCACTGTCCAGTTGCTGTCTAATTGCTGGACTGTGCCGCGATATGCTGTCATTCAACATTTGCTGTACGAGATAATTTCTTATCGTCACCAAGCCCGAAAGACCACGAAACAAGGCAAAGAATTGTTGACAATAATGACAGAATGGTACTGTGCCTGCGTCGAAAGCACGCGTGAACCTTCTGAGTGCCCAATGTTTCTGAGAGACTTAAAATGAAGAATCGCATTTCAATGCAGTGAGTAATGTGTACAAAAGGAGCGGTGTGCCGCCATGCGAGGTTTTCGGTCGAACAGCTTAAGGAATTAACTTTTGTTTCCTTTTGGGGCCTCCAACATTTGAGCACTTCGAACTGAAATGTGCTCGCCTGTAATTCACTGCAGTATTTTACAAAACAACGTGACCAGAATACCAGAATACACACTGATGCTCGAGCAACAGATGTTAATGGAGGCAGTCTCAATTCCCGACTACTTCGCGTTCGAGAATGTTCCGTGCATATGTGATGGGCAGAGTTCTATTGAAATACTGAAAGCGGTGACGCCCCTTTCAACCTTCGTGATTTTTTCTGGTTTCCAGGAAAAACATTCCCAGATACCCCCAAATATGAAAAGACTCGAAAGTGAAAAGCTATGACATCTCTTGCACGTCTCAATTCGCATTATTTCACGCTTACTTGTCTTAATCTACTATAATGCATCCAATTATTGGGTTAACTTCAATCGGGGTTTATGGTTCGAGTAGTAGAAAATAACAAGTGAATATCTGAAATTCGAATCCTAGAAACTCTTGGGTCGAGGATCGACTCCTACCAATAATAGGTGCGGGCTCTCGACGTGACAGCACCACGATATAAATAGAGAAATAGATTCTATTATATAAATATGACATAGAGGTCCACCAAAGTAACGCCTTGGGAATGTTTGCTCATTCGGGGTTCTTTAACATCCATTCAGTATACTAGTTTCAAGTATCTCTTCTCTATCGAAATACGGCATGCGCGACTAGACTAGAAGATGCGTCTTTCGGGTCAGCAGCCGAGCATCAAAACCACTGCACCACCGCAGCAGCCTTAATAAAGGATTTATCCTTAATAAACCGAGTTTGTTTTCATCTTTCTTCCTCGGCTCTTTTCTGCATCTGTTGGACGTTCGGTGGTTTGATGCATGTTCATAGACACATGATATTTGGGCCGAGTCTTACTACGTGCGTTAGTTCGGCGAAAGAGAGCGCAAAAGGCAACACTGCTGACTGAGCTTATTGATTGCCTAACTCGACATTCAAAATGTGATCACGCCATGGATCACCTAGGAGTAACGTGCACTATGTGCAGCATGCCGAAACCTGCAAATGATGTGCTGTCGTCACATGAGCGCTCGGCTTTTTTCATTGTCTTCACAGCGACTACGGAAGTGACACTTTGCACCGTCCGCATCGTTTCGAGATGCGCGCCGTTGAAACGAGCAAAAGGGCAGGCTGCCGGGTGATATTGGGCGAGCGTGCCCAGTACGCGCTCCCGGACAGAGCCGTGCAGCTGCCAGAAGGCGCAGTGGCGCACCTCGGCACGCGCTTTCGTGGTCTCTAAAATTAAGCACTCGACTGTACATACATACACTGAGGTGTATATATTAATATGAACGGCTATAAAACAACAAATCTTATACAATCATTCTGAATATACAGGTAGTAACTTACGAGAGAAATCCACCAGCACTGTTATGTCTGAACTCGGTGTTTCTCGAACCATCTCAGAAAAGCTGGATGCATAGTTTCTGCTGCTGCACACTTAGAAGCAGTTTTTATAAGAAACACAAGTATTTAGCCCTTGACAATGTCATGCTAAACAAAAGGGCTGTGCATCAACATTTCGTACATGTCTGCAATATCACTCTATTTACATAGCTTGGCTCATTCACAACACACTAACAAAGCATGTTAGGACACTTGGGCTGAAAACCAGCATAGCGCAAAGAAATTCTAGACAATACATGAATAATAGAATTTTAAGCTACTGAGCTCCTTGATGCAAACAGTGTTTATATTGACAGCTATAGACCGCATTTCGTTTCCCGAAAACACTCCTCAAAGAGACTTCAAAGTTTGCCCATCCACACAGTTGCCAGTATAACTGTCAGTTTAAGTGCACGAATAAACAGAAAGGAAGAGAGGACAAGCGCTTTCTCACAACTAAACGATTTATTAAAAAGAGAAGAATATATAAACACGCAATCAAAAAACAACAGATGCGTGTGCAGGCGAAAAGTACACCCGTGGCACCTCGAAAACACAGGGTAAAGAAGAAAGATTATCTCGGCACATAATCTAGAAAAGCGAACTCTTTATCGTGTAGCAAAACCGAAGGCTGGCTGGCGCATTGTTTTCCTCTTTTTAGTGTGTGAAAGGCTTCTGTCAACTCACAAGTTAATTGATTGTTAGAACAAAAAACCACTTCAGTATCCTGAAAAAGAGGATAAATAACAACCACACTCTCTGCAATGAGCCGCGAGATGTGATGCACCCAAGGATTTCAATGAAGGATCGTGCTCTTTAAGACGAACATTGGCGCACCTTCCCGGCTGACCTATGTACACAGTTTGCCACAGCTATTAGGAGTCATGTAAAGAATGCCCATTGCGCAGTCCACGAACTTTTTGCTGTGTTTCATGCGACATTGCTGAAACTCTCCGCGCATGCGCGAAAAAATAGACTGCAGTTGACTTTTGGTGGAGAAAAGCACATGGACATTAGATAGATAGATATGTGGGGTTTCATGTCCCAAAACCACCATTTGATTATGAGAGACGCCGTAGTGGAGGGCTCCGGAAATTTTGACCACCTGGGGTTCTTTAACGTGCACCCAAATCTGAGTACACGGGCCTACAACATTTCCGCCTCCATCAGAAATGCAGCCGCCACAGCCGGGATTCGAACCCGCGACCTTCGGGTCTGCAGCCGAGTACCTTAGCCACTCGACCACCGTGACGGGGCAAGCACATGGACATTATATCTAATAGCGAGTTGCTCAAGTTCATGCGATGTCTTATGAAGGTAAAGAATCACTGCTATCCTCCTACCTTTTCTACTCTCATCACGACGCCCCGAGTGGTTCCTTTCAAATTTTAGTTTCTTAATCATGTTGTTACACACGGACGTGATGACATCATTGGGATACCCTGCTTGTACTAGTTTATTTACTTGACCATCAAAGCCTATCTTCATTCTGTGTCTGCAGGACTTTCCAGAGCAAAACCCAAACTCGTAGTAACAATACTTCTGTTCACTAGCTGAGAGTGGCTCCCCCTTTATTTGAGGAGAGGCTTTACGGATCTAGGACAATAGTACCAGCAAACATGCTGGGTTTCGAAGACCAAGTTAAAATCTAGAAAGTGCCGTTGCTTTAGCTCCGGTAATTCAAAATAATAGTTTAATTTCTTGCCTGTTTCGATAAATATCTTGAAAATATTCACATCTCGCGCAAAATCTAAAATTACCGGCAAAGCTGTGACTTTTTTTGCGTTCACACACACACACACACACACACACACATATATATATATATATATATATATATATATATATATATATATATATATATATATATATATATATAAACGCAAAAAAGTCACAGCTTTGCCGCTAAGGCGAAGCCATGGGCACGATAGGAACATATCGCAAACTCACGCGCAGAATGGCAACCACATCAAAACTTGGCCCGCGTTCAGTCTCACACACAAATGACGCACGAAACGTACTCATAGGTACATATGAACGCGAATAAGCATCTCAGTTGTTACTTCGCTGTGTCTGAAAAGCGCGCCCTTTTCGCAAACAAAGACGTAGCACCCAATGCAGGGACCTCTGTGCGCCCTGTAACTACAAAAGAATTGTTCCGGTGAAAGCCCAAGTTGTACGATTGGCCCCACCACGAGATAAGCAAGCGCAAGCGTGTGAGTCCACCCTGGCCCCTATCCACAGGGGAAAGTACGCGTGGGAAATGAGAGCGCGCACCGCTTCGACTGGACGCTGTGGCGACGTGTGCTCATTACATCATATCGTGGCTTAACGGTTGCCGATTTGCTGCCAATTACAGATTCCAAATGCGCACATCCCACGTCTCTTCTTAAGTGATCTAAAACGACTCTTGTCTGACGCCGCGTGCAATGGTATTGGGAGTTGTCTCACTAACCATATCAGGTAAGAGTTATCACTTATCTTGCTCTTGGTGCACTATGCACTAACTATTGCCCTCAAGAGCAAATATTTGATCCTGCTGTGTCAGACAAACTAGTAATAGTATCTGCGTGTCCTTCCCTGAATTTATAGAAAGGCAATATAGTGGGTGTTATGAAGCCACAACAATGATTATTTATTAACTAATTTATTCTTTCTTTGTAGGTTCATCTTCAGCAGAAGGTTTTGCAGAAAGAGCGTTCCAGCAACAATAACATATGAGCTACACGAAGTGAAAAAGAGCTTGGCAACTCAGTCTTACGATACTAAACATATTGTTTGTAGAACATAACATGTTGTCTAAACGTTACTTGACCATTTCAAAAAAGAAACCCGTAGCATATTAATGGCAACAAACGCAAAATACGTAGATACATTGCTGATTATGGTAGGGAAATCTAGCAAAATACATAAATATTCTGCCGTGGCATTAAATGCACATAATTGAAGGTAAACAAAATATAAATGACGTGTAGCTCTGACAAGTTTATTCAGTAGTTTTTTATTGATTCGCAGTATGAAAGCCTAACAAAGTTTGCTAAGCCATGGGCAGCTCGGTTTGTTGGTTGAACGTGGTGAACAGCAACAAAAGCTACCACCTGTTTCTTTAGTTAACCTTTGTAGTGGGATAAGACAGGCCTAAAAGCATGAAGTCATTAACCTCTTTTATTCGCATTGCACTTTCAAAAAGAGTATTACAAGTAAAATGCATGCTGAAGCACTATATTGACAGTTGAGGCGGCTGGCGTTGTTTCTTAATTAGAAACTCGTTTTTTCGAAGCATAGCTTGGTATACTAACTAGTAAGTATGCTCAGTCAAACTCATTCAAAAGGGATTAGTCAGTATGAGTGCCTGAATAGTAAGTAGACACGGGTATGAGCGTGAGCGAGTACTCACAAGTGGGAATAGCCATGGAGGGAATTCAATCAAATTTATTTTCAAACTGTAATATAGAAACGACTACAATGAAAACCTGTCTTCAGAACCATCAATATTCCGAAATTGGATCACAAGCAGACTAAACAGCTATAATCAGGGCACTGTGTAAGCACTGGTATACACCGAAATGAGCTTGCTGAGAATCTTATGCAATAATACTATATGTTTATCATATACTTCAACAATTTGGTGCAATGAACTATGAAGTTCAACCTTATAGCATGATGCAATTGTAGCGGCGTTGAACATGGCCTTTAGTCTTCCATGTATTACAGATTAAAGCGACACTAAAGGCGACTATTACTCGACGTTGATTGTTGAAATTGCAGTCGAGAAGCCTTCTAGTGTTACGTTTGTGCCAAGGAAATGCTTATTTAAAAAATCACATTTTACTTGTCCACATTGGGTTAGCGCCTTTTATATCACCCATCTCCAGCGGAACGCTTCACGTCACTATTGCCATGTAGAATTTTGTCCAGCTATAGTACATGGCCGCCGACTATAGTAGCAGCAAAATGAAAGCAGTGGGAGCCACAGGAGCAACAACGGTCATGAACAATTTCCTGCCATTTGCATCGAGATGGAACATAATGTGGTTCAACCAGACCCTGCTATATGGTACGACCTGTCTGGTTCAACCCGGCGAAAATATAAATTGTAAACCACAGGTGCCATTGCCCATAGTAACCTGCGGTGGTTCTTTTTTCGTGAATCAAACAGAAACCAACAACCAGAATTTTATTACGTCCCTTGATACACAGAAGTTTCTTCATTTTGTGCAGTTAGTTTGATTACTAGTCATTATATGTAAGTGATACGTTTGACGTAATCGGGATCATTTCGCGATTTTGTTATCGCAGCACATATGCTCGTTTGCACTTAATTTGATTTCTTGGTAAGTAGGGCACTGCTGTTGATAATAATCTTCTTTTAGACGCTGACATTCAATGACCTCTCACTCTCACATAAATTGATACTTGACTTTAGTGTCCCTTTACACCTGAATGTGTGTGATGATGGACTATGTGGTATCACTTCTCTCCTAATTTTTAATTTTAATATTGCATGCATTCGCACTTTCACATTTGTTTACGGCACTTGGGCAATGTTTCTTCAGAGGAGGTGCTAACACCAGTGTCTATTTGTTTTAACTGTTACTTCCTCTCGCTAAACCCTTACTGTCGCACGTTTTTTAGAGGAGGTGCTAACACGAGTATTTATTTGTTTTAATTGTTACTGCGTTTTGCTAAACCCTTACTGTTGCAGAGACAGATCTTCAGGTATCGCAACAATCCTAATGATGTCAATCATTTTAATTTTTACCCTGACAAAGGCGAGCTGAGCTCATCTACGCACTTTGTACCACTTTCACCAAGAACAACTCGGGCTCATCCACATTGAAAGAACTGTTTGGGCACCACGATTTGAGCTACTCTGAATATTTTATGGCAGTTTCTGTCGTTTGAGCTGGCAGGTCACTAAAACAATTCAAAATGCACTCGAAGCATGCCTTTTGATAAAGATAAGACTGAATTCTGGCAACTGCAAATAAAAACAGGGACCGCTCTGTTTAGAAAAATAGGAAAAGAAGATAATACAAATTCTCAGGGCTTTGTGCAATGATGAAATTCACTTCTGCTACGAGTGTGGCTCAGACTACACAGATTGGCCTTTTTTCTCAATTATGTGAATAAGACTATCTGTAATTTTTAACGTCTACTGGCAGTGGACGCTGGTAGATGTGGACGAGCCCCCCACAGCCTTTAATCGCTAGCTTGCTTGTACCTGCGCAATAATAAAGACGATAATCTTTCTTGGGAACCTTCGACGGAAAAATTTTGGTCTGTCAGTCTGTCTGTATGTTTGTCTGTTTGTCGGTCCTTAAGGTACCCCAAACGATACTCGAAAGGGCGGACCCCGTCCGTAGCACCCACCAATAATGCAGAAGTTTTAGTGTTCATACTTGTGCCATCGCCAATTCGAAAGCAATTATTGCTCATATTTGAGGCACTTTAACAACACGTCGATATTTTCTACGTGTAGCTTTACACTAGAGAAGGCGCACATAAGTAATTGTAAGGACCGTAGCATTTATCACGCTGTGCTGAAAGTGCAACATGATGCTCTAAAAGGCAAGTGTTTCCAATGTTTTGCTAACACGACACGGTGGCGGCACCTATGCGTCGCCTTGCGTTCTACACCGTATCGCTTCCAAGATGGGCGCGCACGCCACATGCTTCATTTTGCAAGATAACTGCCCGATAGCGCTCATGTCTCACGTGTGACGTGACTCGATGCGCTTGTTCGCCTCCGCTGCACGCTCAAGGCACTTGGACGCAGCACCTCCAGAATACCATTTACCAATTGTCTTGCGCAGAACATCAAATAAACGTTTTGTTCACTCTCTAGACGCTATACTATCGTCTTTAGATGACATTTGCAGTGTAACATGCAGATACGGGGCCAATTTTTTATATCAGCTGGAGAATTTCTGCACTGAAGACTGTAGACATTAAGGCACGTTTTGTGGTGCAGTGCAATGAAACGAATCATCTCCATTTTCACAAAAAAATTTGCTTGCTTTATAAAGACTTGTGGAATCAAATATGGAAGTGAGCAAAAATACATATTTTTGTGTCGCTTCTGGCAAGAAGCGTTGTTGGAAAGGAGGGTTATACCGATTGCAAGCTACATCAAGATAGCACAGTACATAACAAAACACCTAACTAGTCCTGGGATGTACACTGACTCATTTATTAAAACTTGAAACATTGTTTGCTATAATAAAATTTTCAACTGTACTCAGTCAGTGTAACAGGGTTTTCTTGGTAGCTTAGCCGGCAAAGTGTCAGGCTTCTGAGCGTGATGACATGGGTTGTTTCCCTGGTGAGGGTGGCTGAATTTCGATGAGGGCATAGAGCAAGAGCAACAGTATACTATTGTGTGGAGTATGAAAGAGAACACGAGTGGATCAACAAAGAAATGGCTGTCGCCGCACTTTGGTTCATTATCCCACTTTAACCTCACAAGTAGCCACTGATACCATCAGCTGCTGTTTTGTATCACCAAGGTGGCAGCGGCAACGCCTAATGAAACTATGGCGCCCTTTGGTAAATACAACGAACATAGCGCGCACTAGAAGAAAATAAAGGCGAGGGATAGTGCGTGCACGAGGATCCTGGGGCTTTTTGTCTGGAATAAACGGCAGCGTTTAGACACACTGCTCAATCTCTCCAGGCGTACTTGTCCTGAAAAACCGGTTCATCTACGAACGAAATCTTCCAATTTCACATTGGGGCCGAAACCCGACCCACTTTTCAAGGAGGACCATGGAATGCTTGTGAAACATGAGAGCAGCTCGATGGCCACACAACCCCTAAATCATCAATGAAGTGTACGAGCTTCTAATCTCTATTGAGTTCAACCTGGCGGGGCTTCGCAGCAGTCTTCAGCGCTTGCAGAAAAGCGCGACGAGCTCGCCAAGGCTGATGAAGCACTGTACGCTTAGATGACTAATTACTAAGTGCTGGCGGACATGGACTATGTGCTAGAGTACGTGGACCGAGTGGCGAAGAGCGTTGGCCTTCGACATCGTATACTGGAGCTAGTTGTCCAGGCTTCAGGGCAAGCCACGTCTAATTTTGAGTTGCCAATCAACCCTTCTCTGCCGCGCCAAGCAGCCCCGGCAGATCTTTCCGTCGGCCCCGAAACAAGTCTTCCGATGCTGGCTTTCGCTTGTCTGCAGATTTGCAGGATAATCATGTGGTAGCTGTCAAACGTCTTCGCTAGCTGGAAAAGGAAATCCAGTGAGCCTAGATTTATAAAGCAAGTCGGAAAAATCTCTGACCAACAGCAACATTTGGGGGCGAAGGCCAGTTTGGTTGGAAAAATGCAATGAATGTCCAGCGCACTCCATCACTAATCCGAGTGTTCTAAAACATGGCGTAAAAAAGATTCGGAAGTAGGCCCCATAACCCAAACGCAATGATTCTGAATTGAAATATTCTAGGCAGAACAATACCTAACAAGGCTTCAACAAGTCTAGATGTGCGACGCTTTATTGCCGCATAGGATGAACTGCTGCGATTTTCAACGAGGCTCCAGAATGACGCGTACGACGAGAACATCAAACACCCTATTCTACTTCCCAGTGACCACATCGTCACCTAACCACTGCACCGTGGAGAGTGATCCGACCTTAAAATCCTACATCACACTCTTTACTTGTGCGCTGGTAAGTGCAATTCATATAGATATTGCCTTGAAATCAACGACGAAAGTTTCTTGGAAGCTTCTCGGCGTTTCATTCCTTGTCGTGTATTTTCCTCGGGGATCGACTGTTACAACGCTCTGTCCTTTGAACGTGCTTCTCGTGAACTCCGTGCGTGCATGTCATCCAAATTAGCAGACATTCAAATGGTCAGGTACCTTAACGCCATTTCTTGTTTTCTAGAAATATGCCCACAGCAATTCGTGGTGGGCTTGGAGTGTTAAAAACAGTGAACATAGCACGCGCTAGAAGAATATAAAACGAGAGATGGTGCGTGGCACGAGGATCTTGGGGCTTTTTCGCTGGAATAAGCGGCAGTGTCCAGATGCACTGCTCGATCTCTCTGGACGCATTTGTCCTGTAAACCCGGTTCATCTACAAAGAAAGTTTTCGCATTTACACGCTTTCCGATGTTTCCATCCGCCGCTGCCATGAATTAGGCAACAGTGTGTTCGAGGCTATTTGCCACCCACATCTGTGTTCTCTGG
Source organism: Rhipicephalus microplus (assembly GCF_043290135.1). Classification (NCBI taxonomy): domain Eukaryota; kingdom Metazoa; phylum Arthropoda; class Arachnida; order Ixodida; family Ixodidae; genus Rhipicephalus; species Rhipicephalus microplus. The sequence goes on along the minus strand of NC_134710.1, from coordinate 486,537,838 downwards.
AATAGCACACACAACAGTACCTATTTTAGGTTATTGTTAAAGAACACAAGAAGAATAGTCCACACTATCCCTTTCATCATCATCATCATCATCAGCCTGACTACGTCCACTGCAGGACAAGGGACTCTCCTATGTTCCACCAGTGAGCTCGGTTCTGTGCTTGCTGCTGCCAATTTATACCCGCAAACTTCCTAATCTCATCTGCCCGCCTAACCTTCTGTCTTCACCTAAGCAGCTTGCCTTCTCTAGAAATTCAGTTAGTTACCCTTAATGGCCAGCGGTTATGCTGTCTACACGCTACATGCCCGGCCCATGTTCATTTCCTCTTCTCTATGCCAAATAGGATATTCTTAACCTCGGTTTGTTCCCTAATCCACTCAGCTCTCTTCTTGTCTTTTAAGGTTACCCCTACAATTTTCCTTTGCAATGCTCACTGCGTCATCCTCAATTTAAGCTGAAACCTCTTTGTAAGTCTCGAGGCTTTTTCTGCATAGCCAAGTACCAGCAAGATGCAGCTGTTATATACCTTCCCCTTGAGGGATAGCGGCAAACTACCTGTCACGATTTGAGAGCATTGTCAAATGGGCTCTACCCCATTCCAATTCCTCTATTTAATTTAGTCTCGTGGTTCGGCTCCTTGGTTATTACTTGTCCTAAGCAGACTATTCCTTCACAGTACGTTATAACCATACTGCGGCTTTTTCAAAAATGTCTCAGATATGTTGGTTTACTAGGCTCATATTTGTTCAACAAAGGTTTCATTTATACTATACAAATGCGGCTGATGTATTATTTACAATTAGAACATAATAAAACTATACACTTTCTATGAAATGATTATCTGGATTGGTCTCCCATATGACTAAGAATACGACCACACCGTTTCCTGTTCTCAAAACAAGGGTGCACCAAGTAGCCCAGCTATTCAAATGACTTAACCAGATCCTTAGACACACACACCTTTTTACCAGAACACAAACATATGCAAATCTTCACATTCAACACGAGGTATGTTTTCACTAGTCGTCTGCACTCACAAATGCCTGTACTAAAAACTCACACAATCAGGTGCCTATAAGAACGGAGATGTTACGATTCTTTAGTGTGGAAAATGTTCCAGTCTGAACACAAAACCATACGTGGCATATCGTCCAGTTTAAACTGACACCCACGTATCAAAAATGGAAGCAACCACGAGTGAAATCAAAATACCTCTTATAGAAGTGAATAGACCTGCCAGCACGCACAAATGAAGCTCCTTTGTAGTTGCACCTCACCTAAAGATACACTTGAAGAAGCCCACAAATATCTAATTTTTCTAAGGTATAGTACGTGAGCGAAGCATATAAATCCAGCTTTTACAGCTTGGCCAAAAAGAACACATGACTGATTGCCTGCATGGTTTAATATTTAACACAAGCGCACTGCACAATGCACAACAGAGAAAACAGCACCTAGAGCAGTTGCAACACACTGCAGGTATTAGTCAAAGGACTCTATCGATCCATCAAAATATATACCATCACCACAGACAAACAAACAGCAAAGTAGCTCATGAACAATAACACATGCATGGCAGTGATGAAGAGGCAATAAAATCTGTGCACTTCACTATGTACCCTGGACACCTATCCGACAAAAATAGCATAAGCCGAACGCAGCAACCCAATACGTTTCACGTTTGTGTTCAATGATCATGTGTCATATGCAGATTATACCTACATGGTATAATCTGCATATGAGAATCTAGCACTTGAGGAATGAACAATGGCATGAAACACATGCAATCTGCAGCACCTGACACTTTCGTACAAAGCACACTTCGTGCCTTTTCATGAGTGAAATTACATCCAAAGCTTACCACTGCCTTGCTGTCTTTCGATGAATAAGTGCACAAATGCTGATTACTCTCGTAGTGAATTCACAATAACATCTATATAACCTTATTTTATGCAAATGGCGACTAGTCTTCCACTCGTGCTCAGTCGCCTCGTGTGTGACACGTTTCACATCTATCACACCTGAAGACATTTATTGGCAGAGCCGTTCTCGCAGCCTATCAGCGACAGCGCGAAATAGGTCATGTGAATATTTGGTTGGCACGAGTAGTTTTAAGACACAGCATCCAGCACTATGTCCAAACGAAATTGGTAATTAAAAAAAGTACGAAATGTACGTAAGAAACTGTGGGAAAGTGTCAAACCGAATCGCGATAGAAAGGAGAAAGTTGCATTAGCATTTACCAAATTATACATAAACGACAAAGCCTCTGTCTGGGACAGCGATAAAATTGAACGAGTATCACTACAAAAAAACGACGCCATGAACAGGAGCCGCCCAATGACACGGCTCCGTGCATTGGCAATAGGGTCATCACACTAGGCAAGAGTAAACACCAAACGAACCATTCCATACCCTTTAACAAACACGGCGCACAAAATAACATAAACATTTGCAAGGAACGACAGCTGCGAATCATCAATTTAAATGCACGAAGTGTCAATAACAAAACAGAACAGTTCGAAACTCTGTTACTTCAACATGACCCTCACATTGCGGTAGTCACTGAAACCTGGTTGCGCAGTGATGTAAGTGACGACCACGCTTTCCCCCCTGGTTACAATATATACCGGAAAGATAGGGAATCTAGGGGGGGCGGGGTTGCCGTTTTGATCAAGAGATCAATAGAAGCCGTCTTTGTTGATAATCCTTTTGGGCTTGAGTGCGCATGTCTTAGATTGTCTTGTTGGGGCTTCAGTTTCATTCTTTATGCTCTTTATAGACCGCCGGATGCCGGAATTGATTATGTTGCCAAATTACGGGATCACATGCTCCAGTTCCAAAATAGCAAAATAATACTGATTGGTGACTTCAACTTCCCAGGAGTCAACTGGGAGTGGTTCCAGACAGACTATGAATCCAACAAACAAATACATATTTTGTTTGATATAATGCTTACTCACAACTTGATCCAATCAGTTAAAGAACCCACTCGTGTCAACGCTACATCCAGTTCTGTACTAGATCTTGTATTCGTTCACCGTGACTTTAGAGAGAGTACAGTAACAGTAGAAAAGGGCTTGTCAGATCATCATCTTGTTTGTACCTCTCTGCCATTGGGTCGGTCTGTCAGTACTGATAAATGTTCATCACGCTCTTTCAAGGATTATTCACAAGCTAACGATGAATGTATAATTGAGCATTTGGAATCTTCCCTTAATGATTTTGATGGGGACGACGTATGCGCCCTTTGGAATAAATTTAAAGAAATGTGCCAACACTGCGTACAAAATTTTGTGCCAAACAAGCGCAAACGAGTCTACAAACACACGCCTTGGGTAACCCGGAAGATAATTCACCTTAAGCGAAGAATTAAACGCTTAAAAAAAAGACATGTACAATCGCCCATTGTAGAAGAGATAAAGAATACTTTGGCACGTGAGGTTCGTGGCTCCAAAGACTATTATTTTAAAACATTGTTGCCTAATTTTATTAAAAATGACCCCAGTAAATTTTGGAATTATATTTCTGAAAAAAGAAGCCGGTGAAGGAAATTGTAGTGGGTGGTTCTGTTATTTCAGACCCGCAGGCAATTGCTCAGCATTTTAACCAGTACTTTCAAAGTGTATTCTCTGATTCTTGCGCATGTGTGTTGGCGCATACCGGAGTGTATCGTCCTAGTGATGTTGGCTTTATTTCTTACTCTGGTGTGTTATCTATGCTTTTGAACCTTAATACAAAAAAATCATGTGGTCCCGACAGCATTCCAAACATATTTCTTCGTCGCTATGCTGAGTCACTGGCTAAATTTCTTGTTGTTTTATTTCGTACTTCTTTAATGTATGGCGAGCTCCCCGAAGACTGGAAGATAGCTCTGGTTGTACCTATCTTTAAAAAGGGCGACCGCCTATGTTTTCAAAATTACCATCCAATATCACTAACATCTTCTTGTTGCCAACTAATGGAACACATTGTCGCCACTCGCATTCTTGAATACTTAAACGACCATAATATTCTAACAGGTTTCCAGCACGGGTTCAGGAAAGGGTACTCCACCGTCACACAGTTAGTTACAGTATTTCATTCGTTTGCACACACCTTAGACAACACCGGTCAAATAGATGCAATATTTCTAGACTTCAGTAAAGCATTCGATAAGGTACCACATGACAAATTAATTCTTAAGATTCGAAATATTGGCCTCCCCGAAATTCTGGTCACATGAGTTGCAAATTACTTGACAAACCGCAAACAACTGGTCATAATGAATGGAATAGGGTCCGGCTATCTTGATGTCACTTCGGGAGTTCCTCAGGGAAGTGTGCTGGGTCCTTTGCTTTTCATACTGTATATAAATGATATTGTTAATGAAATTACAACTGGTGTGCAAACTCGGTTGTTCGCGGATGATGCAGTCTTGTTTCGGGATGTTTCGTGCTGTGCTGATCAGTGTGAACTTAATACCCATCTTACTAATATACTTGAATGATGCAAGAACTGGGGAATGGTGCTGAACGCCGACAAAACACTGTATCTTCGCATAACACAAAAGAAAGTTCCGTACGACTATCAATACACACTAGGAACATCGCCATTGAAACAAGTCACCAGTCATAAATACCTCGGTGTCACACTAACCAGCAATCTCTCGTGGAATTTACACATTGACAATATTTGCTCATCTGCCTTTCGTAAGCTATGCTTCTTAAAACACAAACTCAGAAATTCCCCTTCTAACGTCAAGCTCCTCAGCTACTTTACTTTTATTAGACCTAAGCTCAAATATGCCTGTATAGTCTGGGACCCCTACACTTATCACAACATCCGTAAAATAGAAAGAATTCAGAGAAAAGCTGTAAGGTTTATTTACTCTAAATACTCACGTACTGATTCTCCCTCACAAATAATGCTTGCTAACAAAATCCCCAGCCTTGAATCCAGGAGAAAGTGCTTCCGTCTTGATTTTCTTTCTTCACTAAGTAAAGGTGCACTGTCCATTCACTCATCTCCGTTCTTGTCACCGTTACAAACAAGACCTACTAGGCGCCACAACCCGAATGCTTTCGCCCCATATTTTGCTGCTACTGACACCTTTTTTTCCGCGTATGATACAAGAGTGGAATGAATTACCCCCTGTATAAGTGCCTTGTTTGCTTGTATTGTTTGTATTTTTGCATTTTATCTTCTTGTGCCCCCCTGCTTGGACCTAACCAAGGTCTGCAGTATGTATTAAATAAAAAATAAAAATAAAAAAAAGTACTGAAAGAAGCCTCCGAGGAAACGGTTTGGTTAATACGGGTCAGCCTTGTTTGCAATTAAATAAAGGTTCATGGGAAAAGGTATGCCAATAATGAGCAAAGGAGCATAAGCCAATCTGCAAGGTACGGAAAAGCTCAGATTCGGGTGACCCGGCTGGCTTTTCTAACATGATTATGGCTAGCCTGTGAGTGCAACCTGCCGTGAATGTTTGACGCATGTTATTGTGACAGTTGTTCGTTAAAACACCTTATAATGATCTAAAAATTTTGGTTAGAGTTATAGTTTCATTTGTCTAATATACACGTAGTTTTTCGTTATGATGTGAATATTTATAGGCAATTGAGGATTTTTTCGTCAAATGACTATCGATCAGCCATCCTTTTGGTTGGGGATCATCAAGAAGTTGTTCGCATCATGACCTGCCTTATCTGATATTTTCTGTCTGTATTATTTCCACACATTAGACATAATGGCTACCTGAAGTTGTCACGACTCCATCGTTCTTGTGCATATCTAATACAACGTTGTATGAAAGCAGAGCGTGCAAAGTTCCACATTACCTTTAAAAAGAACCACTAGCGAGCTAAACAGCAAATTCAAGTTTGATGGAGTTCCCGTATCGAGATGCCTGATACACAATAAAGCTCCACTAAGAGCGTCCGTGTAGGGCACACTCCAGAGCAAATACACGCCGCAAATAACGCTTTTGCGTCTCGCCGCATGGAGAAACATCGCAGGCTAAAGGCTGGTGCACACCGGTGACGAGCACCGGTCGCGCGACCATTTGCGACTAGTCGCAAACAGTCGCGAACGGTAGCAAATGGGCGCAAAGCGACTGCTTTGGCTTGTCGCTTCCTGATTGATTTTTCAGTCGTGCGACTGCAGTCGCAAAGCGGCTGGAACCAATCAGCAATGCTCAATTTTGTTCTTTTGTTTTTTCATTGCGCTGGCTTCCTGCCGCCAGATACAAACTAGTGCGTTACCGTGGGTCTGTGGCACCATGGCCAGCACGGAATACTTGGTTTGAGATGGCGGGGCACCACAGCTCAAGCAAAGCATCGAATTTACGTGGCGGTATTCGTAAGAAGGTAAACACCATCAAAGTAAAGAGAAAATAAGTTGTGCACTATTTTTTCCCCGAAATCAGAACTGTTTTATTGTCTTGAACTTGATTTGTCACCGCCTTCAATGCAGCGCGTTTGGAACGCGTTTGTGCTTCATGCCTTGGCAACGACTTAAGGCACCACGTTCGAGACGCGTTATGCGAGACGCGTTAGACTGTGGCAAGTCAATTTAAATTCAAGGGCCGTTTCTGAACACGTACGACTTTCGAAAATACTCCTCGTCGTCTCAGCGCAGCTCGGGAGGCAGGCGGCTTGCATGGCCGGCCAACTCCCGTGATCGAAAGGACGGTCACACCCACTACCACTTTTTTTATGCATCCGTGATACCAGTGCTGACACCATGGCACAGCGCATTAGCACCATGACAATGTCTTGTTCTTCGCTTGAACCGAAGTTGACGCTGTTGAGAACGCTGTGCGAGAACGGACGAAAAGAATAAAAGCGGCGCACCCGGTTTGCTCCGCTCACTCAGCTGGCGGTGATCCGCGCTGGTCTCTAGAGTTCTCGCTGATAACAAGATCCGAACGTGACTCTCAGCTTTTGCAACTTCCGGTCGTTCGCAGGCAGCCCCTGCCGGTGTGAACATCAGTAGCTTTTTGGTCGCCAGTCGCAAATGGTCGCGCGACGGCTCCTAGTCGCCGGTGTGCACCAGCCTTTATACCCCGACCGGTATTTTGTGAGCAAACGTTTTCAACTGGGGACATCATCGAGCACTTATGACGCAACGTGGTCACCACAGCATATTGCTAGCAGCAAAGCGGCGCACATGCCGCAGAACATGTCGAATGATGATGATAAAGAGCCAATGAAGCTTATCGCCGCCGATTGTGCCATCACTCCCTCAGCGCAACTGTGGCAATGGCTTACGAGCTTCGAATTCACGTTATATAGGTTGTCTTAATCTGGCTGCCGCTTATGGTTCACTCCGAAAGGCCGGCTGACAGCCCTGCCAAACAGCTGCAGTTTCCAGAAGACTGCGGCGTTTCTATGGATCCGAGTGCCTGCGCCAACACACCTCCCAGGCCATTCGGGACATCGTCATCGTCAGAGACATTGTTCTTGTCAAGCAACAAAAGCGGCAACAGTGGACGTCAGTGGTTTAGTGGGCGTGTGGGCAGCAACACTGGGGCAATGGCTTACGAGCTTCGCTTTCACGTTATACAGGTTGGTGAAACCTATTCTTTATATGCCAAGAAGACAAGTAACCGTTGTTTACTGCTGCTTCCACGCCCACAGGTGTTGTACGTCTTGTCGCGAGTGTGTACTGACGCCTTTTTCTCGCTACTCTTGTGTTGCGGTGACGTTGAAGCAAAGCCGAGGCCACCAAAAAAGATCCCTGGGTCACTAGATGATGTCGAGAATAACACAGCTTCTTGTGATGCGCGTCATAAAGAAGTCATGGCAATGCTTTCTAAGATAAGTGCCCGCTGTGATTCATCTGCCGTTGAGCAGTCTGATTCGGCAAAGGAGATTGACGAGATTAAAGCCGGCCAGCAACTTGTGGCGACCAAATTATGCGAGATTGAAAGGCGGCTTTCGACGGTTGAATTGCGGACTAACTCGGTTGCTGACATTGAGAAGGAATTGCAGGTCACGAACGAAGCTATCGGCAGCATCACTCAAACAAATGACGCGTTGGTGTCCCGTCTAAACGACCTCGAGGACAGAGCCCGAAGGTGCAACTTAGTGTTTTTTGGTATGCCCGATGAAAATTTGACGTGGTAAGCTACTGAAGACGCACTTACCAAGTTGCTCCCCAGTAGCCTAGGCGCCGAGTTTGACTCGGATGCAGTAGAAAAGGCCCATCGTTTAGGTGGTCCATACACACACGAGAAAATTCGGTCAGCGATAGTAAAACTTGCAAGCCTTAAAACAAAAGAACGTGTGCTGGCACGTCGATCAAAGTCGAGAAGTCATAACGCCTCTGTATCGGAGGACTACCGTCAGGCTACAAGAACACCGCGAAATAATCTGCACAAGTTTTCAAAATCATCGCCTGGCCGATCCGCTTTTCAGCTTCGTTAGGACAAGGTCGTTGTAGACAACACAAACTATTCTTATGATGCTTCCGCGGGCATTGTTCGCGAGACTACTGCGCATTCTCGCAGTAATGGTAGTGGATTCCGCATCAAAAATGGGGCGCACTCGACTTCCGATCACCGCCATGACCTTCACGCACGTTAATTACTTGATACCGCACTATGTCACGTGCGCGGACATCTAGTGCCTCCTCTTAACAATCAGCAAGGGGAAGTGGCAGTATCGTATCACGTCCTATTCCAGTGCTCTACACGAACAACCGTAGTATAATCGGAAAGCGTGACGCTTTTCACGCTATTATCGATTCTTGTGAAGCCGACGTGATTGCTATTACCGAGACTTGGTTGAATGTTCATGTTTGAAATAACAAAGTTTTCACTATTTCCAAATCGTTGAACATTTACCGCCGCGATAGAGATGGAAGACAAGGTGGTGGTGCTTTGCTTGCCATTTCGAAGCGTTTTAAGTCCTTTCTTATAAACGTGACGTCTACATTGGATGTGATATGGTGCGAGGTGGTTGTGAATAATAAAACGCTTGTTCTTGGCGTCTGTTACCGCCCTCCACATTCAGACATTAGCTTTGTTCAGGAGTTTCACGATAACAATAATGAAACTACAATGCGGTACAGATCTTCTTCAATAACTATTCTCGGCGATTTCAACTATTTTACTATATTGTGGGCGTCATCGTTACCAGAAGTCGTACCATTTACTTCAAATGGCAAATGCTTTGTTGATATTTGCAACCTGTTTAATTGTACGCATATGGTGAATAACCCAACTCGCGTCACCAGTTCTTCATCGCACATTCTTGACTTGATTCTTACAACAATGCCCGAGAAAATTCATGCACTAAACTCACTTCCTGGTCTCGGAGATCACTGTCTGCTACATTTTTACATGCGCATGCGCAGCAGCACGCCAACTGCTACTAAGAAACGCAAGATTATCTATAACTACAATGCTGCAAACATTGAGGCAATAAACCATGAACTCTCTCTATTTTGTGACACTTATCTACGTGACTTTGATCATATAGAACCGTGCAGGAAAACTGGGATCTGTTAACAAAATCTACGAACTTACTCGCACCTTTGTTCCCTTAAAGTCTATACCTGAGAGTTCTTGCTCACCCCGGTACAATACATACTTAAAGCAACTTTCTAACAAAAAGAAATGCTTGTTTTGTGCTGCGAAACTGCAGAGTACGGAGGAACGCTTGCGCACCTACGAGAGGGCTGCGCGAGTTTACTCATCAGCAGTTTCGGATGCTAAGGCTAACTTTCTATTTAACAGTCTGCCATCAATGCTTGTTAGCAACCCTAGAAAGTTTTGGAAAAATAATACAAATACCAACGACAGTGAAATTGTTCTTGTTGACTCGGACGGCTCGGACGGCCTTCCCGTGTTTTTCGATATGTGTGCAGCACGTATGAATGAAAGTTTTGTCCGGAACTTTTCAGTATCGTCCACTTCTGCTACCGTCTCTTTACCAGCGCGCAACTATCCGTGAGCGTCTGTTATAGTGACTGAGGCCCATGAAATTGTGAAAGTAATTGAATCACTCAGAGTGTCCTGTACTTGTGATGATGACAATGTAAACGCAAGAATCTCTAAAGAAACTAAACATGCCTGATCTATGTTCCGGTGTAAAATATTCCAACTCTCTTTCAATGAAGGTGTGGTGCCACGCGTTTGGAAAGAGACAAAGGTGGTTCCGCTACACCAGTCAGGAAACAAGCATTCTGTCACTAATTACCGACCTATTTCACTTACTTCTATACCAAGCAACCTTTTAGAGCACATAATCATACTTAACTTGGTCACCTTTCTAGAATCAAATTCGTTCTTTAGGACGTCACAGCATCGATTTAGGAAGTAATTCTCGTGTGACAGCAGTTGCTTTGTTTTACCTATTCGTTACATATAATTCTAAATCGGAGTTCACTGGTCGACTGCATTTTTTTAGATTTTTCGAAGGCTTTTGACAAGATTAATCTTCACCTACTACTATATAAGCTTAGGACCCTTAATATTGATGGCAGCATTCTTGCTTGGATAGAGTTTTTCTTAATTAATCACTGACAACTCGTTGTTGCTAACAACTACAGCTCACCCTCTTCTCCCGTTGCTTCTGGTGTGCCCCAGGGTTCTGTGTTGGGCCCTTCACTATTCCTTATTGATATTAACGATTTACCCGATGATGTAACTTCTTCAATTCACCTTTTCGCAGATGACTGCGTTGTCTACCGAGAAATTTCATCTAACTCTGACGCTAGTTCTTTGCAAAGTGACAATAATAATATTGCCAGCTGGTGTAGAACTTGGCACATGGACCTCAACACTAACAAATGTAAAGTTTTACGTATCTCATGAACTACCAGACCCCCTGCTAACTACATCTTAAATGACGTTGATCTAGAGTCTGTAACTTCATATAAATACTTGGGGATTCATATAACAGCTGACTTGAACTGGAAGCATCATATTAACTATGTTATTAAGAATAGCAACCGTATGCAAGGGTACATACGACTCAACTTTAGCCGTGCCCCTCAAGCCGTGAAACTAACAATGTATAAAACACTAGTTCGTCGAAAACTCGAATATGCATGCTCCATTTGGGACCCTTTTCAATGGAACTTGACTCACTCGCTTGAATTTGTACAGAATAGCGCAGCACACTTCATTTTATCTAACTACCATCCCACTAGCAGTGTAACGTCAATGAAACACAGCCTTTCGCTAAGACCACTTGAATCACGTCGCAAAGCATCTCGTCTCATACTTTTTCACAAGATATTCAATCATCTACTTTTAAAAGCTCAGTTCATTACCACTCCATCCTATTACTCAGCCCGTATAGATCATCAACATAAGGTGCATGTCATTAGCTGCCGTACTAACATTTCCATCATTCCTTCGTCCCACGCACATCCAACGACTGGAACCACCTTCCCTCGGACATGATTTCCATTTCAAACCATGACTTGTTTTCTTCTACAATACAGAAGTGCTTACGTGATTACGCGTGAAGTGTATAATGTACATATATATTATTGTAGTCTGTTTCCCCCATGTTTCTGATGATACTTACACATACATTCAGTGTATTGCCTAACATCAAATTTTCATGTCTTGTAATCTTTATTATTTTGATGTTACTATGTTTGTTCTTGTTTATAGTTTATTATTTTTGTACCCCACTCCCCTCTGTGAAGCTATGTGTGATTGACGGTAAAATAAATGAAATCAAACGAAATGAAATGAACCGCGAACATAGAGCCCACACAAATAACCTACGCTGTTTGCGGTGGTCAACAACTTTTTACGTTATTGCACGATAAGTATGTGTCATTTGCAGGTGACACTTGCAGATGATGACATTCCGTTTTTCAAAGCAAAGGTATAGCAAGGCGAACAATGGCATGAAACACATGAGTTCGGAGGCCTCCGACCCTCACGTAAGCACATCTCTCCATAGCGTTCCCCTATGATCGCAGAGTGCAGGAAGCCGGCGCCAGCTTGCTGCCTTTCAAAGAATATATCCGTGGATGTTCAATAATTCTAGTAGTAAACGCGATAATGTCAAAATAGGCTTTTTTAACGTGGCTGTTGACCAGGCCTTGCCACTCGCTTCGCCGCTTCAGCCAAGCGCCATGTCACACGACCACCGGACGTCGTGACGTCGTGACCTTTCTTTTTCAGCCAATCAGAAATCTAGAGAGCATCCAGCTATGCTTCCTGCGACCAAAGCCAAAAAGTTGTCGCTGCATGTGACCGTGGCTGGCACAAAAAAAAAAAACGACGTGGAACCGGGCGTACCGTAGTTGGGCTTTAGGACACGCTGCCCATCCCCACCGCGTCGCACCGAAGCGGCCGCAACAGCAACTACGGCTGACACGCGCTCTCCCATAGAAAGCTGCTTAACGCGGCAGGCCAAACACTGCTATTTTATTGCAATAGCAATAATACGAACATTCTTGGCTGGATTTTGTCGCCGGCGTCACTGTCATTCACCGTATATGTATACGTATCCATATATATGAAAACGCAACAAAGAAACCTAATCCAGAAAAGGACTCTGGCGCACGAAATCAACCCCGACGTCTGAGGTGTCAGCGTGAGGCGTTCACCACTGAGCCACGAATAAGTACCTCTTTGAACGTTCAAACGGCAAGCTATTTATATCTACCACTTACTGCTGGTGATGGGCATCTCGGAGGAACTACTATCGTGTTTTAAGCATTACCAGCGGCCCCGCTACGGTGGTCTAGTGGCTAAGGTACTCGGCTGCTGACCCGCAGGTCAGGAGATCGAATCCCGGCTTTCGCGGCTGCATTTCTGGTGGAGGCGGAAATGTTGTAAGCCCGTGTACTCAGATTTGGGTGCACGTTAAAGGACCCCAGGAAGTCGAAATTTCCGGAGCCCTCCACTACCGCGTCTCTCATAATCATTTGGTGGTTTTTAGATGTTAAACTCCACGAATCAAAGCGTTACCAGTGACATGGCGCAATGAGCGCGCGTCGCCAGATCGTCACGGTGCGCTTTTATCTACCACGCGCGCTTTGAGGATGCGAGAGCATCCCCTCTCTCTACAGAGAGGGGACGCTCTCGCATGCACTCGCTTATTTCGCTGTGGGAACAATCGCAAACTTTCGGCTTTCACCGGAACAATTCTAGTTACCGGGCGCACATTTTTTACTGCCTTCGCTGCACAGTCTTCGCTTGCCATAAGGACGCGCTTTTCAGACACGACTACGTTACAATTGAGACGCTTATTCACGCGCTTATGTACCTATGAGTACGTTTCGTGCATTATTTGTGCGTAGAAAACACAGCGTACGTTTCAATCTGCTTGAAATTCTTCGCGTGACCTTCCCATTGGTTGCTATCGCATTCAACGATTCGCCTTTGCGGCAAAGCTGTGACTACCTTAGATGCGAAGCAACTTATGGCCAAATTCAATTTGGTGTGCGTAACCACCATGACTGCGCATGCGCAACAGCTGCCCCAGCAGTGCCGAAACGCATTGAATATGAAATTATAGTATTCCTGCTGTTTTCGCTGTTTTAATTTGTTTAGTTCTGTGCTTGTTTGTTGAACGTAATACTAGTTGTGTTTTCGTCTTCATTTTTCAGTCACTCTCCTCGATTGAGCCTAGAGTCTTGTTCATGGAGCCAGATTATGTTTTATCATCAATTATTATTTTGCCCGGTTTTTATCTATATATGATGTCTGCCTGTGGAGAATCAGGAGTTGGATATCTTCTCCAAAATTTTCTTCGTTTTCTTCGACAGGCACTGTTATACGAGTTCTTCTCTCTGTGTGGTTTATTCGGTCCCTCTCTATTAGCGTTCGCGTCTGAACTCGGATGTCGTTATTTTCTCGGCCATCTTCTCTGAAATTTTTATTTTTTTAACAAATGCTCGTTTGCTTTTTTAAATTGTCCTCACATTTACTTGTCAGCTTCGCTCTTTTTTGGTTTTTACAGTAAAGCATTCTTAAAAATAATGATCAAAACATTGTTACATCTTTTGCATAAGCATTTTATTTGATGAAATATTCCTAATCGAGTAAAGTAAAAGGGGAATATGTCATGCCCTATCAATGCATGGGATGTGTAATAATTTGCGGCAAAGTGATTCAGAACGAAATTTGCATTCTTAATATATGTTAACGTGAAGGTTTTTTTCCATCCTTTTCCACAATTTTTTCCAATCATCGTTCATTTTCCTCCTTAGTTTCTTTTACCCTACATGTTTTTCTTATTGAAATAAGTATCTGCTCCCCCTCTTTTTTTTGGATCTTTCGCGTATTCATCCGCTGATTTGTTCTTCATATTTCTATTGTATTTTTTATGATGAGCTAGTTTAGCGCCAATATTATGTGTTTATTATCTATATTGCTTTCTTATGTTACTGATGATGGGATTTGCGTTATCCTGGTTTTAGTGCTATCATTGCGGATTTACCATTTGTGAATAATTGGCATTCAGCCTGAGCCTGCAGAGATACTATGTGTTCTATCACTTTCTCGAAAGCGATAATATCTGCTTTGTAGTTGCAACTATATTCGAAAAGTGTATATTTTTAATCTTCTGTCTTTGTTCAGCATTTTAAATGGCGCTCTGTTTTTTAGTATTAGTTATAGGTTCGTGCATATTTAGTTATTTAGTTGTTCCACTGTTGTTCCAAAAGGTATAGGAACCTTGTTTGCTGGGTGATCCTGCGAATTATTGTATTTTTTAATTATTTCAGTTTCTGTGCATGCTTTATGCTGACGGATAAAAATTTTTTTCTTCAACATATTGCCACGTTCCATTTCCCAAGTTTTTGTTATCGTCCCAAAACACCACAATATTCTCAGCGCAAACCGCGCCTGCAGTTTTCGAGAAGGTTCCGCACTGTAGTAGATCATTTCGATAAGATCACGCCCACTTTGCGAACGGTACAGATTGTTGTGGAACCTACACCACCGCCAGCGATAATGCTAGAACATTCGACGGCAAGAGTATAAATGCCGACGCGCTTCACCGCTTGTCAGTTGTTGATTGAAGGCCGACGCTCCGTTCGCCGCTATCAGTCCGAGACTGCTATCTGTGCAAGACTGCTCATGTAATTGGACTTTCCGTTTACCGGGCACAGGTACGCCCAAATAAACAGTTAAATACCAACACGAAGTCTCCTGTCTTCGGCCACGTCACGACACCGTGACATCTGGTGGAGGTGCTGTTTTTTCCATGTACCGGACGCCTCCATCAAGCCGTGAACCCAGCCCACGTCACGGAGAAGACACCGACGCCAACCAAGAGCAGCGAACAAGCCGCCGACAGCAAGGTCTCCCACCGGAGTACGGTCTTCTACAAGACAAGGCGCGGAAGACCAAGGCCATGACCTCGACGGCAGCGACAATGACAACCGGAGCGTCCCAGCGCGCGATCGTCATTCATCAACACAGGGAACCACCAACGTTCCATGGGTCATCGTTTGAAGACCCGGAAACCTGGCTAGAAACATACGACCGTGTGGCCGCCCTCAACCACTGCGACAACGAAGAAAAGCTCCGTCGTGTGTACTTCAACCTGGAAGACACCGCAAGGACCTGGCTAGAGAATCGGGAGTCCACGCTCCGAACGTGGGATGTCTTCTGCCCCGCCGTGGTGGTCTAGTGGCTAAGGTACTCGGCTGCTGACCCGCAGGGCGCGGGTTCGAATCCCGGCTGCGGCGGCTGCATTTCCGATGGAGGCGGAAATGTTGTAGGCCCGTGTGCTCAGATTTGGGTGCACGTTAAAGAACCCCAGGTGGTCTAAATTTCCGGAGTCCTCCATTACGGCGTCTCTCATAATCATATAGTGGTTTTGGGACGTTAAACCCCACATATCAATCAATCGTGGGATGTCTTCTGCGGTGCATTTCTGCAAACATTCGCGAGCGTCGCTCGCAAAGAGAGGGCCGCTGCTTTACTTGAGACCTGGGTTCAGCTACCAAATGAAAAGGTTGGAATTTTCACAGAGGAGATGACCGCCTATTCCGTCACGCTGACCCAGACATGCCCGAGGAGAAGAAAGTTCGTTTCCTCATGCGAGGGGTAAAACAGGAGCTCTTCGCGGGACTAATGAGGAATCCACCGAACACCGTCCAAGAATCTGTATCCGAGGCAACCACCCTCGAAAAAACCCTGAACATGCGCACCAGACAGTATAATCGTCGCCTGAGTCCAGAATGCGCTGCTGCTCAAGCCAGTGACTCCGAAGACCTGCGTGAAACGATCCGAGCGATCGTGCGGGAAGAGCTGCGCAAACTGTTGCCTTCAGCGCAGCCTCAAGTGGATTCGATCGCCGACATTGTGCGAGAAGTCCGGCAATCGCTTCGAATTCCCCAAACACCGCTGCCCGAGCGAGAAACTATGAGCTACGCCGCTGCAGTGCGCCACAACGCTCCTCCCCTCCACGCCAAAACGCCGCCCCGTCGCACTTCCGTCGCCAAACGCCACCGCCGCCACCACCCCCACCGACGTCCTACCGTTCACCAACGGGCCAGCGCAGAGCGCCGAGGAAAACCGACGTTTGGCGCACCCCTGACCACCGCCCACTCTGCTACCACTGCGGCGAGGCCGGGCACACTTACCGCCGTTGTCAGTACCGACAGATGGGACTGCGTGGCTTCGCCGTCGATGCACCACGTCCGCAGCCAGGGGAACGGCAACGTGACATCGCCGACTACCTGGCAGGAACTCAATGGACACCACGAAGTACTTCCGTTCGCCGTCGCCCAGCCGCCACATGTCACCGCACCCCCGGCATTACTCTGGCCCAACGCGGGGCCGGTCTCCTAGCCCGTATCCGGGAAACCAAGGGAAGCAACCGATGGAGGTGCGGTTGCTGTGCGACGAACTACCGAAGATCCTCCGACGACGCCGCCGCCGCGACGGAGCTTCCCGAACACAATGCCAACCAGGCAAAGCCCTGACGGCAAAAGCTCACTTACCGAAGGTGGCCGGACGACGCAACATGGAAGCAACGGAACAAGCCGACGCAGCCGTGACCCGACGCCACGCCCTAACTGTAATGCGAGACAACGAACTAGTGACATCGATGTTCTTATCGACGGCCACAGTGTGACCGCTCTCGTCAATACTGGAGCCGGAGGTCATCTTGTAACGCCTGCAGGAATCTGCACAGCGAGAGTCTCCATTAACGGCCGTATTTATCCTACAGACTTCGAAGTCCTACAGCGTTGCTCGAGAAATGTCATCCTTGGCATGGAGTTCTTATGCCTTCATGGATGTCATCAACCTAAAAACAAAGTCGATAACGTAATCCACAGAAGAAGCACTACCACCGCGCACGCCGTCAGGACACCATGCGTTGAATGTGCTGGAAGAACAAGTCACCATTCCGCCTCGCTCAAGCGTCATTATTTCAGTCGGCGCTCCTAAATCACCTGACTTGGAAGGCGTCGTTGAAGACAGTCAGCATCTGTTGGTCACCCGAAATATTTGTGTCGCAAGAGGAATTGCAGAGCTGCGGAGAGGCAGAACAACAGTTATGCTCACGAATTTCAGCAATGAGTACAAACATGTGAACAAAGGAACAACGGTAGCATACATCGAAGAAATTGTCGAAGCCACCAGTGCTTTCGCCCTAGCCGATTCTGCGGAACCTGGTCAGAGGAACCAAGCCCCTCCCATAGCTTTCGACGTCAATCCCAGACTTCCGAACGATAAGCAAGAACAGCTCAAGGCCCTGCTCCTGCAATACGAAGATTGCTTTTCATCGTCATCGAAAATTCGGCAGACCCCAATCACGAAACATCGCATCATAACCGAAGAAAATGCCAGACCACTCCGTCAGAGTCCGTACAGGGTTTTGACGCGAGAACGTGAGGCCATGAAGAGACAAGTTGATGAAATGCTGCGGGATGACATTATCCAGCCGTCCAAGAGTCCATGGGAATCCCCCGTGGTGTTAGTGAATAAAAAGGATGGGACCCTACGTTTGTGCGTCGATTATCGCCGCCTGAACAAAATCACAAGAAAGCACGTGTATCCTCTGCCACGAATAGACGACGCACTTGATCGGCTCCATAACGCCAAGTACTTTTCGTCAATGGACCTCAAAGCTGGCTATTGGCAAATCGAAGTCGACGAAAGAGACCGAGAGAAGACGGCGTTTATAACACCGGACAGCCTCTTCGAGTTTAAGGATATGCCCTTCGGCCTTTGCTCAGCGCCTGCAACTTTTCAACGCGTTATGGATACAGTACTGGCAGGATTGAAGTGGCAGACTTGCCTTATGTGCTTGGAAGACGTCTTCGTGTTTTCTTCAAGTTTCGACGAGCATATTCGACGCCTTGAAGCTGTACTTCAAGCCATCAAGACTTCCAGACTCACACTGAAGCCAGAAAATTGATGATTTGCGTATGAGGAGCTCTTGTTTCTGGGGCACGTTATCAGCAAGTCTGGAGTTCGTCCCGATCCACGGAAAACAGCCGCCATCGGCGACTTCCCGACGCCCACTGACAAGAAAGCCGTGCGCCGATTTTTGGGCCTGTGTGCCTATTATAGGCGGTTCGTGAAAAACTTCGCCCGCATCGCCGATCCTCTCACTAACCTTACCAAGGCCGACGTGGAGTTCAAGTGGGAAACGCCACAGAATTACGCTTTCCAGGAGCTTAAACATCGCCTCCAGACGCCTCCGTTGCTTGCCCATTTCGACGAATTCGCCGAGACAGAAATACATACTGACGCAAGCAGTGTAGGTCTTGGCGCCGTTCTCGTGCAGAGGGTTGACGGACTTGAAAGGGTTATTAGTTACGCCAGCCGGTCGCTATCCAAAGCAGAAGCAAAATATTCCACAACAGAAAAGGAGTGCCTCGCCATCATCTGGGCTACATCTAAATTTCGCCCCTACCTCTATGGCAGGCCCTTCAAAGTTGTGAGCGACCACCACGCCTTGTGTTGGCTAGCCACCTTGAAGGACCCTTCAGGTCGTCTCGCACGATGGAGCCTGAGACTTCAAGAATATGACATTACTGTCATTTACAAGTCCGACAAAAACACTCCGACGCTGACTGTCTCTCTCGTGCGCCTGTCGACCAAATGCTACCCGACGACACGGATGACGACTACTTCTTAGGAACGATAACTACCGTCGACTTCGCTGAACGACAGAGAACCAACCCGGAACTTAAGGCCCTAATAGAATACCTCGAAGGCAGGACCGCCGAAGTCCCGAAGGTATTCAAGCGCGCACTTGCGTCGTTCTTTCTACGAAACGGTCTTCTACAAAAGAAAAACTTTTCACCGCTTCGAGCTAAGTACCTCCTTGTTGTGCCTTCAGCTGTGCGACCAGAACTCCTGCAGGCCCTGCACGACGATCCGACGGCAGGGCACCTCGGTGTTTCTCGCACGCTCGCGAGGATACAAGAAAGGTACTACTGGCCACGTCTTACCACCGACGTCACTCGTTATGTGAGGACATGCCGGGACTGTCAGCGACGCAAGACACCACCGACAAGGCCAGCGGGACTTCTGCAGCCAATTGATCCACCTTGCCAACCTTTACAGCAGATTGGTATGGACCTACTGGGGCCGTTCCCGACGTCGGCTTTCGGAAACAAGTGGATCGTGGTAGCTACCGACTACCTCACCCGCAACGCCGAGACAAAAGCCCTGCCAAAAGGCTGTGCATCCGAGGTAGCTAAGTTCCTCGTCGAAAATATCGTCCTACGTCATGGCGCCCCGGAGGTCCTTATCACCGACAGAGGAACGGCATTCACTGCCGACTTAACTCAAGCGATCTTGGCATACAGCCAAACAAACCACCGCCGGACGACAGCGTACCACCCACAGACCAACGGCCTCACCGAGCGGCTTAACAAGACGATTGCCGACATGCTGTCAATGTACGTCGATGTCGAACACAAGACGTGGGACGCCATTCTTCCGTATGTGACCTTCGCATACAACACGGCGGTGCGGGAGACGATGCAGATATCTCAATACAAATTGGTCTACGGAAGGAGCCCGGCAACGACGCTTGATGCCATGTTACCCAACGTCACTGACGAAGAAAACCTCCATGTGAGCGAGTACCTTTAACGCGCCGAAGAAGCCCGACAACTTGCGCGTCTCCGTATCAAGAATCAACAGATGACCGACAGCCACCGTTACAACCTTCGACGACGCTTCGTGGAATACCAGCCCGGTGAACGTGTTTGGGTGTGGACGCCGATACGCCAACGTGGACTAAGTGAAATGCTTCTGCGACGGTACTTCGGACCGTACAATTGAAATTTCACACCATTCAGCCATGCGGCCAAAGTTTAAGCATGCGCTAAACACCCAGCCATATTCAACTGCTGGCAGCGTTCATACTTACGAATATTGTTGATCAGAAAGCCATTATTACGCATATCTCAGGTGCAACATCAATACGCAAATATTAGGTGGTGTGTTCTTTTTTTTAAAAAAACACGTAGGTGGCTTATTCTAGAAACCCTAATATTTTTTTTAAGTTGAGCTAAAAATGCGATGCTGTGCACGAAAAAACCCCTGCTGATAATATGGTTCAGCCAGCTGGCAGTGCTCCAGGGTTCTACGCAAGCTCATGTTTCTGAACGCCACTGCCAGATGGCGTCCATATCTTATGCAGCGCCATATCTCACAAGCATCAGACTAGGACTCGTGTACTACGGCCAGTCGAAGACTATCATCTTTCACGACGTTTGCTAATAATCACGCAGATGCGCGACCGTTTTTCTTAAGTAATAGTGGCTAGGGACACCAGCGGTGGCCGCTGCGGACGACTACGGCGCCAAAAAACTACCCTTGTTGTGAACAGTTTTCGACGCAAAAGCGCACAGTCTGTTATATGCAACATTTAACTTGTTTCTCTAAAAAGTGAGCAGAATTTTTTCAGAACAGCACTTTTTCTCTGCTTGCGGTCTTCCTCCACTGCCGTGATGAATGCCTACAGAACTGGTTGAGGGAGGTGGTGATGACTGTAGTGCTGGTAAATGTCGAGAACTGAAACAACCTGCAGTTTTGGAGGCTTCATAAAGTTCTAAAGAATATACACACACACCATGGCATTTATTATAGCACTCAAATTGTCAAATACCGTATAGTTATCACGGTTTCTCAAGCTTTGTTGAGTCAGCTCGAAAAACCACCGTAGTTGAGCAGAATAAAGGGTCTGTTCAGTAACATAGGTACGCCGGCATTGTGAAACGAACGGGGGTGATTCAACTCATGCGACAATTCTACTAAAACGAACATTATGCGGGAGTCATCAAAAACAGAATATCCCTGCTATCTTTCATGTATAATTGATGCGAAGTATTTCTTTACGTACTTCAAGCACTTGTGCTGTATGATTATCTATCTATCTATCTATCTATCTATCTATCTATCTATCTATCTATCTATCTATTTATCTATCTATGTATCTAATGATCTATCCATCTATCCATCCATCCATCTATCTATCTATCTATCTATCTATCTATCTATCTATCTATCTATCTATCTATCTATCTATCTATCTATCTATCTATCTATCTATCTATCTATCTAGCCACCTACGCCTGGGTGCTCTTGTGATGACATCCTCAACTTTGGATAAAGAAAAATCAATATGAGAGGGTAAGGTAGTTTGACGAATACGACTCGCTAGCCATAACATGCTTACTGCCACGGTTCCTTCGCTACGTCGGCACTTTCCGCCAGACAGTGACACATACCCAAGGGCAGGTATGTACCACTGGTATGCAAATATGTGCATCCGTTGATTGACACTTTAAATCTGCCCAGGAGTGAGAATACACATGGGAAATTTTAACATGTGGGTGGTAAAGGAGCACTGACATCAAACTTACTCATGCCAAGATTTTTGCGTCAGCGAGTAGCTATAGACCCCGTAGCAACGATTCGCGACCTAAAACGCAACTGAGGGGTGAATAACTATCTCTTTTATTGATTTATACAACCGGAATCTAGCACTATTCAAAAATGGCCAGCAATCCCACCAATTTAGCGCTGGGAGCAGCAGCAGTGGCGCTACCTTGCGGTCAACTCCAGATCACGCCACAGCTGACCACTTCTTCACAGAAAAGAGTGACGTTAGGCTTAGCTGCTCCACAAACATTTCTTCTGCTAGGCGTACACATTGTCATGCCTTGTCACCTGCATTGCTGTCATCGCCGTACAAAGTGTCGACTCGAGTTCATTACGATAGTCTGGAGCTTGGGATCCCCACGATTTGCGACGTCGCGAAGTATCTTTGCTTCGATCGACCTTTTGCAGAACAGTGATTTGGAAATGGACGCCGTTCCAAGCAGCACTGCAGAGGTGCCCGAAGATGCACGCTACAGCCACGTTCGCTTGTGTGTCTCGGTTAGCTATATTGGTGTGTTTTCGCGTGCGAAGCATTCAGGTATACGCAAAGGGGTCAATGCAATATAGCTATGGCGAAGGAGCATCAGCGGAGAAATTTAATTCGTTTCCTGCTTGTCAGGTTCTTTTTTGCGCCTCCAGATGGCGCCACCCATCCAGCCTCTCGCGGTTAACATGGTATTATCACTTTTACGTGGATGCAAAGTCTACAGGTGAACTAAAATTCAACGATACTTGCGTGTTACTTGTTAGCGTTGATATCTGGCTACACGCTCTTCCACTTTTGATAGCCTCTGGTCGTGTTGATGTGTAACACATACGTGTTATGAGAAGACACCCTCATTGTGATTTTTCCGCGCTTCGAACTAGACAACTGCAACTCACAACGATTCCCCTACATGCTGACCGACAAGCACACGTTTAATCATGCTTTTTTGTTTTGTTATTCTTTTGAAGGTAGTTTTTTTCTTAATACTTTCATGAAATCACGCGAACCAGTGCGATGAAGATCAGACGCGACGAGCCACGGCCGGGCTAGACTGCACCTGTGGGCGCTAGCCTGGCCATGGACGAGCGAGTACACTCAGATGTTACACGTCATCGCTACTAGGGCATCGTCACTCAGTATGGTATTTGTGGAACGTATCACAGCGAGCACAAAGCACTAGTGTCAATGTCGCACGGATGTCTATTTCTCATTTTTTCTCCTTAGCTTTTTTTCTCGGTTCGACATCGAATAAAATAACTTTCACACGATGAATGCCAATCAAATTCGGCCAAGAAGACCTATGCATACCAAGCGATCGAATGATGGGCACGTCTATATTTTGAAATTTGATGTCAGTGCTCCTTTAAGAAAAAGCTGACATCGGCTGTGTTGACCCGACGAATGTAAAGAAAATATGATGGGGACCCAGCAGGAATTGAACCCCAGCATTCAGCATGGCAAAAAATATTATACCAGGTCTCACAACTGCTTTTCTGATTGACCGTAATATTCTTGCAGCGTCGATCAAGAATGCAGTGTTGGCTATCCATTTTCACATGCATTACATATGTGCTCCTACGATTCAGCCGTCATGAAGTGTTAAACTCAATTGAACGTATAGTTAAGCGCAATGCAATGAAAGTGATTGACCGTTTACACGAACCAAAAAATGGCGCGTGCAGACATTGGTAATTTTGGTTCGAAAGCATTAAGAAAATGTGCGATCTCAAGGAAGTGAATGATGACGAGTAGGCGAAGCTATAGGTTCTAATGTCTATATACTATACGTTGAAGTCACCGACTAATACAAAAGACGTACAGGTGGACGGGCGGACGAACGCAGGGACGTACGCATGGAGGAACAGAAGGGCAAACGAACAGACGATGAACGAATGAATAGACGCGTGGATGGGTGGACCGACAGGCGAAGAGTACATGAACGAATGGGCGTGGGTGACCAAGTATGGCGCGGGTGACCAAGTAATATGCTGTCGTATGGTCGATTACACCTAAAGTCACTTGTTTGCGAATACGTTTTCGTTTTTTTTTTGTTCTGCACGTGTTCAGTTTCGGTTCAGGTTTTGTGGAACGTATGGACGCCAACTAGGTCGTCCTTAACAATTTTTGCCTCTAAAAGTTGGCCTAGGCAGCATTGACCTAATGACTGTATAGAATACATACCGATACCCTAGGAGTAATCAAACCTCAGCATTCTACTTGCGAGTCTAGTGTTTTACCACAGAGCCATGCCATGTCTCTGAACAGCTTTTCATGTTGACTTTAATGTTCGTGAAACATCAATTGTAGTTTCAGTGGTGCCTATCCAGTCTTATAAACAGTACATACGTACTTCTATGAAACAGCCGTCACGTCGGGCTAAAGATAATTGTAGTGAAGCTCTCTTCACTGCACCTCAATAAGCCAACAGGGTCCAGAGCCGCCACCCTCGCTGGCAAAAGCGCTAGTTATCAGCTTACCGCTTATGGTGTTGCAAACAACCATCTCGTGGTTGCCTTCTTTGGCAACAGTAATCATGTGACTGTTTAACATATGTCTCTGTGTGCAACTGTGCATATCTCCAGCGTCATTTCGTGACGTTTCGCTAAAAAAAGAACTACAACACCATCACATTCCCTCTACATTCTCTGCATAGCATCGAGTCCCAATCCACGTAGGGTCTGCCAAATTTTGTAGGTGTTCTGCGTTCCATATACGATATGAGAGCCAGTATAGACTTGGGGAAACTAGCTTGATGGCAAAATCTTCAACGTAGATCGTCGGTGAATTCTCGTGCGCACTTTACACATGAGGACTTGCGCAACGTTACTAGATTACGTTGGACTCACAGGCATGATTCGAAAATTTCCTCAAGTCGGTCGCACTGCGATCCCCCGAAGACATCTGTTGTTTTTCTATGACTGGGTTCTATGCCCGGGCTCACCACGCCTCTGCTGACGTATTACTGTCTCGGGTATGACGTTCTAAAATATATACAAACAGAACACACAAAAAAAATTCGTTGTTGGCCGTCAAACCTATGACCTCTCGCTCCACAGCGGGCGATGCGAAACCACAAGGCTTATGTTGCCCAGCTTGCTTACGGCGAGCTCAGCAACTTCAGAGTGTTTTCGTCATCAGTAGCGAGTTGGTGCAAAGCGTGCGCATTGGCTTAGCTCTTCAGGTGCACACCTCCACAGCGTGTCATTGTTCGTGCACGCGTGCCTTTCTCGTGCTTTGAGCGCTATCTACCTCTTGTGCTTTCACCACAAGTTTGCTTCGAAGTTACAGCTGAAGCTAAACAGAGCTCGAAGGTCACTTCGCTCGCTGCTGTGGCGGCGTTTACAAAAATAACGGGCTGTTCACGCAAAAAGAAGCAAGAATTTTGAACATTGTTTGCGCTAGTCCTGTGTATATTTGTACGTTCGTTTCATGCGTCTGTCTTTCTGTTTGAGCAGTGCGCTTTGAAGGGGAGCTAGACAACCTCTGAAAATATCAAGAAAACACGCCTCATTGTGTATCTGTGTTTTCCACCTATGCAGCCCCATTTGTGACGCCAACCTTTGGTTCACATGACGTCAGTATGAAATAAGCACTTGATTTGTCAATATACCAGAGGTTTCTCTTGTGAATTTTCGCCTACCCTGTTTCGTCATGCAGTCGCACTCCCATTCTGCCTTGTCTTGCATGACTATTATGTGCCATCAAAATTACTACTTTATTTTTTTGTTACATACACAAGCAGAGATAGCAGCTTGCAGTTGAAAAGCGTCCAATCCTTGCTGGCTGAGTGCCTAATGCTGACATTCCACGTGTTTTATTAATAAAAGAGTGGAAAAAAGAAGATAGGATTGTATGATATGCGCTGAAAGCCAAAAAAGCTACTGTCTTGCCTTTGAACTCGGCGTGATTTAGAAACCCTCCAAGTGTGGAACATTGACACTTCGCGTCGTTGCTGAACGACGACGTTGCTGAATGACACTTCGCGTCATTCAGCAACGTCGTGGCAGAACGCCACTGGTTTTATCATCGGTACCAAAGTACAGGCGAGTCTGTTGCTGACTTTGTCGCGGTATTGCGGGAGCTCGCATCAGTTTGTTCTTTTGTTTCTGAGGACAATGTTCCTCGAGATGAGTTTGTGACCGGCGTTTCATCAAATCGTGTACGCGAGCATCTTCTACTTGAAGGTGCTGCGCTTTCATTCACTAGAGCAGTTGAGGTCGCACTGCAGTTTGAGCGTGCGACCAAAAAATGCAATGAGTTTTCTGCTTGTACCGCCTGTTTTGAAGCATTCACATAGGCATGCTAAGCACTCATTGAAGAAAGGAAGTGCATGCCCGAAAGCAGAGGATAGTTCGTGAACGCATGAAAGCGTCTCACATGCGTGGCAGAGTGGGCTTTCTCATTCACCCCATTGTTTTCATTGTGGCTCCCGGAACCACAACGCTGCGTTGTCTCGATGCCCAGCTCTAGGTCAGCGTTGTTTATTCTGCCGTCGGAAAAATAATTTTCAACGCGTTTTAACCATAAACGGTTTACGCAGGCAGAGGTCCAAGAGCTTGAGTGCGACAACGCTCCTTCAACATCCGATCAGGCCGAGCAAGTTCTGGCCGTTCATCACTCACCGCGTAATGTGGTTCGCAAAAATGTACAAATTGCTGATTTCAGGTTGACACTTTTAGTTGATTCGGGCTCATCCGTCTCTATTCTCTCCGACGAAGTGTGCACTGACAGGTTCCCTAACGTGTGCCTTTTACCTGCTCCCCGCGTGTCCTTGCTTGATTATTCAAAACGTGCAATCTCTGTGCGTGGCTGCTTCTGGGCCGTTGTTATTTTCAAGGGTCGGAGTGCGCAGCTCCTGTTCGATGTTGTTCATTAAAGCACTTTTTGATTGGCCTTGGTGGCATAAATGCTCTCGAGATACGTATTGAAGGTGCAACATTGCAGTGCCTCCAAACGTCCCATTTTCCTTGATTGATTGATATGTGGGGTTTAACGTCCCAAAACCACCATATGATTATGAGAGACGCCGTAGTGGAGGGCTCCGGAAATTTTGACCACCTGGGGTTTTTTAACGTGTACCCAAATCTGAGTACACGGGCCTACAACATTTCCGCCTCCATCGGAAAAGCAGCCGCCGCAGCCGGGATTCGATCCCGCGAACTGCGGGTCAGCAGCCGAGTACCTTAGCCACTAGACCACCACGGCGGGGCGTCCATTTCTCCTACGAGAAGCGTCGTTGGGAATATGACAGATAAGTCTGCGGAAACGTCACCAGCACCCATGCAGGCCGTAGAATGGCCTCAGTGACTATGTCAAAAACTTTGCATCGATATTGTGGGCCCCCTTGAACATGTGCCTCAGAAAAACAGGTTCATAATCACGCTCGTGGATTATAACTCAAAATGACCCGAAGTTCATTTCTGCAGTAGCGTGTCCAAAAGCACAGCCAAAGAGTTTCTAATCGGCGTATTTTTGCGAGAGGGTTATCCTCAAGAGATAGTCACTGACAGCGGGCCACAATTTATTTCTCGTGAATTAACAGAATTTTTTCATGATCGAGCCACTCGCTTGTCTCATTCATCAATTTACGATCCTCAGGCTAATGGACAAGTCGAGTGCTTTATTCGAACCCTAAAAACAATGTAAAGGTGTGTCTTCTGGAGCGACAACCGCTCCGCCAAGCAGCAACCGAGTATCTGGGTGTATACAGGTGCACACCACATGCCACCAACGGCGTGGCATGAGCAGTGTTGTTGCATGGCAGGATGCCACGAACCAGGCTGCACGTAGTAGGCTACTCTGCACCACCTTTTGAAGATGATCCAGCTAAAGAGCTGTAACGATAACGCCATAGGATTATGAAACAGCAGCAAACTAGCAAACAAAATGCGGACCACAGAAGAGCTGCCAAAGAGACTGCAATCGCAGTAGGTGATTTCATTCATGTCAAAAAGGCGTCTATTCGTTTCAAAGGAGATAGTGTCTTTTCACCACCAACAAAAGTTGGGAAGAAACACGGGCCTTCCTCCTTCCAGCTACAAGATGATCGGACCTGGAACACCTCAAAATTTGCCAAAATTCCTCAGAGGAGTCAGTTTCATTTTCCTGATTGTTCCAGTAAGCTGGTGCCACGTCCTTGCGAGTGTGCTGTGCCGTGCTATCGTTCAGTGCCTACTTCTCCTACAACGGTGCAACCACATCAGTCTCCCGTTCTGGCAGTTTCTCCTGCTGGTTTGCCCACATCGCAATATTCTGCTGCGCCAGCTGTTGCAGTGCCAGTGCCACAACCTACTAGTGTGCAACCAACCTCATCTGGTCCTGTGCAGTCTCTGCCTGTGCCGACGCAGACTGCTGCCACGCAAGCAACAGGGCGGCCGCAGCGAGAACGACGATCTCCTCCATGGGTGAAGGACTGTGTGTCGAAGTACTGCGGGTGTACATCGTGTATATCAGTGTTTTCTATATGTTCCATCTCTTACTAACACCATTAACCTCTTTAAATAAGGAGGGGAATATGTTGTAATGTGATTTTAATTTCAGTTTTGTTTTGTTCTTTGTACCCAAGAGGGGGCGTTGTGTACGTGTTTCTGTCGTATATATATGTGGGTGTCCGGAGTAATAAAGGGGGCTTCGAGTCCATGTTTCGGACTGTTCGTGGTCGCTCTGCAGACACTACAACTTTGCTATGGGGGCAACTTTATTGTAGCGGCAGCGCAATATAGCTGCTACGAGGCGTTCCTACTACGCAAGGCATCCTTTGCTATTCATGTCATTTCTTGGTGAAGGCATTAGATTGCATCCGCAACGAAGCAATTTAGTCGATAGTTGGACAGACCCTCGTGGAATGGCGTAGCGTAATAAATCAATTCAACTCAATTCAAGTTTTTGTTTCCCAGAAAAACTGGAAGGTCGCCGAGGCTAAAAACCGTGACGAAATTCCTGGTGACCTGTGCATACACACAGTTGTAGTGCGGAAATGATTACAACTACTTAACATGTAAGCACAATATAAAACATGTAACAATACATAATATTACAAAAATGATTTCCCAACTGATTTTTTTATAACACCTATTATAAAAGTGTAAAATGGGGCTTACAAAAATCAATATACATCGTACATAGAACATCGAATACAGTGACATTTAAAACTTTAAAAACACACAATTTTACGTTCACTTGAAGAAACATACAATCATATTGCTAGTACAAGGAAAGAACAAGGTGCAATATGTGTGCGTGCAGTTGCGGACTCTTTTCATAGTTTGTACAACGTTCTCATTTGTTTATATCAACATCAACGTGTGTGAGCTTCAGCTCGACTTGAATAAAGCCGTGCCTCACAAGTGGTGGATGTGCCGGGTAATGGGCAACGGGAGAAAGCATCAGCGTCTTGATGCTTCTTTTTAGGCCTGAAGGCGATATCGAAATCGTACAACTGCAAGTGAAGCACCCAGCGACCAAAGCGACCCGATTAGTTATTTAGCGATGAAAGCCAGCACAGTGCGCCAGTGACGACCGTAAAGTGGCGTCCGTGAAGGTATGGGCGAAATTTTTGTACGGCCCAAACAACGGCAAGGCACTCCTCATCTGTCATTGTGTAGTTTTTCTATGCAGCAGTGTACGACTGGCATAGACGATGACTCGTTCACGTGCGGTGGGGTCACATTGGAGAAGAATGGCACCAATACCATGGCTGCTAGCGTCAGTGTGAAGAATGGTAGGTGCAATTGAATCAATGTGGCACAGTACCACGTCAAATGTGATGGCTTGTTTCAACGCCACGAAAGCCCTATCACAGGCTTCACCTTCAGCGAAGGGCAGGTCACTTGCGAGCAGTTAATGTAGCGAAGATGAAACCGTGGCTAAGTCACCCATGAGGCACCGGAAATAAGATGCTAAGCCGAGAAAGCGGCGCAGGTCTTTCTCACGCAGAGGACGATGAAAGTCAAGGACGGCGGCAAGCTTCTCAGGATCCGGTCTAATTCCCTATTTGCTAAGTGCCCCAGAACTCGGGCAAAGGCACATTTTTTCGTATTCAGCTGTAGACCAGCTTTTGCAAGGCAGGCTAGAACTTCCTTTAGACGCTGCAGATGTTGCGAGAACGCCATAGAAAACACTTGTATACCGTAGAGGTGACATAAGCAAGACTTTCAATTAAAACAATGCCGTACGCTGTCTATCATGTGTTCGAAGGTAGCGGGCGCATTACAAAGCCCGAAATGCATTACATTAAATTCGCACAGCCGATCCAGGGTGGAAAAAGCAGTCTGTCAGATTCGGACATCGGTATTTGCCGGTATATGACAGATCAAGGCTTGCCCCACCGTGGTGTTCTAGTGGCTATGGTACTCGGCTGCTGACCCGCAGGTCGCGGGATCGAATAGCGGCTGTGGCGGCTGCATTTCCGATGGAGTCGGAAATAATGTAGGCTCGTGTGCTCACATTTTGGTGCACAATAAAGAACCCCAGGTGGTCGAAATTTCCGGGGCCTCCACTGCCGCGTCTCTCATAATCATATAGTGGTTTTGGGACGTTAAACCCCACATATCAATCATCAGTCAAATCGAGGCTTGAAAAATACCCTGCGCCATGCAACGAATACAGTGCATCGTCGATCCTTGGCAAAGGATACGCATCTTTGCGAATTATCGTGTTGAGCGCACGGTAATCGACGCAAAAACAACTGGTGAGGACCAAGGACTTGTGGATGGTTGTGTAATGTTCCTTCGCAACATATAAAAGACGTTTTTTTCAGCGATATTACACTCTCTCAAAAACACACGATATGGGCACCGTTGAATATTACGGGAGCCATCAGTCTGAATGTAGTGAGTAGTAGCAGTGGTAATATCAAAGACAGGTGAATGGACATCGAATAAATAACGATGGTGCCTAGGTAACGCGAGCACAACTTGTCTCTGGGCTTCTGTGAGATCAGGGCTTCTAGTAGACACCAAAAGTGGGTTGAGTGGCGGCGAGGTTGACGCTGGTAATTGTTGATTTGAAAGGGCAACAACTTCAACGCTATCATGGTCAACCGCACAAGCGATTGTTGATCCACACGGATGCAGTAAGGGTTCGGGGGTTAGTTTTGTTTAGGGCAGTAAGGAAGGCAGACCTCCTAGAGAAGCAAACAATGCCAGAAATAATCAGAATGCCTTGATGTAGGGTATGACCGTAAGGCAACACGAGTACGTCACCATCACCAATACAACTCGAACTAACGCTTAAGATTTCTCCTTCAGATGGCCCCAGAGCATACCCTGCGGTGGTGACGAGGCGAATGCGCCATTCGTGTTCAGGCAAAGAAGAGTCAGTAGTACGAAAATGTATGAGACACTGCCGACAACATATAGAAGTGGACATGGAAGACCAGCAGTCCCAATTCATAATGATTTCGTTAGTGCACTCACGAAGAACGGCGAACACACTATGATGGCGAATACCACCGATGCAATCACAAACCGTGGACAAATGGTGGTTTTCAACGCTCCTCGGAGATGGGCCGCATGAAGGCGCGTTCACTTTTCAGAGTCGGGCACAAAAGTCAGGGCGAATAATCGAAATTACAGCACCAGTATACACAAGAGCTTCGACGTGTACAACTTTTACTGATACTACTAAGAAGATCGATGGTCGCTCCGGAAGAACTGTTGGCAGTGCGGTAGATACAGAGAACGCCACAACGTCGGCGTACGTTGGCACCTCACGAGCTCCGGGACCATCGGAGCACGTGAGACATGACGCGGATGCTATCTCCTGCCTAATCATGTCCTGCAAGTTGGTTGGAGCAGCAGGTAGTGGTGATCGCGGAACACAGCAAGATCAATGCCCATTGAGCTCTGCACGAACGATTTCATAAATCAACGTCCGTAGTCGAGGGCCGCAGGAAGACTATTGTCGTACGTATCGCAGCAAAGACGAAGAATCTCGGCGACTCGCTTGCTGGATTCCGTGCCGACCGCTTGTGCCCTCCCGATCTCCGGCGTCAGCGTAGCTCTGGCCGACTGGGCTCGCCCTACGTTATCTCCTGACGCCGACGGCCTTCGACGACAGTGTAGCTCTGACCGACTGTACTTGCTCTACGTCATCTACTGACGCCGACAAGAGCTGTCGCAAGTGGTGCCCCGTCCTCGGACTCCTGTGACCGTGTTCCTTCTTTCCTATCTCTCCTATCCCCTCAATTTGTCGTCGCTCTCTCTGGCTTACCACCTCACGCCTTTCTCTTTTTTCGACACCGTTATTCCTACCCTTTTAATCCCTCCTCACCCCCATAACTTGTGAGCTACTGTTGAGGTGCCGCTCGCTGAAGCAGACAGTTACGGGGCTCACTTTTTTTTTCCTTTCTTTCTTAAGAACCACTTAGTAAAAGAATCTGGAGTTCGTCAAGATGCTGGCAGATGGCAATTACGTCTTGAGTAGTGGCAGAATTGTGCGTAGCAAAAGCATTAAAAGCGACCGTATCTGTGTCTTTCATATTATAGTATATGCAATCGGCCTGGGACATGGCTGAATTTACCCGCTTGCACAGTAAGAGAACGTCCTCCAAATAAGAGGTATAAGATTCATGAGGTAGTTAAATGCGCTCAGCCAGATTCTTCTTCACCGCCTCAGTAGGAAGTGTGGTGGCACTGAAAATCTGGCGAAGCTGCTATGTAAACCTGTCCCATCGGGAAGATCTGGATGATAATTCCAAACGCATGTTTTACGACAGCAGACAGGTAAAATGGGGCGTTGCGCAACTTCTAGGAATTGTTCTATCTGTTGAAGTCGCTCACGAGATCGAAGTTTTGTAGCCACTTTTTGACGCCGTACCATTGTAGACCAGAGAACACTGGCAAATCCCGCAGGTGGTTGTTGCAAGGTGAACCGAAAAGCGGAGGCTCCACTGCATTGGCGGCATCGGATGATGCACTGTTGTCTGGAGCGGCCATGACAGGTGTTAGTAAGTCACGACCCGAGCGGAGCCCCAGTGAGAGCGTTTTAGAGGAGTGAAAGATCGAAAAGCACCGTCCACCACTTGTGAGGCACGGCGTTATTCGAGTCGAGCTCAGGCTTACACACGATGATGATGATACAAACAGATGAGGAAATGAGGAAACGATGAAATATATTTACACTATAGAGACTAAACTATGAAAACAATTGTGTAGACTGTCAGAATAGTTAGTTGCGCGTGTTCTTATGAAACAAGAGAGCCGAAATGTGAGTGCAGTTGTTTCTTATTGCAGGCGATTGTACTTTCGTGCGCGTCAAGTGTTGGGATAACGTTGTAGGCCAAAGCTTGGGATCTATATGTAGTGCGGAAACGTGGTACGAACCAAATGTCTGTATTTCTTGTGGGAATTGTGATGACATGATGCTCTAGGCATGATCGTTATCTAATATAATGAGAGAGCTCCCTATTCGAGAAAAAAAGCTTGTGCAATAGCGAAATATGTAAAGGTTGTCATCTCGTATTATAAAAAAGTTTTGGAAAGCTTCACTCGTCTTTTCGAACGGTTCAATATTTCCAATCTGGCGGACTATCTCTTCTTGCAGAGTAATCACTTTATCTATGTTTTCTTTGCTTGTCCTGGCCCATACAAGACTGCAATGCATTAGATGTAAAATAAACAGTGCATTATGTATATGAAGTACGACATTGAGTGGCAAAATAGTATGGCAACGAGACATCACTCCTGTTACTGAAGAAGATTTTTACAAGCAAAATTTACATGTGAATCCCAGCCTATATTTGAAGAAGAATTAACTTCAACTATCTCGTAGGTATCAACTATATCTATCGGCATTGATTCAAGAAATGAAGGTTGATTAGTAGTGATTACTTCATTTTTTGGCACCACAGTTCATTCTCCACCTTGCTTACATTTTTGAAAGTATATCATTTGCTTTACTTACAACGTCATCTAACTTATCGTCATCAAGAGTCATTGATTAATCATCAACATATGTGATATATATCAGTGGACTTAGTGGCACCACCTCGAAACACATGCTCACGCGCTTCTCTCTTGTTGCACAAGTTGCGTTATGGCAAGCTGGCACAAGCCTTGGATCGACAACGGACGTTTCGCCGAGAAGCAAGAAACCACTTTTGTGAACTAGGGCGGCTGTCAACCTGCTGCTATTTGAAGATAAATTGCACAATCTGCCGATCATGGAAACAGTTCAGCAGTGCTGCTATCACATGCCGATGCCAGTGACGTCCACTGATTCGGTCCCCGGCAAGGATATAAAAGCAGAGCTTCATAGCCACTTCATCAGTGGACTTGGTGACACTGCCTCGGGACACATGCTCATGCGCTTCTTTCTTGTTGCACAGCTTGGTGACAAGTATCTTGAATATTCTGTGCGAAATGATGACAGAACGCTGCTGGTGCTACCGAGTCCACGATTTCTCGCTAACTTGGTGCGTGAACGCTATGATGTCATAAGGCTGGTACTTCTAACGTTAGGTGATGTAGAACTTATTTCGGGACCACACTCTGACTCAGATAGCGGCGCAAGCACGAAGACAGGTCTACTGAAAAAGATACTCAAAGAACAAAATGCGACAAACAAGATATTGAAAGAATTGACTTCTAATTTGAAGCTAGTTAAAAAAACCGTATCTACCTTACTATTTAGAATGACTGTAATTGAGAATGACCTATCTCGATTAACACATTTTGAACAAAAAGTTCGGAGTATGAAAGCTATTTCATGAGCTTGACCAAACAGCTGCATGATTTTGTTATAAAAATGGATGATATGAAAAACAGAAGCCGCCACAACAATGTAGTAATTTATGGCGTGACTTAGGAATTAGCTGAGGAACCCAAGTGTCTAGAAAATAAGACAAAACAACGTATATGGAGGTTTATACTGGGCGAAGAAATGAATCCATGAAAAGAACTCATAGGGTTTGAAATCGCCAGAGTCAATGCACTTGCCCAATCATTCTGTGACTTTTCGACTTTATAGAAAAAAAAACTGAGATTCTTCCATGATGTAAGAAACTCAAGGGCGCCCCGCCGCGGTGGTCAAGTGGCTAAGGTACTTGGCTACTGACCCGCAGGTCGAGAATCGAATCTCGGCAACAGTGGCTTCATTTTCAATGGAGGCGAAAATGCTGTAGGACGATGTGATCTGATTTGGTGCACGTAATGGACCCCAGGTGGTCAAAATTTCCGGAGCTCTCCACTATGGCGTCTCTCATAATCAAATGGTGGTTTTGGGGACGTTAAACCCCACATATCAAACAATCAATCAATCAATCGAACTTAAGGGCACACAAATATCGTGTCAGATGATTTCTCAAAAAGAACTAGAGACATTTGAGCTAATTTATGGCGTTAAACGTCAAGTGGAAGGGCAAATGGTACAAATGTTCCACTGTCATTTCATAAATTGAGAATGAGTGGACGGATCTACACGTGGGATTCTGATAACCTAGTCAGAAGGGTTGACAGTTGGGCTAGTTGGTACAAATTCATAATGGATTATTTGGAAGCGCAAACCAACGGGACACGAGAGAAGAGCTTGTTTGTCTCTTCTCTTGTGTCCCGTTGGTTTGCGCTTCCAATTATTTCATTATGAACCTAGTCAGAGTTCACATTACCTGAAATGATACCCCCGATGTACGGGAATCCTAGGCCTCGTCATCAGCACACGATAGGGTAAAGACACGCAAAAAAAATGTCAAGGTGACAAGATTCAGTAGACTTTCGCGCCACTTTCAATTTTGTGCCTAAATGCTAGAAGTATTGTCAATAAAATTGATCAGTTAAAAGAAATAAACATATTGCATAGTCCTGATGTTGTGACATATATAGAAACGTGGCTTCATACCCATATATATGATGCCGAAATTGTACCTGCTTCGTGCTCAGTGATTTGCAAAGATCGAGATGGCCGAGGGGCTGGTGTAGCTATTGTGATAAAGAACAGCTTAACATTTCAAGAAGATCCAGGAATAGACAGTTATGAAAGTGCCTGGTGCAAAGTAAAGTTTGGTAATACGACGTTGCTGATAGGTGCTACCTAAAGGCACCCGGGCGTCTGAGGAGTATCTTTCGAAGGTTCATGACTACCACACAAAAGAATGAACAACCACACAAAGCTGTTATTACCTGATGACTTCAATCTTGCTGGAATAAACTGGGATACGTTAGCTATCGGCAACAGAAATGTTAAGAACTGTGAGAATCTGCTAGATATATTGTCTGGCTTTTTTTGTCACAGATTGATAAAGAACCTACGCGTGTCCAGAAAAATTCTAACGCAATACCTAATCTTGCTTAGGTATTGCATAACACCATGCATAAGAATTACTGAAGGAATATCAAATCATAAAATGCTTCTTCTTACATTTTCTACCCTAAGTAGAAGCGCTAACCCTAAGGCAAAGCCATCTTTCGTTGCTTCGAAAGACTACAGCCGAGAAAACATGAAAGTATTATTGACTATTTGGAAAAAACACTAGACAGTTTTTCCGGCTGAGACTGACGAAGATGTCAGTTTTATGAGCGAAATTCAAAAAGGTTATAAGATACGGTGAAAATAATTTCATATCGACTAAATTTAAAAGAATTAAGCGGAAAACGCCATGGATTAAGCGGAACATTATTCATCTAAAATGAAAACTAAAAGGTTGATGAAGGAAAAGAATAGAATGAGCAGTAACAAGAGAACTCGCTTGCAAATTAAGATTAAAATGAAAGCTGCAAAAGACTATTATTTTTAAACACTTTATCGAACTTCATTAAAAACGAACCCCCCAACTTTTGGCGCTACTTATCGAAGCCAGATGGTTAAATCAGTGAAATAGAAGTAGCAGGCTCAGTTATAGAATACATGCACATTGTGACTAATACATTTAACGACTGTTCTCAATCAATCTACACACACTCAGCAATTGCGCTGGTGCGCATGCCAGTAACTAATAACCGGAAGAGTGACCTAGAGATAACACAGCAAGGTATTCTAAACTTGCTTTTGCAAATGAACACCAATAATTCGTCCGGGCCAGATAATATATGATATATGTTTTTCAGAAGATTCACTCAGCAACTTTCTCCATTTCTGCAGATTACATTTTCGACATCGATCAGTACATCTTCTCTCCCTAAAAACTGGTTGTGCGCTGAAGTAATAACCATTCATAAAGAAGGCAACAAGCTACACGTGGAAGCATATAGACCGATATCACTGAGAAGTCGCTGCTATGAAGTGATGGAACACATAGTGAGTAAAGCTAATATGACGTACCTTAACGAAAATAATGTGTTATACCCTATGCAACATAGTTTTAGAAAAGATTTATCAACAATTATTCAGTTATTAGAGATAACCCATAAATTTATATCAATTAATAACTCACATTTTCAAGTGTATACCATTTTTGTTGATTTTTGAAAGACTTTTGATCATGTCATGCACTATAAATAATAGAAAACATCAGGTCTAATGGATTCGCAGATGGTATTGTGGAATGAATAGCAGCTTATCTTTCGAACCAAACTCAGTAGGTTTCCATAAATAATTTTGAATCCCATGAACTCAAACTTTATTCAGGAGTGCCGCAAGGAGCTGTGCTCGTTTCACTGTTATTTTTTATTTACGTTAATGACATTGCTGATTGCGCAGAGGAAGGAGCAAAGTTACAGCTCTTCACCGATGACTTGGTTATATACACTTGCGTGCAGAAAGTCGATGATCAACTCAAATTGAACAATACACTTAACAAGATAGGTCACTGGGGTGACAGATGGAGCACGGAAATAATGTTAAGAAAACTAAATGCATGATTATACCACAAAAAAAGACGATTTTTAGTTAAAACTATAGACTAATGGGTAACAATTAGTAGTGACAGATTCAGAAAAATATCTGGGTGTGACCTTTACAAGAGACATGAAATTCACATCGAAAACGCGTGCACAAAGGCTTTCCAAACATTGGGATTCTTGCGAAAAAACAATCTGCAGCTTCGTCACATATGAAGTTAATCGCATATAAAATATTAGCGAGGGCGCTTATTGAGTATGGTAATATTGTGTGAAACCCACCCCAGAAATAACTTATACAAAAACTAGAAAGAATACAAAATAAAGCATTAAGATTTATATATTCCTAGTACCCTCGAAACCAAAGCGTAAGTAAGCGTAAGAAATCAGGCAGCATTGCATACCCTTGCGTGTCGGCGTGTTGCAGCTGCAATGAGGTTTCTTTTTATGCTCTATCACGACAACATAAACATAAACAAACAAGACTACGTGCAGACAACACATCATCACTTCATCAGAAGATGTCACAATAAACACATCAGGTCTTATCAGGCCAAGTGCGACACGTTTAAATATTTTTTTTTTGCACGGGACATTGAAACTTGGAATGCTTTACCAAGTGAAATAATTGAATGTCGATCTGTGGATGATTTTCTTTCAAAACTGGAATTTTTTCTCGATTGTACATAGACACGTACATTATGTTGTAAATGTTTGCAAAAGCTTGTTCAAATGCATCGTGCTCCTTACTGTGTGATCTCATTTCTGCATTTTTTCGCTATGTTCATGATCTATTACTGAAGCACTATCTACTGAGACATTCTGTGTTCTGCTCTCGTTTTTGTTTTGCTATGCCCATGCTCATGTATACTTTTCTAACCCCTCCTTGTATCGGCCTGTACAAAGGCCTACAGTATTGTTAAATAAGAAAATAAATTACAGTATTTAACTGTTGTTTGAAATAATGTTTTGTAGCGCGAGACGAGAAGAGATCCTTGAATTGAAGGAGGGTGAAAAGTGGAGTTAAGTGACGCAGTAACTGTCTCTCAGGCGAGGAGCATGAGGCAAAACACGGAAACAGGAATTGATAGACGGAGAGGATAGAGCGCTAGAAAACATTTTTCTTTCAAATGCATCCCCAACAAACACACATTACAACTATCGTTAACTGTTGTTTCCAGTTGAACAATACTATTTATGTGAAAATCGAACATAAGCGGACCAAGTAAACTGCCTTGCAGCACATCACGAGTGAGGGGCAAAAATGATGAGCTATCATCATTATTGTAAACATTTTGGTACCTATTGCTGAGATACAACTGAATTAAAGGCTTGCCAACATCACAAATGTCATTTGATTCTCATTTGTCTAACAAAAAATCATGATGAAGCGAGTACTAGCGAATGCTAAAGACTGCACAATTGTTGAAATGCCAAGGCACGAAAGACGTGTAAACACAGCCTGGTGCAGCAGGCGTTGTGCGCATACGTTATCCCTCGCTGTACGTAATCTTCGCAGCATCTTGAACAAACAGGATCAACTTGTCAGAATCGTTGAATTCTGCACTGCTGATCTACTTCTCGGTACAAAGACGGAGTTAAATGCTGAAGAATTCGTTGGAAACTCGTGTTTTCGGTTTATTTCAACATTTTTGGAAATAACAGGTCATACCAGCGTGATGGTGGCGTAATGATTACCTTGAAAAGTCTATTTAAGGCGCAACTATTGGACACAGGCGCTGACTTGCAAATTTAGTGGATTTTACTGCAATAATCAGCAGGTGTAACTTGTCAGCCAGACGCTTCTATCGGGTTTGTAGATAATTAAAATGACTCAGCTTTGCACAATGCAAACATCTTACTTCACCAATTATATTAGCCGGAGATTTTAATTATCCGGGAATAGCCTGGCGAACGTGCACAGCTACGGGTTGTACTAGAAGAAATGATGTCTTGAATTCCATGATACACTCTCACTATTTGACGTGACTCAAATGGTTTCTGTTCCTATGCGCCACAGTTCTCTTCTCAATTTAGTACTCACTACCGAACGTGAGAATATGCGTGTCCACGTACTAGAATGTATTAGTGACCACAATGTTCCGCCCTGCGAGACAATGACAAAAGTCGTAAAAGCAGAACAACGGAAGAAATTATTGTACGACAACAAATGAACTGACGTAGAGAACCTGCTCTCCGACCTCTCGTCCTTCTCCGATCATTTTCTCACCAGCTTCTATTCTCGTGACGCGAATAAAAATTGGCAAATCATTCACAAAAAAGTCCTTGTATTGAAAGCAAGATTCTCAGGCACTGATTTTGCTTGGGAAGAGTACATAAACTATGCAAAGTTATTTGACAATGAAATAGAAATAGCTAAAGACATATTTTTAATGACGCGCTGCTCCTGCACTGCTAATAGACAATACCACAAAATTTTGGAAAGTAGTAAATTCTATTAATCATTTGAGACAGCTAATCCACCTAACTAAAGGTGGTAAACTGTTGTCACTCTCATTGGCGGCAGAAGAACTGAACTTGGTCTTCGGGTCTGTTTTCCCTGAAGAGGAGCCCATTTCTGCCGATTTAAAATTTGACTCCATTAACGCCACAATATATTACAACGCGATAACTCTAGAAGGTATGGAATTGACTATTGAACGCCTTGCAAACAATTCAACCCCTGGACCAGCTGGTATATGCCCGAAGTTACTTAAAATTACTAAAACAGTCATATTCCGTGTTTTTGTAGCTTTATTTCAGCAATCAATTAATAGTGGATGTGTGCCTGACACGTGTTAAATCACTCGTGTGAAGCTGACATTTAATTGCAATGATCCATTTATCACATCAAACTACAGGCCTATTTCACTCACCATCATACCATGCAAATTACTGCAACACAGTATACCATCTGCAGTAACGAAGTACCTAACCGGGCATAACTACCCTATTCCTAACCAATATGGTTTCCAGCGCCGGCATTCATGCAAACCATAGTTATTTGAAATAAATACGGACCTCAATCATGGCGTTCATGCATCTACGTTAACTGATGCTGTATTTATCTACTTCGCTAAAGCATTTGACAAAGTTCTCTATAGTCGTCGATTAATGAAGCAAGACTGACTTAACATAAATCGAAGCGTTACTACTAGTGTAAATAACTTTTTGTGTAACTGTTATCAATTCGTGACTGTAAATTCTTTTTCATCTACATTGATTCGAGTTAAATCCGACGTGCCGCAAGTCTTGCTACTTGATTCGATATTGTTCCTCATCTACGTTAACGACATTTCTAAAAATCTGACATCTACTACTTACTTATTTGCCGATAATTGTGTGATTTATAGGCAACTTACTAACCTAAACGACCACACTGCTTTACAAGAAGGCCTCAATAGGCGACTTGGTGCGATCAATTGAAAATAAAAATTAACGTTTATAAAACAAAAGTTATATATTTTACGAATACTATCAAAATGCCGATGAATTTCCATCTGATTAATGTACGTAATTCCAATAAAACATATTTCATCAACAGAGTACTATGGCGTCCACCTATCCGCCAACCTGTAAAAGAATGCGCATATTGATTCAATACCTTCTCAAGCATCTAAAACACTTGGGATCCATTAGATGGCACTTATATCAAGCTAACTTGAAGACCAAACTTGCAGCATACACCTCACTTGTTCGGTCTATAATAGAATATGCCCATTCATTCGAGGTCCACATCAAATATACATATTAACAAACTTGAATCCATCCAAAATGAAGCTGCCTGATTGATAAGCAGAGGCTACTTACGTCATTCGAAGATGTCTGATATCAAAGCATTACTGCACCTCCCATTACTAGAGAATAGACGATTGCTGGTGCTCCATCTCGCTTTCACAAACTTTATCATAATAATTCGTCATTTGCCTACCACCTATACAGATTGCCTGCCTATCGCTATTGTCGCACCTAGGTCACCCCTTTAAAGTTTAAGTGACATGTGAGCGTACTAACATCTTTTATATGTCGCCTCTGCTTTGCGCACTCCGTCTTTAGAACAAGTTACCAGACGATGTTGTGTCTCTAAAAGCC
This sequence comes from Rhipicephalus microplus, assembly GCF_043290135.1. Classification (NCBI taxonomy): domain Eukaryota; kingdom Metazoa; phylum Arthropoda; class Arachnida; order Ixodida; family Ixodidae; genus Rhipicephalus; species Rhipicephalus microplus. The sequence continues at coordinate 486,496,161 of NC_134710.1, read as the reverse complement.
ATTAGTTGTTTGTAAGAGGGTTAAAAATTCCACTTTATTTTGTACCAAAAATCTTTTATCGGTATATCTAAGCCTCGTGTATTATTTTCTGCACGATAGTGTTTCATTGTTATTTTCCCTGCTTGAGCTGTTGTTACCAACTGTGTATTTGCTCCACTGTAACCTCCCCCTCACCCCGCTTACTGTAACCCCCCTATCTAATGCCCGGCAAGGGCCTTTAGGTTTATGAATAAAAAAACACTTACTGAAATCTAGAAAGGTGCCGAGTGGAATTTTATTTTCTTCAAAGTTAGGAAGTATAGATTTCTTGAACGTCAATATTGCAGTTTCAGTGCAGTTGATACATTTGTTGTTTGATATGTGGAGTTTGACGTCCTAAAAGCACCATATATTTATGAGAGACGCCGTAGTGGAGGACTCCTTAAATTTCGACCACCTGGGGTTCTTTCCGTCCACCAAAACCTGAGCACGTGGGCCTACAGCATTTTCGCCTCCATCAAAAATGCAGCCGCCGCTGCCGGGATTCGATCTCGTAACCTGCTGGTAAGCAGCAGAGTACCTTAGCCACTACACCAGTGCGACGGGGTGTGTGACCCAGTGATTTTTATGCCTATCTGGCAAATTTAACGTTTTGAAAGAAAAAGGTTTTGCGTGAACGCATGGAAAACTTTTTATGATCATATTATATGTATTATCGACATTTTTCTCCTTAAATTGATTGATATGTGGGGTTTAACGTCCCAAGACCACCATATGAATATGAGAGACGACGTAGTGAAGGGCTTTAGGATTTTCCTAAACCCTGGCAGCGGCGGCTGCATTTTCGATGGAGGAGGAAATGTTAAAGGCCCGTGTGCTCAGATTTGAGTGCACGTTAAAGAACCCCAGGTGGTCCTAATTTCCGGAGCTCTCCACTACGGCATCTCTCATAATCATATGGTGGTTTTGGGACGTTAAACCCACCTTATCAATCTAGTTGTTTGTTTGCTTACGTATGCTCATATCACGAATACAAGCAAGATCTAGGCAGTTTATAAGGCGGACAGGTTCAAGTTTGCGCAGTGCCATTCACCACCCTATCGGAAAGAGAGCAAAGCCCCGGTCTCTCGGACGGGCTGCACTTGCTGGGTTTTCCCATTGCGTGCATGAAAAACGTGTTCCTTGAAGTGATTATCTGGCATTTTGCATGCTATGGGCAGCGCTCCTTTATCACCCTGGAAAACAGGCACTAACTACTCCTGCACTGTGAGCTGCTACAAAAGTATGAACATGACGAAGTCCAAAAAACGTCCCGTCAATTTTTGCCGATTCCAATGCAAGCAGTGCGAGACGCAAAGCCAAGGGTGGAATATTGCAGTTCTCGGATAGTCCGTGGTCTCGTTACTATGAATTTTTTTTTGTTTTTGTTGAGCACAGTACTACGAACTATTGTTCACCTGCAAAAAATGACCCGAATCTGCATAGTACACAGCAGATGTCATCAAAAGACGGTAGTCTGGCGTCTGGAGAGAGTAAACAAAACGTTCATTTGATGTTCTGTGCAAGAAAATTGGGGAATGGTATTCTAGTGGTGCTGCGCTAGAGTGCCTCGAGCATGTAGCAGAGGCGAACGAGCGCATCTAGGCACGTTAGACACGAGCGTCATCTGGCAGTTATCTTCGAAAACAAAGGCGCTGCCCCCTCCCCCGCGATGAAAGATGCGCGCCAGTCTCGGAGATGATAAGGTGTGAAACGCAAAGCGCCGGCAGGTGCCACTACCGTGTCGTCGTAGCAAAGCGTTGGAAACACTTGTTTTTTTTGAACATCGCGTTGCACTGTCAGCGCAGCGTGATAAAGGCTACAGTCCTTAAAGTTACTTGTGTGTGCCTCTTGTAGTATAACAGTGGACATACAAAACATCGAAGTGTTGTCATGGAGCCTCACATACGCGCAATAATTGCTTTTCATTTCAATTTTAACTGCTTTTTAATTGCTTTTTAACTATGAGCCCCCTCCCCCGCGATGAAAGATGCGCGCCAGTCTCGGAGATGATGAGGTGTGAAACGCAAAGCGCCGGCAAGTGCCACTACCGTGTCGTCGTAGCAAAGCGTTGGAAACACCTGTTTTTTTGAGCATCGCGTTGCACTGTCAGCGCAGCGCGATAAAGGCTACAGTCCTTAAAGTTACTTGTGTGTGCCTCTTGTAGTATAACAGTGGACATACAAAACATCGAAGTGTTGTCATGGTGCCTCACATACGCGCAATATTTGCTTTTCATTTCAATTTTAACTGCTTTTTAATTGCTTTTTAACTATGAGCCCCCTCCCCCGCGATGAACGATGCGCGCCAGTCTCGTAGATGATAAGGTGTGATACGCAAAGCGCCGGGAGGTGCCACTACCGTGTCGTCGTAGGAAAGCGTTGGAAACACTTGTTTTTTTTTGAGCATCGCGTTGCACTGTCAGCGCAGCTCGATAAAGGCTACAGTCCTTAAAGTTACTTGTGTGTGCCTCTTGTAGTATAACAGTGGACATACAAAACATCTAAGTGTTGTCATGGTGCCTCACATACGCGCAATAATTGCTTTTTATTTCAATTTTAACTGCTTTTTAATTGCTTTTTAACTATGAGCGCTAAACCTTGAGCAATATTGGTGGGCGCTGTGGAATGAGTTTGCCGTTTGGTGCCGTTAGAGGTATCGTTAAGGGCGGCCAAACAGACAAATATACAAGCAGGCAGACAGACAGACAGACAGATCAAAACTTTTTCGTCGAAGGTCCCCAACAAAGACAGTCATCTTTAAATAACGCGATGCTGGACCTATTATAAAAAAAGCGTGTTTGTAAACGTAAACTCGAGCAAATAAAGAACCACTCTACATTTCGCGATTTGGCTCTAGCTTTCCGAGATAACCATTGGTAGTTCGAAAGCGGTGGAGTGGTGGAGCGAAAGCGGTGAAGCTTATTACAGTTAAAACACTTTACTGTGAGCCCTGCAAGTGTTTTATTTAGCTGATCGCTGTAGACCTCTTGTCGCCACTCAGTGTTAACAGATTTGTGCTGCGGGTTCACGCTGAGTGCTTATACGCGAGGTCTTGCAAGCAACAACCACCGATAAGTTAGCATGATGAGGTGTTGTGATGCTAGGATCGAAGTCATGAGTTTGATTCCCGCATACGCCAGCTGCATTCCCAGGGAGCGAAATCTAGTAACATTGCGCTCAGATGTTCAAGCGAGAATGATAGACAGGGTGTGTTGGCGTTGCGTATTTTAAGTGTATAGTGGTATGGCGCTCAATGTAAACAGAAGTGACGCTCGATGTGTGTGTGCACTCTCTGTCCGTTGTCATCGCGCCGTGTACACTTGAATGGGCATGGAATGAGCATGTACCTTGAATGGGCATGGAAGCATCATAACAATGGGAGGCTCACCTACGCTGTTGTTCATTCTGCTGTTCGTCTTTGGTGCTGCTGGCTGCGGAAACTGTTCGCAAGTGCGATTAGACGGTGCGTTTGCCACTGGACCTACAGCCTCGGAAGTGTCCAGCGATGCCACTTAACCTGGATTAGAGTGCCGGCAGGCTGCATTCCTGCCGGCACGACCAGCTTCAAGGTTTCCTGCCTTATCTTGCTCTACCTCAACTCGTGGCAGCTTTAGGAACATCGACAGTCCCACCTACGCCCCGTTTAAAACCGAGTGCTGCGCAGTCGCCACTTAATGGGCATGGAAGCATCATAACGATGGGAGGCTCAGCTACGGTGTTGTTCATTCTGCAGGTTAGTTACCAGTTCCAACTACCTTGCCATTCTTTTAAATCGAATGATCCGTTTCTAGTCGTGCTTCCATGACCTGAAGCCTTGTTTGAACCTTTTTGCTCGCTGCTACTGCTTTTGTGTGGGGATTTTGAGTGCAAACCGGGTCCTAATGAATCATCGGCTGCTCTTGCGGAAGTTCTTAAAATTGTCAAAGATTTAAAGAGCGATCAATCATAATGGAAACAGTAAAAAATCAGTTGCTGAAACGGTGTGTGAGCTAAAAGACCAGCAGAAAAACACTTTTCAAGCCATATCTTATATAAAGGCACAATTAGATGCTGTTGAAGGCCAGGCTATATTGCTTCAGCAATGTCGGGCCGAATTCTCTCAGCAACATGAAAAATTTAATCGACTTGATTCGGAAGCCTGCGTGCGGCGCCATCGGCTAGACGACGCAGAGGACCGTTCTAGACGAGATAATCTAGTTTTTTATGGCTTAACAGATGTTGAAAACGAGGCGTATACTAAATCTGAAGCTAAATTTTTGAGCTTCATTAATGATAAACTGAATCTGACCCTTAACAGCGATAGCAATATACGCGCTCACAGGCTTGGTTGGTTTATGAAAATGAAAACACGGCCAATCATTATCAAATTTGCTGCATACAGGCAAAAAGAAACGGTTCTTGCTAAGTGTCCCTTGCTTAAAAATAGTGGCTTTGCTCTCAGTGAGGATTTGTGCCCCACCACGCGCGAAATTCAAAAAAAGGTAAGAGAGGATGCCAAAACGCCTGCGTAAGCCATATAAACTTGGGTACAAAAAACTGCATGTTGGCGTAAATCCTTTGGCTACAATCACATAGATGACCCTATTGTTGACATCGGTATCTCGAAAGTTGCATCGAATTCGCATGGTACATTCCCTCGAGCATTCCGCTCTGGCCGCCTTCTTCAGCATAAAGTTCGCTAGGGACACGGGAAGGGAAACGGTGCTACTCGCTCGAGATTAGAATTTTCTATTTTATATACTAACATTCGTAGTCTCTACCGCAAAAAGGATGAGTTATGTACAGTAATTAATGATATGAAAGCCGATCTCATCGCACTAACTGAAACATGGCTTAGCAGCAAGATATCTAACACCAAATTGTTTGATTGTGAAAAAGGTATGTAGTCTACCGCAGTGACCGCTCCGACAGAGGGGGGGGGGGGGTGGAGTTTTGCTGGCCGTGGATGAGCGTTTTGATTGCTACTGCATACCAACTATTTCGAACATTGAATCTGTGTGATGCTGCTTGAATGTAAACTTCAAGAAAGTTATTGTTGGGGTCTGCTATCGCTCCCCATCAAGCGATGCGTCATTTTGTGATAGCTTGCACGACTGCTTAAATCAAGTCACGGTTTGTTATCCCAATGCACAACTCATACTAATGGGGGACTTCAACTACCCGAATATTGATTGGTTGCACTCATGCCTACTTACCAACCCACCGACAACTGAGGCCAACCGGTTTATCACCACTTGCATGGATTTCGGTTTAACACAAATCGTCACCTCACCCACACGTGTCACTCAAACTTCTTCCCTAATAGACCTAGTACTACCGTCATCAGAGACAGTCACGTCACCCGTATTGCACATGCCTGGCCTGAGCGGCCATATTATTTTGCATTTCACGTTCGATTTGTCGCATGCATCATCAGTAAAACAGTCCAAGAACATCAGATACTACAACAAGGTAACTATCTAGCCATTAATAATGAACTGAGCTCTTCTTTAGACATTTTCTTACCAGTTTATCTTGGGCGCTCAGTAGAAATTAATTGGTGTTTGTTCTGTAATAAAATGTCTGAACTAATTCATCTCCATATTCCTCTTCGCCGGGTGTACTGCAATAACCAAGCTCCATGGTATAACAGATACTTAAACCGACTTTCTAACAGGCAAAAAAGACTTTTTAGAATCGCGAAGTCTTCACTTAAACCGGCCAACTGGACGAAGTACAAGACAGACTCTTTAACATATTCGTAAGCGCTAAAGGCTACTAAATCCTCGTTCTTCAATGTAACCCTGCCGAACATCCTGAAGACTAACCCTAAACGTTTCTGGAGTATAATGAAACCACTTAGCACCAGTAAACTATCATTGCTTACCCCCACCGGCGATTCTGTTCCCGAGCATCTTTGTTCTACTGTGCTAAGCGATATATTCATTAAGTCGTTTTCTTCATCTAATTATTCCCAACGTCCTGAGCTTCAGTCGTACAATCATTTTGCGATGGATCCCATCACGTTTGACTCGCATGGCATCGTCACGATTACCGACAACCTGAAACTAACGTCTTCTCACGGTATTGATGAAAGTAATAGTAAACTTTTAAAGAATACCAGAGAATACAGATCGATCATCCTGAAATGCATATTTTCACAATCGTATTATGATGGTGTACTACCTGAAGACAGGAGAACTGCTGCGATTATTTCAGTACATAAAGGCGGTGATAAACATAGCCCATCTAACTATCGTCCTATATCTCGCACGTGTGTGCCATGCAAAATAATGGAACATATAAATTTTCTCATCTTGTTAATTTTCTAGAGAATATTAGCTTCTTCTCTTCAACTCAGCAAGGCTTTCGAAATATTTTTTCTTGTGATACTCAACTAATTTCTTTTACTAATGATTTGTATTTATCCTTGGACTCTGCTTCTTTAACTGACTGTATATTTCTTGACTTTGCTAAAGCGTTTGATAAAGTTAACCATTCCCTGCTCCTATATAAACAAAGTGTTCTAAAAATTGACCCTGCAGTTTTTAACTGAATTCGTGCATTCCTTTCTTTTCGTGTTCAATTTGTCAGCACTAACGATGTTGATTCTTTCACTGCACCGGTTGATTCAGGTGTTCCTCAAGGATCAGTACTTGGCCTCCTGCTATTCCTAATCTATATAAATGACTTACCTTCTACTGTTACTTCCGAAATTTGTTTGTTCGCTGACGACTGTGTGATTTACCGTAAATTATCTAATGACAAATGTATTCATTTTCTGCAGGTTGATCTCAATAACATACTTCAGTGGTGTCACATTTGAAAAATGGAACTAACCATTAAAAAATGCAAGTCTATGAGGATTTCTCGGTCGAGTACAACTTCTCCAACTTACTTTCTTCACTGTCACCGCCTTGAAACTGTAACATCTTACGGGTACCTCGGCGTCCACATAACTAACACTTTGTCCTGGAAATTACATACAGAACATATAGCGTCCAAAGCTAATAAAACACTGGGTTATCTTCGAAGAAACTTCTTCCTTGCTCCATCGTTACTAATGTTATTACTATCTACCACATACATCCGTCCTCAAATAGAATACGCTTCATCTGTTTGGGACTCCAGTCAGGTAGCATTATCACACATGTTGGAATCCGTTCAAAATCGTGCAGCTCGTTTCATTTTGGCTAACTACCATCGTTCAGCTAGTGTAACTCAAATGAAGGCATCTCTAAACCTCATGCATCCCACTAGTTACCCGCAGAAAGCGCACTCGCATTTGCCTGTTTCATAAAATATTTTATAATCCGAAACTCCGTTCCCGTTTATTTCAAGCTGCTCCCTTCATTTCTCTTCGCCGTAATCACCAACAAAAAGTCACAGTCCCCCATTGCAACACAGTAACATATGCCCAATCATATCTCCCAAGAACTTGTAAGGAATTGAATTCCCTGCCTGCCTCAATAACAAGCATCAAGGAGTCCATTCACTTTAAGAATGTCCTTAAAACAATGATTACCTAATTACCCCCTGTATGTTGAACAGATTATTTGTATTGCTTTGTGCCTTCACCTTGTGATAAAAATAAAATTAGTGTTATTATTTGCTTTATTATGATGTGAGTTGATTGATTGATATATTGGGTTTAACGTCCGAAAACTACCATTTGATTTTTAGAGACGCCGTAGTGGAGGGCTCCAGAAATTTCTTCCAACTGGAGTTCTTTAACGTGCACCCAAATCTGAGCACACGGGTCTATAACATTTCCGCCTTCATCCATGATGAGAGTTGTTAGGAGTATTCATCTTCGTACCCCGATTAGTGACAGTATTTTTAAGCCATTTGCTTTGTATTCCGTGTTTTTTTTTTCATTGTTGTGCATGCCCTTCCCCTCTGAAATGTACAGTGTACCCTGAGGGTAAAATAAATAAATAAATAAATAAATTGAGGTGCACGTCAAAAAAAAAACCTCAGGTGGCCGGAATCGATCTCTCAAACCACGGCGCGCCTCCTAATGATATGATGGTTTTTGCACGCAAAATATTATGTCCTTGCATGCCCCGAGCTGCAGGCGATATACAGCTGCCGCTACGAAAACGAGTTGAAAAAAAAACCTAAACAGCAGTACCATTTTCAGTGGCTTTGCGAAGTCAGAAGCGGTTATTAGGGGCGAATCTCGGCGTAACTAAAGGCATGCTCGATCCGATGTGGGTATCGCATATTATAACAAAGACCAAGTGAGCTGTCAGTATTCGACATTCGAATCAGTAAACGCGCTGCGTGAGCAGGCGTGGATACTAATCCGAAATAAAACATGCGCAGCAGCAAACATGCATTGTATAGATGTGGACATAAAATACTCTTTTTTTTTCGCACTATTATGTTTTCAAAGAAGCTGTTAAAAAATCCAAGGTGGCATTGAACTCACCATACGTTGTTGTTAACATCCAATGAAAACCTCGGCAAGAGTGAAACTTATTGATTGATTGATATGTGGGCTTTAACGTCCCAAAACTACCATATCATTATGAAAAACGCAGTAGTCAAGCGCTCCGGAAATTTCGACCACCTGGGGTTCTTTAACGTGTACGCAAATCTGAGCACATGGGCCTACAAGATTTCCACCTTCATCGGAAATGCAGCCGCCGCAGCCGGGACTCAACCCCGCGACCCGCGCGTCAGCATCTGAGTACCTTACCCCCATATTCTAGAACGCCCCTTCACTCAACGCTCAAATTTCACTTGAGAAAGCCGATGGGAGCGCCATCTTTATGCAGAGCAAGTCACTGCATATCAGTGATAATTTGCGGCTATTCTTGAGTAGCGCAGCGTGATTTTCAGCCGAGCAGTGGCGCAGTGCTGAACTCTTTCAAATTAAGTGTAAAAGTCGAGTCGAGGAGCGTTCGTGAATACAGGGGTTAGCCACCAGACCACCGAGGCGGGGCAAAGAAAGGGCAACTGTTCTAAATTGGCATAGCTCAAAGACATCATGTTTGACCTGCTTGATCCCGCAAAGATTGTCAACGATTCGTTCTTGGTTTTGATAAGATTCTCACTATGAGGATGTTTTTATAATCATTTTTAAACCTTCTGAGCTTGTCACAGGTGACGCTGCACGTGGAGGGCGACCAGATAACATCGCGTGCAGAGCACGTGAGCGACCGGCTTTTGCTTGAAAGGCGGCGAAACGCGTGTGGCGCAGCGCCCATGGCCGAGGTTGGCAGGCCCATAGCGACCAATGATATTCAAAAATTTAAAGCAAGCCTGTCAACTAACATTACCCAGACGCAGAACCACTCTGTCCTCTCAAATTCTGTCGAAATCACGCTCACTGGGTTTGTGTACAGCAGGTAAACATATGCTAGCACTGTGTTCAGCGTATATGTTTGCGTTGAAGGACCACACAAATTTTCATTTCATTTTGTATTTCTTTTTAACATCGGTCGCGAGCAGTTTTGTCAACGTCGGACAGAGATATACATTCACGCACACAGGCAGAGGAAGGAGAGTTGAATTGCCAATGCCAAAATCTGCCTTTGTAAAGCGAGCTTACTTTTTTGCCGTTTTCAGCCCCCTATCACGTTTGACGCGAGACTTAAATTGAACAACAATCTCCTGTTCTCCGCTCTACTCGGCACGCGGTGACACATCATCCTTGCTAAGCGGCTCTCCGACAACCGTGCCTCAGATAACCGCTAACTTCATCGGCTTTCCGATAACCGATGAAGCTGCGGGCCGTAAACAAGGGGGGGGGGGGGATTCAAAATACGGAAATGCATCGTAGGGGATTGTCAGCAACGCTGCCGAGCAAAATGAAGCGTACGGTGTAGTGTACACGAACGAAGACTCGCCGAAGATATACAGGTCGAGTGCTTCTCTGAAAATAGCGGCGATGAAAGAGAAGTAATTTCGTCAGAATGTCACGAAGGCATCACGCCTGTTTTTCGCGCAGATTTCGTCAGCGATGTTTATCAGCGGTGGCATAGCTATACTGTCACGGCCGACATTTTAGCACTACGGCGCAGCCAAGTCAGCGTGCGTTCAAAACTCGCTAGCAACTGCGAATTCGTTTTAACGCTTATGCCTTGCGACAGCGGCCTCTTGAGATTTTTTTTCAGGTACGTCGCAGCTCCTTACTGTCTCCATGCGACCTGATATTATGGCGTGTGTCGTTGATGGCGCGGCAACTATATTGTTAACGGCACGTTCTTGTGCTGCATCTCATAAATCTTGGCTGTAAAAGCGTTCTGCTCAGCACTCGACACAGGCACGGCAACATGTCGCCTCTGTGTACACCCACGTGTGCGCTGTGAAAGTTTAGTTTTTACGCACGCTCGCCTCTATACCTCGGTTGCACTCGGTGTTCTCAGTTTATAGCCTTGCCGCTATTAAGGACGCCTGTAGTCAACACGGAGTTTTTGAAATGCGAGGTTGCCTATGTGAGTTTTAATTGAAAAATGCTACCGGGGATGTTACAGCTTACGTGAAGTTGTCAAGTAAGCTTGGCGTAGTTGTAGCAGTGGTTTTTTGCGTTATGTCGCACAGCTGCTTGCATATCGGCACAGAATTTGATTTTGTTTCAAGGTCACATATGCGGTCCTGCTATGAGTCTGGAACTTTGGACTTGGTGAGTGTCAGCCCACTACTCCAATTTGTAAAATAGTTATTAATTTAATAAATGTATTTAGTAATAATTAAAGCAATCAACATCATTACTTCCAGAAGTGGAATCATGTAAATCACTTGATTGCACATTCTCGCACATTGTAAGTTTGTTGAAAGCATGTTAAGTCATCTGAGTTACCATAGCAAAGTCCGTAAGCTTTACACGGCCATGACCTATTGGATAGAATTGGTTAAAACTAGGCGTCAACACTTTCCAACTCTCTGGTTTTGTGACAGTGCCGATCATTTCGAGCAGCCATTCCAAGAACTACACATGCTTTTTCGAGTAATTTATATATTTTTCATACTTTTTCCGTATCTTTCTGTAAACAATTTACACAGACGTACAGAATTATTGTAATAAAATTGTGGCATCTCATAATGCCTGTCACACCAGCATTATTAGATTCCACGACTTTGTTCCTTTGGTCAAGTTGAAGGGCAGCCTTTCTACCTTGCACATACCAGGCGTCTTCCGCTTCTTCCTAAATCAATGCGCTTCTAAATTAATGGGGCCTGTCGCTCGCATTTTGGATTTTTTATACACAAAAAGTTTTCTCCAACAGCCGAAAATTGCGGTCGTTGTTTCACTAAATGAGCGTGGTGAGATGGAATAGCCGAAAAAAAGCAAACAAATGCCTCTACTTTCTCCTGTCACCTAAGATTGATGTCTTTCTAAAGAAAGATCTGTCCCTCCTACAGTATAGCTGTAAAAGCCGAGCCTAAACAGCGACGTTCACTGTGCCACAGATAGTGGGCAAGCTGCCTGGTGCACCCGCCCTGGAAGACCAGCTGCGGCTCGTTACCGGAGGCTGCAGAGGCGCATAGGGATTCACGTGAAGAGGAGACCACTTCCGTCCGCCGCAGGCACCAGTAAGATCATCAATGAGGTTTTTCGTTTATTTATTCATTCCGCCTAAATAGATTACCTGTCTAGAGTAGCCTAACGGTTATGCATTCTTCGTTTGCTGGTAAAATGCCGCCCTTGAGCGATAGTAATGGCTTCAAGCACTACCGATTCCCACCAACTTTTCCCAAGCTCGGTGAGCTTGAGGAACGAATACACAACTCCGACGACATTGCAAAAAGCAACCACTCAACCACTCTAGATTGTATAAATCAATATGGGGGCGTTCAACTGCTTCGGATTTATTGTGATACCTCGTGTAGCTTAGCACGGCGACAGAAAACGCTTCATTGCTTCAATACCTTTCACGAGGCTAATTCGTTGAATCTGGCCCCTCAGCTCCACTGTAGGTTGGTCTTAGGCTGTTTATTCAGTTAGAGCCACGCATCATCGTTTTTGTGTGTTTTTATATTTTTATTGGTTATTGATATTGAATGACTGTGTGTTTGTGAAGCAGTATAATTTGCCTCTTCACTAATTTCTTTTGGTCTTGAACTATTCTTATCATATTCTATTCTAAAAATGACAAAAAACTCCACAGATTAGGTCACTGTTATCAGCACACGTATGCGTGGCGGGACCTAAGACAGCGAAGTTACTGCTTTTAGTCGTGTAAACACAGGTAGTGTATGTCCAAATAAGCTGAGCTGAGTTTAATTTTGAAAATGCAATGTCACATAAACGTCATTTCTACTGCTTGCACTATTTCCGAACCCAAATTCGTTCCTTAAAAACATCAGCTTGCACTGATTGTTGGAGATGGAAGCCACGTATAATGTGTCCACCATATTCCAAAAGCTTTTATTTTTGATATTTCGTAACGTTCTAGTGCACTGATAGAACACGCATTGCATCAGCCATACTCGTAGTTTGTTACTTGAGAACTTCTACTAATATCCGCCTCAAAGGAACAGTGGCTATGGTGCTTGGCTAGTGACCCAAATGTCACCAGTTTGATCCGGGCCACAGTGGTCACATTACTATTGGGGCGGAATAGTAGAGGCCCGTGTACTTTGAGATGTCAGGGCACGTTAAAAAACACCAGATAGTCAACATTTTTGGAGCTCTCCGGGATGGCGTCTCCCATAATTATATGGTGGCTTTGGAATGTAAAATTCCAGATTTTATTATTAACTGCTGCTGTTATGAGATTACCTTGTTCTACTAGGACAAGGCTTGTGCAAACCATATATCGCGAGCTATGGTGTACAGGCAAGCATGAGTTCAATTTTTATGCTAACTGTATTCAATATACGGTAGAGTGGGGGTGGCGAAAATTTATCTTGGTTTCCGAGGTTCCCCACTCAAAAAATACACTAGCCCGGTTTAGTGTGTTTTAGTGTTTTTTAGGGTTAACACTAGACTGGTTTAGTGGGTTTTAGTGTGCACACCAGACGGGTTTAGTGGGTTTAGCGTGCAGACCGAATCAGTTTAGTGGGTTTTAGTGTGCAGACCGGACGGGTTTAGTGGGTTGTAGTGTGCTGACCCACCGGTCAAGTGGGTTGTAGTGTGCAGACTAGACCAGTTTAGTGTGCAGAACAGACCGGTTTGGTTGATTCTAGTATGCAGAACTGGTTTGGTCGGTCTTAATGTGCAGAACACACCAGTTCAGGCTGTTTTAGAGTGCACACTGTGCCGCTTTGACCAAGTTAATGTGTATAACAGTCACGCAACTATTACTTGTGAACTTATTTCTCTATAACACTTCATTTGATGGAAGTGTGAAAGTTTCGGTTCTAAGCACGAAAAATATTGATGTTATTGGGTGTTAAAGGGATGAATATTTTTCAACGTCAAATCGACACGAATTTTGAGTGACGGTGATGACCATCTGTCTCAATGAAGAAGAGCTAACAGAAAATGCCCTGCACTCATGTACAATGTCGAAAAGTAGGTGCTTTGAATTATTAATATTTCCAGTGAAATACAATTACTCAGAACATGCAGCTTTTTATGAAAGCTGCATTGAAGAACAGCTCTGCATGCTACCTAAAAATAGCCGGTATACTCTTTGACCACAAAGTAAAAGAAGCACAATTAAGGTACATAGTTATACACGCCATGCCGGCAACTCATAACACACTGCACCTACGATATCAGAGAAGCAGATATGAACTTTTATTTAAAGAAGAAATCAAAATAGCGAAAAACATATGACAATGATTGTTTCCTAAAGCACAATATTCCTGCAGGTATGCACTTTAAGCATGCAGAAATGCTTCAATTTGACAATAATGACACACTGATGAGCGAACAATTCGCAATGAGTACACAACCACCACACATTCGGATACCTAATCAAAGCCATATGCAGAAAATGACAGATAAAATCAGCCTTCTCGGACGAAATCACTTGTGAACAGTTCACATCACATAGCTTTCGGGTTTAGCAAGAAGTAGTTGTAAAATGCCCATATTCAACACTTATCCAAGTAATTCATCAAATGACCATGAAATTACCCATTTTAGGAACAGTGAGGAAAGTCATTTGTGATTCTTTACTTGTGTTTCTGGCACAAAAGAAACCAGTACATATACAGGCTCTGCAACCGATGAACACATTAGTAAAAAATAAGTAAACGGAAACAATTGTTCATAGCAATAGTTAGCACAGCAATTAGATTTCAGGCTGCTGAACTGACAGACTAAATTTCACCACATAACTTGTTAGAAATTACAGACTACAGGACACAAACCTACCATGAAATACCATTAAACACATTCTATGTCAATGCCCTAAACATTTTAAACATTTTATGTTAGTGCCTGCAATAAATGCACAGCACAGTCACAGTGCAAGCTGGAAGAGAAGATTTTTGTATTCCTGGAGTACATTTGCATGGCACCTATTACACTATGATGCTTCTCTTTTGTGTCAATTAGGAAAGCACACACTATGCCAATATTTGATATTCTGTGGTGAAGTGAGGTACATGCTACACAGCTGTAAGGTGTTATGTTCAGGATGCGGTGGCTGACGACGATGAAGAATGATGATGATGATGAGTAGTTTTTAATGGCGCAAGGGCCAATTGATGGCCAAAGAGCGCCATTTCAATTGACTACAGATATGAACAATGATATGATGCGTGGCTTTAAAGAGGCCTTAAATTTCCTCGCTCTAAAGCGGGTTAAAACATGGAAGTAATAAAATCATGACAGTGGCGTGACGTGTGTGTAGTGATAGCGGATGGTAATTTGTCATGATAATAAAACCATGATCAAGATGTAGTCACCGCAGCCACGACCACTCTATAGAGGTCGTGCTACGAATGACCTCGAAATATCGGGTGAAAGCTGTGCACATCTTTTAAAAACGTGAAAAGTGTTTGCAGTTTGAAAAGCGGATCCCTACCGATGAACAACCCAGGGTGTAGAGGGAGCTGCTGTCAGTAGGGCAGTAAATAGTGTTTTTTTCTTAAAGCATCTAGCTCGTTGCACTGGACGAGAATGTGAAGAACCGTAAGGGGCTCTCCACATCTTTCACAATATGGTGGATCGCCGGTAGACAGACGAAACGAATGTGTAGATTGTGTATGTCCTGTTCGAAGCCTTGTTAGTATTACTTCTGTGTGTCGTGATTTTGATAGTGGTGGCCAATAACCTAGATGCGGCTTAATAGCATGGAGTTTACTATCTGTGTGTTTATCCCACATGCTCTGCCAATACCCCCTGAGCTTTCGTTTTAGAAAAGGTTTTAAGTCAAGTGCAGGAACTAATGTTGATGCATTGGGAGTAGTGTCATTAGCGCAAACAGCCAGATTGTCGACCAAAACGTTCCCTTGTATCTCACGGTGCCCTGGGACCCAGCAGACAATGACATGCTGTTTTGATGTGTACAGTGTGCACAGAAGTAAGTAAAGTGACACCATCATGGGGTTCTTGTGTTTTTTAAGAGTCTTCGGGGCTTTGACCACACTTAGAGAATCTGTGTATATTACCGCCTTTTGTAACTTTATCTGTTTGATGTGTTTTACGACCGCCAGTATTGCGTAAGCTTCTCCTGTGAAAATGCTTGCATCAGGAAGAAGAACGCCGGCCTTGGAAAAGTATTGGCCTACCGCTGCATATGACACAGAAGTGTTTGACTTTGACGCATCGGTAAAGAACTCAAGGCATGTGTATTTATGTTGTAGTTCTAGGAAGTATGTATGTAAGTGTGCAAGTGGTGCGTGCTTTGTGACTTCAACAAAAGAGACATCACAGTCTATAAGCTGCCACTGCCACGGTGGCAGATATGTTGCAGGAGCCATCAAACTGTGTTCAATAAGAGGCACACCTGTTTCTTCGGCCAGGCCCCTTACACGAAGCGCGTAGGGCTGCCTAAACGAAGGACGGTTTTCGAAGAAGCCAGAACAAGACAAATCATTAATTGTGAAATGCAAGGGTGCTTCTTGTCTGCCTTCACCTTCAAAAAGTACAAAAAAGACAGGTACATCTTTGTAGGTGGAGCGATCATTCATTTGAATCCACGTACAGGCTCTCCACAGGGCTGGTTCGGAAAGCACCCGTAGAGAGGCGAATGCCTAGATTGTGGACAGAGTCGAGATTTTTCAAGGCCGATGGTGTTGCCGACTGATAGTTTATAGCACCGAAATCTAGGCGTGTGCGTACGAGGCTTTTATATAAATCCATTAGACATTTCGCGTCAGTACCCAATGTGGTGTGTGACAACACTTTCAAAATGTTCATTGTTTTTAAGCACCTGTTCCTTAAATACTTGATGTGGGGGGTGAAGGTTAGTTTAGTGTCTAATATGAGACCAAGAAACTTATGCGTTGAGTATAAAACCATTCTCGTTTGCCCATTGAGATACCTTGTTCAAACCTAGTTGAACTTGACGTTGGCACATTGATATTTTGCACGATTTGTAACCAATCTGTACATCATCAACATATATGCAGTAAAAAATGTTTCGTGGGAGAGACAGGTGCAAGGAATTCATTTTAACTATGAAAAGTGTGCCGCTCAATACACCTCCTTGTGGCACTCCTGTTTCTTGTACAAATACTCGAGATAAGACAGTTCCAACTCGGACACGGAATGTATGGTTGGACAGGTAGCTTTCAATAATTGTCAGCATTCTACCCCGCACACCTAAATGTGACAGGTCTCGCAATATGCCGAAGCGCCATGTAGTGTCATATGCCTTTTCCATGTCGAGGAACACAGAAAGAAAAAATTTCTTATGAAGAAAAGCGTCGAGAATTTGTGCCTCGATACGGACAAGGTGGTCAGTGGTGGACCGAGCCTCTCGAAACCCACACTGGTATGGGTCAAGTAGGCAATTATTTCAAGGAAGTGCATCAGGCGCCTGGTAATCATTTTTTCAAAGACCTTAGAAATACGACTGGTTAATGCAATTGGCCTGTAGCTGGAAACTGAGGCCGGGTCCTTGCCTTGTTTGAGAGTTGGGATAATGATAGCTTCCTTCCAGGCTGAGGGTAGCTCGCCGGAAGACCATATCGCATTATACAGAGAGAGAAGAGCTTTCTGGGTTTCAGTGGGCAAGTGTTTTAGCATTTCATAGGCCACACAGTCTGGGCCTGGGGTAGATTTATTGCAGCAGGTAAGTGAGGCTTGTAGTTCAGCCAAACAGAAAGGTTCGTTGTATGCCTCATGTGTTGCGGGCTTGCGCTCTAATCTCTGTTTTTCTATTGCGGTTTTGTATCGTCGGAACGCTTCACTGTAGTGTGTTGAGCTAGAGACCTGTTCGAAGTGCGCTCGAAGAGTGTTTGCCTGGTCTTCTAAACTCTCCCCTTGTGTGTTCACTAGAGGAAGTGAATGTGCTTTTCGTCCTGCCACCTTACCAATCATGCTCCAGACTCTCGACTCATCTGAGTATGAGTTAATGCCTGATAAAAATATTTGTCAACTTTCCCTTCTCGCCTGTCGGCGCGTCCTCCTTGCTTGCGACTTGACGTTCTTGAAGTTTACAAGATTCTTAGTTGTGGGCGAGTCTCTGAGCAACTTCCATAACTTATTTTGCTTTTTTTGAGCATCACGGCACTCGTTATTCCACCATGGGACTCGTCGTTTGCTTGACGGTCTACATGCTTGGGGATTGCATTTTGTTGCTGCATCAACCAAGAAAGCTGTAAAGTAGCATACAGCATCCTCTATGCTCAACGCCGCTATGCCAGTCCAAGATAATACAGTCATTTTTTGAAACTTTGCCAAATTGGCTTTGTCGGTGAGCCATTTGGGGAACTTGTGCAGGACCTGTATTTGTTATTGATGTGCTGATAACGATAGCAAATGGTCGCTACCATATGGATTATTGATGACTTCCCATTTAAGTAGAGGCAGGAGTGATAGCAGCCACGGAAGCGGCCGCGTCAGCAGCACGTGTAAGTGAGCTCTGCACATATCTGCCTATAACTTTAGCAATTTTGGTTCTAGGAGAGTCAGAGTGGTGTCTATTTGTTCGTGAAGATACAAGGAGTTCAACCGCTACAAATACTGCTATTACAAACGAAAATTTTATATTTTAGGAGCGGAAAACCGTGTGAATCTGTGAAAACAACAACAGTCAGACCACGTGTTTTATACGATCGCTTGTAGCTTCGTTAATAGTCTACCGGAAAACTTCTTACTTATAAAGTTGAAAGTCCTTAGGGTAGACCTGGCGCTACTGAAGTTTGATCAGGCTAGGTTTAATTGTTCCAGAGTTACTCCGCAATCAAAGTTAAGCCTAATCACTAAAAAGAATAAATTGGTAATATCACCTCGCAAACGCATTTAAATTTTGTCCGCTTAATATAATAATAAACCGCCCCATAGGCTACCAGGAGGCCCAATTCCGTACACTCTAGGTCCTTAATTAAGGTGGTAATCAGCAAAAAGCTTATTTTAATAAAACAAATTTTCAAAAGGAGCTACAAACGCCACCGAAAAATAGATAATATCTTCTTTAGGAACACAACAGTCCGGTTTTTTTCGTGTAAAAATAATTTTGATAGCTTAAGGTAACCGGAAGGTACAGAGTTAGAAAGAATATAACGAAAACCGCTAATAAACGTGTGGCGCCCGCGTCTTCCCTCGCTCAGAGGAGGAGGGTGGCTCACTGCTCAGGAGAAAGGTACGGCCGTCAGATCAAAGTCTTGAACCACGTGTTTTTTTTCCTTACGATCGCTTTTAACTTTGCTAATAACCTGCCGGAAAACTTTTAACTCATACAGTGCAAAGCCCTAATTGTAGAGCTGTCACCGCTCAGGTTTCATCAGGACAGGAGTAATAGCACCGGAACTATTTCGTGACCAAAATTAATCCTAATCACTAAAAAGATTAATTTGGTAACATCACCTCACAAACGAATTTAAATTTTGTCCGCTTAATATATCAATAAACAGCACCCCATAGGCTAATCGGAGGCACTCTCTAGACCCTTAATTAAGGGCGTAATCAGCAGAAATCTCATTTTATTAAAACATTTTTATAAAAATAACCACAAACTTGACTGATACACCGCTGAAACCTACATTTAGAACATAAAAATACGGGTGCGGCGATGGCGTAGTGGTTAGAGCATCCGCCTCACATGCAAGAGGTCCGTGGTTAAAATCCCGGTGCCGCGCAGTTCCCAACCGGAAAAAAAATCCGCGTGTTGATGGAACTGCATTAAGAGGCCTGGGGTGCGGCCTCACCGGTAACCACCGCCGGGAATGCACTCCCTCACCATAGAAGGATTGGCCACCCTGGTGCAGTATCTGGCCACTACCTCCCACATGCATACGTCAAAGAACTCACGGCCCTCAGTCCCCAGCAGCTCTGAAGCAACTGACCATGGCGGCGGTCAGATCTGCAACGCAGCAGAGGGTGCTAAGAATCTCTGGACTACAGGCCGCCTTTGGAACCTGAACTTGGCAACGTTTAACGCTAGAACCTTATCTAGTGAGGGAAGTCTAGCTGTACTATTCGAGAAGCTAGAGGGTGTTAAATGGGATATAATAGGGCTCAGTGAGGTTAGGAGGACAGATGAGGCCTCTACTGTGCTACCGAATGGGCACTTTCTTTGCTATCGGGGCTTGGCAGACAGAAGAGAACTGGGAGTGGGGTTCCTAATTCACATAAACATAGTTGGCCACATAGAGGAATACTATAGCTTTAATGAAAGGGTGGTAGGTATTGTAAATAAACTGAATAAAAGATACAATATGTAGGTAGTACAGGCTTACGCGCCTACATCCAGCCATGATAACGCTTCAGTTGAAAGCTTCTTTGAAGACGTGGAATCGGCAATGAGTAAGGTAAAAACACAGTATACTATAGTGATGGGCGACTTTAATGCAAAGGTAGGGAAGAAGCAGGCTGGAGACCAGGCAGTAGAAGAATATGGCATCGGCACTAGAAACGCCAGAGGAGAGCTACTAGTAGAATTCGCAGAATACAATAATTTGCGGATTTTGAATACTTTCTACCGAAAACGAGAAAACCTCAAGTGGACATGGAGGAGCCGTAATGGCGAAAATAAGAACGAAATAGACTTTATAATGACTGCACACCCAGGAATCGTGCAGGATGTGGAAGTGGTTGGCAAGGTACGATGCAGGGACCATAGAATGGTACGGTCTCGAATTCGCCTACACTTGAAGAAGGAACGACAGAAACTGATACGCAAGAAGCGAATCAATGAGCTATCACTGAGAGGGAAAGTACAGGAATTCAGAGTGTCGCTGCAGAACAGGTACTCGGCTCTTAGTGAGGAAACCAACCTTAGCGTAGATACAATGCATGATAATCTAACGAGTATCAATACGGAGTGTGCAGTGGAAGTTGGAGGCAGGGTAGTTAGACAGGACACTGGCAAGCTTTCCCAGGAAACGAAGAACCTAATTAAGAAGCGTCAAAGCATGAAAGTGTCAAGTACAACAGACAAAATAGAACTGACAGAGCTTTCAAAGTTGATTATTAGGCGTAAAGTATGCGATGTAAGAAGGTATAACATGGAGAGAATTGAACACGCTCTGAAAAATGGAGGAAGCGTCAAAGCAGTGAAGAGGAAACTTGGGATAGGCAAAAGTCGAATGTATGCACTAAGGGACAAAGAAGGCAAAATAACTACCAATATGGATAGGATAGTTAAAATAGCGGAGGAGTTTTACAGAGATCTGTACAGTAGCCGAGACAACCACGACCTTAATACTATAAGAACTAGCAGTAACCCAGATGACACCCCACCAGTGATGATAGAAGAAGTCAGAAAAGCTCTGGAGAGCATGCAAAGAGGCAAAGCTGCTGGTGAGGATCAGGTAACATCAGATCTGCTGAAAGATGGAGGACAGATTATGTTAGAAAAACTAGCCACCCTGTTTACGAGGTGTCTCCTGATGGGAAGGGTACCAGAGTCTTGGAATAACGCTAACATCATCCTAATACATAAGAAAGGAGATAACAAGGACTTGAAGAATTACAGGCCGATCAGCTTGCGCTCTGTAGTATACAAGCTATTTACAAAGGTAATTGCTAACAGAGTAAATAGAACATTAGAATTCAATCAACCAAAGGAACAAGCAGGATTTCGAACAGGCTACTCAACAATTGACCACATTCATACTATCAATCAGATAATAGAGAAATGCTCAGAGTATAACCAACCACTACACATAGCCTTCATAGATTACGAGAAGGCGTTTGATTCAGTAGAAATATCAGCCGTCATGCAGACACTGCGGAATCAGGGCGCAGATGAAGTATATATAAACATTCTGCAAGAAATCTACAGGGGCTCAACTGCTACCTTAGTGCTTCATAAAGAAAGCAACAAAATACCAATCAAGAAGGGTGTAAGGCAGGGGGACACAATCTCCCCAATGCTATTTACCGCGTGCTTACAGGAAGTTTTCAGAAACATAGAATGGGAAAAGCTAGGGATAAGTGTTAATGGAGAATACCTTAGTAACCTGCGCTTCGCCGATGACATTGCATTGCTGATTAACTCAGGGGACGAATTGCAACTCATGATTACGGAGTTAGACAAGGAGAGCAGAAAGATGGGTCTTAAAATTAATCTGCAGAAAACGAAAGTAATTTACAACGACCTCTGAAAGAAGCAGCGCTTCAAGATAGGTAATAGTGCACTTGAAGTTGTAAAAGACTATGTCTACTTAGGGCAGGTAATAACCGCAGAGCCCAACCACGAGATTGAAGTAACTATAAGAATAAGAATGGGGTGGAGTACATTCGGCAAGCACTCTCAAATTATGACAGGTAGATATCCACTATCCCTCAAGAGGAAGGTATATAACAGCGGTATCTTGCCGGTACTTAGCTACGGAGCAGAAACCTGGAGACTTACAAAGAGGGTTCAGCTTAAATTGAGGACGACGCAGCGAGCAGTGGAAAGAAAAATGGTAGGTGTAACCTTTAGAGACAAGAAGAGAGCAGAGTGGATTAGGGGACAAACGGGGGCTAAGGATATCATAGTTGAAATAAAGAACAGGAAATGGACATGGGCCGGGCATGTAGCGCATAGACAGAATAACCGCTGGTCATTAAGGGTAACTGGATTCCCAGAGAAGGGAAGCGGGTTAGGGGGAGACAGAAGGTTAGATGGGCAGACGAGATTAAGAAGTTTGCGGGTATAAGTTGGCAGCAGTAAGCACAGGACCGGGTTAACTGGCGGAACATGGGAGAGGCCGTTGTCCTGCAGTGTACGTAGTCAGGCTGATGATGATGATGATGAGGAGTGATGGGGATATTATGATGAGGTCTATTGTTGAGTACGTATTGTTAGCGATGTTGTAATATGTTGGCTCTTTCCGATTCCGCAGGCACGCACCGGAAGAGAAAAGGAGTTGTTCAATCAGGCGACCCCGAGCATCGCAGCGAGAGTCACCCCATACATTGCTATGTGCATTGAAATCTCCAAGGAGAATATAAGGTTCTGGAAGTTCGTCTACGAGGGACTCGAATTCATGCTTTTCGAGACGGTGTTGTGGAGGTATGTAGAGGGAGCAGATGGTGACGAGCTTATTGAAAAGAACTGCTCGAACAGCCACCACCTCAAGAGAAGTTTGTAGTGGTAGGTGTGTGCATGCAATCCTTTGATTGACTGTAATGGCAACACTACCAGATGGCACAATGGCATCATTCCGGTCCTTCCGAAAAATAACGTAGTGACGTAAAAAGTTGGTGTGTTTAGGTTTCAGGTGTGTCTTTTGTACGCACAGCAACTTAGGTGTATGTTTATGTAAAAGTTCCTGGATATCGTCGAGGTTTCTCAACAGTCCTCTGACGTTCCACTGTAGTATTTGTGTCATTTTAATGTAGTGTGGTGCTGTGTGCAAATGTGTTGCGTTACTTTACAGGGCCTTTTGGAGGCCCTGTTATTCGAGGTTTTTCTTTTTTGGCGCGCTCCAAGGAGTTCGCCTATCCTTCCGCGTCTGAGGCGCCGGAGGAGTGGGACTTGTATCCATCACCTCTTGTGAGGTGGTGGATGGTGCCTGCTGGGCAGGCACATTCACTGAACTTTCGGACCTAACTGCGCTTGCAGTGGTCCGAGGTTCAGCAGACACGGGGTATGCCGGCCATGTCTGTCAGGTGGCGGAGCAGTGCAGGCTGCTTCAGCCGGGGGCTCTGGCGGCACGACCGCGGCCACACACTGTGTGACATTCGCTGGTGCCGGGACATGTGGCGCGGCGCCCCAGCGCGTCACATCTGCAAAGGAGAGATAAGATGGGTTGTGTATGGCGAAACGTTGGCGTGATTCTTCGAATGAAAGATTGAATTTAACTTTAGGTTCTACTATTTGTTTCTCTTTTTTCCATGCGGGGCATAATCGTGAGTAGGCAGCGTGATCTCCTTCACAGTTCGAACAATGAGTTGTTTCTGAGGTGCAGTTGTCCCATATGTGTTGAATGGATGCGCACTTTGCGCAAGTGGCACGTCCTCTGCAACTCTGCGATCCATGACCAAAACGTTGGCACTTGAACCATCGACGAGGGTTGGGAATGTATGGTCTTACACGGAGCTTACAATAGCCGGTTTTGATTGATTCTGGTAGAGTAAAACTAAACCTCCTACCCACTCCCTCTGTTCCCTTAAGCAGAGCTCTCCCAGCCGCGTAGTGGCTGTTGCTACAGAAGGGAGTGGAAGGTTGGTTGCTTTTCGGTGTCCGTCTTGTGTTCTCGTAGCGGCTGCTGCTTGTTCAGAGATGGAAGCCAGCACATCTCAAACGTGACAACAACTCGATTTTATATACACAAACTTATGTACATATTTACAAGACTTGACCGCCGGAACCGTCGCTTGCTGCCTCGGCAGAGCCGATAGTGCAGAGCACTCCTTGTTGCGACCAGAACCCCCCGCGAGGACTTGGAAGCCAGGTTTTAATACCTCGGTTGCCCCTCCCGATTCTCCTCCCGGACAACCAAAGCAATTTATTCTGTTTATTGGACAGAAAACACACTTGTTGCCGTCCCCTCCTCTCCCTGCCCTCTTCCCGCACTCGACTGCTCGGTCGGAAAGAGAGAGACGAACGGACCGGCCTGTACACCACGTTCCGCGAACTGTGCGAACGCACACAATGATGGCGCCGTTCGGCTGCGGGCCCCCTCCATTACCGCGGGATGACTACGCTGTCCAGCGCGACAGCCGTCCCGCGGACTCTAAACCTGACGGATGGGTGGCTATGCACTGTTCTCACGTCACCCGCCGGCATTCCGCAGCTCGGGGACCATTCAGTGGGTTTCTAGAAGCCACGACTGACCGCGTTATTCTTGCCAGAGGGGGCGCGCTTACGCCGAGATTATCGTTTCCCGAGAATCGGCTTTTTGGGAAGCGCGCCCTTTTGAGACCGAGAAGACTCGCTTCCATGGCCTGCATCGCCAGACCTTACACGCCTTTTCCAAGATTCGCGCAAGCGCTCAAATGCAGCTACGCGAATAACAACCTAAAGGTATGGCGCCGCACGTCCCCGACCCCGTGGCCACACTTCGCAGTTCCTTGAACGCCAGAGACGTTTCTGCAACGCGTGCAACACTTTCTCTGCTTAACCCTTGGGGCCCCACCAAACGGACGCCACCACATAGCAAAAAAAGGAAAAAAACCGACACGTGGTCACTGCGTACACAAGTACAATCCATAAAGCAGGAAAGTCAAACAACAACAACTTCTACATGCCTACAGTCGTACATATACACAAAAAGACACTTCACTGAAGCACACAGACACCCTTCCGCACATGATGCTGTTCAAATTCAACCAAATACTAATAACTCCTGCATGCTACACACACGCACAAGAGGAACAATACACTTCACTGAGGCACATAGACTTTCAACGCGTGGTGCTGTTCAATTGTCCACAGGTTCACGCACGTCACTCTTGAGTGTCCACAACGCACCTAGTCCTCTAGTGTCTCGACCCCCGGAGCACCGCTGCCGATTCCCCAGCACTCATTAGGCACCCTCGAAAGCGCATCTGCGTTGCCATGCTCGACGCCTTTCCTGTGCTGCACCACTACATGATACCGCTGGAGCGCCAAGGCACAACGGGTAAGCTTAGCCCAAGGAAGAGTGCCCTGGGTGAGAAAAGCTAATGGGTTGTGGTCTGACACCACGGTAACCTGTGCGCCGAAGAGCCAGAAATCAAACCTTTTCAGACCCCAGATGACTGCAAAGGCCTCTCGCTCAATAGTCGACCAGCGCGTTTGAGTTGCAGAGAACTTGTGGCTTGCAAATGCGATCGGCATCTCGGCACCATCGTCCGCACGTTGCGACAGGCAGACTCCAGCCGCGACCGCGGACGCGTCGGCAAACAGCCAATACGGCCTCTCGGGATCTGGGGTCGATAATGCTGCTGCCTCGCACAGTGCGATCTTAAGCCGCTTAAACGCCCTTTCAGCTTCCGCGGACCACGGAATTCGGTTCGGGATTCGCTTCCCCGTTAGCTCTGTCAGGGGCCTCGCTACCTCTGCGTAATCTTTCACATAGCTTCGGTAGTAGCCACACAGGCCCAGTACGCTGCGTAGTTCTCTTTTAGTCTCCGGCGCCTTTAAACCTTTGATCGCTGCAAGCTTCTCAGGGTCAGGTGCATGCCGTCCCGAACCTACCACATGTCTCAAATACCGGATCGATGGACGAGCTATCTGGCACTTATGCCTCTTGACCTTCAGGTTAACCCGCTTTAGGGTCTCAAACACCCGCCCCAGGTGTTCCGCGTGCTCTTTGAGCGTTTCGCTAAAAACGGCTATATCATCCAGGTATGCACAGCAGTATCCGCTGTGTGGCCTTAGCAGTTCGTTCATTGCCCTCTGGAATGTTTGAGCAGCGTTTTTAAGCCCGAAGGGCATTACCATCCAGGCAAACTGTCCGCGATGACACGCAAACGCTGTCAGCAGGCGCGAAGAAGACTCGAATGGTACCTGCCAATAACCTCTTCGCAGGTCGAGCAGCGTTATGTACTTCGCTTTTCCTACGCTCATTATGAGTTCTTGCTGAAGGGCCATTGTGTATGCGTCCACCACCGTCCCCGCGTTTAATGCCCGAAAATCGACACAGAGTCGCATGCTGCCGTCTTTCTTAGGAACGCACACCAGCGGATGGGCATACGAGCTCTCGCACGGGAAGATCAACCCCAATTCGAGCAGCTTGTCTACCTGCCTCCCCACCTCGGCCTGTAAGCTTTTGGGTACCCTGTACGAATGCGGGCTTCTGCGGACAAACCCGTCTTGCAACCTTATCTCGTGTGGCCTTACTGCCGCTACCGTCGGCCCCCCGCCAAACTGCTCCACATGCCTCTTGAACACTTTGCAGATCACCCCGCGTTCTCGTTCTTCTAAATGGGCTACCATATCGCGGGATGGAAAAACTTCTTCACTACGCATTGCCCCTGGCTGTGGGGTGCACTCTACTTCACCGAAATCACCGTCCTCCTCGAACATTACTCCTACCGACATAACCCTGGACTGATATGGGCGCAGCTTATTCGCGTGCACCAGCTTCCGGTTACCTGCTGGCATCTGCACGAAGTATGAATGCTCGCGGTATCTCTCGGTGATACTGCCTGGCCCTTCCCATTTCGGAAACATTTTCACTGGTCGTTGATCATCAAACACCAGTACCAAATCACCGACGTTAAACTCTTTTGCCTTCGCCCTTTTGTTGAATTGCGCAGCGTAGGTGTTTTGCGATTTCGAGCTGACCATTTCCGCAACCTGCGCCGCGCGCTTAAGCCGCCCTCGTAATTCTTCCATGTACGCTTCTGGCGATGCCCCCAACTTTCCTGGCACTGCAGTTTCCCCTGTCCAAGCCCTCTTAAGTATACTTAATGGACCCGTTGGTTGCCTCCCATACAGCATCTCAAAAGGCGCTACTCCGGTCGTGTCGTGTGGGACTTCCCTGTACCCCCAGAGCAAGAAAGGCACAAATTGATCCCAATTCCTACCCTCCTTCTCTATTATGTGGTATAGCATGTTCTTAAAGGTCCTGTTTCATCGCTCGACCGCCCCATTGCTCTCAGGGTGCCCCGGTGTGGAAAATTGAGGAGAGCAACCAAGTTTCGACAAAAACTCGCTTGTCAGTGCCGCTGTAAAGTTATTGCCGCAGTCGGACGCAATAACCTCGGGTATGCCTGTTCTGCTAAATACTGCCAGCAGTGCATCGCAGGTCGCCCTAGCGCTTAATGAACGCAAACACACCACCTCGGGGCAGCGCGTGCATAAGTCGATGACGTATAAACAGTACTTATGGCCTCGGCCTGATACTGGCTCCAGCGGTCCTTAACGTCCACGTTAACCTGCTGAAACGGATATGTTGGTCACGTAAGGAGTTCGATCGGGACGCTGTCCCCACGACGCCAGTCTGCCCTCGCCTGGCAACCATGACAACTGTTGCAGTGCCGTCGTACGTCGTCTCCTACGCCTGGCCAATAAAAACTGTACTTGATCCTAGAGCATGTTTTACGGCAACCAAAATGCCCGGCCCAGCTTGACTCATGCGCCAGTTGCAAAACTTCCCCTCTGCGGCATTCCGGCAGTACCAGCTGCGTTACCGATTGCCCCAACACCTTATCCTTATGATAAAGTAACCCGTCTATTACTAGCATATTGCCTTTTCCTGTCGCTACTCCTCTCCACGCTTCCTGTAAAGTCGGGTCTCCCGTGTTTTCTCGCGAAATTCGTCTGACGCGGACCTCTCCTTCATGCCGACGCTCAAGGCTTCGTTATGCAACACGCTGTCATCCCGCTTATCCCCTTCATCGCGGCTTGCTACAGCTACCTCGCTGATCAACACCTCCTCGGTCGCGTGTCGCTCTACCAATTCTACACGAGTGTCCACCTCGTCCTGACGCCACACTGCCTCGGCGTGCTGAGGCTCGCTTTCGAACTCTGGCCGAGCGCCGCCCACTTCTGAGGTACCCTTCACTACCCCTTCGAGGGTGCTCTCCTCGTGTAGTAGTTTCCATGCTTCTTCGGAAAGTAGGCAATCTGTTCGTGCCGTTGGACGGTCCGTTAACGCGCACAACACTGGGACTGGTTCCCTAACGTCGAAAAACACTCCACGCTCGCGCGACATAGTCAGTGGAATAACTGCGAGCTTGGCCTGTACTTTCTCCCCGAACGCCGAAGTCAGGTTGACCATCCCATGCGGTTGCACCAACTCTGGCGGGACCACGCTCTCATGAACTACTGTAATTTCCGCACCTGTGTTTAACACTGCTCCTATATGTTTGTCTTCACAGTCGAGCGATACTGGGATTAAATCACTGTGTGCGGCTGGGGGACCTTCAATCGAAACACGCGCCGCCAAGCTGTCTTCTTTACTGTTCGGAAGCACTTCCGTCGGCTGTTTCTGACGCTGCGGGCAATTCTATTTCTGGTGCCCTGTACTGCCGCAACTGTAGCAGGCCCTGGGCTTTGGTTTCCCCTCCACGATACGGTTTTTCCCAGCCCCGCGGCCCTTCATTGTCTCTTCGTCGGATCTTGCCCTGCTCGCGCTTTTCGACTCCACCACGCTTTGCTTCGCCTGCCTCGCGGCGCTGTTTGTCCCCTGTGCTTCTTCAAACGTTCGCAGCAACGCGGATATCTCTGGGGCGCTCATCCACGCTCTACCTTCTTGGAGTGTGACATATCGCAAGGCCTCCTCCGACAAATTTTTCTTTAACTGGTCGGCCACCAAAAGCTTGACCAGGCCTTCGATTGTCGACACCCCTCTTGCCTCAAGGTAAAAGTGGAGGTAGCTCTCTAAACGTGTCGAAAAAGGTCTCCACTCCTCGTTCGCACGCTTACCTGACCCCAAAAATCTTTTTAGATATTCCCCGGCTGAAAGTCTGAGCTCGTCAAGCACCGTTTGCTTGATTACCTGATAATTTTTGTGCTCTGTTGGGCTTAGCCGCGTGGAAAAAACGGGACTCTCTCCGCTACCAACGGGAAAACTAAACGTCCCCGAAACTCCCCCGGTACCTCGTACGCTTCTAGGGCACTTTCCACGGACTCAAACCACACCGGTGCTTCAGCCTCAGCTGGAAGTTTTGGTAACACCCCTGTGAGGACTTTTGAGTAGCGTCTCAGTTCGCTACACGGATCCCGCCTGCCCAACTCGGGTCCACTCCACCGAGAGCTTCTGCCCATCATCGGCGATAGCCTCTCCATCTCCAACCGCAATTCCTGCAGTCTACGCTCCTGCGTGAGGTTTCCGAAACGGTCATCTTTCTGACTCTTCCGCGCACTACCCTCTCCCGGGTTTCCCACGTCGCTCTAGTCCCCCGACTCACGACTCATGGCCTGCGCTCGCCTGTCCGGGTTCAAGTGGGCAAACCTCGTGTCCATAGGACGCCTTAAAACTCAAAAATAAAGGCAGCGGCACCCCTGAGATGTAAGAACACCAAAGGACTCACCACTTTTGAAGTTTCTGCTTGCTGGTTGCTCGATGTCGCCGGGGTTGTCGCCGGACTGATGAATTGGGATGACCATAGCTGGACCCCTGGCTTCCTGGGGTCGATGGCTGCCACGCTGCCGCCTCCTCAGCTCGGTGGCTTGGCTCTTCGTTGGAACAGCCGGTGTCTTGGCTTCTGGTCTTGCGTGTTCTCCGCAACACGACGATCTCCTTGCTGCGCAGAGCACTTTTTGTCGTCGTCGTCTCGACCCTGCCGACTGCGCCAGTTAAACTAAACCTCCTACCCACTCCCTCTGTTCCCTTGAGCAGAGCTCTCCCAGCCGCGTAGCGGCTGTTGCTACAGAAAGGAGTGGAAGGTTGGTTGCTTCTCGGTGTCCGTCTTGTGTTCTCGTAGCTGCTGCTGCTTGTTCAGAGATGGAAGTCAGCACATCTCAAACGTGACAACTCGATTTTAAATACACAAACCTATGTACATATTTACAAGACTTGACCGCCGGAACCGTCGCATGTTGCCTCGGCAGAGCCGATAGTGCAGAGCACTCCTTGTTGTGACCAGAACCCCCCGCGAGGACTTGGAAGCCAGGTTTTAATACCTCGGTTGCCCCTCCCGATTCTCCTCCCGGCCAACCAAAGCAATTTTGTCTGTTTATTGGACAGAAAACACTCTTGTTGCCGTCCCCTCCTCTCCCTCCCCTCTTCCCGCACTCGACTGCTCGGTCGGAAAGAGAGAGACGAACGGACCGGCCTGTACACCACGTTCCGCGAACTGTGCGAACGCACACAATGGTGGCGCCGTTTGGCTGCCGGCCCCCTCCATTACTGCGGGATGACTACGCTGTCCAGTGCGACAGCCGTCCCGCGGACTCTAATCTTGACGGATGGGTGGCTATGCACTGTTCTCACGTCACCCGCCGGCATTCCGCAGTTCGGGGACCATTTAGTGGGTTTCTAGAAGCCACGACTGACCGCGTTATTCTTGCCAGAAGGGGCGCGCTTACGCCGAGATTATCGTTTCCCGAGAATCGTCTTTTCGGGAAGCGCGCCCTTTTGAGACCGAGAAGACTCGCTTCCATGGCCTGCACCGCCAGACCTTACAGGTAGGTCACTTGTTCCGAAGGTAATTATTACGTGTTTTGTAGGGGTCAGTTTGTTGTTGCGCCTTATTGTTATTTGTTGGACTTTGACCACGTTCTGGTCCTGCCAACCTTCGAGCAGCTCACTTTCAGAAAGCTCAGTAAGATCATCATCGGAAAGAACGCCACGGACAGTGTTCATGGACCTGTGTGGGCCCACCGAAACAGGGGTTTCCCCAAAGGCTACAAGCTTAGACAGCTTTTCATACTGAGCTTTGTCACGAACCTCCAAAGGAAGATCGCCACTTCCCATCTTTGTCACTTTATAACCTGGGCCTATTGCTTCTGTGAGAGTTTTGCAAACGAGCAAAGGTGAAATGGTTCGGACTGTCTTCTTTTTGTTTTGACTGTAGATTACATGGTACTTTAGGAATATCGGCTTTGGTGTGTTAGGCAAGAAAGTGTCTTCGGTGCGCCACCTTTTTAGGGAGCGATCAGGAAAGGGGAGAAAAGCTTTTGCCATAAAAACACTATAAACTTCGGCGGCGATGGTGGCCACCCACCACCGAGCCCAACAAGGGGACGCTACAAGGTTGAATAGTGAACACTCGAAGACGCCAGCCATGCATGATCGCTATAACCGAATATAACTACCCAAGGTTTGGTAACTACACAGGGTTAACCCTCGCTGCCAGGAAATTCGGAAGTAAACGGAAAAGAGAAGATGACAGGACAGATAAAAAGTGAGAGATAAAGACGAAGATGTAGGAAGAGAGAGATAGGAAAAGGTGACTGCCGATTTCCCCTTGGTGGTTCAGTCCATGAGTGCCGTCTACGTGAAGCTGGGGCCAAAGGGGTGTGTTGCCTCTGCCGGGGGGGCTTAAAGGTCCAATCACCCAGTGTCAGCTCAACCCCTAGGATCCCCTTTTCCCCGGACACGGCAAAGCCACGCACGGCTAGGTGTGGGAGGGAGTGAAAACTCCCCCGTTAGCTCGGGTCCATGGTGTCGCTACAAACCAAACGCCTACTTGCGCAGGCGCCCCTGCGGGGTACGATGAAGAATCAAAAGTTAATCCTTCTGTAACGAGTTGTGGGCTTTCAAATAACCACTTGTTACGCAAATTGCTTTTTTTGATACCGGGTTACGATTTTATTTTTCTAGAACGATCTAGTACTCATGTTTATACGATTCCTTACCCTACATGAAGCCTGCATATGATTTATTTGCAAAGAAGTTGACTGAGCATGGACGCAAAGAAGTACCACTGAGCATGGACGTAGCTCAGTGGTAAAACCCTGGGCTGACAATGCAGAAGTCCCTGGCTCAAATCGTACTCTGTCAAGAAAAGTTTTAGAAGCTTGCTCCGCAAGGTTGTTATGCTCGCGCCTTCTCTGGTGGCGGCGGCGGCCGCAACCGGCGTGTACTCTTCTCCGGTTCCCACTGAAAGCGTCCGCTCCAGTGATTTTTATTTTTAGGGGCGAAGCTCCTTAGGGCGTGGGCTGTGCGTCCCCTGTAGCCTGTATGTAGCCACCTCTAGTTTAGTTCTTGCAGTGTTCACTAGATGGCGGTACCGTCCCCTGTATGTAGAAATAAGGAGGGAGGCATTTTACGATAATTCAAGGGAAAGCGCTTTACTGTTTGAAGCGAGATCGGGTTGCCTTAGAACGCGTAGTTATAAAGCAAGATTCAGTAAAGAAGAAGAACAATGCACATGCTGCGGGAAAGATAAGGAAACGGCGGAGCATGTTCTGATTGAATGTGGAGATATCCACCCAGGTGTACGTTTGGGCACGAGCCTACAGGAAGCCTTGGGTTTTAGGGACAACAATGGAAAGCTGAACACACCCGCGATTGAAATAAGTAAGAGACGGTTAGAGTATTGGTGGCAGAAAATTAGAGAGAAAGGACAAAAATAAATATTGGAAAAATAAAATATGGACAGTGTGCCGTAAATGGCAGAGAACTTAAGCTGAAAATTTACCTTTTTTGTCCATTAAGATAGAATTTATCGAAGTAGAGGCATTAGGCCAACATAAAAAAAGAAAAAAGGGTTTTTTTTTTGTCGAGCCTGGTGGCATACTTGTCACCCCCCCGTTATAAAGGGGACGCTCATAGCATCCATCCATCCATGTAGCCACCTCTAGTTTAGTTCTTGCAGTGTTCACTAGATGGCGGTACCATCTCCTGTATGTAGCCACCTCTCGTTTAGTTCTTGTAGTGTTTGCTAGATGGTGGTACTTGTAGCTGATGGTGAAAAGATGCAAGATGTTATAAACTAGAAAGCGGTACTTGTAGTTGATGAAAGACGCGAGATCCTATAAAATAGGAATGATGTCACATATGGCGCGTGTCATTGGTTGAAGGCAATCGTTCGATTTAGTGCGGCGACGTACGCTAGGGGGAGCGATGTAATAAAATCGAGTGGGCAAAATGTACAGAGGATTCATGGTTTACCAGGTTTACCTCCGGAGCTTCGCCCACTCATCATCATTCACTTCGTGGATATGGCGGAATTTTTTTATTTATGTTTTTTCTTGCTATAGTGGTCAAAGACAGATGCAGTGGCGGACAATTACGGCGCCTGAATCGCTTTTTTTTGTGATCTCATAACAGCTGTCACTGTAAAAAAATATCACTTGTGATTTCTTTGACTTCTCTCTTGTGTACGTGTTTGCACACCCAGTATTTTAACATGAATGCCCACCGACTAGCTTAGCTCTCTGCTTCCCTAAGTTGCTACTTCACCTCAATGAAACACAATCATAAAGCTTGCTTTATGACAACAAGAAACCCAATCTTAATCTAATCAACAAGGAACAAATAAGGAACTTAATCTCCTTCATACAAACTGGGAATCGTCGCAATGAATGACTTTCCATTTTGCTCCACATAGCCGCAAACTGAAGAAATGCTTTCTGCTTGTACGAAACACAACCCAAAATCAGGTGGTGGATGCTCAACTTCATAGAGAGAGGGAATAACACTCTCGGTATACATCAGCTCCTGACACACCAGGGCTACGGCACCATATAAGAAAAGAACGTTCACTATTTTGCAAAGTCTTCCATCGCAAGTTTCAATGTACTGTGAACAAGACTTCTCTGCCCTTTTGTAGGGCGAACTGTGCACAGTAAACGCGTCAATTTGTGCTCTGGAGTATCGCCCAATGGTAGGCATCGGGCCAATTGAAATTAAAAAGATACAGCAATTTCTAGACGACATGAAGGCAAAGGTGCCCCCATAACAGCTGAAACAGAACGGTTCGCAATTTTTTTACCGGAAATGATAAGCTGCTTTTTTTCAAGACAGGGGGAGAAACACAATGCGTTCAAGTGACTTCAACATTTACAGCATGATACAACGCACGGCTATTTGATGAGGCACACCTTTGGCAGCAGACACGAGCTTGAGGAGATCACAATTTCGCCCTTCAAAATGAAATGTAGAAGTTGCCCAGAGTGGCCCTGTCATTTTAACTGATTTCGCAATGTGGACTAGCTGGTGCACTTTAAACGTAAAAGTGTTCTCACCATACAATTTCGGCATGTCTTGCACAAACTTATTGAACAAACTATTGGCATGCGAGCTTTCCCATTGTTTTACGCTTGCTTTCAACAGCAAATAGGTGCTGTGTGCAAGCAAAGAAAAGTGAAACAGATACTTATGTGGCAAAATGTTTTCAAAACAAGGCACTCCGTAATATAAAAGCCAGTATTTCCATTCAGTGGCTTTCCAGAAAGACCTCTGAGAAAGTTATCTCAGCAATTTGGTGATGAATCCGGGAGGACGAATTTTTATGATGCGGTCATTTAGCACACAAATCCTGTTTCCTATATACCATGGCTTTCCTGTGGAGCTGAGCCACGATTCCATCAATTCTAAAACAACGTCTTCCAAAATGCAATGTAAATAATCAGTTGGGGAGCCCCAAACCAGGTCCAATGTGCGCAAGTTGGCAACAGCTGAGGGACCTTTCACGCCATCCACGGGGTATCCTCTTGTAGATGCAAGCTTCATTGCGCTGATGACTGACTCATGGCACCTTTTCATCATATCTGGGCCTTTATAGATATATTTTAGTGTTCCTGAAAAGGAAAATGCATACCCACTTTTAACTGTTCATTAAATATCAACACACAAAAGATTCTTCAGGGTCAGTGCACAAATCTACACAATATCATAGTTCTATCCAAACATTAAAGGAGAAGAAACTTTCATTTGAGCATGACAGTGAAAAATGATTAGTTATTACAATGCTGACTGAGTTTCTACCCCACTACCAGAATAAAGCTAGAGAAAACATAGTGCGACTGAACTGCTATGTTCGATTGAAATTTTGAAAATAACCAGGGCAACAAAAATGACAGAGAACGAAAACGATAAGTAAAAAACCAAAGCTTACACTAATTATCCTGATTGTGCAGCTGATGAATTTCCAATGAAGCTACAGTGATGGCTGTTGTCCTTTTGATATTCTTGGGTGTCTTGGGTGTCAACTGCACACAATGTGTACACCATTGGGCCTGGCAGTCTTATCCACAGAGTTAGTGTGAGGCAACCATTAGCGGTGTGTTGTGTGTAGCGCAATTGCAGAGCGTGGAGCCAGTTCTCGACCCGTCAATTAACGAAGCTGATCGGTTCTGCAAAGGCAACCGCGGGAGGCATGCGCACGGAAAATAAAGGAGACTCCTTCGTTCCCACGGCTCATGAGCACAGCCATTAAGGTCACCCCCGTTTAGGACTACAAGGGAAAGGCTTACTCGGAAGCGTATCTTGCAAGAATCACGACAAGCGTGGTCGTCTGAGTTTACGTCATTGTTGGCATGCACGTGTGCCATTGAGAATGCCACAGGGACGCGACCACTGGGCTAACAGAGACATCGTCGTAGCACGCAGACGAGCTTATCCTTCCTTGATATGATATTCGTCATTACCAAGTATTGTTAGGATGCCAGGGTGCCTCGCTGCTGCGTGCACACCTGGTCAACCTGGTTTTTACCAATGCAGTGTCTGTTATGAAAGTGTTTCTGTTATTGGTTGTGATGATGTGAGCACCAACGTGTGATTGGCTTGTGTGAAGACCCTTTGTTCAACTGAGGGTTGAAAAGAGGTTGTTTTAATCTGAAATGGACGAGCGGAGAATCGGGATTGGACTCGCACAGATGACTGAGTCTGCAATAAAGCATCTCTTCACAGAACTACGGCTCTTCCTTTGCGCTGCCATCGAGCACTCGAGTGATCGAGGTGCACCTATTCCAAACCTCAAACACCTTCCCTCCTTAGCTAGTGTAGAAGCTTGTCGATGTGAAGGAAATTAACTCACAGTCACTCTAGCAAAGGCAACAGTATTCTAACATCCTTTCAATAAAGGCTGCCATAGTACAAGAATGCATGATCCGGCTAATAAACCTTTACATGCTTCCTGATCGACCAATGTGAAGACTGTTTGCCAAATTATGACCATATGCCAGATCATTCTCCATTGTGCACCTTATTTGTCTCACTGGCCAGATCCCGGGGGTTTTGCATTTCTTGCATTTTTCATTACAGCATAGAAAGGTCAATTTATTGGCAAGACGGCATATGCAACAGTACGTCCCACATTTCCACTAACCTATAAGGTGCTATTTCCTCTAAGCTACAAGCTGCATTATACAGTCCTGACACAAAAATTTGGAGATTTAGTTTGCATCAAATGAGAGACCGAGCACCTCAAGAGCATAGGAAATGTACTGTTATCCGTGAGTACGCACTGAAAATGTTTTTATGGCATGTCTCTAAAAGATGGTTTCCGTTTCTACTTTACCCATCTATCCTGCCATGGTATTAAATCCTAGCCACGAGCTCTCACAAGATAGTGTGCTCCGCTTTGTTGACTACATTCAAGCAGCCATTTGTTATGGTTGGGGACCTGACATCGTCACAAATAGCAACACTAGCGTGCGCAGTCGCCAAAATTGATTCCTATGTCACACTAGTGTTGGTGTCAGTAGGTGCACCACGAGAAACAATAATTTTGTCGCACTAAAACCTTTTTTGAAGCATTTACTAAAGTTCATAGTCGCTCAGCGCTCTGTATGCAGACGTATGTGTGGGAGAGTAAACTTAGCTTAGAGAATTGCAGTCAGTACATCGTTATATTTTATGAATTCTGACAGTTCAACAAAAATGATGACATAATGACCGTTCCTGTGATGAAACATTGAGTTCAGTTACTCATGGCCATTAGAAGAACTCTTATCAATATTTATGTGAACATGTAGAATTGTAACCTTACCGTCGATGAGTGTCCCCTTCTGAAGGCACCACAAACAGCCATAGTAACCGTTGTACTGCCTAGCGTTGAGAAGAGCAGCTCGCGCTGGTGAGTCAACACAACAACACAGAGCACTGACTGTGAAACACATAGTGCGTCCATCAAATGTCCACACCAGTGTGCCAATCGCATTAAACTTTTCCACATATGTCTTCAAGAACAGATGACTTGGGGGATGTTCTTTTCCAAACCATACCGCACCAACAAGAATGTTCTTCCGGCGATGTGGAACCGGTAGCTCATTTAAGGCCACTTCAATTGGCCACAAAGATCCCTTACTGGATTTGAACACTGGTCAGCCGTCGCTATTCAGTGTGACAGTAAGGTCGCTGCAAGATAGCTTGGTTTTGGTGTGGAAGTTTCTGTAAAGTTCCCCATCAGTCACGTCCTCGAAGGAGTCTCAATTAGTGGCTGATGCAATCTTCTGCAAACTTCTTCCCACTAAATCCGAAGTGTTCTACAGTAACTTTAGTAGTTGCAGCTCTAAATCAAGGGTAATGAAGAAGTTCCCTTTACTGAGCATATGTGGCAGTGTTGCTTGCATGGCACAAACACTACACTGTTCCGTGTTGTTTCCACAGCTTGCAGTCAAGTGTAAGCATGCCGGACAGTAGGGGTGAACTTCTACTACCTTTGACCGCTGAAGATCCCACAATTTCCGCAGTCCATACTTCGATGCTTGGAAGATGTCCTTTCCAAAGAGGGTATTCAGCAGTTTTAGTAGTCCATCCACTTGTGTCCACGTGAGCCCGGCAGCAGCGACGAACGTTAGAACCAACAGAATTGCTTGCAGTAGGCTTGTTTCTTGGTTTGACAACATTTTTTCGGAATTCGTCCTGATGAATTCTGCAAGGTCAACATCAGGGTCGTCGTATGCCGCACACAGACCCTCGAGCATCGCGTCTTCGGTTGACACATCCGCACCACCTTTATTTGAGTCAATTCTTTGCTGGTTTCAATTCCTAGGCTGGTTGATTCCCTGTGTGCGGTGGCCTCAAGTGACTGAAGATGATGCAGCATAAGCAGAAAAAAAGCAACGACTGAATTTAATGTCTATGAGGGGACAGCTTTTTCATTAGTCTCATGAATCTTGCTTGCATTTGAAGATATAAATTAATCTTCATTATTGTGGACAAAAAATTTATAGGTTAGAGCCAATTCATTTTCACCGCGTGAACAGCTCATATTTTCCTCACCGACTTTTTACTAATCGGGGCATTTCAATATTCTCGAGAAATTATTTTGACTATTAAATACAAAAAATCCGATCTTACTACAGTAAAAGCTTGTTCATTTCGATCCCGCGGCACTGTACAAAATTGTGAGAATTAACCAAACCATTGAACGTATACAGAAAACAACAAATTAATGTCTGTATGCCTTTATACAGGCATTTGCTTGATGAATATGTAAATCCTATACTTGATGTGCATAAGAGTAACATATCAGCCAAAATTGTCGCCACTCGCGACTTTGTTAACAGTGTGACTGCAGTTCAAAACCTCGCTGCCTACACTATAACCAGAAACTTGCAACCTTGAATTTAACCACAAACGCCATGGCCGTACAATTCATGTTAATGACGATGGTGATGAAGGCTGTGCTGCCTTATTTCAGTTGTTCGCTATTGCCATTTCCGGTCCTCTGCATCGCACGCTTGTGGTGCTTCATTCCCGGTTCAGTTTGAGAATCATACAAATTAACGGGATTGAGAATTTCATGCTATAAAACAGTGTATATGTTGGCCGAGATCAGAGAACTCGTACAAATTATCTTGTTTTCAGAGTTAACGAGTGTCGAAATGAGCTTTTGCTGTAGTACCAAAAGAAGTGACAGTAGGGCAATTTGGTATTGATTCATCATTCATTGCACAACACCAGACACGGACAAAGAGGAGACTTGATATTATACGAGTGCAGATAATGCAATGTTTTGAAGTGGCCTATTAATAAGCCCGATTTAATTTCTAAATAGAGAAAATATAAAATTGTGTCTCTTGAGTAGAGAGGCATTTTTGCGATTATTTGACAAACATGTTTGTCACAATAGGGGGGTCTGATATAAACAATATAATAACAGAAAGGTGACTGCATCTGACTCACTAACACAAAAACAAAAATAGTAGGCACAAGTAGCATAGAGCTGGCACGATGAATTATGTTCGTTATCTGGCAGCGTAACAACTCTACAAAGACATCTGAAATCACATGGCAGATGACATGTCTTTTACGTGTTTGTTTAGTTATGCTGGCAAGTCGTGAAGCATATTACCAAGCGTAGACTGAACACCAAGTTAGTTTAAGCAGTTAAGTGCAACATGACAGCATTGCACACCTTATGGCCGTTGCTGGTCGTTTCAAAGCGCCATTTCAAGGCTACTAAGCAATTTCTGGGTGGTAGTTAACGCAGTGGCTACGCAAGGACCCCCACTTACTTGTGAAGGTGCAAGCGCAGAAGTCGCTTGGCGTGCCTTCTTCTGTTGGCTCCGCACAGTTTGTCGAGGGACATCTGCGGATGTCGTGCCGGGTTCCAAGTACGAACAGTAACGCTTCGCAGCAGGCATGACGCACAATAGGAAAGCTTTCCAAAACCTAGCCGTAGCGAGTTTCAAACAACCATGAAGCGCAAGAACTATTTATTGATGGCAATCACCAAATTTAGTTACCTCACTTGAGTGGGAAGCTCGCCGGTTGCCGGGTGCAGATAGCATAGCTACGATGCCTAGAATGTTGTAGCTTAGCGGCCAGAAGGCCGAACTCCGCATAGAGGCTGTAGCGCTGTAGATGTCCTCAAAATTGGCTCACAACGGTGGCTACGGCACAATACCAACAAATTCAAACGTGCAAGCCAAACCAGGGTTCTCCTATCATACCTGCAGCGAAACTGTGAAACCCGAACATGCATGAGCTGTAGCCAGCAGGTTGTCACGACATCTCGGGCAGCAACTTAAAACATTAACTGGCCTTGACGTTGTTCGTTTGCGTGCGTTTTCGTGTTACGCCACACACAGTGCTGTCATTGTTGCGTGGTTGTTAATTAGTTTTTAATCAAAGGATGACGCAACGATTGGCAAACTTTCGCAATTCTGGCCGATAGATTGTGCAGTTTTTAATACATGATAGTATATACTATACACAATATTTAGACGCTCGCCCGGGTGAACCGCCAGGCAGCTTTGGCCAACACTAGCAGACTTCTTCAACGTCTAATCTACGCTCGCAATGTTTTGTTCCACAAAAGAACATGAAACAACCTCTAAAAACACCTAAACAACTAATATTACTTTTTAAAATTGAATTCTGCAAGTACTGTTTTTTTTCAAAAAAGCATTTATTGTATACCAAGATACTAGCGCCGCTGTCAGAAAGTTTGCCGTTTGTTTGTGCCTGGAAGTACACAAAACAGTCCGGTGTTCTGTAAACAGTCGTCGTGTTTCTTTGATGTGCCTCGTGGAGGTCATGCGTTTATTTTGTGTGGTTGCCATTACTATCCTTCTCTGCGTTTTTTTTTTCCTCTGAGAGAACTTTACAGGGGACCTTCCAACAGTCATGGTGCATTTTGTGTACGTGAGATACGCATTTCACGAGGTGAAAAAGGTGACAAC
This sequence comes from Rhipicephalus microplus, assembly GCF_043290135.1. Lineage (NCBI taxonomy): Eukaryota > Metazoa > Arthropoda > Arachnida > Ixodida > Ixodidae > Rhipicephalus > Rhipicephalus microplus. The sequence goes on along the minus strand of NC_134710.1, from coordinate 486,455,753 downwards.
CTCTAACCAAGTGAAAAACTTTAAGCCAGAGAACTCGAGTGATTTCGAAGTTAAACGCTTATGTAGTGTTTACTAGGAGGGGGACAGCCACACAGCGGGAGCGTACTACGACGCCGAGATCCTGCACATGACAGGTGAGAGATACACCAAGTTCCTCTGCCATGCATTGTTCACACTGCATGCACCGTGCGTAGAGAAATAACAGCGGATATTTAGTTGGGTTCTCTAAATCGTCTATAAACATCATAGTACTCGTTGCCATCGCAAAGTCAATGCAGCATGTTACAGTTCACTTTTTTTAAATGTATATTTAGCTTGCAAGGAGGAAATGGACGACTATTTGAAGGAAGTCAGGAGTCGTCATATCAGCAAAGGCGCTACCGCAGCCCCAACCAACCATGGTGATGACGAGGTATTGGTGCTTTAAGTGTGGTTAAACATGTTGGAAATTTTTGCCTGATTGTAATGCTACTGCACACATGGCCATGGTAGAATGGCGATTCATGTGTTGGGTGTCCCTTATCTGCGATTAGCTCGTGGTTGTAATTTAGTTGTGCCATTTCAGCTCTGCGTTATATAGAAGTTGGTATGATTCTACCAGCACAGTTAGCCTCGTGTTTTGACTGCGTGGTGTATTAATTTTAGAAATAGGTGGAATCAAGCTGGTTGGTACAGTTTCATTTCCCTAAGAAAGCGTGAACAGATGACACATCAAAAATGAACGAGATATTACCTTATGCTAACTGACGCTTAAGTCAGAAGTTGTGTACTTGGGGTCTGTGGTGCCATCATTTGGGTTTATGGCAGCATTTGTAGGGAGACAAGCAATTTCTACCTGGCTTTGTGAAGCGATTGTGAATTGCAGGCTGCATGCTGTGCTATAAATAATTGAAAGTGATGTCAGTTCCTGTCGTTCGTTCGCCATCGCAGGGCACATGCGTCTCAGTGACCGCGCCGCGTTAAAATTCGTGCGGCATGCCAATTGGCCTAGTGTGTGTGTTTTGATCATTTTCTTCGCACTTATGATGAAAGAGAATTCTTCAGGACATAATGCAGCCTGTAGTGAGGCAGTAATGACTCGTGAACTCAAATATTCTGCGTGTGCCATGTCATGTCACTTGTTTTTTTTTAGTTCAAATTGCCCAGCGTCAAATGTAATGTTTCAAAGCCAGTGTGTTTTTTTTCTGAAAACTGCAGACAACTGTGAATATGACAAAATATGCTTATGACACATTCAGTAACATGAAAAATTATTGATATTGGTAAAAAAAGTGGAGCATCACTTATCTCATTTTTCAGGTGCAGAAACCAAAAAAATAGACAGGTGGCCAAGCAAATGGTGTCTAGAGAAATACTTCAGGAAATGGCCGAAGAACAGCCATCTGAGCTCCGTAAGGAGCTAGTTTTGCTTAAAGAGGAAAATCGGAAGCTGCGATCTTTTAATTTAAAGCTGCAGGAAGAGCTCCTGCACCACCTTTCAGAAGCACGTGGGTTACAGTTTTGTAAATCTACCAAAATCATCTAAGAAAACAGATTTTCTAATTTGAGTGAGAAGTTTGAAACAACCACTCGAAATAATGCCAATTTCAGTTCACCAGCCAAACTCTACTGTGTGTACATGGCGGTGAGTTGTTAGTCAATATCTGTAAATTTAGTGAAAATAACAAGGCACGCTGTTCTACAGCTATAACTTAGCAAGTTGCTTACTTATTGGCGTCCACTTGAACATTGTATAAGTTCGAGCTAATCGATACTCCATAATTCAGCATTAGTGCAGAACTTCTGCCTTAAGAACAAAATAAACACTTCCGCTAGAAACTTCTTACTCAATGGTACACTTCTGAAGGTTCGTTCGTAGACCTCAGCCAGGATCATGGGCGACGGAAGAGCCTTTGGCACAGATTGAAATATGTCAGGAAATGAAATGCCTGTCACTTTAACAAAGCAAAACTAATTTGACATAGGAAAAAAGTTTAATGTGCAAAACACTGGAAGAATAAAGCAAGAGTGCATTTAGATGCATGGTGTATATACTAAGGAAAGAAAAAGTATTGTACTAGTTAACAGAAGTGATAACACTTTAACACAAAAAATGTGGCCTTATAAGACTCCTAAGAATGTGTAGCCAGTAGCGTGTTTGTAGAGCCAAACTAGGAGTTGCACCAACAGAATGGAGCCCAGTGTACACAGAAGTATGAGTGATTGACCATGAAAAAAAGAAAATGTTTATTGACTATTTACGTCAACTCTAGAAATAAAATTTTGCAATGGATTGTTTATATTCATACAATCGCTTTGCTTTCCTAGGTATGCGGGCTGTGCGAACGGCCACATGCCGTTGTGGCAAGGTAAAGGAAAAATCCCCACCAGCGACAAGGTCACAGGTCACATGGTCGCCAATGCATGGTGGCCATACAGATGCCCTTCATTCTGGGGAAGTCCCTCAGAACAGGCCACCAGTTTCACAGCAGTTATTTACAGGTATGAAAGTTCAAGTACCTAGTGCAAAGTGCTTTCTTTGTGTGATAACATAAGCATTTCATCCTAATTCTTCTAATGTGATGTAATCTAATGTGGTGTTTCGTAAAATACGGTGTGATGAAATGCTTGCTTTATTATTAGCCTTCAGAAGGGTCTTGCTGCACTTTTCCAAGTAGTCGTTGGGTAACGTCCATAAAGAAGTTTATTGCCTTACAAATCAACTGCCGGAAATTTTTTTTTAAATCCATCGAGTATGAAGAGAGAGATTTGCTGTATGCATTCAGTGCAGTCTCTTTCCTTTGGCACTAGTGAGTGCACTAAAAGCTACACGAGGGTACATCACAAAAAGGCGGGAGGCTCGTTCATCAGCGTGCAACCTCAGACACTTTGTTTCCCTTTTTGTTTCTTCAAATGCACGGGTGACTTCGTGTGAAAGCAAGCGCACAGGCGGGCAAGTCACGGCATCTCGTGCTGGCAGCGGTAACTATGTTGCTCATGATACTCTAATCAACCAGTAGCCGTGAACTTTGTGGCAATTACATGGTTTTTTTTAATTATGGCATCATTTTTTAAAAGAGAAGCTATTTCTAGCTGGCTTTGACAGTTCAGTGTGAATTCCAAGCAGTGTATTTCGTTATAATGTTTGGCTCATGTGTTCTCAGTAGCCTCAACTGTCTATCGGCCGCATTTCTGACCGTGCTCAAGGAGAGTCACAGGTACCCTTTAAGGGCAAGAAAATATAATGAACAGAAACGTTTTCACGGAGAAGTTCAATTTAGCCCCAAAATAACGATAATAAAAATTCTTTTAGGGGGCTTGTGCAGTGGCAGATTTTCTCCTTAGTAAAATCTAGGAGTCAATCTAGCCTGGCAAAAGAATGTTAGCAGTGGCTTTGCCAGAGTGTCTTTACATCTTGTGATGCTGACTGCTAAAAAAAAGCAAAGTGGTTTTTTAGCGGCAAAGGGTGCACTATCCCAGCTTTCTCGGCACATGAAACCACGCAAGAAACTTCATTGAACAGCCACAACAATGAGCCTACTGACTGCTGAAGAAGCCAATATGAGACTTTATCTACTACAGGACATTTTTATAGTGTATTTTTCCTAAACAGTTTCAAGAATCGCCATCGCTTTGCGGTAGGACTCCTGCGTTCCACCCAGGTGGCCCAAGTTTGACTCTCACTCACACCAAAGTTTTTTATTATTCATTTTATTTGGAGCTTTCTCTTAATTTTCAGTCACGGGTAAATTTTCGCTCACAGTCAACGACCCTGACACTGGGATTTCCGCGAAACGACTTTTATAATGCTATTGCGTTAAAAGAAGCCCCTTCTCCTTTCACTCTTTCTTTCGTTCATCGGCTCGTCTATCCTCCTGGGCGATTATTTGAGGTGGTTTTGGGGCCCTTCAAAGAAAAAAAAACTGTTCTGTTATTTGGCATTGAGAAAATATTCCTGAAACAAATGAGTCCTCATACTAAGTTTACTGTGCTTACATCTGCTTAATGGATAGTAGAAAGAAAAAAATTTTGTAGCAACACCCTGATAAAGTACGACTGAATAGTTTTTGCAGGGCTGGGTTCTGCAGCGTTTCCAGGCCAACTACTGGGTACACAGGCTGCACCTGCAGAAACCCAGCCGCCTCAGCATTCAAGGCCACATCCACCACTTGCAGGTATATTGTAGCTTCAGAAGCAGAAAAATTTGTTAATTCTTGTTAGCAGAATAAGGTGTTTTTTCAACGTAACGCTATGTGAACCAGCAATATTACCATATATACAGTCGAAACTCGCTACTACGAAACTGACGGGACACGGGGAAAATTTCGTTGTGGCAAAATCTGCTTCAGAACACTGCCACAATTGACCACACCCTCCACAAACATCGTTTATTTTATAAAAAAGACTGTCACCTTCATTTGCCCCCTTCCTTTGAACGTCAGCTCAACGGTTCAACACACGCGCGTGGTCAGAAGGTGCATCGCGAGGTCATACGCGGGCGCCAATGAAAGTGCAAATGTGGTCAAATGCATTCATTCCATCACCTTCAATGAATACTTCGCCGTTGACGCGGACGTTGTTGCTTATGATCAGCTAACTGACTGAAGGTGGCGCCGATGTGTGTTGTGCATCACTTTCATGTCCAGCGACGCAGTGGTATAGCGAACTTATTCAGTTATTGCCTAGTCAGATAGCTCATTATAAGCAAAAAGTCTGCATCAACTGCAATATAATTGTCTGGGCTCACGTCTGTGTGAATGTTTACCGTGCCCAGGCTGCCGTAGCACACGCGAGTGCACATGCACAAATGACAGGTTTCGTCGCTTTAAAAGATGCTTTAGTGCTTTTGTTGTACTGCAATGCTGCAAACTTGCGATCTAGAATGAATGTGGATTGGCTCTTGCGTCTCCAGCAGTGCAAAGCAAGCCTTCACCTTGCCTCAAAGTGGCCTGACGCATCGCTATTGCCACCAAACAATGGTTCTTTCCTACGAGCGAGCAGTAGGCACATATTTTTATGGAAACAAAGCGCAGGTAATGTTCGGAAAGTTTTGTGGTTAACAAGATGCTCAAATTATCGTAAGAAAAATTTTCAAGTCAAGCTCCAGTGAGCGAAAGTTTTGTTGAAGCAAAAACAAGCGCGAAAAATGGTTCGTTGTGGTGAGAACTTTGACGCATTGACTTCTATAGCAAGCTGACGGGGAATAAAAAATCCGTTGTTGAAGCTAAAAGTTGGTTGGAGCAATGTTGGTTGTAGCGGGGTCCAACTGTACTCGCATAATAAGCACGGTGCACTTTTTTTTCTCCCTAAATTGTTGCTCCAAATTCAAGGTGCACGAATCGCGGGATAAAGTTTCTGAAGTTTTTTCCCCAACTGCCGTCACAGGAGTCATCGAATTAAATTTACTGTGCTTACAACTGCTATAGTAGGACAATTTTTTTTTGTAGAGGCTGAACCTGCGGAACCCAAGTCGCTGCAGAATTCAAGGCCACAGCCACCTGCTGCGGAGACATCACCAGCCTTTACTTGAATGGGCAATGGCATGTTAGGATCACCTGAACAAAACTCGATCAGAGATGATGTGGATGTAGTAATTACTGAAAATTGTTTTCCTGCAGGTGCACCTAGCCAACAGTGTAACCGTCACAAAGGAGGTGTACGAGACACTGAAGGCAGTCCTTAAAGATTCACACTTCATCAAGCGGGCGGCCACTACAATTCGGTCATCTTAAGTGCTGGCACAAAGAAGTTTTTCCGGGACACTGTCCTACAGGTATCTGACGGATAGCAGTGAGAAAGCTCCACAGAGGTCCCTGACACCGCGAAAAGTTGAAGTCTTGAAAGGCAAGCAATATTTTTCTGTTCACTGTATTTCTGTTTTTGCATGTGCCAGTTTTCTTCTGGGGCTGTCTGGCCAACTTAAGTGCAAACGCGAATAACAGATATGTGCACTTGTTATAAAAACATATTGGCTCAAAATGTGATTACTCAATTTATTAACCCTCTGATAGTCAAAGATGTACATGTACGGTATTCGCTCTCATATTAGGCACACCCCTAGTTTGGTCGCGAGAAAAAAAAGGACTTTTCAGTTTTATGCATAAAATGCACCCCGAACTTGGCAGTGATCAGTAGTTCTGTACCGTATTTGCACGGCTGCAATTCAATGCCATCTTACATTACTTGGATGGAAGAGAAAAAATTTTTTTAAAAAAAGACCGCGGCTTTGCTGACTCGCCAAGTGAAGAAGGTGCACAGTAGTCACTGCGTCGGAGTAACCTTTGCACCAGCGCCAACATTGCTCCGGCGCCCTTCGCATAGATCAGATGATCATGTCTTCAAGTGCACTTTGAGCTTTCTGTCGACAAAAACCTTGGCAATATCGCGTTTCAAAAGCTTTAGCGGTTTTATGATTCAAGCTTTCACCTTTGCTGCTACTCCGCTGACTTACACAAGCTCGGCGGGCTTTTGGCGCCACTGATCTTCCAACCGCAAACTCAAACTATGTGTCTCGTGCGCTGCTCTTGGGTTAGTGCTTGAGTGCGATAATGTCGACAACCAGTCTTCATGCTGTCTTGGAGAAACTTCGGCGACAACATGCCAAACCGCAGGCTAGGACTAATGAGCCTACGAAGTGCGCGCTTATGCAAATAAAGTGCTGATTCTGAGGTAACTTTTTTTGGCCTTCAAATTTGAGGGGTCGGTCTGCAATCAGAATAGCCTAAATTCAAGTAGATGGGGCATTCTTCTGCCACATTTTCTTGCTTAGGATGTGCTGCTGCATTTCTGGAATACGTGGATTTTCGATGCATCGATGTCTCTTCATTGCTTTTTTTTCATTTTTTTCCACAGCAGTGCGCCGGCTTTTGCTTGCACCATCCAGTGAGGGCGCATGGGGCGGCGGGTTTCGGTTTTGTTCTTTGGGTGGTTATCGTTTCCAGCTCTGCAAAGCTGATCGCTGTCTGATTTCTGATCTCTCTGCTTGTTACTGTCACACATTTTTTCTGAGGATTTTGCTTGCTGCTACTTTCAAATGAAGCATGTGTAACAAATTTCATTTTCGGTCACCTTAATTCTCTCTCAAAATTTTTTGGCGATATTTTAAAAATAAATTCAAATGAAAATTTTTATTCAGCAAAAAATGAAATAAACATTTTTATGAAGCATATCGTGAAAGAATCTTGACGAGCAAAGGGTTAACTGAATTTTTATACTTGGCTTGTTTTGCTGTATGTTTCTGTTATACCTTTACGTACAAGATAGGAAAGCCACTAGAGGTTCCCGGTTTTTCTGTTTACATACGTACAATGCAGCTTAAAATTCAAATAATGCTGCTGCTACGACAAAAGTGCGGTTGATCAACTGAGACATTTGACTGATGTCAATGAATTCAGTCTTTTTCAGGCACTACGCAAAGCCCGAGGGCTGTCTGTGGAGGAGACAAACAAAAGCTCTAAAAACATTCGACTGTGGCTGTCCCAGAAAACGTGTGAGCTGCGATGCAAGCAGCCTGTTGCTAAAATGCTGCAATTATTTAAAGTGAGGAGTTTTTTTTCATATCATATTGTTATATTATATGTTATTGTGGCAGTTTTCACTGCTCTTTCTGAGCAGCTTACATGAATGCTGAAATAGGTTGCACAAAACGGTAGTATCTATCACTGTGGTACCATCGTGCTGAATAATAAAAGCTCCACACCAAACACACTAAAAACGCCACAACGGGCACACTCAAAACACTAAACCGGTATCTACTAGACCGCACACACCAAAAACACCAAACCCGTGTCTGAATTCACGCTCTAATGTAAACGGTCAAAACGGGATGGTGTATTTTTCCACTGGGTCGTGTTGCCATAATCATGAACATCTAAAATAGCTGCTTTTTGGGTGACTTGGTGCTAGTGCGGTAGCGCAAAAAGTTCCTAATTGATTGATAAGTGCTGTTTAACATTTCGAAACCACCACACGATTAAGATAGACGCCATAGCGAAGAGCTCCATAAACTTAGACCCCCTGGGGTTCTGTAACGTTCACCAAGATCTGAGCACACACCTACAGCGTTTCCGCCTCCATCAAAAATGCAGCCGCCGCAGCGGGGATTTGATCCCGCGACCTGCGGGTAAGCCGCCGAGTGCCTTAGCCACTAGACCACTACGGCTGGGTGTAAAACGTTCGTGAAAAAAAATGGAAATAACGGCCGTCTTTTTTTCTCCTCCTCTATTTTCGTTACAAAGTTTGCCCTGCTGCTTTAGGATGTTTTCGGATAGGGGCCCCAAAGAAATACCATCTAAGTCACTGCGCATGCGCGAGATCCAAACAACGTTTGGGTTTTGCGTTGGCGCCGCTATTTTTCTTTGTTTTACCAGAAACTCCAAAGCCGACCTCAACAAGCTATAGCTCTGCGTCCAACACGACTGACGGCACCCACTGAAGTGACGCCTCCGAAAGAGACGCTTCTCAAAATTCAAACAAAAAGACGCTTCTCAAAATTCAGTGCCACCTATTGAACTAAACCTAAAACATATTTTTCTGCCATGTCTTGTTCACGTAAGGCGATGTGCACAGCTGATACCAGTACGTGAGTGTCGCAGCAAGCAGTTCTGGCTCACTGCAAGCTCCCTTGCGTGGTTTTCTGTGTACGGATTTGACCAACAGGTTAGCCGTAAAAATTATGCCGTGTTGTTGTGTTCCATTCTGCAGTCAACATTGCGTCAGAGGTAAAAACGCAGAGAAGGTAAGGGGGGGCCGAAAATTCCAAGGCCATGCTCCCATAGGAATACTTGGGATAGTGACCTGGAAGCTTTTTACCCCAATATACGTACTACGGGTGTCCATGCGTCAGCTTATTGGGGTATTGAAATAGCGAGTGCTCACTTTTAAAATACATCAGGAGCATACCATCAGACTCACGAACAAGGGCTAGATGGTGCTTACATAGGTCATCGTGTACTGAAGTATGCGGAATGGTTCACAACTTTATTCCTACCGATTAATATGCCGTGTGGTTAGTCGTCACCTCTTTGTCTGCTAGTCCTGTACTTATACGGCTGGACAGCCATGATCGGCTCGTTGCGATTAAGCAGGATGAAATTTGTGCACAGCAATTGCGCGCAGCTTGTGCAAGGGAGACAACTACGATCAAGAAGTTCGCTAGATAGGCCACTTTGTGATCACTCGTGACACCCGTGCGACACAATGGAAAGAGTGTCACCAGTATATTGTGTTCTCCGGCGTATGGACGAAAATGTTTCAAAACTCACGTGGAGCAGAAATGTAAACCTCGCGGTGTACTGTGAGCATGTAAAAACTACTTTACTTTCGAGCAATACCTCTTGCTTGCTTCAGTAACCACGTTGGGCATTCCGTACGCTTCAAATTTAGATTGTACTGTGCGGATATGAATGGTAAGTGCAGCAAAAAAAAATGTGTCTGTTCATTGATGATGATAGCACTACCAGCGCTATCTCACCACGTGGTATTTCAATTAGGTATGCCGTCGCTACATACTTGCATGTTATTTTGATACAACCGCCCAAATGTACAGTTTCCGTTCTCTAATGTAGTACGTGTTCTGTGGTACTGCCCATCACTCGATCGCTTCTCGAAGGTTCGGGTTTGAGTCGAATTCTCTCGTGTTTTAGGTGTGCTTGCACTTTCTGTTCGTGTTTTGTGTTCTGTCAGTGCTGCTGATTACGGAGATGCGCTACACTCAATCGAGGACGTGTGGCTTCGTATCGTAGAACACTTGCCAGGTATGTACTACATTGTTGCTGTCGGCGCTTTGTTATCACCGCAGTCACCAAGTTTTTCCTACTTGTGCACAATAAGCGAGCTTTTGTTTACATAGCAACCCAGTTTTAAAGAAGATAGTCTTTCTTTGGGACCTTCGATGCCAAAAACTTAGCCTGTCTGTCAGTCTGCCTTTCTGTCTGCCTGTCTGTACATTTGTCTGTTTGTCCGCGGTAACAATTTCCCCTTATTGCACTAAAGTGACCAAGCGAAACGTCAAACGGCCAACCTCATCTACAGTGCCCACTAATATTGCTCAAGTTTCCGCGTTCATACTTGGGTGATTTTCAAATAAAAACCATTATTGTGGGTATCTGAGGCACCATAACAACACGTCGATGTTTTGTATGTGTGCCCTTACACTAGTGAAGGCACACACAAGTAATTTTAAGGACCCTCGCGTTTATCACACTGCGCTAACAGTGTAACGCGATGCTCAAAAAGGCAAGAGTTTTCAACGATTTGCTAAGACGACATGGTGGTGGCACCTGCCCATCATTTTGCGTTCTACTCTCTATCACTTCCGAGACAGGCACGCATCTTTTTCCGTGGGCGCGCACGCCTTCCTTCGTTTTTGAAGATAAGTGCCAGATGGTGCTCGTGTTTAACGTGCCTCGTGTCTAACGCTAGTGTCTAACGGACTTGAGTTCGGACTGGCATGGTGGATGGATGTGTTTTTTGAGCGCTCCCGATCAACTGCACAAATATGTGGCTTGCAAGTTTCGAGCTTGCTTTCCTATTTATTAGGGCAGTAGTTTAAACCTTTGTAGCACCTATTACATTGTACGGCTTTTTCAGGGGTCAGTCACCAGGTATTTACTTGATTGTGTGTGTGGTTTGTTTGTTTGTGTTATTTTCTCTTGCCACCCCATGGGGGAGCACGCACACCGAACACCCAAATTTTTGTAGTAGAGCTTAGATGTTCTCTTTTTCGTAAAGCAAGATTTGTCGTACGCCGTGTTTTGCAATTATTGATAGGGATGATTCACAAGGACAATTGTTGTCAAAAAAAAGACATGGTTAAAAACACTGAAAATATTCAGTATGCAGGGTGGGATTGAAATCAGACGCAAGTGCAGACGCGAATAAAGAGAAGGCTGATGCCAAGTGTCGGCAATGTGAAGTCGTGGAAAAAACGGAGAAAATAATGGTTGCCCAGAGTGAACTGACAATGAGAATCTCTGAGCTGGAGACTGTGTTGGAGACAGAGCTAGAAAAAACAAGGGCTATGGGGAAAAGCTCAAGTCCACTGAGGAGGCACTAGTGAAGGTAAACAAAGGAGCGGCCGACGGAAGGAACTGTAGGGCACCGGCAACCAGAACGCGGAGAAGAAAGAGCAAGCAAGTTCGGAAAAAACAGGTTGAGCCAGTTCAATGGTCGTGAGACCCATCTTCAGTGAAGTAGTGGTGGGGTTGCGAGGGGACAAAGCAGCTGGCGTCAAAAGTGCAAGTAAGACCCAGGTGCAGGATGCTCCAGCTGAAAAATTCCAGCACGGGTAATCGCCGGGGACTCGAATTTAAATCGATGCGCACAAGAAATCAAACAGAGGGTAAGAGGTGGCAAAAGGGTTGCAGTAGGGACGTTCCGAAGACGCAAGCTGGAAGCAGTCAGGAGGTAAGCAAGCACAAAACTGAAAACCACAGCTGATCGACGAAACGTCGTGGTAATCGCAGACGGTTTAAACGATGTCCTAATTGAAGAAATGGCCGGACTAGTAACCACACTGGGGATGGGATCAATGACATGCGCGCCATTACTCCTCAGGTACCGGTAGTGATATGCACGATACCGGAAATACCGGTGCATGGCAGCAGCCTTTAAATAGCGGTTGTCAACGCAAACAAAGAGATATGGCGGATGAGTCGAGAGAAAGGCTTTGAGGTGGTGGAAATAAACAGAGAGGTGCATAGGTGGGGTGGTTTTCAACGAGACAGAATTCACTTCGATGGGAGACTAGGCAATGAGGTCGGTTGGCGACTTGCAGGACGTGCAGTAGCTTTCTTGAGGGGCACGCAGGTCTTTGGGGGTCCAGAATAGCTAGTAATGAAGAAAACAACCAGTGGCACTCTTTGACAGGTGGTATAGACTGTTAAGATTCCAAAGTGGCACAAATAACAAAGACACGTAGAGTCTGGGGCAGAAATCAACATAGCCACGAGGGCCAAGCTGATTCAGACATAGGGTATATTACTATGCAGGGTGGCATGAATAAGCTGAAGTGGGAAGAGATAGAAGAAAAGCTAAGTGAGGTAGGCCGATGGTGTGTAGTTTTGTAGAAACACATCTTAGGGACATGAACGAACTACCTAACACTCCGGACTGCGCATGGGAATAATGTATTACAACATAGGGCCGCAGAAAGGGGTGCTATTAGGACATTGATTCACAAAACACAAAAGCGCATACTGGCAAAATGTCAACCAGGCGGGCAAGGAACACTTATGGCTAAAAGAGAAAGTGGCAGGGCAAATGACACTCCTGGGTTTTGTATACTTGTGGACAAGGGCAAAAGCCAGAGAGGAAAACCAACAAATTGTGCAGTGCATAGAAAATGACAGTGGCAAACTAGGAGAAGAGTGCGAGGTAACTATATTAGGAGATATGAACGCGCACATAGAAGATATGGATGGATATACTGACCCAACAGGCAGATTCCTAATGGATATGTGTGAAAGGCATGATTTATTCATTTGCACCAGCACCGAGAAATGCGAAGGGCAAATAACATGGGAGGTTGGAAGGCTGCAGTCAACGATGGATTATGCAATAATGTCACATAGAATTTATGATCGGCTAAGGGTAATGAACATAGATGAATTGGGTCCAGAAGCTTAGGTAGAAAATCACAAACGTATCAAGCTGAGTTTCAGAAAAGAAATGAATTGAAAAGGAGGTATTTTGAAAGACCACACGGTAGTATTTATTCAGAAAGTCAAATAGAAATGAAGATGACAGATATTACAAGAATACCTACTAAAAGTATTAAAACAGGGTGAATGTACACAAATATAACTCGATTATTTGAGTTAAAGCATGCTAAAATACGAGGCAAATCAAGTGGGAAAAGACACCAACTCAAGAGCTGGTGAGATGAGAAATCTAAGAGAGCCATAGGAGGACATCAGGAAGCCTCCTGGGAACAGGTATGATAAACAGAGGAAAGAACCGATGTCGAAAAAGATTCAAGTTAATTTTTGAGTCACAGAAGTAAAGTGCTCGATCTGATCAGTAAAAATTATAGAATAAAGCGGGCTTAATCGACGGCGGAAGTAAACTAAAAGGATACAAAGGCAGCTGCAAAGTTTTGGAATCATCTCGATTCTTTGAATATTAAGACAAGCATGAAACAGGGGTTTATAACTACATTTCTAGACGTTAGACTAGAAGGGGGTGAGGCAATGTAGTATGTTGCAGAAAAACGCAGGCCTGCGCGGCAGGCTCAGCACCTTTTAAGCGAAAGCTAGAAAGCAGCCTGTCATAGCCTTTTTGAAACACTCATTGGGTTACTACTGCAAGCACACTTGCCTGATACCCACTAGGGCATTATTATTAAGAGTTTTGGGTAGTAAGCCGACATTCGCTATACTGTTTTTCGTCATTCTTTTGAAAAGCACCGTATCCGCTGAACACTTTCGAAGAATTTTGCAGCAATTGTTAATGCAGTGGCTTACAACTATGAGGCATTATGGCTGAAGTGGGTATGCGCCACACTCAATAGGAAAACAAGCACAAAGGTTTGTAATGAGTATGAACATTCGACGACCCACTCGTTATGCTATTCACCTTGTGTGACGACTGGATGTTGTTTCGCGTTTTTAAAACGTTTTTTAGGTCGTATAAACGCGATTGCTTTCCCGACATCAAGCCTGCCTAAGGCGAGTTCGCCAACAAGTCCCAAAAACGGGTGTCGCTCAGTGGTACAATACTGGGCTGGAGCTCATCAGACCCGGTTTTGAGCCCTACTGTGTCATTAGTGCCAATATTTTTGTAATTTCACGCGATGTGGTTATGGACACCAGTGGGGGCGGTAGACTACTGCGCGTGACCCGAGTTTTGATCTCATAACAGCTTTCGCTGTAAAACAATGCTGACAGAAAAAATTCAACACCAAGAAAGGGCTGCATGCACCGTACCAGATTAGTTATCTTTTCACCCACTTTTCTTTCTTCACATTTACTATACAATTAGATCTGATAAATTTTCGTATACTTTTCTTAGCATTATTGCCTGTTAGTTCTAATTTAATGTGTCAAATCACAGAAAAACCAGGAGAACGAGCCCTTAAGTATACATTTCTTACCCTCATATATATTTATTGTGACATCTTCGTAGTCTTGGTTGCGACAGCGTTTATTTGAGGAAAGACCTCGCAAAACGAATAGACAGAGCCTATATACAGACGATGACGATGACGATTACCCAGAGTGGCCATGGGGACAAAGATACATGTGGATGAAGGTGATTATGATCATGCAGAGATGAGAACGATGTACCAAGCGCCCACACTGATTCCCCCCACATGGAAGTGGACACCTTGGCCACCGTAAGTCAAAGTGACGAAGAACGTCGCGTTAAAGGTTTCATGCGAGAAACTTGGAAAATCTCGGTGCTGCAGTAACGGCAATCTGGTAATGCGACAAGTGGTGTCACACGACAATTGACCGGCGAAGTCTATTCTAAAACAATGTATGGCCCGACAAAGCGCGGTTGGAATTTGTCACAGAGACCAGGAGTGCGAATAGGTGTCAAAAGCAGCACCTCGTCACCAGGTTGGAAAGACACAACGCAATGGGACGCGTCATAGATGATCTTCCGCTCTTGTTGTGTCGCTTCAGTGTTGATGCGAGCGTGATGGCGTGACTGGGCCAGGCGGGAAGTATATTCTTCGCTAGAAGACGGACATGAACTGACATTGCTGTTAAAAAAGAAGTCGAGAAAGGTAGTCGGGGTGCGTCCGTACACGAGGTAAAATGGTGAGTAGCAAGTTGCTTGCTGAACGGCGGTGTTGTAGGCAAAGATCATGAATGGTAAAAAATTATCCCAGTTTTTGTGGTCGGGTTGGACGTAAACGGCTATCATGTCAGCAAGGGTTCGATGTAATCTTTCTGTGAGACCATTTGTCTGAGGGTGGTAGCTTGAAGCTGTCTTGTGAGTAGTTCCAGAAACGCACAGTTCTTCGATTACCATTTGTGACAGGAACACTTCGCCATGGTGACCAAGCAGTACATGAGGAGCCCCACGACGCAGGATGATGGCGTGAAAAAGAAAGTCTGCAACTTCCACAGCTGAGCTTGTAATAACACATGACGCCTCAGCGTAGCGTGTCAGGTCGTCCACGGGGGTCACTATTCATCGTTCGCCTGCAGATGTGACGGGGAGAGACCCGTAAAGGTCGACACCTACAACCTCGAATGGCATTGAAGGGCACGGAAGTGGCAGTAGAAATCCAGCCGGGGCAGACGTCAGGATTTAACGACGCTGACATGGGTAGCAGGAACCGACGTACTGCGCTACGCTAGAAGAAAAGCCAGGCCAGTAATGACGACATCGAATGCGGTCTAAAGTTTTTTTAACCAAGATGACCTGCAGTCAAGTCTTCGTGGAAGGCTTCGAGCACCTGAAGTCGAAGAGAGCGTGGCAGTACAGAAACCCAGCGCTGACTCTCAGGGTGGTAAATGTGGTGGTAGCAAACCCCATTGTCCAGCTTAAAGTGCAGGAGTTGACGACGAAGTCGCGCGTTCGGTGGATGAGAAACTCCCGAAAGGTGGTCCATCATGAGTCTGCAGTATGAATCGTACCGCTGGCGGGAGATAAAATCTTTACTCGTCATCCGAAAAGGGTTGCGCCATTCATACGAGCGTATGAACTTTGGTAGATGTGGCGGTTGAGTTCTCACCAACGCTGATATGGGTAGTTGGAAGCGGGCAACGAGATGAAGCGTCGGCTTCTTGATTTTTTCTACCTGAATTAAATATTATGTAAAAGTCGTACTCCTGCAAGCGTAGTATCTACCATCCCAAGCATCCGGACAAGTTCTTCAGTGTAGAAAGCCAGCATAAGGCATGAGGGTCCAAAACGATTGTGAAGTGATGCCATGGAAATAGGCACGGAACTTCTGCACCGGCCAAACCAAAGCCAAACAGTATTGTTACTCAGTTATCGTGTAGTTCTTTTCAGCAGGGGTAAGTACGCGACTGGCATATGCAACAACTTTCTCTAGGGAAGACTTGACGCGTTGTAGAAGAACGGCTCCTATGTCAAAAACGCTAGCATCGGTATGGAGTATAGTCTGTGCGGCTTCGTCAAAGTAGCAGGGCAGAGGTTCAGACGTGAGGGCCCGCTTCAACAGGTCGAATACCGTTTGATATTCTTGAGACCACAGAAAGGGGATGTTGGAAGGAAGTAGCTGGTATAATAGAGCTGCAATAGAGGCGAAGTTCTGGGTAAACCGGCGAAAATAGGAGGCAAGGCCAAGGAAACTGCGAAGCTCCTTTGGTATTTCGGGACGCGGAAAGTGAAGGACTGC
Organism: Rhipicephalus microplus; assembly: GCF_043290135.1. Lineage (NCBI taxonomy): Eukaryota > Metazoa > Arthropoda > Arachnida > Ixodida > Ixodidae > Rhipicephalus > Rhipicephalus microplus. Next base: position 486,439,456 of record NC_134710.1, on the reverse strand, counting down.
AAAAGTCTTGTCAGGGTCGGGCCGAATGCCGTCTTTGCTAACGACGTCTCCGACGACCTTGATGGATTTGCTAGTGAAAGAGCATTTCTCGGTGTTTATTTGGAGCCCAGCGCTCTCAAGGCACGTAAGAACTTTCCCCTCCTGCCTGGGCCTATTAAGGCCTGCAGTATTCCTAAATAAAAAAATAAAAAAAACTTGATCCAATCGTTCTAGGTGCTTAGGAAATGTTGACGAAAAGATAATAATGTCGTCCAGGTAGCAAAGGCGCCCGTTTCATTTCAGGCCGCACAGCATGGTGTCTATCATGCGCTCAAAAGTCGCGGGTGCGTTGCAGAGCCCGAAAGGCATCACGTTGAATTCTCACAGCCCGTTGGGGGTCGCGAACGCCGTTTCCTCCTTATCTCCTTCATGCACGGGAATCCACCAGTACCCAGAACGCAAGTCGATGCTTGAAAATGATGCCGCACCTTGTAGAGAATCAAGGTTTTTGTCAACGCGTGGTATAAGGTACACGTCAGTGCGTGTGATCTTATTGAGTGCCCGTTAGTCCACGCAAAAACGCATAGAGCTATCCTTTTTACGGACCAAAACTATAGGAGACGACGAAGGGCTAGATTAGGGACGAATGACTTCTTGTTTAAGCATGTCAGCAACATTTTCTTCTATAATTTTTTATTTCAGCTATAGACACGCGGTAGGGTCGGTGGTGTACGACAGATGTCCCAACTGTTTCAATTCAATGTGCTGTAATAGTAGTGCGGCCCAGCTAAGACGAGCAACTATCGAAAGAATTTGCGTGTTTCTGTAACAATGCGAGTGGCTGCTGCGTCTGTGAATTTTTTAAGTCACCGCTAATAGCGGTGGTAAAGGCGGAAGAAGAAACATGCCCACCGAGGGAAGGGTCTTCGGATGCGATGGCCTGAATTGGCAGCAAGACAAATACAGGCTTGAAGTCGGCAACACGGGTCACAGTAGCGCCCTGTGGCAGTAAGATCTTCTCTGGTGTAGAGTTTACAGCGGTGACAAGTGCAGAGCCTTTGCAAAAATTAACGACACCTGACGGAAGAACTACGCCTTTGCGAACGCAAAGTGGTGATCTGGAGACCAATACACTATGATAGATGTCGTCGGACGTAATGCTGACAATTTGATCTTGTAGTGGCGGCAGTTCGATATCTTTCACAGCGACCAGACGAAGTGGCTTCTCATTGTTGTTGTCAAGCATGTAGGCAGTGTCATTAAAGTGAATGACGCGTAGTCCAAAACAAAAAGCCGCGGAAACAGATGATAGGAAATCCCAACCTAAAATTAGTAGGTGAAAGCAAAGGAACAGGACAGCAAACTGGACATGATGGCGGATGCCGTCGATGAAAACACGCACAGTACAAAACGCGGAAGGACGAATGACGTTCCCCTGGGCAGCAACTAACGTGGGACCATCGTAAGGCGTCTTTACTTTCTTTATATGTTCACAGAATTCAGCACGTATAACAGATAATGTCGCACCTGTGTCCACCAAAGCATCAACTCGCACTCCTTCCACTTCCACAGAAACCATGTTACACGAGCCTGATGGAGAAATTTCAGTTTTTATTTGAAATGCAGTTTTTCCTCCACAAACTGCATCATTTATTTTCCGAATGAATATAAGAGGAGAATGAGGCGGGCCGAAGTGGAGAAGTGGAATGGTGGAAGGAAGAAGGCGGGCGGCGTCTCGTGTTTCGGCTTTTCCGCGGTGCAGTCGATGCCGGAGGAGATGGAGACTAGTTCGGGGTAGACTAACAACGCCGACCTTGATAAGAGGCCCCAGTGTACGAATCCCGTTCGCGTGTGTCGTTCTGACGCTCATCTTGATGGCGCCTTCGGCAGAAACGAGATATGTAGCTGCCATAGCCACAGTAGTAGCAGACAGGGCGGTACGAGCGTTAGGGTGGAGAAAAGAATGCGGTCGGGACCCCTAGAGATAGCGCGGTCAGGTGGGCCAAAGAAGGGTAAGGGGGCATCGAATGGTAGTTCACCGGGGGAGTGGCAGCAACCGACGCGCAGGATGGCAGCGGCAATGTCGAGTGTACGTCGCTGGAAGGCACAGCAGCAACTTGAGGGTAGGTGGATATGGGGCGAGAAGCAAGTGGCTGTACGGGTGCAGAGCTGGTCAGAGATGTAAGTGCCTCTCTGATGATGTCACGCAAGGGCACTTCCGAAGACTGTGTACGACGCGGTGTAGGAGGTGTGAAGCCCATATACCGCAATTCTTCGCGTGTAATGTCCCGGATGGGGTCACGCAGATGGTCATGAGACGTGGAGTGGTTATCACCAATGTCCGGTTGGAGACGAACGGAGTCGAGCGCATCAAGGCGCTGGCATGTCGTCACGACATCTGCAATGGTAGCTGGGCTTCACACAGCGAGGGCATTAAAGGCAACAGGCCCAACGCCATTCATTATGTGGTACACTTTGTCCACATCCGGCATGAATTGATTGACACGCCAGCACAGTGCGAGGACATCCTCTATGTATGAAGTGTATGATTCGCCGGGATGTAGTCGGCGAGTATCGTGTGTCCTCTTCGCGGCAGCGGATCGAATGACCACTGTCCAAAAAACGTGTCGCAGCTGCTGAAGGAAGGTAGCCCAGGCGGGTAAGTCAACGACGTTAAAATACTATGTCTTCGCGACTCCGGCCAGATAAAAAGGGACGTATCGCCGTTTGGTGGCCTCGTCCCACCGATTAGCGGTACTTACGTGGTCGTAGTCATCAAGCGAGTCTTCCACGTCTTGTCCACAAAGACCAGCGAAGAGCGGGGGTTTCCGTTGATGTCCGTGTATGTAAATAGGTGGGCAGCTTGCGGCGGTGTGTGATTGCTGGCATCAGCGCCGGCATGCTCGGTCTGAGACATGCTGCCTGACAGTGCGCGCAAGCAGCGGCCTGAATGAAGCTCCATGAGGTAGAGCGGGCTGCGGGAGGTCAGCGGACTGAAAATCCATCTCCACCACGTATGAAGTCTTGGTATTCTTGGTTGCGACAGCGTCTATTTGAGGAGAGACCTCGCAAAACGAACGGGCAGAGCCAGTACACAGACGATCACGATGATGATGACCATGCAAGGATGAGAACGATGTAAGTAACAACCCCCCCCCAAATATATATATATATATATATATATATATATATATATATATATATATATATATGAAGAAGGGCTTCTGCGGATTCAGTGCTTTGTATGCGTTGAGAAGCAACGGACAAACGTGCGACGATTTTTATTACTTCCAGCGTTTCGGCAACAGTGCCTGCCTTCGTCAGGAAATATATGTATAAATGCCGAGCAGAAGCACACGTTAGCGTCGAACAGTCAGAGCTACAAGAAACTATGCCTATAGAACTCTAACAGGAACAATCTTTGGCTCTAAACCCAGCTTATTGTGGTTGAAACAAGCTATTTACTGTCTTTTTTTCTAAAATCATAACGATCTTGCGCAATATTAAGTTTCACTGAAATAAATGCCAAAGAGGCTGTTCACGCTTCCCGATTACAGCAGTTTTGTTGCGCTCAGCGCCTTCTTATAGCACCATAAGTCTCTCGTGAAGCCCATATACGGCAACTATGTTACACCATAGTCTCATGCCACTGGCAGAACGGGACGCGCTCGTTATACACGTGTGGCGGTGTACTTGGTACAATTTTAAATTGCCCATTGACCAAAAAGACGTTTGTGGCGTGTTACGTTGCCGGTTCAATGAGCTCCAATGTGACTACAAGTAGTACATGGTGATATTCGCTGTTGATGATGCCGAGGATCACATGCGATGCGACTATTGTGACCATAGTCTCAGAACACAGAACAAGATTGCTGATCTCGATAAGCAAAGTTTTGTTTCACAGCCATTGTGCATTTCAATTTTGTGTGCCCTGACAATTGTTGCCTCTCGTATAGAAATGGGTAATCTAGTATAAAGATCATGGGAGCGGTGACCGCGAGCGCGGCGATCGGAGGTAAACGGGGAGACCGAGGATCACGGGTACACTCATGGCACATGGCTCTCGCTGGCAGAGGGCAGTGGTGGCCCGGGTTACTATCAATTAACATGGTTTATATTGGTCTCCGCCTCTTCCCTGAAGGATTCTCGGGCTAGCCTCGGCCTCCAAACCCTACAAGATGTAAACATTGTAAGATTATTTTGCGCAAATTATTGCTCAATTGCAATTGATGGACTTGTCACGCAAGTACGTAAGACTTTCTTTTTCTGGACTTGTAAGCTTGGCATATTTTCGCGACGTTGCTAGGAAAGGAGTGTTACGTACCATGTTCTGGCTGATGTGGCGTTTTGCGGTGTAGTGTTCGTGCTAAAAGCGTAGTCCGCCCCTGCACTTCTTCAAGCCTCACTCAGGCGCACGCGAATGAAAAGGTGGCTTCGGTGGCTCAATTTTGTGGTTCCTCGCGCTTTCCCCGACCACCTTGTTCTGCTCATGTTACCGCAAGCGCATTTAGAGAACAACGCAGAAGTGAATGGATAAGCATCTATCATATTCGGAAAGCGCGAAAGACACACTGATAAGTGCTCATGTGTCAAATGACGCGTGAGGAATAGACTTGGATGAATGATGAATGTCTAGCAATATACATCTTTCATGATCTCCGATGATCCTATTTATAGGTTGCTCTACCAACAGTAATAAAAAATGCTTTACTGCATATACACGTACACAAGAAGCAGGCTGGGCTCCATGAAGGCAGGAAGAAAGATATATATCACCTGAAGGAACTGAAAAGTGAGCGTGCTATCATAATATGCTTTCTCATATACTAACATGTACCCGTCTGCTTTATCGCAGACCTTGAATATAGTTACACAAAATTTAGTACCTGAAGAACCTAACCCACGTGGGCTTATTTCAAGGAAATAAAGTGTTTCATGGCACTTTTGAAGACAAATTTTTTTAACTACTTATGCGATTGGGTGGTCAAACTTCATTGACAAAAATTGAGCACATGTTTGCAAGTTCACATATAAATATTTTTCAACCCAAAACTTTTCAGTTACGTATGGCTGAATTACTGTACATATTCAAATTTTGAATATAGAGCTTCATGCTTCTCCTGATGATTTGTTTATACTGTTTTGCATCCACACGAATATCAGAGCCTATGCTCCTGCATGAACTCTTTAACTTTGTTCATGCAGAACAATTTTACATATTTCTCACAGAAATTACCATGCACACGATAAATTTCAAAACGTTTATTGATTGGAAAGTTTCTTTACAACTAAGCTAAAAATTGTGGTAAGCCGATACGCCAGTCTTTCTTTGAGGGCACTTCTATCTATTTTCCAGATGAATGAAAGGAAAATGTAGTTTGCTGAATGGAAGAGATATGAAACCACAAGGTCTGCATGTCCCGTGTAATGCTTTTTTCCTAATGGAAGAGTTTTGTGCAAGGCATGCAGGGCTTGTATAAGGTTAATTCAATCCAGTGGTCTGCTGCATTTGTCGTAAAAGTTACACTGGAAAGTTTATAGTATAATCTTTCAGTTTAAGAGCTTTTTTCAATTACCCATGCGGACCCAAAGGTGCTATATCTATATTAATAGTTATAATTTTAGTGGTTGCTAGTTACGTTTGCCTTTACAGGTTTCTCAGTGACTTACAAAAAGCCATGTCTTATATTGTAGAAGTTACCATGTTAAAAGGTAATCATAGCTTTGAAATTCTGAAATCATAGCTTTGAAACTAATCTGAAAAATGTATACATCTACTAAAAGTTGCGCGGTCAAGAGTGGACTTTTGCGTTTCATTTTTGCGTATTCTCGCGCTTCTCTCGGAGCGTCATTTGCCACTATGGCGACGGTGCAGGGCGCACTTGCTCACGGTGCTTTTCCAGTTGTAGTAATACCTAACTTGAGCCATTATCATTATTACAGTCAGCGTTTCGCATCACATTAAGAGATTGCTGAAGTGGATACGCATAAGGTCTTCTTTAGGCATTGACCCTTATGTGTTTTTTGTCAGCCGGTTGGCTAAGAATTGATGTTCGACCTATGGGCACAGGTAAGGGAACACACAATACGTCGACTCACTTGACTTAGATCGAGCCACTAAGACTTAGATCGAGCCATCAGTTTGAGTCTGAGACAGTACGAGTGAACATGGGTTTAGTGAGTTTGTGTCCAAATTCGACAGGGGGACGAAAATTTATGTGAGTGCAAGCCTGAGTAAGAAGAGCTCTGGAAAATTCTGGTGATGGAATCGAAAGCAAAAAGTGCTTTTCTTGACTTATTCAGGCTGATTTTTTTTTTCTTTTTGCCCACCTATTACACCTATCATACTACAAAGATATCTTCAGCATTTCTAACAGCCTTACCTGTATTTACGTTTATACTCACGTCTCCCGTCTCAACCAACAAGACATGCACAACAACAATACTGAAGTGATCGAGGCCCAGACCACGGCCCAGGTGATCCGCCTATCCTCCTCCAAGGCAGGCGGCCAACTTCTAAGCAAGGCTGGCATGTCCCCACATTCCTACCTTGAACGCGAAGTAACCCTCCCCATAGCTGTCTGTGCTACCTACATGGTGTACCCATTTTTGCGAAATGTGTTCACCAAAGCATTCGACAGCCTCTCCTGCCACTTTATACTGAAATCAGTTGCCATACTCGTTCTCACCAAAAGATTTCAGACATTGTTAAGGTTCGGAAGGAAGGTCGCTGATGGCATCTCACCTCTGCCACCAGCTGTTGCGAATGGGGATCTACCCGGTCTCTTGTGGTAGCGTGTTGTAACCGCGTTAAGGAAATGAACGCTGACAAGAAGAGGATATGAAAACAAACAGGTATATGGCACTATTTACACATATTTACAGCAAAGAAAGGCAAAGAAACAAACCACGAGCGTGGTGGTTGAACCGTTACATGGTTCAGAGTGACGTCCAGCACTCTGCGGCGTCGTTTTAAGCCCTGTCCGGCTCCTCCTCTCGGAGTGGAACACCAATCACACACACACAACAGGTGAGGGGGGACGTGCATGCACGGTCCACGTGAACTTCCAACATTGAGTCGTGATCACTGCACTGCACGGTGGTGCCAGCGGGGCTCTTCCCCATCGTGTGTGTGCCGCTAGACGAGAGGTCCCAAGACCCTGACAACGTACATCGAAGGGTTTGCCGCACAGCTCGCCTAATTAGCGGGGTGATTTGCGGTGGCTGCCGCGGTCTCTTCCAGGAAGATGCTTTCTTTGTTGTCCTCTCTCGAACAGTTAACGGCGTCGTGCCGACACGACGTCTCACCCTCGGGCTAGCAGGGACAATGCTGACGAGCATAGGCAGACCGTCGGTCGTCTACGTCTATGAGGATTAAAAGAGCGCCGCTTCCCCGTCAGCTCTGGCGCCGGTCACAACAGCTTCCCCATCGCCAGATGAGTCGCCGAGGGCATCAGTCACCGCTTCTTCTCGAAAAGACGATGAAAGGGTCCGTAGTTGAAAGTCCGGAATTCGCCTTCGCTTGCCACATGGTCTGGGTAATTGCTCAAGTCTTCGACAGCATCTGGCAGACTGAGCGCCGAAAGGATTGAGAGCCTCCCCAGTAGACCAGCTTACGCACAATGGCGTCTGCGCAGACAAATTTCCGGGCCAAACTTAACAGCTCCTCCGCCGCCCGGAAAATCTCGGCTGGCCAGCGCTCCCAAACGCTGAGCACGAAGAGAATGGCTGGTGACGAGGACGATGGCCTGGCTTTGACCCTCCAGGTGCGAACTCGTAGACAACTCCGAAACCAGCTCACAATGATCGAGAACAGCAAGGCTAACCACACAACACAATACCATGCTGCAGTCAGGCACATTGGACCCGCTTAAAACCCTCCAGGCTTCTCGACACAAAAAGGAAAACCTGTACGCTAAAATTTTGAGAGAATTTGATGCCGCCAAAGTAACAACAATCATGGATGTGGAGATGCTTACGAAAGATGGAACAGTTTGCCGTGTGAGAAAAGCACACAAAGGCAAATAGAATTAGGCCCCATATAACCATAATTACAATCTTTGAAATCTAGCTTTCTCCTACCATCCGCCCTACTAAGTCGTAACTTACATTGAATTTCATGACTAATTTCATGAAACACAACCAACTTACATGGTTTTTACACGAAAGCTGCCAGACACTACACACAAGGTATCTGTGCACATTCTTCATTCTCTCAATAAATCGAACTGTGTTAATCCTGAAAACGCATCCCTAATCTCAACGTTTGGTATAACATAACGCTCAGCTAAAGAATTCACCTGATCCCTGAGCACGTACTAAAATAATAAAGGGAGGTGCAATTCGTGTACTAACATGCTCATTTGCTGAATGTAGTTTCATGTCAGCCCATGTTTTTAAAGAACGCACAAGACTGCTGTGCGCTCTAGCACGACATCATACTCTCATCCAAAGAGCGTTAGCATACCAATTGCACACTTAACCGTAGACCATTTCCTAGTAGCTCAACTAAAACACTTACAATGCTTTTAAAAATCTAGAAGAAAAAAACTGCCACTACACGAACTAGCCAGGGAGATGACTACGTAATACAACTTTAAAACCAAAAATAAGCAAACAAACATGCTTCTAAGAAAATTTTCTTTGTCCGACTCTCCAGCTTATACGTGTTCCTCACTTCAATCTCACACGCGGCGGTCGCGGTCTTGGCAGAATTTCAGAACGCCCAGCACCACAACGTGCGCGTCCTACAAGCTGAACAGCGCCGTCACGCATCATTCGCGATTTCAGGCTGCCTCTGTTAGGCTCGCGGAGGGGACCCGAGCCATGCGTGGAAAAGAGTGGCCATACCCTTTTTGGGCTCACTCCTGTGCTGCGTTCAGCAATTGTGGCCTTTTTTCTAAGACCACGTGGACACTCCTGGTCACGAAAAGCCGTAAATCTCCACCGCGCATACCTTCGCGAGGACTTGTGCCATGACCTACCGTTTCGCCGTCTGTGCCTTACTGTAGGCCACAAAGGACCTGTCGTTGAACGGGCCGATGATCTACTCTTCTTTATTTCGCCCGGCTCATTGGTACCATTTTCTTGCCTTTCCTTACTCGCGCGCCTACGCTCAATCTTTTACGGCAACGTTTGCGACCAACCGTTTTCTCACAACTAGGAAATTGGCCTCGCGTTGCATCATCGGTGGCTTTACAGGTCAAGGGTGATTCTGCACCACCTGCCTACTACTTCGGCAGTTTGATTTCTTGGCTGTGTTGCCTTGTTGGGCCGGTACACCTGTATTGAACCTGCATTCGCGCGCGCCCTGAAACGTGCAGTTGAGTGGGCACGAGTTAGCGGCAGGCATGTGTTCGTCACTGACCGAGCCGCTGCTTTTTTGTGCAGTCTTTCCTGGTTGGCGCATGGCTTCTACCACAGCATGACGCATCGACTGTTTCAGTCCTGCAAGTTCAGCTGGTGCCTCCGGCGCCGATTATCGACGAGTCATGCTTTCGTCACCAACCGAATCTTGAAACCACCTTCAAGCCCTTTTTTGACAGGCAAGCGTCATCGACATGGTCAACACTAGACACCGACTACTTAAAGGACGGGCATCGTACGCCAGCCTTTAGTGGGCACGAGGGAGCGGCAGGCATGTGTTCGTCACTGACCAAGCCGCTGCTTTTTGTTGTGCAGGTGAGTGAAATTCCGTAACTGTACTGTAAACGTTCTAGTAACGTTTGCCTGCTGCTCTTTCCGTGCCCAAGTGTCCTTTGCGAGATGTTTTGTGAATGCGTTCTTGTATCAAAACAGTTGCTGCTTTGCGGCGATGTGGAGACGAATCCGGGGCCTAATTCGGAAGTCCTAGCAGCTATCGCCAATCTTTCCGCCAAACTGGAGTCGCATTACGCTGATGTTTTGCAGCACTTTGCTGAACTTAAAAAGAATCAAGAAAATTTGACACGAACGGTCTCCGAGTTAGCAACTATAATGGACGCTCTTGAGTCGGTTTTCGATACCCTTGACCGCGGACCATGTGCCGCTGACATAACAAACATTGTTCCTGCCGCTGTCCAAAGCGAAAATGCGGAATTGAAGTCAAGGATGGACGAGCTTGAAGACCGGTCCAGAAGGGACAACCTTATTTTTTATGGAATAGTTGACAATGAAACGGAGACATGGGAGCAATCTGAAGCACACGTGTGTAACCTAGCCTCTCAGCTTGAAATGCAAAGTTCTGAACTTTCTGGTAGTATCTCGAGAGCATATAGGTTGGGTGCTTTTTCAGCCACAAAAGTGCGACACATCATCGTCAAGGTTTCTTCTTCCAAAGTGAGGGACCGCATCCTTTCACGAAAAGCCAAACTTAAGAGCTCAGGCGGGTCAGTGGGGGAGGACTTTTGCCGAACCACTTGACAGTCGCGCAAGAAGCTAATTGAATTTGGCAATGGAAGCGGTCAGCGTTTTTCACTGCGTAACAGCAAACTTGTAATGAACAAGAAAACGTACGTATACTGCGCGGCGACCGATGAGGTTTGTGACGTCACTCCTAACAAAGTGTCGCATGCATTGAGCGGTAGCGCGTCAGTGCATACTTCCCGCGCCAGTCCCTATCCATAGCTATCTTCATCGCAGCCACATGTCGAGCACGTGTCTGTACTTTTCACAAATACACGGAGCATGATGAACAAGCGGGTGCAGTTATCTTCAACAATTGATTCATGTTCAGCAGATATTATTGTTTGTACAGAGACTTGGCTCTCAGCCAAAATAAAGAACAGTGAAATATTTGAATGCGAAAAATCGTACAACATTTATCGTTACGACCGTGACGTATGTTCTGGGGGAGGTGTATTGATTGGTGTCAGCAGTGCTGTGAAATCTTATGTGGTTAAGGTATCTTCGGGCCTAGAACTTATCTGTGTACGAATCTGTCTGCCAAGCCAAGATTTCATTCTCTGCGCATGTTACCGGTCGCCCACCGCCTCGCCATCGTTTTCTGACGAACTACATGATGTTTTAAACAGTGTCGTTATTTGTTACCCGAATTCGCCCTTATTTCTCTTGAGAGACTTCAACCTACCAAACATAAAGTGGCAAAGCGATATTGTAACCCTTACTCGAAATTCGTCTCAGTGTGTTGAATTCATAAACGTATGTTCTGACTTCAATCTAACCCAACTCGTACACAAACCCACACGCACTACAGCTACTTGTTCTAACACCTTAGACTTGATCCTAACAAACAAGCCAGACTTGGTTACTTCCCTTAGTTACCTTCAAGGAATAAGTGATCATTCCATGTTTCACTTTAATCTAAAGGCACGTGTTTCTTCTAATAAAAGTGTTAAAACCATCCGGGATTACTCTAGAGCAGACATCAGGTCAATAACAGAAGAAATGGAGCAATTCGTCGATGAATTCATGGCGAACATTGAAGAACGATCAATAGAAGAAAATGGGTCTATTTTTAGAAATAAACTTTTATATTTAGCTGATCGTTACGTTCTACAAAGAAATGTCCGCACTAATCCCCGTTCGCCATGGTTCAATGCTACACTTCGACGCTTACGCAACAAAAAGAAGCGATTGTTTCGCTCTGCCAAGAGAGTAGACAGACTCAGCCGTTGGTCCGAGTACCAAAACGCTAACGCCGAATACCTCCATGAAGTTGCTAATGCAAAAAATGCTTACTTTAATGTTACTCTTCCCTTTTATCTACAAAACAATCCACGAAAATTTTGGTCTCTTGTGAACGGTAACAAAAACAAGACAGTGCAATTAACACATTGTGGCAAACCTGTTCCAAATAATGAATTGTGCAAGCTTTTAAACGATGCATTTTGTTCAGTTTTTCTGCGCAGTTTTTCGTCTTCTGTTCCAAGAGCCCCTAGCCATAATTTTTTTCCTATGGACTATAATGTAATAGATTGGGTAGGAGTTAAAAAACTGATCAACAACTTGAATATGTCTTCTTCTGCGGGTCCTGATGCCATAAATTCCAAAATATTGAAATGTACAGAGTTGTACTCATCACTAATTTTTTCGAGGATTTTTCATCAGTCTTTGCAGTGTTCATCCCAATCTGGCGACTGGAAAAACGGCAAGGTGGTTCCGGTTCACAAATCAGGTAACACTAACTCACCGGAGAACTACCGTCCCATTTCACTGACAAGCATTCCATGTAAAATGTTAGAGCACATAATATATTCACATTTAATTAGTTTTCTCGAAGAAAATTCCTTTTTCAACAACTGTCAACACGGCTTCAGGAAGATGTTGTCATGCGACACCCAGCTTTTGTCCTTTACTACCGACCTGTTTGTTAACGCTGATCAAGGCTTCGATACTGACTGCATTTTTCTTGATTTTGCGAAAGCATTTGACACTGTATCTCACGACTTACTAATTCTAAAGCTTACCAAACTCAACATTGACCCTAATGTTCTCTCTTGGATTAAAAACTTTCTTTCTAACCGAACCCAGTAGGTAACCACTAATGACTGTTTATCCCCCTCTTGTGCTGTGACGTCTGGCGTACCTCAAAGGTCAGTACTGGGGCCTTGCTCTTTCTTATTTACATTAACAATCTTCCCGCCTGCATCACTTTTTCAACCATTAAACTCTTTGCTGATGATTGTGTATTGTATCTGAAAATTTCTACCCCAGCTGACACCTTCAAACTTCAAACCGATCTTAACAACCTATCCGAGTGGTGCAATAAATGGCTCATGCGTCTTAACGTGTTCAAATGCAAATACATGCGAATTTCGCGTCGTGATAATACTGCTAACACGTGCACGTATAGTCTTCATGCCGCTTCTTTATCACACGTCGATTCATATAAATACCTCGGTCTTCATATCACAAATAATCTGTCTTGGCAGATGCATGTTGACTATGTAACTAACAACTCTAACCGCATGCTCGGATATTTACGTCGCAATTTTTCATCTGCACCTTCATCACTAAAACTAACTCTTTACAAAACGCTAGTACGTCCGAAATTAGAATACGCATGCGCCATCAGGGATCCTTCCAAACATACTCTAATCCTCGCCCTCGAATCGATTCAAAACCACGCAGCTCGTTTTGTATTTTCTAACTACTCCCGTCATTCTAGCGTAACTGCAATGAAGATGTCGCTAAACTTGCCTGATCTGTCGTTGCGTCGTAAGTGTTCCCGGCTTTCACTTTTTCACAAAATATTTCATCACAACCCCATTTTAAAAGAACAGCTTTTCACAAACCCCTCCTACAATTCATCCCGTTTCGATCATGGTTTAAAAGTTGGTGTGCCATCTAGTCGAACTAATCTTTATTATGACTCTTTCATTCCACGAACAAGCAGGGACTGGAACCACCTTCCCGCCGCCATCGCCTCCATCACAGATGTAAATAACTTCAAGGTCATCACCCACCAAGAAGTGCTTTGAATGTATTGTTGCGCGTTTTAGTTGTGAAACCCCACTCCTTTCTGTAATGCCCTCGGGCCCTGAAAGTAAATAAATGAAATGAAATGAAATGATAGAACTGAAGTACCGACGACTTACAAGAGAATGCACTCGCGAAGAACCCACTTTTCTTTTTCTTTTCGTCCGGCGGCTCGGACGCATGCAGAGCAGCTTGGACGCCGATGCGAAACGCCTCGTTTTGCCTGCTACACTCAAATGTTTCGAACTTTCCTCCACACGCGTAGTGACTTTTGTCTCGCTCACGGCTCTCCGACGTCTCTTGCGTCTGCGCCGCTTTTTGCGTCTGGTTTCCGAGCCTCCCGATCGCATCTCACACTCGTGAACCCTCTCACAGCTTTCGTCAGCTGTCTCAGTCGCGCGGTCTAAATGGTTTTCGACCAAATCATCTTTATTCTCACCCTCTAGACTGGCGTACAGCTCGACGCTCTTAGGAACAGTGCGGCTGTTTTCGTTAAAAAACTCTAGCTCGCATTGATGCAGGTAGTCGACAACCGTACTGTTTTCCTCACTCTCTGCACTTGCTGCTTTTCCTGAGCATTCTCCGGTGTTCTTGATGTCTTCGACCTCATTTGCAAGATCCATCGTTGCGACAAACACAGTTGAGGTCTGTACCAGCTTTTCTACAGCTATCCCAGCTGTTTCGCTAACAGCTAACTGGCACAGCACCTCGTCGCACTCGCTCTGGCCTTCGTCGGCCTCTCTACTCAGTGCAGCATCCTTCGCAGCACTCGAATCCGGTTCTTCATCGAACCTGCTGCTGTCTTTGAACGTGCTAGCCTTCTCTAAAGCTCTGGGCTGCACCTCGCACTTCTCGTGCGCTGCACTTGCAAATGGCAGAATCTTCTGTCGCATTGCATCGACTTTTTGTTCCGACAGTTCAATCTCTAGGCTGAGTGCTCGCTCACGCTCTTCACCTCACTCCTGTTTTTCTATCTCCCCTTTTCGCTCACTATCCACCTTGGTGCTATAAGAGACACGCGGACCTCTCTCTGGCTTGGTTTCACTACCAGCACACTGTCGCGCGTTCTTCACGGGAGCGTTCGTGAGCTTGTACTCAATTCGCTTTCTCTCAACTCTGATGCCGAAGCACTGCAGTAAAGCTGCCCTGGCTACATCGTATCTATTGAACTGTTCCCCGGAAAGGTAGTGCATCCTACCCATTAAGTTGCACGGAAGGACACTCAATAAGGTGATAGACCAATAGTATTCGTCGAGCTCTAGTTCTCTGCAAACTTTCTCGTAAAAGGTTAGATAACTGTCTAAATTCTCACCCTCTTCGAATGCATGGATCCGCGAATTTACTTGAGACGATCTAGGGCACTGTATTGATCTCCTTCTCTCTTCCTGTTTTAATTTCTGGCTTTCCTTCCACTTCTCTCTCTTTTGCTCTCGTTCCAATTTTTCTTTTTCTTCTTTTTTTTCCTGTTCCTCTCGTTCTCGTTCTCGTTCCTCTCTTTTCCGTGCTCTCTCTTTTCTCTGTTTTCGTTCCTCCAACCTTTTTGAAGCTTTTAACGCGTATCCAATATCCTCCTTACTGGCGTTTTGCAAAATTAGCTCTCAAATTTCGGACCTGCCCATTCCTTCCTTAACCTTAATACCCAGGTCTTCACAAATGTACAAAACACCATCTTTTAGCAGTGTACTCACCTCCACGAATGCCGTTGTACTTTGGTCCTGCATTTAACACATAATCAGGTGATCCCTACAACTCAAAACTCACAAAAGGTTATCTCCCTAATTCACACACAATCCAACTCCTAATAAACTCACTCAATTGAAGTCTGGAAAGTCAAAGCAAAGACCAAGCACTCACCACAGTACAGCACCACGTCGTGAAGTTCATCCGACCGCTGCCAACCAGTTGTTAAGGTTCGGAAGAAGGAAGTTGCTGATGGCATCCCACCGCTCCCAGCAGTTGTTATGGGATGGGGGTCTACCCGGTCTCTTGTGGTAGCGTGGTGTAACCGGGTGGAGGAAACGAACGCTGACAAGAAGAGGATACGAAAACAAACAAGTTTATTGCACTATTTACACATATTTACAGCAAAGAAAGGTTAAGGGTTTCACAAACCACGAGCGTGGTGGTTGAACCGTTACATGGTTCAGAGCGAAGTCCAGCACTCTGTTGCGTCGTTTTAAGTCCTGTCGGGCTCCTCCTCTCCGAGTGGAACACCAATCACACACACACAACAGGTGAGGGGGGACGAGCATGCATGGTCCACGTGAACTTCCAACATTGAGTCGTGATCACTGCACTGCACGGTGGCTCCAGCGGGGCTCTTCCCCATCGAGTGTTTGCCGCTAGTACAGAGGTCCCAAGATCCTGACAACGTACATCAAAGGGTCTGCCACACAGCTCGCCTAATTAGCGGGGTGATTTGCAGTGGCTGCCGTGGTCTCTTCCAGCAAGATGCTTTCTTTGTTGTCCTCTCTCGAACGGTTAACGGCGTCGTGAAGACACGACGTCTCACCCTCGGGCTAGCAGGTACAATGCCTGACGAGCATAGGCAGCCCGCCGGTCGGCTACGTCTTTGAGGATTAAAAGAGCGCCGCTCCCCCGTCATCTCTGGCGCCGGTCACAACAGCTTCCTCATCGCCAGATGAGTCGCCGAGGGCATCACTCACCACTTCTGCTCGAAAAGACAATGAAAGGGTCCGTAGTTGAAAGTACGGAACTCGCCTTCGCTTGCCACATGGTCTGGGTAATTGCTCAAATCTTCGACAGCGTCTAGCAGACTACGTCCGAAGGGATTGAGAGCCTCCCCAGTAGATCGGCTTACGCACAATGGCGTCTGCCCAGACGACTTTCCGGGCCTAACTTAACAACATACATTCTTTTTTGCTAGAAGACCGAAAAGCCCACCCATGACCGCTCAATCTCCCCTGTTTGGTGCGGCCCGCTGAGTGATCTTTCAAACAAAAGAGCGCGAATGGAACCAAAAGTTCATTGAGAGGCCAAGACGGGAGGTAGGGGTGGTGCCCATCGGCGAGCTATCACCCTGCACCAGCTTGCACCGCATTGCGCGGTGGTGTAATCTCACTGATACACCCTAATTAATGAGTCGCCGTTCGGTCAGCATGCGACACCATTTTGTTTTTCAAGATGGCTGGTTCTTTTGAAAGGCTGTGCTCTTTATCGAGAAAAAGAAGCTGAGTCCGTTCCTGGCACACTGGGTCGAGTTCTTTGCTGCTTGCTAGAAAACGTACTAAGACTTTTCCGGAGACCACTTATCCGCAAAGCCCCCAGTTGGTTAAACCTTGCAACATTCAAATAATGAATGATATGTATGTCCGAATACTTACGAAGAATCGTAACTGAATACTGTCAAATTCACATTATTCCTACACATATGTCGCGAAAACAAAAGTAACGACACGATAATAAATGTGGTCAGTATACCTCTACAAAATGGATCATTACTGGTCATTGTCCAATTCAGATTACAACCAAATTTATGTCGTGGAAATACGTAGGTCATGACTCGCATATAAATACGCACAGTTCCCATAAAAATACACATTACCCTCCGCTACCCAGTTGACACTGAATATAAAGCATCTACGTTTTAATTATTTGCACTAACACAATAAATGAAAGTTGACTTGTCTTATGAACGTTATCCAGACGAGGATTTTATGATTCCTAATTCTGCAATCGGACAGCCAAACTTGCTGCGTGAATCTAATATAGCGCTTGTATAGAGTACAATCTATGTCGAAAAATTCCTTTTTGGCCTATTTAGTTGTGCCTTAAGCATAGTTTAAACATTGCTTCCCTTCATTTGCCCCTCCGCGGTGGTCTAGTGGCTAAGGTACTCGACTGCTGATGCACAGGTCACGGGATCGAATCCCAACTGCGGCGGCTGCATTTCCGATGGAGGTGGAAATGTTGTAGGCCCGTGTGCTCTGATTTGGGTGCACGTTAAAGAACCTCAGGTGATCAAAATTTCCGGAGCCCTTCACTACGGCGCCTCTCATAAATATATGGTGGGTTCAGAACGTTAAACCTCACATATCAATCAATTCCTTCATTCGCAACATCAGTTTAACGACGCACACCTGATAAACATGCAGAAATTTAGGGTTGAAGCTCCTTACGGCATGGCTTGTGCGTCCCTTTTGTGTGTACTCACCCCTCGGTAATTCTTAATCTGGCCCTAGAAAGTAGTACTTGTACTATAAGCTGAAAAATGCAAATGGTACAACAGTAGAGGGCGTTACTTGTAGAAGAGAAAGATTTACGTCACGCGTACGGAAAAAGAGAGAGAGGCGAACGCGTGACTGCGATCACGTGTTCTTCGGCGGCGCCATATGCCAGGGGGCGCTCTATAGAGCACCAAAATAGGTTTCCCTAATGCGAGCGCCCTCCTAGGGTATTGTGTACAAAAATGTGCGGTAGTGTATTCAGGAAGGTGACGTGGCTGCCGCAGTTGGTATCGACAGCCGCGAGATGGCACCACTTTAGCATGGGCTGTCACCTCACGCATTGCCTCTTATGCACTTCGGTGCATTGATAATAGTAATAGCAGCGGTTTAACGTCCCAAAACCACCATATTGTTCCGTTACAACGTAACTGTAACCTGTAGATAATGGCATACAAGGACGTCAAACTGATTCGAACAACGGCAATAAGACCTAATCGTTTTTTTCTCTGCACGCGCATCTTCGTTCTCTTCTGAAAAGCGGCACATACAAGCCTGCCAGCATCTATGGAAATAATACTTTCAGATCTTGTACTAGTGGCATTACCCCCCTTCCCAAAGAACATCGTCCCGATGTTCCAACATAATTACCAGATGAAAAGAAAAGACATACGATAAGCAGTACACAAGGGGGTGTTCAAAATCACTGTAAGTCTACTCAGGGAAGTTTGATGAATAGTCGGCGTTGGTAAAATGGTTTCATCCTCGAAACTTGGACGACGTGTGGCTGTTCTGAACGGCGGGATTTACGAGTCATGAACTCGTCAAGAACCTCGTAGTTTACTTCGCTGAGACGGCGGAGAACTCTACAGGGACCAAAATAGGGGCGTAACAACATTTTCGACCGGCCCCGTTGTCGAATGGGAGTCCACAACCATACTCGTTCTCCGGGTTGGTAAGAGACATCACGATGACGAGCGTTGTACCGCAGCGAGTCGATGCATTGTTGCTTGCGGATTCGTTTGACTGCAAGCTTACGAGCTGCGTCTGCCAGTCTGATAAATTCGTTCGTCTCGACACTAATCTGGCGTCTGTCTGGTAGAAGCATGGCATCCAGCATTGTAGTGACCTCCCTGCTGAGAAGCAACCGGAATGGTGTGAATTCAGTTGTTTCTTTCACAACGGTGTTGGAAGCGAACGTGACGTAAGGGAGGATGTCATCCCAGTTTTTGTGGTCTTGGTCAACGTACATAGATAGCATGTCGGCGATGGTCTTGTTTAGTCGCTCTGTAAGGCCATCACCTTGTGGGTGGTATGCACTAGTTTTTCGATGTACTGTGCCGCTAAGTTGCATGACGTCTTGTATCATCCGCGCGGTAAAAGCTGTGCCACGATCAGTTATGACAACTGCTGGTGCTCCATGTCGGAGGACGATGTTCTTCATAAAAAAGTGGGCAGTCTCAATGGCGGTGCCACGTTGTAATGCCTTCGTTTCGCAGTAGCGCGTCGTGTAATTAGTAGCGACTACAATCCAGCGGTTGCCGTCACGAGACTTGGGAAAACGTCCGAATAGATCCATGCCAAGTTGTTAGAACGGTTGTGTCGTAGGAGTGACGGGCTTCAAAAAGCCGGCTGGCCGCTGATGTGGTGCTGTACGGCGCTGGCACTCGTGACACGTTTTCACGTAATGCTTCACGTCTCGATTGAGCTTAGGCCACTAATAGTGTTGGTGAATCCGGGCCAAGCTACGTGTGATTCCTAAGTGGCCTGAGGAAGGCTCATCGTGACAGGCGGACAAAACATCGGATTGTAACGCTGGTGGGATGACGAGCAGGAACTCAGTCGCGTAAGGGTCAAAGATTTTTTATAGAGCATATTTCTGCGAACGCAGAACGATGATGGTGAGCGGGCGAATGCTGGTGGTGGATGTGGCGTTGGGCCTTCGAGATATTCGATGAATCGTTGAAGCTCTGAATCGTTCTTCCGCTGTTCAGCCAAGTCGGATACACTAACAGCGCAGAGAAAAGGGCCATCGAGATCGTGATCACCTGACGCTATCTTAAGAGGAGCTCGCGAAAAGCAGTCCGCGTCAGTATGCTTCCGGCCAGACTTGTACAAGACTGTTAAATCAAACTCCTGAAGGCGTAAGCTCCACCTGGCCAAACGTCCGGAAGGGTTTTCAAGGTTCGCCAACCAGCAGAGCGCATGATGATCGGTAACAACTCTGAACAGGTGACCATACAGGTACCGTCTGAATTTAGCTATTGCCCAAACAACAGCTAAGCACTCCTTTTCAGTGGTTGTGTAATTCGCTTCCGCAGATGATAAAATCTGGCTCGCATAAGCAATAGGGCGTTCGACGCCGCTTTGCCACTGGACGAGGACTGCACCAAGGCCGATGTTACTGGCGTCTATGTGTAGTTCAGTGTCGGCAAATTCGTCATAGTGTCCTAGTAATGGCTCAGACTGGAGATGCTGCTGGAGCTCGGAGAAAGCACGTGTTGGCTCAGGGCCCCACACGAAAGGAACATCTTTTGTCAGGCGAGTGAGGGGTTCGGCAATGTTTGCGAAATTTCGTACAAAGCGTCTGTAGTATGCACAGAGGCCTAAAAATCGTCGCACATCACGTTGGTTGGCAGGTGGTGGAAAATTTGTGACAGCCAATGTTTTGTCTGGGTCCGGCCGAATACCACCAGGGCTAACAAGGTGGCCGAGTAACTATATTTTGTTGTAACCAAAATGACAATTTTCTGGCTTCAGTGATAGGCCTGCTGTGTAAATTGCAGCAAACACAGATCTAAGTCGCTGCAAGTGCTGCTCAAACGTTTGGGAGAAGACAACGACGTCGTCTAAGTGAACAAGGCATGCTTCCCACTTGAGACCGGAAAGTACTGTATCGATTATCCTCTGGAATGTCGCAGGAGCAGAACACACACTGAAGGGCAGCACCTTGAATTCGTACAGACCATCAGGCGTTATGAATGCTGTTTTCTCTCGATTGCGTTCATCAACTTCGATCTGCCAGTAGCCACTGCATAAATCCATAGAGAAGTATCGGGCGCGTCGGAAGCGGTCTAGTGAGTCGTCGATGCGCGCAAGCAAATAAATGTCTTTCTTTGTTACTTTGTTGAGTTTGCGGTAATCGACGCAATATCGGAGAGTGTCGTCCTTCTGTTTTACAAGTACGACGGGGGTGACCATGGACTGTTCAAAGGTCGGATTACGCCATCTTCGAGCATCTGCCTCACTTGAGAACGTATTCCCTCTTGTTCCTTTTGTGATACTCGGTAGGCGTGCTGACGTATCGGTCGCTCAGCATGGTCAGTGACAATGCGGTGCTTTACGGTTGGCGTTTGTTTTATCTTTGATAAAACAAACGCCAACCGTAGAACCTGATGCTCCTCTACCAGTGCCCCCACCCCCTGTCCAAGGTGTCATGCCAGCAATCCAATTCAGCGAACAAGGAATAATTGCCATAATTGAAAATCTTAAACTTTCATCAACTTCAGGGGCAGATGATATCAATACAAAACTGTTAAAAAACACCAAGAACATCTGCGCAGCCTATTTCAGAATTATTTTTGAGCAGTCCTTATCATCCGGTAGCATCCCCCTCTCCTGGAAGGAAGGGCAGGTCGTTCCAATCTTCAAATCAGGCAACAAAAGCTCTCCTCTCAACTATCGACCGATTTCCCTGACTAGTGTACCTTGAAAGATAATGGAGCACGTCATCTACACGCAAATCATGCAGTTTCTTGACAGGCACAACTTTTTTCACGCATCTCAACATGGATTCCGGAAGGGCCTCTCATGCGAAACGCAACTTGCCATGTTCATCCACGACTTGCACATCAACCTCGATACTAACAAACAGGTAGATGCCATTTTTCTTGATTACGCAAAAGCTTTTGATAAGTTACCCCACCAACGGCTGTTACTTAAGCTCTCTCAGTTGAATCTACATCCCGATATTTTCCATTGGATTAAGGAATTTCTTGCTAGCCGATCACAGTCAGTACATATCAATAATTCCATTTCCGCCCCCCTCCCTGTAACATCTGGCGTTCCACAGGGCAGCGTCTTAGGCCCTCTGCTGTTTCTTATTTATATAAATGACCTCCCTCTACATGTTTCCTCTCAAATCCGAATGTTCGCAGATGATTGTGTCATCTACCGTACAATCACTAACAATGCTGACCACGCTATTCTGCAAGAAGATCTCAACAATATTCAGGATTGGTGCAACGAATGGCTGATGACCCTCAACCCCAACAAATGCAAGGTAGTATGTTTCACTCGCCGTCTTCAGCCATTATACACACCTTACACTATTGCTAACACTTCATTAGAAACAGTGGATACATTCAAGTACCTTGGTGTCACACTCTCACATGACTTAAACTGGTCGCCTCATATAGCATGCATTACCGCCTCGGCCAACCAAACCCTGGGATTTCTAAAACGCCACCTGCGTCATGCACCACGCCACGTAAAACTTCTAGCATATAAGTCACTCGTACTCCCGAAACTAGAATACGCTTCTCCCATATGGTCACCTCATCAAGCATGTCTTATCAATACCCTAGAAGCCATTCAGAATCGCGCAGTAAGGTTTATTCAATCGTCATATTCCTATAACATCAGCATATCATTACTAAAAACACAGTCTGGTTTAAACACGCTATCATACCGGCGCCGCATTGATTCATTAATCCTTTTTCACAAGTTTTTCTACAGCTCGCTTCATCATGCCCCATATATTTTGGCCCCGCCACCGCGCACATCGCTGCGCACAGGGCACCACTTGCAAGTTTCTCGTCCACGCAGCCGTACTACAACATTTTCTGCATCTTTCTTTTGTCGATCATCAGTTGACTGGAACGGCCTGCCCCGCCATATCGTCGAAACCACCTGCTCATCATCATTTTCGGTAAAACTAAAATCTGCTGTTTTTCAATAAATGTATGTAGCCACTATTTTGTAAAAAAAATGTGTGTTAACCTCACCCCTTATGTAATACCTCCAGTGCGAGGTCTTTAAGGAAAATAAAGTGAAGTGAAGTGAAGATGTAGACGCGAAACAGTCGCTAAACATGCGGAGGATACAGCGGATTTGCTCTTTCTGCGCACATGACAGCTTCGGACTGACATAGACTGCTTCGGATTGATATAGACTGTATCGGCTACCGCGGTGTCACTTTCAACGGCTGCACAAGTTGAGGCTATTGTCGTACACGCTTCATCGTCAATAGCTTTGAAATGAGTGATAGTCGTTCGCTTGGCCAAATGTTAGTATGCTCCACTGAAATTGTTGACCAACAACTCATTCCTCCCACGTTTAAAATGAATTATGCCGTGGGCAACGCAGATTTTCAGAGACAAGAGCACCAAAAGGTTGGCTTCAGCGATACCACTACCGTCATGGTCTATGTCACCCTGTACAGTAACGAACGGTGTCGTCGACAATGCGAAGCGCAGTCTTCTGCGGATCAGCATCTCTGGGCTTCGGGCCATAGTCGTCAGCGAACGTTACGAGGCAGTCTCGAATATTTATAACAGCGCCGTGCTCGCGAAGAAAATCCATGCCAAGAATAACTTTCCGGGAGCATTCGGGAAGCACAACGAAAGAAGCAACGAACGTCGACTCACAGATTTGCAGCCTTGCGGTGCATCTTCCGATTGGTGTCAAGAGATTACCACCTGCTGTCCGATGGTTTGGTCCATGCCCCCAAAGAGTCGTGAATTTCCTGAGTTCAGCCTCAAGTTCAGTTCAGTGAGTTCAGCCACAAGTTCAGTGAGAGCGGTCACTGGACAGTTGTCGACAAAGATGGCAATGTCAGCAGAAACGGGTTCGTCCGCGATGTGAGGTGTCGGCTGAAATAAATCATCGAAGGTCGGCGGACGGGTTGGAGGAGGCTGTTTTGACGATAGCTTAACAGCGGTCCCACCCCCGGGGGCCGCTGATTCTAGTTTCTCCGGCGTGGACTTGGGGACCTAGCGGATCGTCCCGCAACAACATCGGCAAAAGTAGAGTATTTATTCGACGTAGAGCGTCGAGGAGACGGAAAGCGTGATTGGCGTCGCTGAAGATTCGGAGACGGTAGACTTGCTAAGTATTCTGCGATGGCGCAAGATCGTTCCCTGTCCCTGGGCCGACGAGCGTCTGGCCGAAATCCAGGTAGGCCCATCTGTCTGTATGAGCACTCCCTGTACAAGCGACCTGGCTCACCACAGTGGTAGCATAGTGACCGATTGTCGGATGCGCGCCACACGCTTGATTCCCGCAAATTAGGTCGCGGATTCTCATAGTGTGGCAGGCTCGAAAAGTACTGCAGCATCTGCAGACAAGTCGGTCGTTGGTTTTCATATTGTGGCAGGCCCGAAAAGTGCTCCGGCGTCTGCAAACTAGTTGGTCGGGGGAAATAGCCGGCTGCTGGTGCAGGAGTCGTACAGCTTCCGCGTACGTTAGCAGAGGAGCTTCGGTTGGAGGTGGCACTAATGGTCGTACCAGCTGCCGCACCTCTTCACGGACGACGTCTGTCAGAGCAGCCACTTCAGGCTGTGAAGGCACTGCGTGAACCTTTTGTAGCTCGTCACGTACAATGCTACGGACAAGCTCATCAAGGTTTCTCACGCTCGTAACATCGAGTGTCACCAAGGGTGCTGACAGACATGCAAGGTTGTCGGACCGCTCATACTGCAAAGACCGTTGTCTTAGCATTCGCTCCATTGTCATCGCTTCACGGGGGAATTCTGCCACGGTAGCTGGTGGGTTTCGTACAAGTCCTGGAAACAGCTGCTCCTTGACACCCCGCAGCAGAATGCATACTTTTTTTTCTTCCGTCATTCCAGAATCCACTCGACGGAACAGACAAGACATCTCCTCAAAGAGCATGGCCACGCATTCATTCGGTCTTTGACTGCGAGAATTGAGGAGGCGTTCAGCTTGTTCTTTCCGGTTTGCGCTACCAAACGTGTTCCGGAGCTGAGTGCAAAACACCGGCCAGGTTGTGAGGGTGGCCTTGTGGTTCTCGAACCAAATACGCGCCGAATCCTCCAGGTAGAAATAGACATACCGCAGTTTCTGGTGCTCGTCCCACTCGTTGGCGAAGGCGACTCGATCGTATTGGTCTAGCCAGTCTTCAACGTCTTCGTAGGGCTCCCCATGGAAGGGCTTTGGCGTTCGAGAGGCTGGTAGGCATGGAGCTGGCGGTGTAGTGGTCTGTTCAGTCTGGCTTGCAGTTGTCGCATGTGCCATGGTTCTGGAGCGTTCCGGAAGAGGGCTTAATTGGGGTGGTACGCCTAGTGGCCGCCGACTGCGTCGAAGGTTCGCTGTTTCTACCAAGGCGTCAATGTTGGTGCTGAGATCTTCCTCGTGGTAACAGTGCATAGACTATTGCCCAGCGCCTCCACCAGTTGTCACATTACAATGTAACTGCAACCTGTAGATAATGGCACACAAGGATGTCAAACTGATTCAAACAACGGCAATACGACTTTATCGTTTTTCTCTGCACGCGCATATTCGGCCTCTTCTGAACAGCGGCACATACAAGCCTGCCAGCATCTATGGAAATAATGCTTTAAGAACTTGTACTAGTGGCAATATGATTATGAGAGACACCATAGAAAAGTGCTCCTGAAGTTCAACCACATAGGGTGCTTTAACCTGCACCTAAATCTAGGTACACGCATCTCAGTATTTGCGCCTCCGCCGAAAATCAAGCCACCGTGGACGGGATTCAATCCTGTGACATGCGCTTGCATACGTCGCGCTTATTATTTTCGTTTTTCATTGCTGACACGTCCGCGAAAAGCTTTCTGAATGGGTGTACTCGTACTGCTTTTAAAACATAACGGAATGTCAAAGCTGCAACGTGCGGTCCAAATGCAGGTATTAACGAACGACGGTGAAGCAGTCATCCCTGGAGAAACTACCTGAACTCTTTAAAACTCGGTTAGTGTACGAATAAAAAAAATAGGAAGATCGAAGTATTAAAGGAACATCTATACACCCGAAAGTTTCTTGGAATGTTATTGTTATATCGAGTCGTAGTCTGCACACTGCGACAGCTTCGACGTTTTTCGTTACGCGCGTGGCACCGTTCTTGTCAATAGTTGCATCATGCAATTGTAACTATTTGGATAATGTGACAAAACTGCCATTTGATTGACAAGCAGGCCGTAGCTGAAGACTTGGGAATAATTTTCACAATCTTGGATGCTTAAACTAATACGCGCCCGCCGAAATACTGCAGCTGTGGCCGGGTATTGCACTTTACAGTGAAAAAGAAACACCTCTTGGCACAACTGGGAGGCTGTAAGGAGAAACCCTTTATTTAGGAGCGCGCATACTGCAGTGAGCTGTAAAACCAAGCAAATTCTACGCCATTACGTGGAGTTATCAGTTAACGATCACTTCATCCCGGTGGCACCTTTATGAACACCGAGTGATTTTCGCGTGCAGGGTTTTTTTTTTCATTTTGCTTCTCGAGACTGGGTGACACCCTTTACAAAGAAATGAAGTCGTGGCAGCACGTAAATTACCGCTCTCTTTGACACGAAATGCGATGCGATCGAGCACATAAAAATTGAAGGTAAACAAAGCTTGAGTAAGCGTGCGAGCTATGCTGCAGTCCCTTAGGTGTTAGCCACC
Source organism: Rhipicephalus microplus (assembly GCF_043290135.1). NCBI lineage: Eukaryota > Metazoa > Arthropoda > Arachnida > Ixodida > Ixodidae > Rhipicephalus > Rhipicephalus microplus. Next base: position 486,413,219 of record NC_134710.1, on the reverse strand, counting down.
TCGGGTTAGTTGTCAGCAGGAAGGTCCATCGATAATCCTAAATCAATGGCCTGATCGTCAACGCAGGGTGCTGCAGTTTTCTGGGAGATGGTAGATTCATCCACCGAGTTCTTCCCCTTTCTTGGAGGTTTTGAATGCGGCGCTTTCTTCGATAAGTAGCTTGGAGCGTTGGGCAGTAACATCGGCGTGGCGTCTGGCATTAGCTCTGGTCTCCTACGTGGTACGCGAACTTCTTCGCCGTTTATAACGTGCACGTAGTCTCCGAGATCACATGAATTCCCGAGGTGTCGTCCACATACAGAGCAGCTTTCGTTCTAGGTCCCATCTTTTCGATGTGAATGCTGTTTGCTAACCTTCCTCCATGCTGCGTCTTTGGGTGCAGCGAAAAGCGACAGCTGCACACCTTTTTTTTCTAATGGTATACCCTGTTTCGCACGTAAGTGCAAAGCAGTTTCGTTGTCGCCAATGACTCAGCATTGCCTCACTGTCACGTGGCCAGCAAAAACTTTGCCAGAAAAACTTTCAATAAGCAGGCGCGAAAACAAGCAACAGGTCTCTGAACAGTACACGAGAAGGCAGAGCAATGCGGAGCTGACAATCCTGCCAGCCCATGCTACGGCAGCGCCACCTTGAGAACCGGTTTTTTGCCCACGTGCGCCGCTTCACGCAATGCATGGCGAGAGAGGGTGCCTCTTTATACTAATAATACACACATAATACACTGGAATAATAGTGTATAATAATACACTAATATTCATAATAGTGTAGTAGTCATAATAATACACTCATAATACACTAGAAGGGAGCAGTGGAGTGAACGAGGCGGCCGCGCCCTATCTCGGCTGATTCTCCGGCGGGTGACAGTAGCGGCGGCACTGGAGTCGCATGATACTGAAGATCTCAAGGGCATTTGCATTTGGAGCGCGCGCAAGTATCCCGCGAAAGCGTGTATTTCCTCGTTTTTAGCGCGTTTAAATCGTTTCAGAGGCTTTATTAGTCTATTATCGCCTTCTTAGCGCTATGGTGCATGAGCAAATATGAAGACACGCCGATATTGAGTCGATACATTCACTGTATCAAGAGTCTGCCAACAAAAAAAGAAAACAAGTAGAACAATCAGAATTTGCATGGATCCGCCTAGCTCTTCACTCAAGCAGCGCTTTTAGCTGAGCTACGTCGTAAGTGGCTACTGGTGAACTACAAAGAGGAAAGTATCAAAACCGCTAATAAATCATGCGCTCGTTTTGTTGGCAGTTTCTATATCCACAGCACTGTTCCTCATACAAGTCAACACGCGCTCGATCCTTTCATGAGAAACCCGATTAAAGGTGACGTTGGCGCAGTATTTATATCCGTGATGACTTAGTTTTATCATGCGTGTTTTGCGGAAGATAATAATTAATGCTTTCTGAAAGGCTTTCTTGTTCTAACAGCATGCTTTTGGGCTCACTTTGCTTCATTTATGCAAGTTTTAGGCGGCCGAGGCAGGGAGCCGAGCTCAAAGAATGCCTGTACCTCCTAGTCAAGAACTCTGCGCGAAAGGCGTCATCCTAAGCTTAATAAAGAGTGCCAGTCATATACATAGGCTGCCTGTTACTATGTGTAAACTTACTGTAACCATTTCTCATTTTGTATCGACAGCTTGAATTGTGCTGCTTTCCTTATATTCTATAGGCGTAACGCCGTTGCAAGCGAGAAAATTTATGAAGATGTTTAGTATTACATGTTTAGTTCTTTTGATCAGTGTCAAAAGTGTAGGCGAACGTTGGTGCATTTTCATTTGCAATATAACTTCTATATGTACGCAGTGAACACACACATGCACACACACACGCACGCACATACACACACACACGCATTATATATATATATATATATATATATATATATGGGATATAGCACAACGGGAGCGTTGTCAACAAGGATAAATATATTTATTTCCCAACAGTTTTGGGAGGGGTCCTCCCTTCATCAGGGGATGGGTTATACTGCCTGAAAGATGTTTGCGAAAGTGAGAGGGAACTGAAAAACGGAAAGAAAGAAAAAAAACAAAAAGGATAAGAAAAAAGACGAAAAAAGAACAAGAAAGAAAAGAAAGAAAGTAAAAAAGAGGAAGAACCACTGTCAACACTCAGAACGAAACCAACTGTCCGTGTACGTCCACATATGGTTCTTATCACGTGCTGTTCAGTTCTCGACGTGTGTCGGGCCACCCAAGATTGTCGCAGTGGTGGCGGGAGGGTCCGTGACAGCGTGCGTAAAGAAAGGGTTTCCCTTTAATGGGTCGGTCGGCGTGCGGCGTGCGTCAAGAAAGGTTTTCCCCTTAATGGGTTGGTCAGCTCTTTACCTTTAATATTCGTCCGTTTCGCTTCAATGGTCATCAAGTGGTAGGCAGACGTAAACACTTTGTATGCACATGTGGAAAAAAGAAAAAAGGGAAAAAAAGGAAAGAAAAAAAGAAGAAAAACAAAAATCAAGAAAGGATAGTGTAAACGCACGAGTCAGTCAGAAAAAAGAATGGTCTCCAGCTATCAATCTTTGTCACCAACTTCCTCCTGGCTTACTTCTCGGAGGCAGTTGAGTTTTCAGGGGGCCTCGTTGATGCCGGCTACTACTGTTCGAAATTTGAAAATAAAATATGCCTCACGCTGTTCGCGCTCGCGCCTGTTTGAGAAACCTGACTGCAAAATAGTTATGCTGATAGTTTCAAAACTGTGGTTTGGCAGGCGCAGATGTCTAGACAAAGGTAGCTCCGACAGTGAAGTGGCGTGGTACCGGTGATTATTGAACCGAAGCCGAAACGGCGTGTCTGTTTGGCCGATATATTCTTGTCCGCAGATGTTGCATTGTAGCATGTATATTACGTTACTGGAGTCACAATTAAGGCTTTCAGTTTTCAGTTATGCAGAATTCGAAATCCGAGAAGTTCGCTTTCGATTCACGTGTTGTGATCATCTGTGGGCATACCTTGCATCGAGATTTGCCGCAGGGATGGCACCCTGATTGAAATTTGGGAGTGTTTGTTTTTGCTCTGACAAGAATGTCCTTCAGATTTTTATCCCTGCGGTACACTACGTGAGGTGGCTTCGCGAAAAGAGATGTTAGTCGTTTGCTTTGCGTGATTATGTTGAAATGACGGGAAAGTATGTTGTTGATTCCTGGCGCTGACGAGGAGTAAGTTAGTACAAGGTTCGTTTGGGAAGTCGTTTTAGATACTCTGTTTGGTCCCTTAATTATATCATTCCTGTTCTCGTTGCGAGCACGTAGTATGGCATCGTCAATAATGTCTTCCGGATAATTTTGTTTCAATAAGGAATGCTTTAGGTGTTCCGCGTGTCTCTCAATTTCCTGCATATTGGTGCATAATCTTCGGTACCGGTAGGCCTCAGAATATGGAACACCCAGTTTGCAAGGCTTTGGGTGGCTGCTGTTGAAATGTAGGTACATTTGACGGTCTGTAGGCTTTTTGTAAAGGTTTGTTGACAAGCGGTCATTTTTGACCGTGACAGTGATGTCCAAAAAGTTAATGCTAGTTTTGGAAATTTAGTGCGTGAATTTTATTGACGGGTGGCACTTGTTAAAATCCTCTATGAAGCAGAAAAGACTTCTCTCATCATGATTCCATATCATAAAAATATTGTCTAAGTATCTTCTGTAGTAGAAAGGTTTCAAGGTGCGTTCCTCAATGAATGGGATTTCAAGTGAAGCCATAAAGGTGCTCGCGAAGTTTGGGGCCATTTTCGTACCCATTGCAGTGCCGCTGACCTGAAGGAAATGCTTGCCATTGAACTCAAAATTGTTATAATTTAGTACAAGCTCAAGAAGTGCCAACAGTACCTCGTCACTTACACTAGTTATGAGTCAGATTTTACATAATCAGAATATCTCAATCTCAATCTCAATCAATACCTCAATCTTTCAAACACAACACTCACACCCGCTGAGCTTCAACTTTTGTCGAGAGGTTTAACCTTTTGTCCATCATCCGGTAGATTCAATGAATTTGAACTGGTCCAAGACCTCGATAACTTTGCGCGTAATGTCCGCCTCCGTGAACACTTTCATGATCGCAAGGACTGTACGGACGAGAATAGATTGATTGGTGGTGACAAATCATGGTGTCCAGGTGAGCAGAGGAACAAACACCTCGATATGTATATATTAGCAGTTTAAAAAGATATCATAAGAGCGTATGAAAAAAATCGGCCATTTCGAAACAACATATCAAAGTCAGAACGAAGGGCACTCGATGAACTATGAAAAAACACTGGAATTACTATCAAACCGACTAATAAAGTGGGCTGCATAGTAGTTCTAAACACGTCGGACTACTTAAAGGAAGGGGAACGACAACTATCAGACACAAAATTCTACAAAGAACTTCCAACGGACCCGACTCCCGAATTGGAAAGGGAGATAAAAATAACCCTAAACAATCTCCGCCGGGACGAGAAAATTATCGGCAAAATGTTAAAAGCAATGTTAGCGGCCCATTCTGTTCCCGGTCGATTCTATTTGCTCCCCAAAATACACAAGGCAGGCAATCCGGGATGTCCGATAGTATCCAGTAACAGCACATCAACAGAAAATATATCAGAATTCATCAATTCCTTAATAAAAAACATCCCCCCAAATTTTCCCTATTACCTAAAGGACACAAACCACTTCATCTGCGAAACTTCAAGTCTCGACATCCCAGGCGGTAGTTGTCTGGTGACCATGGACGTCTGCTCACTGTACACCAACATACCCCACCATGACGGAATAGCGGCTATGGGTTCTGAATATGTAAAATCTGACTCATCAACTAGTGTAAGCAGCGAGGTACTGTTTACACTTCTTGAACTTGTACTAAATTATAACCATTTTGAGTTCAATGGCAAGCATTTCCTTCAGGTCAGTGGCACTGCAATGGTCACTAAAATGGCCCCAAATTTCGCGAACACCTTTATGGCTTTACTTGAAATCCCATTCATTGAGGGGCGCACCTTGAAACCTTTCTACTACAGAAGATACTTAGACGATATTTTTATGATATCGAACCATGATGATGGAAGTCCTTCCCGCTTCATAGAGGATTTTAACAAGTGCCACCCGTCAAGGAAATTCACGCACAAAATTTCCAAAACTAGCATTAACTTTTTGGACGTCACTGCCACGGTCAAAAATGACCTTTTGTCAACAAACCTTTACAAAAAGCCTACAGACCGTCAAATGTACCTACATTTCAACAGCAGCCACCCAAAGCATTGCAAAACGAGTATTCCAAATTCTGAAGCCTACCTGTACCGAAAAATATGCACCGATATGCGGGAATTAGACAGACACGCGGAATACCTAAAGCATTCCTTATTGAAACACAATTATCCGGAAGACATTATTGACGATGCCATACTACGTGCTCGCAACGTGAACAGGATTGATATAACTAAGGGACAAAACAGAGTATCTGAAACGACTTCCTAAACGAACCTTGTACTAACTTACTCCTCATCAGCGCCACGAATCAACAACATACTTTCCCGCCATTTCAACATAATCAGGCAAAGCAAACGACTAACTTCTATTTTCGCGAAGCCACCTCACGTGGTGTACCGCAGGTATAAAAATCTGAAGGACATTCTTGTTAGAGCAAAAACAAACACCCCCAAATTTCAATCAGGGTGCCATCCCTGCGGAAAAGCTCGATGCAAGGTATGCCCACGGATGGTCACAACACGTGAATCCAAAGCCAACTTCTCGGATTTCAAATTCTGCATAACTGAAAGCCTTAATTGTGACTCCAGTAAAGTAATATACATGCTACATTGCAACATCTGCGGACAAGAATATATCGGCCAAACAGACATGCCATTTCGGCTGTGGTCCAATAATGACCGGTACCACGCCACTTCACTGCCGAAGCTACCTTTATCTAGACATCTGCGCCTGCCAAACCACAGTTTTGAAAATATCAACGTAACTCTTTTGCAGTCAGGTTTCTCAAACAGGCGCGAGCGCGAACAGCGTGAGGCATATTTTATTTTCAAATTTCGAACAGTAGTAGCCGGCATCAACGAGGCCCCCTGAAAACTCAACTGCCTCCGAGAAGTAAGCCAGGAGGAAGTTGGTGACAAAGATTGATAGCTGGAGACCATTCTTTTTTCTGACTGACTCGTGCGTGTACACTATCCTTTCTTGATTTTTGTTTTTCTTCTTTTTTTCTTTCCTTTTTTTCCCTTTTTTCTTTTTTCCACATGTGCATACAAAGTGTTTACGTCTGCCTACCACTTGATGACCATTGAAGCGAAACGGACGAATATTAAAGGTAAAGAGCCGACCAACCCATTAAGGGGAAAACCTTTCTTGACGCACGCCGCACGCCGACCGACCCATTAAAGGGAAACCCTTTCTTTACGCACGCTGTCACGGACCCTCCCGCCACCACTGCGACAATCTTGGGTGGCCCGACACACGTCGAGAACTGAACAGCACGTGATAAGAACCATATGTGGACGTACACGGACAGTTGGTTTCGTTCTCAGTGTTGACAGTGGTTCTTCCTCTTTTTTACTTTTTCTTTTCTTTCTTTTTCTTTTTTTCGTCTTTTTCTTCCCCTTTTTTGATTTCTTTCCTTTTTTAGTTCCCTCTTACTCTCGCAAACATCTTTCAAGGCGAGAGGGACGCGGCAGCAACGAAGTTTGAAAGTTCATGTCAGTATAACTCATCCCCTGATGAAGGGAGGACCCCTCCCGAAACAGTTGGGAAATAAATATATTTATCCTTGTTGACAACGCTCCCGTTGTGCCATATCCCATACCTTCACGAAGACTAACTGGCCTATTGAGTTATTACTCCCACTATACACACACACATATATATATATATATATATATATATATATATATATATATATATCTTTATATGACGTATGAAGCGATGGTTGGTAGAAGCAGAGGAGGAAGTGAAATAGAATAAACATCGAGCATGAGCCAGGCCACGTCACCCATTCATCATAGCGTCACACGAGTCGACAGGATGGAGACCTGCCTGCCCCTTCATCAGGCGCTCATCATCTACGCAGTTCTCCGTATGACACCCTGAGCAAGCATGGACTACCGTGCAAGCGCCTAGCATTACGCATCGACCAGCATCATGTCAGAAGCATCTACTGTCCTTCCCATCCCCAAGTACACCGGAGCAGCGGACGATGGACCCGTACAAGACTGGTTCGACCTGTTCGAGCTCCACGCTACCGCTGCATCTTGGTCGGAACGGGAAATGATCACCAACTTCACTGACTACATCTCCGGTGAGGCATTTAAGTTTTACCTGACACACATATTCAAAAACGATGAATCATGGCAAAAGGTCAGGGAAAAGATGATTGCCCGTTTTAACGACTACGACAAGGACTTCCTCATTACCGACCATCTGCATACAACCACATTCGGCCGTCACAGTCCACGTTTGTTTCTCAAGAAACGTAGCGTTCCACCAGGTTTCTCTTCACGGAATTGGGTGTTTTCAAAGTCGTCGCTCCAGCACACGACACGAGACGTTGCTTACCCACCTCAGGCACTTCATTTTTCGTCTCACATACGTAGTCCACCACCTGGTTTTCCATCACGCGGCTCTTCAAGCGCTCCTGACGCTCACCGTTTGCCTCATAAGGACACCATGTTCACAATAGACGTGTTGACACACCGAGAAAATACCCAGTCGAGCCATGCTCCTTCCGCACGGGTTCATGCATCACCGTCCTGTGCATACACACTCGACAGTCGAAGCAACACCGAAGGCTCAGACGCATCGAACGTCACACGCTGCCATGCGCAAGAGCCCCTCGTAGTGAGCAGTAAAGAAAAAGCTTCTGAATAAGTTTCTATCAACTCCGAAGCATCATCTTCATTGCCTGAACTGCATGACAACCGATTACAGACTACTAGCTGCCAAGTAGAGACCCCATCAGGTTGTCATGAAAACCAGCGCGATGTTGAAGAAGGGCTTCCACCGCAATACGGTCCACAGCAACGTCTACAACGCCAGCAAAAGCAAGTCCGTGAATCGCAGACACTCCAACGGACACACTAACAAGGACGACGGCGCAAAGCAAGCCTCTTAAAACAAGTTCAAGAAGCGAGGCAACTTCGCATAAAGGATCGGTGCCAGAAACGCATTTGGCACAAAATATCAAGACTGTGCCTAAGATTACACTTCACGAACCTCAGGAAACAACGAACAAGACAAGACGTTACCAGTTCAACCACGCAAAGATTCAGACACCATCCCATTAGTTTACGACAACAGAGCCAACGCCACAGAAAACTACGAAAGAGACTGAACGTTATAATTTGTACAACACACGAACATAGACATAATTCCTTGAACTTCAGTTTTTGTACACGCAGGCTGCAAGCAGCAATTCTGTCTCAGCCGCGACACAGAATACAGCGCGTACGACAAAGGATTCGGCGCCTACGACATTCGACCTTCAAGTGCTTCAAGGACTTCCAACCTTGTTCGTTCCTCACAGCTGCTCAAGTTATGTCATGGTCAGTAGAGTTTTGCAAGACGCGGTTACCTTCTCCAGAACGCCACAGCCAACCTCACCTACCAGAACTCCCCCATTCACCGGACTGCCGCACTCTGTTTGAAGTTTTGCGAGTTTACGGAACACCACTGGGACATGAAACCAATTGTGCATTTTGACATTTGTGACTTCTCAACCTTGCCTTATTTACTTTTTCTTGTTTGTAATCCATGCCTTCGTTCAGGGGGAGGGGGAATCATGTGACGTATGAAGCGATGGTTGGTAGAAGTAGAGGAGGAAGAAGTGAAATAGAATAAACATCGGGTATGAGCCAGGCCATGTCACCCATTCATCATACCGTTATATATATATATATATATATATATATATATATATATATATATATATATATATATATGGCTTATATGCCGAAGAATAACTTCGGTTGCCGCAAGGTTATAAATATGAAAGTAGATGCGCTTTCACATAACAACTGTTTATTGTGCCGACGTTTCGACAGGAACCCCGTCTTTTTCAAGGCATAATACTATTTACACATGTTCCGTGTCTTCTTATATCCTGTCGAGACAGAAGGGGAGGGGTCAAAAGAGAGAGAGAGAAAAAAAAAGAAAAAAAACAGCAAAACGGGAGGACAAACATTAAATAAAATATAGAAAATCTAGGAGAAGAAGCAAGACCGACACGGCGTAATTAGAAAGGGGCAGCATTTGAACAGAGTAAAGCAGAGGTAGATAAGCAACGTCATCATTGTCAACAATACCTACCCCGCACCCACTGTTCCCGAAGTGGGCAGGGAGCCACCGTTCTTGTATTTCACCTTTCCGTGTAGTCTTCTGGTGGCTCGTTCCTTTTTGAAGTGTATGACAAGTTAATGGGGAGGGCTTAAGCGCTTTGAGTGCGTGCTGGTGGCGTCGGCAGGAGCGAAAAAGCTGGTGAATGAGGCACCGCCATCGATATTCATTATATGCATTGGCTCCTTGTCAGTGAAGGAGCAGAATGTGCGTTAAAAATTAAAGAAGGAAAAAAAAGAACAGGGGGGGAGGGGGGAGACTGTACGACATTTAAGACAGTCACCACACAGTTGCGGCTCACTGGGAAGACATGCGCGCATGTATGAAAAAGTTAACGAAACCACCTAGCTGTCAGCTCCTTGTCAGTGAAGGAACAGAATGTGCGTTGAAACTTAAAGAAAAGAAAGAAAACAAAGAAAAAAGGGGGGGGGGACCGTACGACATCCGGGACCACTTATCTGTGCGTTCCGGCTGTGCTTGATGAGGCAAATTATTTCTATGTTGTCAGATGCATAGGCCAAAAGCTTTGTTAGCGGGTAATATTATTGTCGTAATGAAACCGGAGTGATCAGAGAGAAGCGTTTGCGTCTTTTAGCGGTCGTAGCGCCGACAGGGTGCCTGGGTGTTCATTTATTTCGTATTTTATTGTGTTAAATTTGTAGATAAAATAAGATTCCCGGTGTTCCCGTTCTCCGATTGTTCGAAAGTTGTTTTCTAGTAGTGTAACCCTGAAGTCATTAAAGCTGTGGTCTTTTAATGTGCAGTGTTTTGAAAGTGGAAGGCCTGGCAGAGATCGTACAAGTGCCCGATGGTTGTTGAATCTAATTCTAAACGGAGTGTCTGTCTGGCCCACGTATTGCTTGTTACATACCCCACATTCCAGGAGGTATATGACGTTGTCCGAGTCACAGTCTAGTGCACCTCTTATCCTGTGCTTAAAGTCCGAGTGGGTGCTTTTCGCCACTGTCGTTGTCTGCATGTGTTTGCATACCCTGCATCTGCTTTTTCCGCAATGGTGACACCCAATTTGAGGTTTCACACCTATCTTTGAATTTATTAAATGATTCTTTATATTTTTCGGCCTTCTGTATACAACACAAGGAGGAGAAGTGAAAATTTTGATAGTCGCTCGCTCTGTTCCAATACGTTAAAGTGTTTTCTTAGGACCTTGTTTATGTTCGGTGGGTTGCTCGTGAAAGTTAATAGCAAGTTTTTGTTGCGGTGTTGGTCGGCGTTTCTCGGGTGGTTGAGAAGAATCTGGCGGTCCAGATTTTCAGCTTTTTTGATGGCGTCATCGATGATAGCTGGCGGGTATTCTTGATTAAGGAGTACTTCGCGCGTATGTGTGCTGTTTTTGTGGAAGTCCTCAGTGCGGGAGCAGATTCGTCGAAATCTGTGTGCTTGGGAATAGGGAATGCTGGTCTTGCAATGTCGCGGGTGGCAGCTTTTGAAGTGCAGGTATTGTTGCCTGTCTGTAGGTTTTCTGTATACGTTAGTTACCAACGCACCATCGTCAACTCGAATGAGTACATCAAGAAAGTTTATTTCAGTGTTAGAGTAGGTGTGTGTAAAATAAATGCTGGGGTGTACCTGGTTGAATGCCTGTATGAATTTGAGGAGCTCGTTTTCCGAATGTGTCCAAATTATGAATATATCATCTAGGTACCGTTTATAGAGTAATGGTTTGATATTACAAGATGAAAGAAAATTGGACTCTATGTGGTGCATGAATATGTTAGCGTAGTTTGGGGCCATTCTTGTACCCATTGTCGTACCGCTGATTTGAAGATAGTACTGGTTGTTAAATTCAAAGCTGTTCAAATCGAGTACAAGTCTTGTGAAGATTTCAATTACTTTTTTGCTTGGATAAGCGACAGGGTTGTGTGTGCCATACGGTTCAACAAGCGCCCTTACACCATCGTCATGTGGGATATTTGTGTAGAGTGAGCTAACATCCAATGTTACGAGAAATGCACCGTCTGGAATTTTCCCGTCTGCTATTTCCCGAAGGAAGTGCTTTGTGTCTCGCAAGAAGGACTCATGTGTGGGTGGTATGTCTTTTATTAAAGAATCAATATAACTGGAAATGAGTTCCGTTAACGTTCCCGTGCCTGATATAATGGGTCTGCCAGGGTTATTCTCTTTATGAATCTTCGGCAGCATGTAAAAACGACCAGGCGCCGAATGTACCGTAATAAGTGCCTTTTTAAGCTTTGAATTAATGGCGCCTTCACGTGTGAGATTCTCTAGGGTTGTTACAATGATCTTTTTGTGCTCCGTTGTAGGGTCAAAGTCGAGGTGTTTGTAGAATTGTTTGTTATTTAGTTGTCGCTTGCCTTCCTCAATGTAGTCCGATCTGTTCAGAACAACAATCGCGCCTCCTTTGTCTGCTGGTTTAATGACGAGATCTTCGCAGTTGCTCAACGTGAGTAGTGCCTCTTTTTCTCTTTTTAATATGTTATTCATGCTTGGTTTGTGCACTTTGTACGCATCTATAACTTCTTTTTGAACCGCGTCTATATAGAGATCCAGATGTCGAGCTCTGTTGGCGTCTGGGGTCCATTGCCGTCCGATTACCCCACGAAAAGGTGCCTTATCTTTTTCGGGTTTATCAAAGAAATATTCCTCCAAACGTAAATTTCATGCGAAGTTGTCTAGGTCATTTAGGAGCGTGAATTCATCATATCTTCCGTTGCCAGGGCAGAATGTAAGTCCGCGTGATAGTATACTCAATTCTTCTTTGCTAAGTTCTTTGTCGGAAAGGTTAATAACGTTTGGCTCTTTAGGGTGTGGTGGCAATTTTATTTGAACGTGAGATGATTTGGTATTTTTTCCGTAAGCAGCAGTGGGTATAGCTTGTGACACATTGTCCCACGCAAATTTCTTCTTCTTAAGTTTTTCAATTTCCTCCGTTTTTTGTGCTCAAATACGTCTAGTTCTTTAGTTTCCCACTCCGAAAGAGAAAAGTTATTTCTTAAATACCGCTCCTCGTCTGTCAGTGCGTTTAGAGTCTTTCTACAGTGTTCGATAGTGACCTTCGTTAGCTCCCGTGTGGCATGATCGAGAATTTTGTTCCACCGTTTCATTTCCCCTTCGGCAAAGTTATGCATCGATGGTGTTAGCGACAAGCGCAGCCCCTTCGGAGCCGTACCCGCCAGTGCATATTTCTCGAGGCTTTGCACGTGAAGTTCGTGCCGTATTCTATTGTCAACCACTTTTCTAAGTTTAAGAAAATTTGGACCCGTTCTATGGCCTAGTTCATCTGAAACGGACGGAGTTTGCCCACTCGCACAGCCAGTATGTCACTTGGCGAATAGAGCCGCAAGGTGCCCGGAGGTCGTACCTGGTTTGGGTTGGAGCTCCATCCCGTTGTGCCTCCCGTGACGAGCTGGCCTGTAGACGCCTGCTGTTGGCTGCTGGTGGTTGCTGCTTGTTCGTTGATGATGTTGGCTGCTGATTTTTGCCTTGCGGGTGGTTTACTCTGGCCACTCGTTGCTGTTGATTTTGGTACAGCTGGCCGTTGTTGTTGGCCCGGATTACCCTTCGTCATTGTTTCCGGGGTGTGTGTTGTAAGCGTCGACGGCAGCCGTGGCAAGCGTGATGGCAGTTGTGCACTCGGTGAGGGGGGTCCCGACAGAGTATGCTGGCCTGGAGAAGGGGCAGCAGCTGTTTCTGGCGCTGCTGGGTTCATATTCTTCTCTTTTCCGCCTCGACAGGTGGCATCGGAAGAGTCACGCCGCAGCGCTTGGGAGTAGGATGGCGTCTCCCGAAGCTCGTACGCCCCCGCCTCTGGTTGTGGCGCGTGTTCCAGCCAGTTGTTGATATATATATATATATATATATATATATATATATATATATATATATATATATATATATATATATATATATATATTGTAATGAATTAATGAATCTGAGTAACGGACGCTCTGCTGGCAACGAAGAAGACGATGATGATCGGTGGCTGCAGTAGTAGCTCGCGCACGCCGCTCGCCATTAGCCAGACCTGCCTGATAAAGGACATTTTGCCAAGCTACGTCTGAACCTTTCTCGACGTACAACACCTCCATTTTAAGTGGTGGAGGAGCCGGGGTTCCCATCAACCTGGAACTTCGCAATCGGATGCTACCCTCATCATTCACCATGACTGCTCCTGGCCCTTCTCAAGCTGCCTCACCAACCACAGTCTACTGTACTGGCGCGCCTCGGCAACGCGACCCACCAATTTTTCGCGGCAACGATGAACAAGACGTCGAGGACTGGCTCGTCGAGTACGAAATCGTAAGCGCTTCCAACAAGTGGAACGCCTGCGACCAGCTCACAAACGTGCGCTTTTACCTCACTGATGTGGCCAGCCTTTGGTTCAAGAACCACCAAGGCAAAATTACCAAGTGGTCCGCCTTCAAGACCACCATCTCCGCGGTCTTCGGCCGTCCCGCCGTGCGCCGGCTTCGCGCGGAACAGCGTCTCCGTAGTCAAGTCCAGCGCAGGGACGAGACCTTTACGAGTTACATTGAAGATGTCTTGTCCCTTTGCAAGCGCGTCGATGAGTCTCTAACCGAACGCGACAAAATCAAGCACATCATCAAAGGAGTTGACGACGACACCTTCCAGATGCTCGTCGCTAGGAATCCACAGACCGTCACCGATGTTGTCCACCTCTGTCAGGAGTACGACGAGTTGCGTAAGCAGCGTGTCTCGATGCGCAGGGCCGCAGAAGATACGGCTGAAGTTTCCGCCCTCGTACACGATGTCGCTGCTGATCACACCGTCTTACTCCCCCAAATTAAACAATTCATTCGTGAGGAAGTTGCGCGTCAGCTTTCTCTTGTGGCCGAAGCATCCGCGCCAGTGACCTCGTTAGACCCACGTCTACGCCAGGTCATTGAGACACAGGTCACGCAAGCACTGCCTCCATCGCCACCTGTCCCTACGCCGCTGACCTACGCTGCCGTCGTTGCTAGACCCCCAGCCCCACCTGTCTCTGGCGCATACCGGGGCACCGGTTCCTCCTACCCTACGACGCTGCCTACATACACGGCACCCCATCCCGTTTCGCCCCGTGCACCTTCTGTCGTTAACCCATGGCGCACCTTGGATAACCGAGCCATCTGTTTCGCATGCGGTTTCGTGCGACATATAGCACGCTACTGTCGCCGTCGCAACTTCCAGCCTCCAGACCATGGAAATTTTGCAAATTACCAGGCTGCCCAGAATCCCCAGCGACCATCTTCTCCTATCACCGACTCATTGTCCCCACGACGCCCCGTCGATTCTCGCCGGTCATTACCACCCCGTCGCCGATGTGTCTCCCCGATGCTTCGGCGCACGAGCCCCGCTCGAGAGGAAAACTGACAGCCGCAGTTCCGGAGGCAAGAACTGCGTCGTCGTCGAACTTTCTAAGACCTCCTCTTTGTCCGTCCAACGAAATTGATGTGCTAGTAGAAGGTGGTGCTGTACGTGCACTTGTCGACACAGGTGCCATCGTTTCTGTAATTAGTGAAAAACTGTGTCGCGATTTGAGAAAAGTTACAACGCCGCTTACGAAACTTGCTCTGCGTACAGCCACCTCCCATTTCATCGCGCCGACAGCTCAGTGCACAGCACGCGTTCTTATTCAAGATGTTTGGTACGCCGTCAACTTTGTTGTTCTCCCACGTTCATCTTACGACGTGTTACTAGGATGGGATTTCCTTTCTACCCATCAGGCCCTCGTCGACTGCCCTCGTGCTGAACTCACGTTGACGAATCCGTGCCTTGATATTGACCACCACAGTCCCTCGAAAGTGTTTGCCGCGGCTGACGTCCACATCGCGCCGTTGTCCGTCCTAGTGCCTGTGTTTTCCCCTGCTGCCACTAACTCGACGCTCCTGTTCCAACCAACTATAGCTAGTGTGCAACACCGAACCATCGTCCTCCCGTTTGCCGTCATCAACTTTTCCAATGGTTCGGCGGTACTTTATGCGTGCAACGTTTCTGCTTGCCCGTACATCCTGCTACGCGGTGAGTGTCTGGGAAGCCTCGAGACCTTAAATTGTATTTTCGAAGACCCGATCTATCCAGACAAGCCATTTCTACCGACTTGTGCCTTTACACCCGCAACTGACGCTAATGAACCTATGGATGTATTCCGCAAGTCCATCGATTGTAACCTCACGCCTGGGCAGCAAAAACAGCTGATCAAGCTCCTACAGCGTTTTCGAGCCTCGTTTGACCACAATCAGCCTTCTTTAGATCGAGCGTCATCTGTTGTACACCGTATAGATACCGGTGAAGAGACGCCAATACGGCAGCGTCCATATCGTGTGTCAACTACCGAACGCCGTGCCATCAATGAACAGGTTGACGACATGCTGACACGTGGCATAATCGAACCGTCAAGCAGTCCCTGGGCCTCTCCAGTCGTGTTGGTGAAGAAGAAGGACGAATCCATCATGTTTTGCGTGGACTACCGGCGTCTCCACCGAATCACGCGCAAGGATGTCTATCCGCTGCCACGCATTGACGATGCCTTGGACTGCCTACAGGGAGCCGAATTTTTCTCTTCTTTAGATCTCCGCTCTGGATACTGGCAGGTACCCATGGCAGAGGCCGATCGTGAAAAAACTGCTTTCATCACGCCCGACGGGCTTTACGAATTCCCAGTGATGCCCTTCGGCCTCTGCAACGCGCCAGCTACTTTCGAGCGGATGATGGACTCTATCCTTCGAGGCCTCAAATGGAACGTTTGCCTTTGTTATTTAGATGATATTGTCGTCTTTTCAACTGATTTTGCAACCCATTTAACCCGCCTCGAGAAAGTCCTCGCGTGTATTTCTGGCGCGGGGCTGCAACTGAATCTGAAGAAGTGCAATTTCGCCGCTCGAAAGCTTACGATCCTTGGCCACGTGGTTTCAAAAGACGGCATTCTTCCTGACCCTGCCAAACTTACAGTCGTTTCAGCGTTTCCCAAACCGACCACCATGAAAGAGCTCCGAAGCTTCATAGGCCTTTGCTCTTACTTCCGGCGCTTCGTCCGCAATTTCGCGACGATCATCGCTCCTTTGACCAAGCTCCTCGCCGGCTCCAGAGACCTTTCAGCCTGGTCTGCCACCTGTGACGACTCTTTCAATGAACTGCGCCGCCTCCTCACGTCGCCGCCTATTCTGCGACACTACGACCCATCGGCACCCACAGAGATCCACACCGACGCTAGTGGTGTCGGGCTAGGTGCTATTCTTGCACAGAAGAAAGACGGCTTCCGAGAGTACGTGGTTGCCTACGCAAGCCGAACTCTTAGCAAAGCCGAAAGCAACTATTCTGTCACTGAAAAGGAATGCCTCGCCATTATTTGGGCGATAGAAAAATTTCGACCTTACGTGTACGGGCGCCCTTTTGACGTCGTGACTGACCACCACGCCCTCTGCTGGTTGTCGTCATTGAAGGATCCAAGCGGTCGCCTCGCCCGATGGGCATTACGTCTCCAAGAATATAATATTCGCGTGGTCTATCGCTCCGGCCGGAAACATTCGGACGCAGACGCCCTATCCCGTTCGCCTCTACCCCCTGACCCGGACTGCTGCGAAAGTATAACCTGTGATGCCACTGCCGTCACCATCGCCGACATGCCATCTGAGCAACGCAAGGACCCTTGGGTTGCTTCGAATCTAGACATCCTGGCTGGGCGGACGGCTTCCCCCCCTTCTCGCACGTTGCGTCGGCAAGTGGAGCACTTCGCCACTCGCGACGACGTGCTGTACCGACGCAACTACGCACCCGGTGGACGTCAGTGGCTACTCGTGATTCCACGTCATCTGCGATCCGAAATTTGTTCCACGTTTCATGACGACCCCCAATGTGGCCACGCAGGTTTCCTGTAGACTTATTCTCGCATACGTCTCCGATATTACTGGCGTGGCATGTACCGTTTTATACGACAATACGTTCGGGCCTGCTCGACGTGCCAGAGACAAAAAACTCCCCCTTGTCACGCTAGCGGTACCTTGCTACCTTTACCATGCCCATCCCGACCATTCGACCGCGTCGGCATCGATATTTATGGTCCCCTTCCCAAAACTGCTGACGGTAACCGCTGGATCATAGTTGCCGTCGACCATCTCACGTGGTATGCCGAAACTTCATCCCTTCCCTCGTCTACAGCAAAAGACGTTGCGACTTTTGTTCTTCACAACATCGTATTACGTCATGGAGCACCTCGGGAGTTACTCAGCGATCGTGGTCGCGTATTCTTATCAGACATCATCACAGCATTGCTGCGTGAGTGCCACGTCGTTCACCGCACTACAAGCGCCTATCATCCCCAGACCAATGGAATGACAGAGCGCTTCAACCGCATCCTTGGTGACATGCTGTCTATGTATATCTCGTCAGACCACTCCAATTGGGACCGAGTGCTCCCGTTTATCACGTTCGCTTACAATACCGCCATTCAAAGCACTACTGGGTTCTCTCCTTTTTTCCTCCTTTACGGACGCGAACCTTCTTGCACTATGGACACCATTCTTTCGTACAAACCTGACTCCTCAGAGTCCACGACTTTGTCTCAAGCCGCTACATACGCTGAGGAATGCCGCCAACTGGCAAGAGCATTCACAACCCAAGACCAAGGACGCCAAAAGCACCACCATGACGCATCAAATAACACCACTTCCTACGATCCAGGTTCACTCGTCTGGCTGCATGTTCCCTCTGCTACACCTGGCCTTTCTACCAAGTTGGTCCCCAAGTATCACGGCCCATATCGTGTGCTACAAAAAACGTCACCGGTGAATTACCTCATCGAGCCACTGGAACCATCTTCTGACCAACGTCGTCGTGGCCAGGAAATTGTCCACGTCCCGAGACTTAAGCCCTGCTACGACCTCCCGTGTTTACTTGTCCATAGGTCGCCAGGATGGCTCCTTATTTCGCGGGGAGTAATTGTAATGAATTAATGAATCTGAGTAACGGACGCTCTGCTGGCAACAAAGAAGACGATGATGATCGGTGGCTGCAGTAGTAGCTCGCGCACGCCGCTCGCCATTAGCCAGACCTGCCTGATTAAGGACATTTTCCCAAGCTACGTCTGAACCTTTCTCGGCGTACAACACCTCCATTTTAATATATATATATATAAATATATATATATATATATAAATATATATATATATATATATATAATATAAAGGAGATTTATTAAGCAGAAAGGTTGATGCTTGGAAGGCTTGGAAGGCGATGCACCAGCCGCAATTTCCAAGCTCGAGCCGCTGCTGCACACTCGATGCTGCTGCCTCTGCGCCGGAGTACTTCCTCTTCTTTACAATGGCCCCACGGAGAAAAAAGGAGCCATCCTGGCGACTTAGTCCTGGGCAGGCGGCGTTGAACCGTGGTATTGCTTGAGCCTCTGGACGTGTACAACCTCGCGGTTGCGACGTCGCAAGTCTGATGGTGGCGTAAGAGGCTCTATGAGGTAGTTTACTGGTGAAGTTTGTTCGACAATACGATATGGCCCATCGTACTTTGGCAGAAGTTTGGAAGAGAGCCCAGGTGTGCGATGCGGCACTGACAGCCATACAAGAGATCCCGGAAGAAAAACGGGAGTGGAGGTCTGGGCATCATGAATTGCTTTTTGCCTGTTTTGGTCATCGCAGGTAAAGCGACGAGCTAACTGGCGGCATTCTTCTGCGTGTCTGGCGGCGTCTAAGATCGATAGGCACTCGGACGCGTCTGGTCGATAGGGCAAAATGGTGTCAATGGTGTGGGAGGGGTGACGGCCGTAGAGGAGGTAAAAAGGGAAGAAGCCTGTTGTCGCTTGCGTTGCCGTATTATAGGCGTATGTAATGAATGGGAGAACTAAGTCCCAGTTAGAGTGGTCAGGCGTCACATACATAGATAGCATGTCACCGAGAGTACGAATGAAGCGCTCGGTAGCCCCATTGGTTTGTGGGTGGTAAGCGGTACATGTGCGATGTACACTAGCACACTCAGCGAGCAATTTTTCAATGACCTCGGACAAGAAGGCGCGGCCGCGGTCACTGAGGAGTTCTTGAGGGCCTCCATGACGCAACACAAAATGACGCAGTAGGAAAGTGGCAACCTCCTGTGCTGTAGCCGTTTTAAGAGCAGCGATCTCAGCATAGCGCGTTAGGTGGTCGATAGCAACTATTATCCACCTGTTGCCAGTCGGAGTCAATGGAAGTGGCCCATAAATATCTATTCCAACCCGTTCGAAGGGTCGGGAAGGGCATGGTAAAGGCTGCAGTTCACCGGCGGAGGCGTGTGGTGGAGATTTTCGGCGCTGACATTCGGCACAAGAGCGGACGAAGTTGCGGACGAAGGTATACATGCCACGCCAGTAGTAGCGATGTCGAAGCCTTTCGTAGGTCTTGAAGACTTCTGCGTGGCCACATTGTGGGTCAGCGTGAAAAGAGGAACAAATCTGCGACCTCAGGATTCGTGGAACGACGACGAGCAGCCACTTGCGTCCCTATGGTGCGTAGTTACGTCGAAAAGAAGCGTGTCACGTATCAAGAAGTGTGGAACTTGGCGTCGAAGCGTTCGCGTCTTTGGGAGTTCACAAGTGTCGGAGAGATGATTGAGGAGAGACGCAGTCCACGGGTCATTGCGTTGTTCGATAGCAATGGTGTCAAAGTCAAGCGATGACAATGTGGAATCGCAAGCGGAGTCAGCTGTGGCATTCTGGGACAGGGGGGAACGGGAAAGGGCGTCGGCGTCAGCATGCTTCCGTCCTGACCGATAAACCACGCGTATGTCGTAATCTTGAATTTTCAACGCCCAGCGAGCGAGGCGGCCAGATGGGTCTTTTAACGTCGAAAGCCAGCACAGCGCGTGGTGGTGGGTCACGACGTCAAAAGAACGACCATATAGACATGGGCGAAACTTTCCAAGGGCCCGCACAATGGCCAAGCACTCCATTTCTGTGACGCTGTAGTTGCTCTCAGCCTTGGTAAGTGTGCGACTAGCGTATGCCACGACGTATTCCTGATGTTCCGGTTTACGCTGTGCGAGCACAGCACCCAGGCCTACACCACTGGCGTCGGTGTGGATTTCAGTTTGAGCTTCAGGATGGAAATGCCGTAGAATGGGTGGCGTCGTAAGAAGCCGTCGCAGGGTGGTGAAATCCTCGTCGCAGGCAGGGGACCACGATAAGAGGTCTTTACAGCTGCTGAGAAGTTGCGTGAGAGGTGATATAATAGACGCGAAGTTTCGGACGAATCGCCGGAAATACGAACACAAGCCGATGAAACTTCGAAGTTCTTTGATGGTGGCAGGTTTAGGAAACGCCGTAACAGCTCGCAATTTCTCGAGATCCTGGAGGATGCCTTCCTTGGAAACAACGTGGCCTAAAATGTTCAGTTGGCGCATGGCAAATCGACATTTTTTTAGGTTTAATTGCAAACCGGCGTTAGTTAAGCAAGTAAGGACGTGCTGAAGGCGACGTAAGTGTGTGTCAAAGTTAGGGGCGAAGACCACGATATCATCGAGGTAACACAAGCATATCTTCCATTTTTGTCCACGCAGGATGTTGTCCATCATTCGTTCGAACGTCGCAGGTGCATTGCAAAGTCCGAAGGGCATGACGGTGAATTCATATAAGCCGTCTGGCGTGACAAAAGCGGTTTTGGGGCGATCGGCCTCCACCATAGGCACCTGCCAGTAGCCTGACCACAAGTCTAACGAGGAAAAGAACTCGGCACCCTGCAAACTGTTCAAAGCATCGTCAATGCGCGGTAGTGGATAGACATCCTTCAGTGTGATCTTGTTCAATCGCCGGAAATCGACACAGAAACGAATAGAACCGTCTTTCTTTTTGACGAGAACCACCGGAGACGCCCATGGGCTCTGTGAAGGTCGAATGACGCCTCTGCGAAGCATGTCGTCTACTTGGTCAGCAATGACGCGGCGTTCTGTAGCGGACACGCGATATGGTCGTTGTCGCAGCGGTTAGTGGGACCCAATGTCGATGTGGTGTTCTACTGCTAAGGCACGGCCAAGAGATGTTTGTTCAACGTCGAAAGAGTGGCGGTAGCTCTCAAGAATGGTGAGGAGTTGTGAACGCTGCGAAGATGTCAAATCTGCAGCGATGAATGGTTGAATTATGTTTGCCGACGTTGAGTCAGGCGCTGAGACGACATCCAGTTCACAGACGGAGGTAGAAGGACATCGGGTACGAATATAATTCTGGGAGAACTGATTGTCTCGACGTGGCCAAAGCACTCGTGACAAAGTGGGGATAAAGACGACGACTCATGATTATAAATTGGCATTGTGGTTGACCCTTCTACAAGATCGAGAGCAGCAAAAGGCAGGGGGAGGGCTCTTCGGGCGACGAATATTGGAGATGGTGTGAAGAAGACCGTGCCGTCGGATATGGCGCTGCATGAAACTGGCACGAACGCAAAAGAGCATGGAGGGATGTATGTGTCATCGCTAACGACAAGTTTAGCGGCAAACTGGGTGTCGACGGACGCTTGGTCATCCAGTGAGCAAAATTTGACCTCAGCCATAGCACAGTCGATTACGGCGTTATGACGCGACGAAAAGTCCCATCCCAAAACAATATTATGGGAGCATGATGAAAGAACCACGAACTCTATCGTATACAGAACGTCCTGAATTGTCACGCGGGCTGTACATACTGCGGTCGGTTGAACAGGTTGAGCACTGGCTGTGCGAAGCGATAATCCGGAGAAAGGCATCGTAACCTTACGAATCAAGCGACAAAATCTAGCATCTATAACCGAAACAGCTGCACCGGTATCTACAAGAGCGACAGTAGGGATATTTTCGACGAACACATCAATAACATTGGTAGGTGACAAATGAGGACTTGGGCAAACCGAAACTTGCGCAGTTCTTGCCTCAGGAACTGCGTCGTCTAGTTTTCCTCCTCGTTAGGTGCGGGCCGTCGACGCATAGGAGAAGGCGAGCGGCGGCGTGGAGAGGGCGAGCGAAGACGTCCCGGCCGAGGGCGGTGGTCGTCCTGGTAGCGGGCTGGCACTGGAGTGGAGGAACCGTATCGCGCGTTGGGGTCAAGCGGGAAGAAAGGCTCACGGCGGTTTTCATTGGTGATATGCGTCCGGCGGCGGCAATACCTTGCGACGTGTCCGGGGTATCGACAAGCGTAACATATCGGGCGATTATCGACGGTGCGGCACGGGTTGGCGGTGTTATTGCTGGTCCAGTGAACTGGAGCTGGGGGATAGCTCGCGCGAGGCTGGAACGAAGGCGCAGGTGCCTTGCGAGTTGGCATGGCTGCAGCCGCGGCGTAGGTGAGAGGAGCAGCCACAAGATTAGGCTCGCGAGCAGCTGGTAAGGCCTCGGCGACCTCTCCTTGAATGACGTCACGTAGAGACGATGGTAAAGTTGTGGTAGCTTCTGGTGCGAAAGGCACCAAGGAAAGCTGTCGTGCAACTTCTTCGCGGACAAATGCTTTTATTTCGGCTATTAGTGACGCGTGGTCATGACCACTGATCACAATAGACAGCGATGCCAAATCGTGCGCTGGAGAACGTCTTGTCAGAGCTCACTGCTTCCGCAATTCATCGTAGCTTGGCAGAGGCTAATTACGTCGTTAACAGTGGTCGGGCTTTTCGCCAAGAGCATTTGAAAAGCGTCGTCGTCAATCCCTTTGAGGATTTGCTTACATTTTTCAGCTTCCGTCATTTCGGCGTTCACGCGTCTGCACAAATCGACGACGTCCTCTATGTAACTTGTGAAGGTTTCACCCGTTTCTTGTGCGCGTGTGCGTAAACGTTGCTCGGCACGAAGTTTTCGGACGGCAGGTCGATCGAAGACTGCTACAATCGACGTTTTAAATTGCGGCAACGTTCGGACGTCTGCCTGGTGGTTTCTAAGCCAAAGGCTGGCTACACCCGCGAGATAGAACGAAAAGCGTGTCAACTTGTCCGCGTCTGTCCATCTGTTTAAAGCGCTCACCCGTTCGAAAGTCGAGAGCCACTCTTCAACGTCGTTGTCATCTGTTCCACTGAAGATTGGAGCCTCCCGCTGAGGAACACTGCCTGGACAGGTGGCCGGAAGAGATGGAAGCGTCTGCTGATCGGCGTCCGGCATAGCAGAAGGTAGCTGTCGAGAACGGAGTTCCAGGATGGTAGTGGGAAGGTGTAAGGAACGGTACCCGGCACGGCTCCACCAATTATAAAGGAGATTTATTAAGCAGAAAGGTTGATGCTTGGAAGGCTTGGAAGGCGATGCACCAGCCGCAATTTCCGAGCTCGAGCCGCTGCTGCACACTCGATGCTGCTGCTTCTGCGCCGAAGTACTCCCTCTTCTTTACAATATATATATATATATATATATATATATATATATATATATATATATATATATATATATATATATATATATATATATATATCCACAAGTAAACGCATTCAAGTCACACGTCACCGCCCCCTTATCAATGTTCATACAATGCCCCTTAGAACAGGCGCTATTGTTATGCCGTGCATTATTTGTCGTACTACGTTAGAATTGAACTAGATTTGAGACCTAATATCTCAAAAAGGTGAAATATACAGTGCGCATTATAACAGAGGCATGCTATATTAAGCTTTGCCAATTGTTTTAAACGTTGGGCGCAGGGCTGACCAGGATTTTTTAGGGGGAGGGAGAGGGTCAGCAGAACGACTAACTTTGGCGATTTGTGGTCGCTGTGAATACATAAAAATATTTTAATATGCCCTGAAATGTTTAATTACGAAAGATTTCGTGATGTAGGGGGTTCACATTCTTTTCCTCGCCCCTCTCTACTTACGGCCTCTTGGTTCTGCATGTGTTTGACGCGGTAATTTTTTTTCCTGTCCCAGCTTTCTGAGTCCAGCTAACTTCCAATAAATTGACTCAGTTATTTTTCATGTTGTAAACGCCTGCTCAGCAAAGAAAAAAGCTGAGAGATGAAATCAGACTAAGACACACCCTTTCTAAATAATCTTCGATCTCTTACAAGGACTTTTATGAAGCTGAAATTCAGCGGACTGGTGCGTCATACTTCAAGGGTTATGAAATCGTGTGTTAGAGATAAATTATGGGCAGGTACGAAGAAATCTGCATAAAAACAGCACACCGGAGAAGCCGAAGCACATAGTAGTGCCTGCGCGCGACTCTTTCAGTATTTTTCGACTGCAACGCCACCGCTACGGGCTACGCGGAAGGCATCAGGGGGCGTACTATTCGACTGCAGCACCGCCGCTACAGGCAACATGGAAGACATCAGGCGGCGAGGTGTGGTCACGCCACTTAACACTTCTAGTACACTCTACCCATATTCTAGTACACTATACCTAGAGTGAGGAGAACCGCGTAGTCTGCTAGCGCAACCACTTTTTTCTTGCATCCGCCGGCCGCGGGAGCATCCCGATAGCGGTGGCTCCTGCTCGCAGTATGCACTTGCATTCTTCTTTATCTTCGATATTCATTCCATGGCCAGAGTAAATGATAAGAGAGATTGAAAATTCAGTGACGCGTTCGCTTGTTCGAGAGAATTAGCGAAGGTATAGAGATTAATATTGTTTTTGTTATAATAAGAGTTGACAACGGCGGCCAACTACTCGTCTTCCTAGTTGCACCGTCGCCGCGAGTTTTCTGTCATCGCGCTCACATATGGACATAGTGGAAAGTAAGAGAAATGTGCTAAAGTAGATAGCTGCTGTGTATGTAAGTATGAATGTTTGGATCCTTAATACCATTGTCACTATTACGCGCCACCTACACGATTACATGGTGGCAAACTGTATCATGCACTAGGTAATCAAAACAAAGACACGTGATGGAGTACAATCATTTAATACCGTTACGCAAAATATATTAGGAACAAGATGATTATGAACTGTGTGCTTAATACCATCGAGTTTTTTTTTCTCCTGCGTATGTGCATATAGGATACAAAAAGGCCTTGTTTTAAGGTAGACACAAGTTTTCCTTCCGTGACTTCCGGCATGTGTGGATGGTTTCTGACGTAAATGAATGCGTAGCCTAAGTCTTGTGTAGGTGGTTACCAGCATCTTGCCTATTTCTTCCTTATGTTCAGCGCAAGTACTCAGGCATGGTCTGTCTACTTTCGCAAGGTATTCTGTCAGAGAGCGCTGTGGCTGGTGACTTCATCGTGTGTACATTGTTTGTACACCACGCAATAACGCCCATCAAGTGCTCCTCGTAGTTCTTCAGAGTGCGGATCACTTCCCTGCTCAGATAAATAAAGTTTCGTCCACCACTCACATTTCCTTGAGGACTGTCAAAGAAGCATATTCATTGCTGGCGGCGCCAGGGAGGGCATCCTTGCACTGGGAACAGGATACGGACTTCAAAACGCTTGTCAGGATGTAGCCTCAAAGATAGTATAAAATTCAGCATTCCGTTGCCGTCAGCTCCTCAATGAACAAAATCTTGGAGTCGTCTATTTCCTCATACAAGTTTTCTCAGTGTTTTTTCTTCGCTTGAAAAAGGAGTTCGATGAGGTAGTCGAACTCCTTTCAAGCTCATAGCTTGTTGTCCGTGGTATATGTAAAAATTGGCTCACGCTCACAAGCCTTAGAGCACATTTTAAATCATCTGCTGTTGGCACTGGCTTCATTAGGCGAACAACACAAAACAGTTTTTGAGACAGTCTGGAAGTAACCTGTCCGTTAAAAAAAAACTCGTAGCCTTCATTGCCCAGAAAGACTTCTTGAAGGCGAAAAATAACTGTCGTGGAAATGAGAAGCCTGGCTTGGGGTGGTTTCCACTGAGCTGTGGCGCCCATCTTCATTACTTTGATTGTCTCTGCTGCAAGGTACAGGGTGTTCAGAGCAGCAGAATACATATCCGTATTTCGGCGGCTTAGAGCTAAAGTGGGATGGGGTGACGGCTTCAAAGCGTATCACTTAGACACTAAGTCTATGAACCATGCTGTCGTTTAGGCAGCTGGGTCAAGCAGCTCTTCCTTTACCTGAAATCTAACAGCTGGTGCGGCTTCTCTGGAAAATCGGAGAGCTACTCCAACCTTCATTTTTCTGAAGTGACCACAGCTCACAAGAACTTGGGACAGGTCAGGTGCAACCTTAAGCTCTCTCTCTCTGCATCATAGTCCACTACCGCCTGGACGTGCTCTAGTTTCACGTATTGTGACGGGAGCTGGTTGTCACGCACGGTGACTTCACTCAGTGTGAATACTTTGGAGCTTAAAAGTTGCCCTCTCAGGTTTTTTAACGCATGGGCTGTGTCCGCAGTAAAATAAAAAGCTCTTCGCCTCCTAAACAAGGTTGCTCTACCGAGCAGACAGAAGTGGAATATCTGTTCCTTGAAAGCCCAAACTCTTGCCACATTGCTCGATTTTCCGAGCCCATGTCACATTGGAATGCTCAGACTCTGAGAGAAATCTGTCTACAATGCTGGACGATGTCGAGCACATGGTCTTTGAGCAAGGCGCCATCCACGTATCACCCAGTAAATTCATATCCGGTCACCTGCTTTCACCACTGATTAATTCCACTCAACATGAACACCAAATTGTGATTAGTGGATTGCTCTGGCTTTGAAAGAAGTGTGGTACCTCCAAGGAGAATGTCTCGAGCTCGGTCCAATTCAAAGGCTGTAGCTATTTTCATTTCGTCAAGAAACAGCACGGAGTCTTTCTCCACGTTTTTCATAGTTTCGGCGTTGCATTTCATAACATCAAAACTTTTTGAAGAATTCCTGGAAAGAATTTCAATCCCTGGATCCTCCCCGCCAACGTCCTGCTACATGGGAGGGGGTAACCCAACTTTCTAAGGGTCTTGTACCCGATCATTCTGCCATCAAATTTAATTTGCAAATCTTGTCTAACTGTCTCAACAGACCAAGTGTGACCATGGGTACTGTTTTTAAAAAGAGCACAAACCTAATCTGCATTCTAAAAGCGCATATTTCTTTCGAAATTCTCCGCCTTACTTTCAAGCTTGTGAACTTGCTTTCTGAGGTTCTGGATTGTGTGCGTAGTGATGCTGTGATGTTCTCGAAGCGTGGCGTATTTTCTTTCTATGTCTGTCAACTGCTTTTTTAAGCTGAGCATAGTCTCTTTGTGTCTCACTAACTGTGAGAGTTTCAGCAGTCGAGTTTGCTATTCTGACGTTCACCGCTTCGACACCTGCACTGTAAATTTCCATGTTGTCCGTTGACGTTTTTTGTGATACCGCTTCAGTTAAGTCAGGAAGGATTTCCACTACGTGTGATGCGGCGTGAGATACATCGGCAAGGTCGCTCACCTCTTTGTGGTTAACCTGGGCACAGGCAGTGCTCTTCACCTCGGTGGCTTTAACTTCCTCAGAGCAACTGTATGCAGAAAAATGTACAAACCAATTGTGACAGCAAGCACTAGGTGCAAGGAAAACACTATGTTTTAGGGTTTCAAAGTGAAGGAGAGAGAGAAGGAGAGAGAGTGCGAATAATATGGTAAAAATTCAGTTGGTGAAAATGATAGCAGCCATGATTTTCAAAAAGCCTAACTAGGTCGTTATAGATGTGTCTCTGAAAAAGCCTAATGCTGTAAATAGTAGTCTAAAAGTTTCTTGCTCGCGGCTGGTCTGTAGGTAGCACGTGGTTCACATGTGCAGCTCGCACGTGTAGGTAAAATTATAGGTGCTTAAGGATGAAATGTGGGGTGTTGAAAGTTTTTTGGAAAAAGACCATTTGCGGAAAAAGTGACGCATGTATGAGAGAGGATGCGTAGAAACAGTGATTGTTGAAAAATTTAGAAAAAAAGGGAATAATATTAAGAACAACAACAACAATAACAATAATATTATTATAATATTATAATACTAATAACGGGAAAACAGAGAGTAAAACGGATAGAAGGCAATAGTAAAATAAATCATACTATCATGGAGGTGGCAGCATAACTATTAGTATTTTGTACGGCTCTGGTCTCAGTAGCAGTGCTACAAAAGTGTTAACCTTTTGTAAATATATATATATATATATATATATTATCCTGCCCACGACAAGTTATCGTTTCACCAACTTTTCTTTCTTCTCATTTACATTACAATTGGCCTACTAACTTCCCCTATACCTTCCTTGGCATTATTGTCTGTTAGATCTCATTATTATTGTGTAAAACACGCGAAAAACGAGCCCTTAAGTATGCACTTGTTTCCTATATATATATATATATATATATATGTGTGTGTGTGTGTGTGTGTGTGTGTGTGTGTGTGTGTGTGTGTGTGTGTGTGTGTGTGTTTTCGAGTGCCCACTATTACTTTGGTAACCAAGGTGAGCCCTCATACTGAATTAGACACTGCACACGGTGGAAAGTGCCTACCTTTGAATGGGAAAGTGTTAGTGCAGCAATTGCCTTCAGCTTCTTCCATCTATCTGCCTGCTTTTGTTCACAACAGCTTTCTTCAATGTGAGCCTGTAGAGAAAATTGACGTTGTTAATTTACGTGATTTCTTCTTTCGAGCTATAAGAACAAAGTACGACAAATCAATGAAATCGAAAAAAACTGCACGAATATGGCTTGTAGAGGTGCAATGCTCCTAAATTATTTCACCTACTTCCGTTACAGATAACATAAGCTAGAATAACTGGTAAAATAGCATAATTATTTCCCTGCACGACATAACGTATAAAGTAACTTTATAAACAACACTACGGAACGCAAGCATAGCACTTCACATGTTTTGAGCTCTCAGATTTTCTGCTCACACATCTATGTAGGCGCAAAGTTAGGTAGCGAACAATTTCTTTAAAATAAGCGCGATGCGCCTCAGATAGCTACAGCCTTCGTGGTTCAGAAAGATTGATCGTGTTTTTTGAGTATGTGCCTTAGTTCATTACATCAAGTGGAATAAAAAGCAGCTAAAATTCACTGGAGGTTCCACATGTTGGTCCCCGCTTAAAGGCTACATTGCCACCAATGTGAACACATAAAATATCAAGTCTGCGTCTTAGAAAGAGGGGTGCAGACACGCTGGCATATGGATTTCACACGGCTACGAATGAGGTACTCACATATACAGGTAGGGTTCGTCGACTGCCACTTGTCCCGCTTGATTTGAGCGGTCCATAGGAGCCGTCTTTTTGGGTCTCTGGGAAAGGAAGACATTGTGCAGCCATTTTTATTGCTGGTACTGCATTGCGGAACGCAGCACCCAGGCATTCTCTTCAAAGACGGCGTGAAGAGCGGTGTTTTTCTTGTCGAGCAGGAGAGTCAGCGTGAGTGGAAAACAAGAAAATGGCGTCGGAGATCCCCGAGAACCTGTTGGTGGCGGCAACTGCTTCGTCGAAGAGTGGCTCCACCCTAAGCGGGGGAGCGTGGGCATCAAGGCACCTTACACTAAAAGCGCCGTTTTGGCCCGCGCGCATTTAGAAGCGTGGCGACGGAAGATAGACAAGACTGCTGAGCGGCGTGAGCACAAAGTGGCGGCAGCTTGTGGTCGAAGGGACCGTGCGGGCGCGCAAGGCGAAAGCGCGCCGCAATGCTGCGCGGTAGCGCCCTGAGGACCTTTTAGTACGACAACGGGAGGCCGAAGTGACGCTGCAGCGGCATGCGGAACCAGCTTCCCCCAACTCTCCATCATTTACCCCGTGGTATGCTGTCATTTTTCCATTTCTTTTTTAGATGCAGAGCATTTCTCACTCGGGTATATGTCCCACGGCGTCGGCGCCCGCACTCAACACTAGCACGCGTAACTTTTCTCCCCTCTCTTTAACAGCTGCCGCAGTCTGCAAAAACAACAAAGCGCCACAGTCATCCCGATAAAATAGCTATCTGCCCGAAATAAATTGCTACCACTTTGCCAATAAAGGCCCCTTGTCTGATATAGGCGCTGCTCTTGCGACTGTGGGTAGGGCTATCGGTACGATAAAGATCAATTCGCCTACCCCGACTAAAGAGTTGTCCCAAATACCAGAACGTCTCCCTACTTACTTGCCGATAAGATTCACGTTTCTGCGTAACTGACACCTGATCACTTCGCAGTTGGCACCGAATCTTTTCCCTGCGTAACTCTCCGACACCGAACGTGGCAGACAGCGATCGAACGGGCTTTGCAAATGGCGCCCACGCCAAATGGCGCCAACGACGGGCCCGTGCGGCTAACGCATACGCGTGCGTTTGTCAAAGCTTCAGTGGACCTGAAACTGGAAGTATTCGATGCATACATCGCTCACAAAGAGTAGCTGCAGAACCTCTACCTGACTCACCCTGCTGGTGACCATCGGTTCCACCACAAGAGCGACAATGTGAACAAGAACATGATGGATGAATTCAAACACTTCGACAACCATTTCCGGAACACAAAGTCGACCTAAATATGTCGCGAAAGTTGGATCGAAAACTGGTCCGAAACCTATTGCGACAGACATCAAAAACCGCGTGACACAATTGAAGCGTGACTAGGTGAGGAGGGACAAATATCGTAAACAAAAGAATAATTGAACGTTTATTTTGAAGAGTTTTAGGTTTATTTGATATAAAATTTAGTAGATTACTTTGATAAAGCTTTAGTGCCTTGTATGTGGCTGAGCGGCCAATTTTTTTTTTTTGGTATCCGAAAGAGATAGCACATGCAGGCAGTCAGGTAATATGGCCCAGCGGTTTTGGGGGTGTATCCAGGCAATATGCTATAAGCATAGAGAAATATACTGTAAAAGAGTGACCACTCTAGCTTTTTCGCGGCCGAGCAAGAAAGGGTCTCACTGACTGCTAGATCGCGTACCCTTTCTCACTTTTACTGATTTGTCAAAACATGTAATAGCCGCCTCAGGAGGACAATGAAAACCCAAGAAGATTGAAATCAAATTTTAGCAAAGAAAACTTTTATTGATTTGTGCAAGTTTTCGCATATGCTGTACATCGTGTGTCCTTTTTAACGCTTTAGCACAAAAATCTGTAAAGTCAGACTTTTTTTAAAAAGTGTTGTTTTTGCTGCATTTGATTTGCACAGAGTGGGTAGACTTATGTGGTTTAGATGTACTTTACATGTATTCCCTTTGCGGAAGCGTGGTTATGTAGCCTAGTAGTAAAGACACTAGCTTTCGGAACGTGAGAATACGGGTTCAAATCCCAGCTTGGGAAAGAAATTTGTGTCATTTAATTTATGCTGAAGACATTATCGGGTCTGACTAGCCACTCGTGGCGCTGAAAGCAGCACAGTAGCTCGGCCGCCGGGCCTTATGGGAGTCTCCGCTCTTTATGTAAGTATGCTTCTCTATGCTATCAGAGCTTGTGTTTAGTTCGGCGCATTACCAGATTAACGAGGCATCGCTCACTTTTTGTGGTAGTTTCGTGCGTACCTTCAGTAGTTCACTTATTCTTTATGTGCTGTTTACTGGTGTGACATTTCATAGCTGAACTAGCTCACAGAATGTGCAGTTGGCTGCTCCTGTGACTTCGCTGGCGCATGGCCAGGATTCTCTCGTCTTTGGTGACTGTGAATGCGACAAGCTAAATAATGAGACGCTGTACTTTACGGCTGACAAAGCTATATTTGCAAGGCCGCTGTCTCGCTATGTGCTATTGTGCTCGTCAGCAGTTGTGTTCACAATTGCCTCTGCGAATTTTCTTGTGCTTATTTCAAAGATGTCATTTGGCAGATAAAACAACTTTGCTTCCTAAACCTTTGGTTCTCTTTCTTTTCTCTCCCGCATGCAATTAGCGACGCACAAGGCGCAATAAAATCGCGTAATAATAGAGGCACGTAACGCATCAGCAATTGAGAAAAGTTTCAGTTTCGAGCCATGTATGGCAAATGCACGACGTCGCTACCGCTTCTAATTGGGATGGCATATTTAATGTTTTTTGTTGTTTTTGCTGTTAGTTTTTCCTCTCTTACGTAGATGGCGACAGTGGAAAAGAGCCGCCGACTACTGGATCTATGGGCTTCTATGGACGTTACGCTACCTCTTTACATATACATGGAGACACCGTCACTCGGAAATACCTCCGGTGCTTCTTTCGCCGCCGTCTCGGGAGGAGGGGGAGAAAGAGAGAAGGAGAAATCGCGCGCGCGCAATGGGGTGAAAACGCAGCAAAAAGAAGGAAGTGACAATGCTCCCGTTATCGGCCTGCTGCGCGACCGAAGGTGGCGCTACGAACCACGCTTCTATGACGTCAGTTGGAGGATTTGCATGCTTTCGAAGCACGGCGCCGTATAAAAAACACCGTCATGATAAAACTTGGCAAAGACGCAGTCCAATTGGTTATATTGTGTGTGGTGGCTACCGACGCTGTTCTAACAACCATGCTTGTCTACTTGTAGCGCTCATTTTAAAAGCACGGCGCTTTGTTTCTTAAAACTGCAGCCGCTAGCCTCAGCGGCA
The DNA here is from genome assembly GCF_043290135.1 of Rhipicephalus microplus. NCBI lineage: Eukaryota > Metazoa > Arthropoda > Arachnida > Ixodida > Ixodidae > Rhipicephalus > Rhipicephalus microplus. The sequence continues at coordinate 486,380,591 of NC_134710.1, read as the reverse complement.
AGTGCTACGCAATGTTGGATTACGGCCCAGTGTTTCTATATTATTGATCACCTACCGATGAAAAGGGCGTTAGCTTACACAGCTATCCTAGAGACTTGAAGGTGAGGAATAGGTGGATAGTCAAACTCGGAGAGGGAAAGCGTCCCAAGCCTTCATCGACCGTGTGCAGCAAGCACTTCGCTGACAGTGGTTTTGCTAAAACTGCCCCACGCTGAACTTTTCGGTAAGCTTTCAAACGTGTATCAGCGGCTCGCCAGTACTTCAGTCGTTCATTGAACGCACACTACAGGCGGAGGCAACCAGGTGAGGTGCCGTCCCAAAACCTACCACGAAGGCCCCGATACAGGGAGCCGAAGACAAGGCCCCCGTTCCGAATAGCCTCGGGTATGCGCGTCTCGCGAGCGCAGCTGAGTGGTGCAGGACATCTCAGACTACAGCTTTATTTGATTGGTGTACGTGCATATATACATCGTTTACTAATAAAAAGAAGCGCGCGCCTAGGGCACTGCTTACGATATAATCATAAACAAAACCTGCTGTAGCTGTTTAGGGCACATTCACCAAAGGTTGTCTTATTTTCGTGGCCCAGTGTGCGGTGCCTACAATAAGCGATAGCTATTTGTTATATCCTGAAACCCGAGCGATGGCCCTGTGTGGTATAATATGAACTACTTCATGATGTGGCTTTCATTGACCAAATATTAGAGAAACAATGTGCAGTCATTAGCATCGGCCAGGGTGTGCATTAAGGCGGAACTTGCCCCCTTCTCGAGTCACACCAGCACCTGTCACTCAAACCTCCTCTTACTGCGATACAACATGGGCTTACGTCCTTCCGACACCCCTATCTGCAATCCAATCATGATTATCTCAAATCTGGTAGTTTGCTGCAATAGCATTCCTGGTAGATGTCATGAACGCTCGATTGACTGCCGAAGCAGCAATTTAAACAGCTACTCTGCAGTAATTGTTTAATGTGTTGTTTGTGAATGCCAGTGGGGCAGGAATCCGCGATTATCACTCATAACCTCAGTTATACTATAACAATCGTTTCACTGCAGAAAAAATACCAAGTAAAAGGGCGGGTGTTCTTTTCTCTTTAAGATAGTTGTGAAAGCTAACGTCCTTTTCATGGGCGTACGAAGCACGCTGAGGCACAGAGCAGTACCTCACCATTGCGCAGCACTCGATCGCCACGGGGACGTTGTATGAGGGGTTGGCAAGTCCACGTGTTTTCAGGACTAGAGCCGCGACGATGATGCGATCTCCTTTGCGGGCATCGGATGCGCATAGCCGACAACGTGGCCAGCGTCGTACATCATTGCGACATTTCGCTTGTTGTGTTTGCATGATTGTAGATGCTTGAAAGGCACGCTCATTAAAATTTCAAAACACTCGAACTAATTAGTATCGCATGGCAGAAACTGAAGATGACGAGCGAGAACACTCACACACAGTTTCCCTTTCTGACCAGTGGCCGGTGAGCGGTATCGACGTGCTTATAGGACATCCGGGAGGTCTGTTGGCCCTATTGATTGGGCTGCAACTAAAATAAATTCATAACTGCACTCGAAAACAATCTTTGTGGGCGTTAGATTATCCTCGCGAGGCTGTTCGTTCGGCAAAGTTCCCTCCCAAAGCAGACGATCCGCGCACAGAAGGAGCGGCTGCTGCAGCGCCATTGAGAGCGGAGTCCGACAACTGACGTCACGCGTGAGAGCACTCTTTAAAATGGAGTGACCCTGTCTCCGTTTAGGGAGAAACGGCGATGTCCCCAATGTTCGTGATTAAATTGGACAAACTTTCCTCCCTTTTGCCAAGAAGAAATTGTTTCTTCATATCAAAACAAGACGGCTGTCCCCGGTTAAGTGGGTCAACGAAGCGAATAGGCCTAGCGAGTGCATTGATTCTCGGTTGATAAGGTGTATACGGCACTGACAATCACAAAAAACGGTCCCGCTGAGCATTATATTGAACAAAATGACCATGAAATCAACCATGTAAACCTGTGGTAATGAAAACATTGTGAAACAGAATGACGGAACTCGTACGTTTCGTACGGCTAGCGAGATGGCATTCACTTTGAAAGAGACGGATACTCTAGAGTTCTCACCCAGAGACTGCATGCTAGGCTTGTTGTATCAATTTCTCGAAGATTGACGAAGTGTGGCCACAATATCCACGTGTTTACGGGGCAACAGGCCACGAGAAGTGCCTCCATACCGTCGACTCGATCACAGCAAAACAATTTCAGTGCAGCGATGCATAGTTTGGATCGATAGACGTTCAACATTATATAAGTAGCTGGAGGTGTGAGAGCGCCACAGCCGTGAAGTTGGCGGTAGCTGGTGTTATCTAGAAGAATTGAATGAAAAGCAAAAAAACTGCCTGCGGCGACTTTTACTGACACACCCGCACGACTTCTTATCGGGCACTGGGCGAGTCGGCCTATTCATAAATTACTCACTGAAACCGGGCGGCTGGTGTATGCTGATGCAGTGCACGTACATACGCACTCAGACACATAGTACGCATACATACATAAGTGACTTTTGAAAGGGGAAAAGGAACAAGTGGGTGCAGTTCTGTTACTGCCTCTCTCTCTCAATGGAGGGCACCTCCACAGTTCTGCACAGGGGATGCGGGTAAGGAGGGATTAAAAAAGAATAGGTAGGTATTCAATGTATAGAGAGAGGAGCAGGAAAAGAGAGATGCACAGGGAGAGCCACATACGGAAGTGGGGAGAAGATAGGAAAGAGGCACACGGTCGCAGAAGTCCGAGGACGGGGCACTACTCAGCGAGGGCTTTTGCCAGCGTCAGGAGATGACGTAGGGCGAGCCAGTCGCCTAGAGCTCCGCTGTCGTCGGAGATCACGGGGGCACAACCGGTTGGCCCGAAATCCAGCGAGCGAGTCCGTACACGTATACAGACGCATACAGTGTACTACATGTGTATGTATACTATGTGTCTGCGTTAGCCACAGCCACGCAAGCTCAGATTGGTTTACTCACACTCCATTAAGAAAACGCACAAGCTTATATAACAACAAAATGCGGCCGACCGCAGAAGAACAAGTGACAAGTAATCTTTCGTCAACTTTTTTTACGTTTTATGGCCGTACCGCAACATGCACACACATAAATATACTGTATCTAATCCTTAGACCATCACTTGTTTAGCAACCACTGCACAATAACGAAAAGGATAATTACTAGAGCTTGTTAGATTTCACAAAAACAATGACCCTGAACTATGCATAGATCGCCAATGGCATTTTGAAGGTTTAGCTATCTTTCAAACACTGCCACAGTTACTTTTTTTTTGTCAAAGCCGCCAACATGGCAAATGCTAGCCGCGCGCTTGCCATTTTGGAGGTCTTGTCTTTTTTATTCTTCCACTTGTTGTTACTCAGAGATGGTGAAGAATGCAGGCCAGATTTTGGCGCTGTTGTCACGTCGACTTTGTTGAGTTGCTTTGTGTAAACGTTAGTTTACATTTTATTTAAGAAATTTCACACGCTTACCACATGTATGACCGTTAGCCATGGATACAATACAGTGCTAGTCCTTCAATCACAATGTTCTTGATGCAGTTATGACCATCTCAGTTGTGTATACGTGCGTTACAACGCAGGTCATGCGAGATAATTAAAAGAAGATGACCTCGCACCATACGGTATTCTTTCGTGGACGTTGTCAATGGTTGTTGGCGTCGCGGCAGCTCAATACTGCAGCGGAGGAACTGGCGCTACGGTGCGTGAATTTGCTATAATGTATATTTTAGCATGCTGTGCCTACATACACCTCTGCTAAATACACGTCGGATACGTCTCGTGATTTGCCTCGAATCGTAACGTTTTGCTATTTGCCTGGCGTGTCAACTTGCGGTCATTGTGCCACGATTGTTTTGTTACCTGAGTGGCTGTTGTGGTTACTGTTACTCTGTAATTACAATATGCTTTTTATAAAGGTGAGCGAGAGTGTTAGTACTTAACTGCTGTGCACAGCTGTTATTCGAATTTTATTTGCGTTGAGTTTTGGCCGGCTAAGCAGAGTTATGTAGACTAGAGACGCGTACTACGCGCGTGCATAATTCCGTCCTAACCCTTAGTGCTGGCATGTGCGATTCGAAACGCACGTGATTGAGAATTTCGTTTGAATTGACTGAGGTCATCGGTTTATTTTTGCGAAAAGTGTAGTTATGATGTTTATATATGAGTTTCTGATTATTGTACCCAGTCTGGCAAATAAATGCTTGATGAAACATTGCAGCCCATTCCCCTTTGTGCTTTCGCCAGTCGTGGTAGCTTAGCCGCATTGGGCATTGTGTAAATATACGCTCGAGGGCACGGGTTCAACTCCCTGCCCCGGCGGCCGCACTTTGATAGGAACGAAATGCAAAGAACACCGGTGTGCCTATCTTTGCATTCACGGTGAAGAATTTTAGTGGGTTGAAATTCATCCGCAGACCCCACCATGGCATGCCTCATAATCATATGGTAGTTGTGGCACGTAGAATACTAGCAATTGTATTTGATCGTACTTTAACGCATGCACTGTGCAGTGGTATCACGTTTGCTGGAATGTTGAAAAAATTAACTGTGATGCTTCTTTATATGCCTCGTTGAATTAATCAGTTTCATTAGGGTCACGTGAAATTAAAGATGCTTATGCTTACTAAGTGTGTCGAGCCCAAAAAATCCATTATTGTGTACTGTGTAAGTTATACGATAAAACAAATCTGTTAAGAGAAGCAGAGCTTCTAGTATTCGTGACAGTTGTCACGAATATTAGGAGCTCTGCTTCCAATGTTAATGAGAACAGTTTCATTAATATATTGACAAGTTCATTCGCATTGAACTTAGTTCTCATTAATATTGTTTCTACCAAAAAACGAGCCCTTGAAGTTATGCTTTTTTGCTTGATTTGTTTCTTGTGACAGCATGCAAGTAAAATGACAGTTATTGTCATTCCTTGTTAATGACACATTTTCCGTGTGACAGACTTTAGCACCTGGTCATCTGTAGAAGTTATATTCAATCTGAAAAAGGGCAAACAGCGGTGACTGACAACACAGACTAGCCTGCGTATTGTTTTGTATTATATATGTCACTGTGCAATCATTTAAAACTATATAGAGCTCGAATTTCCTGCTGAAAGTGTGACAACAAATGTAAATTTTCCACAATTTTGCAACAATCCACATGCCTTTCATACACTATTGCACATTTTCGTAAGCACCTTACAAAATCTGTATATTTTCGTAAGACCTTACGTTCCGCATTTTCTTTATGAAAGCTTCTGTACACTCCATACACTTTCCTTGTCCTTCCATATCGTCCATAATGAACTCTCCGTATGCTCCATAAATTTCCTTATCTTTCCACATTTTCCATAAAACTCACTCCATTCACGCCATAAAACTTACGTATCCTTCCATATACTCCATAAAAGCGTTCCATATATGCCATACATTTTTCTTATTATTCCGTTTACTCCATAAATAGTGTTCCGTATACGCCATATAATTTCCTTATCCTTCCATATACTTCATAAGAATCTTTCCGTATATGCCATACAATTTCCGTAGATTTCCATAAAACTTCATATTTTTTCTGTATGTAACATAAGGAAATGTTGCGGAGTCCGTATATTTTTCGTAAGATTTTATACGGAACGTTTTAGTAGGGAAATTATTAGCATAAATTATTAAACAACACAAGACACACACAAACGTGTGGAGAGCATCGTGCGAGTGCCTAGCATAAAAAAAATATCTGCTCTGACGGTGCTGTATACCAGTAGAACAAAAGAATCAACGTGACTGCTCCTTTGCTTGCATCAATCATACGTAAAATATTCACACGCAACTGGCTGCGGCCCACTAGGCTCAGCGAGCGCATGCGCGTGTGCGATACCCCATAATTGAGAAGAAACTAGAACACTGTAGCAAAAACTTTGCTCAGTTGGTCATTGCGCGAGAGGGCGCGACGGGTAAAGTGCCCGAAAAGGAGAAAGTCGCTGTGCCGCAGGAGAAACAAAGCCCGCTGCTCCACTCTCTCTATTTTTTTTAGAGTGAGAAAGCCACTCTCAATACTAATAAGCTGCTTCGCATCTAAAAAGCTATCTGGATGTTGTGGGCAAGCAAATGAACGACCTATTGTTTGATTGTCCACTACCGTGAACTTAAGCCGTCTTGCATGTCCAGGCATCGAACTAACCACCAGAAGTCCACAAGGTTAGAAAATTGTGAAGAAAGTAATAGAATTTGCCGGCCACTTGTCTAGTTTCCACGTTATATACGAAGTTTCTAAATTACATGCAACCACACAAAAAACAACAACGAAGTCGGCGTGTAAACTGTTCTTATCATTTCGTCATGAAAAGTGTTTTTCTAAATTATTTATTGAGTTGATCCAATCAGCATACTAAGCCTAATTTTTGTACATGTAAATGACGCCTTCGAAAGTTTGTTCCACCTGTTCCTGTTGTTCGTGTTGTTCATTTGTTCAAGTTGTTCCTGTTGTTGCAAAATTAGCACGCACGCCCGTGCAAATGTTTATTGAGAACAGTGACTGTAAAAAAAATGGGTTCTCTATGTAGATTACATATAAACTGGCACACGCGCATTACGAAAAGAGCTGTTGCTCTCCGGTCACACATGTTCGCCATCAGCCGTACTCTAGACACGGGGTCTTGAACACACAGACCTCTTCAAAGTGAATCCCGGCCCGCACGTGACGGTCTTCTTCACACATTTCTTTTCTTACTTTCCTAAGTAGGTGTGGCCATGAGCCACGGAGGCAAAAGATGTCTGGATATTTTTTTCTCGAGGGAACCCTACAGTGAACATGTGTTGTGGCATAGCAGCAACGCGAAATTCTGTATTTCATAATTGTCCATATTTTAGTATTTTTAGAGGTGGGCTTTTTTTGTTCAAATCCAGGTGCCAAATTGCCTTCGAAAATGACGAGATGTATGAGATAGGAAAAAAAATTTCATGTTGCGTTTTGAGGCATTTGAAATATTTTAGCCTTTTCTGTGTGACTGCTTTCTGCCTCATTCGGTGTCTGTATCAACCATATATGCCGGTGATACAGTCTCTTGTAGCCACCGTTCACACGAAACACCAAAGACAAAACCTTGATCTCTATAAGCAGGAAAACAAATCTCGCTGTATAGCTTACCGCCTCATAGGAGCCGACAGAGAGGTCTATGTTCATAATTCGTATTCTTCCGGTGGTAGTGGGTGAAACATAAGCGTGTAAATATTTTTCTGGTGTAACTATCCTGCTTGGGCGTCTGATACGCACATTCAGATAGGGACCTTAAAGGCATACGCTAACGATAAATATAAAGTAGAGGTGGGACAACCAGGAGCATTGAAGAATTCGTCCAGTTTTGGTTGGGTGTGAAAAGGTAAGTTATTATTGGAAAGAAAGTGAAGAGGGAATATCTCTTACTTCATTTTTCTTGCGCCATAGTTAGTACTGAAGTAATGTCGTCATGAACTAGATTGCTCTGAGCCAAATGGAAACTGCGATAACACGTCACCACGCATGCAATCAACTGGTTGTTGGCTGCTGCTTGGCCGCGGTGGAGAGTTGCCACAGCTTTCATGATTGTCACGATTAATATGTTTAGAGTCTTTGAACCTTGCAGTGAAGGTCTCTACATGGAAGAAAGAGTGCAATTTAGTGAGTTTGCAAGGACGCCCCATGCTGTCACGGTGGCAGCAGCATTAGGCGAACGAAGCCTGTCTCCAACCGACGCAAAGCAAAGCGTTCTTTTGTTAACGGTGTCACGTTGTCGAATAAGATTTATGCATGCGCGTGTTTATTTTTTGTATTTAACTAGGGCGTTTTCGTTTGGGAAAACTGGAGTAGACGTGCCATGCCGTGAAAGGAATCGCGGCAGAGCAGGATGCAAAGCCCCTAAATCCGCCGCTAAAATTTGGCACGCGTCCAAGGAACAGGTGGGCGGGTACCAATGAGAATAAATGTTTTTTATGTGATTCTTAAAGAGAAAAGAAGAGAAAAGTGAGCCCCGCAAGTCTGCATCACTGTCTGCATGGGGTAAGGAGAGATTAAAAGGATAGGAATGAAGGTATAGATGTAGAGAGGTGGAAGGAGAGAGCGAGGCGCAGGGACAGCCTACTACAGAAAACGACGGAATTAAAGATGAGATAACAAAGATGGACACGTTCACTGGAGTCCGAGGACAGGGCACCCCTCTGCGAGAGCTCTTGCGGGCGTCAGGAGATGGCGTATGGCGAGCCAGTCGGCAAGAGCTGCGCTGTCGTCGGAGATCGCGGGAGCACGATCGATCGGCATGAAATCCAGAGAATGAGTGAAAGAAAGAAGAAATGGACCATGAGATCGAAACCATCGGAGCCCCATAGGTTTTCGCAAGACAGTGGCAGAACACGGGTGAAAACCATCGCAGAATCAGTGCGAGGCTCGCTCGTTTTAACGACATCGACGTTGCTGGAGTCATACTACACCTGGATGGTGTTATGCCAACACGCTTATCGACAGAAGCAAGAAGGGAAACAAAATAAACGAGGAAGATATCATTTTAAATAGCTCTCGGCAAATCGCTGCGACAAACAAGGAGTGTTAGTATTATCGGCGTCAATGAAGCGCAAACAGCGGCAAGCATCACCAAGTTTCGATAGTGTGCCCCGTCTATTTATCACCGCGGACATGCGCAGTGCTGCCAAATAGAACTCATGCGCGTATATCAATGTAGTTGACTGGATGGAGCGTTCTGTACGATTTCTAATACTTTCTGCTATTAACATTTCATTTGATACCGAAGGATGGTATCACGTGTTTATCCTCCAGCTTCTGGCATTTTTCTTTCGCTTGTTAAAGCTCAGTTCGTATGAATAATGACATGAATGTGTTCATAATAGGATAATTTGAGATTGCAGCCCTACTTCCTGCATCTCTTTAGTGCAATTCTCTACGAAGTCCACCACTTCAGACACGGGTGCAGCAGTGGACATGCTAAGACATTACGATCACGTGAAGCCACCTTGCTTCACAGAACCTTACTCTAAAAACGGGCAGCCAGGGGGCCGAGCACGTTTTTTTCCGAGTTAAGGGGGAACGATAGACTAACTGACATATGTGAGTTTTAGCGTAATATGTCGGAAACGGCTCCATGCATTCCCATAAACTTTGAAGTGCTCTCAAAAACTGCGACTGCGCATTAGGTGAAACCCCTTTTTTATGCCCAGGTGGCTTAGCCTTCCTGTGGTCCACTTCCGAATTTTAAAGGGGGCTCACTTATCTCAAGTATCTTTTCTCTTCAACTACTGAAAGGAATGTAACCACTATGAGTAATGTTATTTTAGAGACTCGCAGGTTATACCTGAACTAAAAAAATAATACAATTTTTCTGAAGGTTTACTTCAAAAATAAAAATACTACTTGCACAACGCCAAGGAGGGGGTGTATTGCTGTGTATTTTCTACAGCTTCACGTTTTATAAAAAACAGCAATTTTTTAGTTCAAATTGTTTCTAACTTGTTGTAGCTCACATATAAAAAGTTGCATCAAAATCGAGTTAAAACTTTTCGAGGAAAGGTGCATTGAAGTTGAAAAATTTACGGAAAACGCAATTTGAGAAGAACAAAGTTTTACGTGCACATACTGCTTAGGCCAGATGGCGCGTGGCGCGCTGCTGCGCGGCATATGGACGTGGAGTGGCGGCTCAACGTCGGGATTCCACAGGCTTTTTCCTCAGAGTACAGTGAATTTTCGGCGTCCAAATTGCAAACTCAATTTTTTCGGAGGTTTATCCTACCATACCCCCTTAACGCCTTCAATAAACCTCGTTTCACAACCAGTTCATGTGCACTGGCATTTGAAAACAAGAGCTTAGAAAGCGTATAATTTCGGTGCTGCTGTGCGCCACACTTTCTGCATCCCGCATGCAAAAGAACAGATTGTATTTTATATTTATGGTTTTACGTCAAAGGTAAATAAATTCTGAAGCTTGGCTTATAAACCTAGCTTAGAAGGAGCAATGAGCCCAAGTCCCGCACGTGCGTTTGCCGCAAGCACATCTTTGAAGGCGGCATTGTCTTCGGACGGGAGGAACAAATAATAATTTAGTGAGTGACATTGACTTCACACGTGACACCTCCTTGTCTATCAGGAAAGTGAAACACCTCGAGGTCTTCTCAAAAAGAATTACTTCAGGAACTTCATTCCTCATTATCAACCTCAACCTACGCACGCTTATCGAAGAAAATTTCATGGGGAAAGTTACAATACAGAGAGAAAAACGAGGAAGGGCGACGCAATTTCATGAAAAGAAGCAGACTGTGAACCAGTTTGTCATTTGAAAAGGATAAGAATGAAGCCTTGGAAGCCCTGACTTATTTTTACCTTTTCGCCTTTTTATCCCATGAAAACTCGCCGTATAAGCTTGGAGGCTGTCATGTTTTATGAGTTGGTAAATACCTTTTTGAACGCAACTTTTTAACGAAACCGGGACCAGTACTTTCCTTTTCTGATTATCACTATGCTTATGTGAGTGTGAAAGAACCAACATTGCTGGGTCCAAATCAGAAGAAAACGAACATTTCAAGGGATAAGTTCAGCGGCAAACCTAGAAGGACGTTAGAGAGATTCCACCTCCCACCACGCGAATATAACTACTTGAATTGTAAAAAAAGCTGATAGAGACAGTACCCGATCCTAGGCCTACTGTTGTATTTCATACTTCGTCTTCCTCTGCTTCTCTCTAGCTGCCCACGTTCCCGAGCCCCGGTGTCGTTTTTCGTCCTTACACTCGGCCATGACTGCGCGTGCGGGCTGCCGGCAATGCCTCCAGTGGGCGGCACTGGCTGTTCATGACTCGCCAAACTCGACCATGCCAAAAATTTACCTGCAAATTTGTCGAACTTGTTTCTGGCGGCCGGCACTGGTAATGTAAATGTGGTCGCTAAGTATGTCGCTGAAGACGCTGTAGCTTGGCTAAAACCTCTGCAGATGATGATTGTAGAAGACAACATTGACTGTGTCACAGTTGTCTACTGCCATGGCCCTGCTGCGATATTGAAAGGAGATCTTCTTCACTTGTGGTATCATTCTTCAAGTATCATTCTTCATTTGTAGAGGCAGCTCGCAGCTTTGCGGTGGTCGAAATTTGGTGGCATGAGGCTGCTTCGTGGGGCATTTTTTCGGCCTGGGGAAATTTTCGCCGGACTGCAACGGCATGGTCGCCAATCCATTGCGTGACGTTGGCCTTTGTCCCACCATATTTGAAACAACAGGGCAGGAAATGGTGGATCTGGTGATGAAGCATCCAGCCCAAACGTGGCCGGCGGCGCATTTTGTAGCGAGCATGATGTGTTTTTTTTATTTTACATAAATACTGCCGACCTCGTGGCCCATGCAGAAGTGGAAATACAAAAGCTTTAAAACATTAAAAAAATGGAAGATAATAAAAAATACTACTGACAAAATTTGAAGCAAATAGGGTAATACTCGTTGTTAAAAGACAATACAAATAACTGCATGCTAATATAGTAAGAATCACACGAATTATTGAACAAATGAGATAGGGCCCATTTCTGTTATCCCTGCGAAATTTGGCTGTTTAAAAAGTAACCAAGGAGGAAGATTTCAGTTGGTCAGAATACAGATCATTCCAATCAAAAGACATTTGCGGAAGAAATGAGAATTTAAATAGATTTGTTTTGGCAAAATAGGGAAGTAAAAAAAGCGCATGAGTGTCACGAGTATGTCGTGATGTAAGTGAAGATAAGTATGAAGTTGGTTCGAACCTGAGCTTCTCATTAGGCAAAGAATATAAATGTTTTACGCGTTCCTATTATCTCGCCTAGACTGCGACCAAAAATTCTGTTCGTGTTCGATAAATGACGTAAAGGAAATTTGTGGGCCATATAAAGCAAAAATAGACCTCACAGCCGTTCACTGGATTTTTTCAAGCACGTTATTGTTCACCTTGGTGCCCCACCGCTGTGGTCTAGTGGCTAAGGTACTCGGCTGCTGACCCGCAGGTTGCGGTATTCAATCCCGGCTGCAGCGGCTGCATTTCAGATGAAGGCGGTAATGTTGTAAGCCCGTGTGCTCAGATTTGGGTAACCGTTAAAGAACCCCAGGTGGTCGAAATTTCCGGAGCCCTCCACTACGGCATCTCTGAAAATGATATGGTGGTTTTGGGACATTAAACCCTACATATCAATCAATGTTCACGTTGGTGTACAGATACCATATTATACAAGGTATTCAAGCTTAGAATGGATCAGGTGCTCATAAGCCAAGTGTTTACCATGTGGCGGTGAATTTTTAAGTTTGTGTCTTATATAGCAAAGTTTGCGAAGAGCAGCACAACACGAATTAGAAATATTGGTGTTCCAACTTAAGGTATTTACCAATGGGCATTGAAACTCCCTCGGACATCCGAATAAAGTCCGAACGTCTACTTCCTAAGCAGGTGTCCAGGGGACATGCGATAAATACTAATGCTGGATTAAATTTTTACATTCGTTTGGCTTTTTCGAGTGGACGCCCTCAGGACGCAACGAGGGGGACGTGTTGTGATATATATATATATATATATATATATATAGTCTAGTAGATCCTCCGTGAGCGGTCACAACGTGGTTTATTTCGACGTTTCGGCCTAGAGTCTGGCCTTCATCAGGAATAAAGATACAGTTTGTCGGTGCTCAGCTTTATACAATCTCAAATCAGAGGGCAAGGTAAGAGGGAAAAAAAAGGAAAAGAAAAAAAGAAAAGAAAAGAAAAGGAAAGAAAAAAAAAGAAAAAAAAAGAGAAAAATAATATACGGTGAACGCCCCTCGGGTGCCCCCCTTCCACTTTTCCCTCCACTCCCCCCCATCTCTCTCCCCCCTCTCCCCTTCACCTTTCTGATGTCAGCGGTCTGTGTATGTTTCCGTTCACTAGCGCATTCCTCCCGATCAGACGGTCCCTCCTGGCACTGGCGGTTCGGTGTGGGGCAAAAAAGAGCTTTTCAGGAAGTCCTAAGCCTTTAACTGCTCGGGGTTCCGTAAACAATTCGTCGTAGAAGGACGGGGGCCACGTATTGTGGCAGAGGCTGGTCAGCGGGCTCTTTAGGAAGTTCTAAGCCTTTAACTACTCCGCGCCCTGTCAACATTTCGTCGTAAAAATAGGGGTGCCCCGTATTGCGGTAGGCTGTGCAAGCGCGTGCAATGCGAATTCCTGGCCCGCTTCTAAATTACGCGTGTCGTGGGGGCCTCCCGGCTGTGCACATGGTTGCTGTTGGGCATGTCGTGCATGGCACAATTGATTGGGTAGTAAAATAAAACAGAAAACAGACGACAGCTGCACTTAGGAAGAGTAGTTACACTTGGAATTGTTTTAGGTTGTCCAGTGCCCTTCGCAGCTGCAGTGCCGTGAACTCAGTTACTATTTTCATCGTTGCCGTTATTGTTTTCTAATGCTTTAATTGCTGCAAGTGTACCAGGATTCTCATTTATTCCTCTATCGAGGGTGTTAAATCGGTGGATAAGGTATGACTCTCGTTGTTCACGTTCTCGATTTGATTTAAATCCCGTCTCTAAGAGCGTTACTGATAGTTTGTCGAATGCATGGTCGGGAAGATTGAGATGTTTTGATAGAGGTAGACTTGGGGCTGATTTCGCATGGGCTCTGTGATTATTGAAGCGAATCCTAAATGGTGTTTCTGTTTGTCCGATGTACTGCATACCACACACGTTGCATTCGAGTAGGTACACCACATTAGAAGAATCGCATGTTAGGTTTCCTCGTATGTTAATCGAAAACTTGGATTGCGTGCTGGTTGCTTTGTCTCTTTTTCGCATCGCCTTACATACAAGACATCGTGGCTTTAAGCAAGGGCGGCATGAATTATTGGGGGGTGATGTGTTAATTTGGGAGTGGACAAGGGTGTCTTTGAGGTTACGTGGTCGTCGGTAAACGACGCCTGGAGCGGATGGGAATGCGCGTTTCAGACGTTCACTTTGTTCCAGAATGTTGTAATGTCGTTTAAGGATTTTGTTTACATTGGGGAAGTTTGTGCTGTAAGTCAAGCAGAGGTTTGTTCGTTGTGGGTCTTCTCGTGGTGGTCGCTTCATAAGTAAGTCTTCACGCTTTAGTTTTCTCGCTTTTTGAACAGCGTCATTAATTACATGTGGGGGGTATTTTTGTTGCTCGAGCATAAGTTTTAGCCTTTGTGAGCTCGTGTCAAAGTCAGCGTCTCTAGAGCAGATTCGCTTAAACCGGTGAGCCTGGCTGTATGGAATACTGTTTTTACAGTGGCGTGGGTGATCGCTTTGGTAATTACAAAGCAACCAGCACGCAATCCAAGTTTTCGATTAACATACGAGGAAACCTAACATGCGATTCTTCTAATGTGGTGTACCTACTCGAATGCAACGTGTGTGGTATGCAGTACATCGGACAAACAGAAACACCATTTAGGATTCGCTTCAATAATCACAGAGCCCATGCGAAATCAGCCCCAAGTCTACCTCTATCAGAACATCTCAATCTTCCCGACCATGCATTCGACAAACTATCAGTAACGGTCTTAGAGACGGGATTTAAATCAAATCGAGAACGTGAACAACGAGAGTCATACCTTATCCACCGATTTAACACCCTCGATAGAGGAATAAATGAGAATCCTGGTACACTTGCAGCAATTAAAGCATTAGAAAACAATAACGGCAACGATGAAAATAGTAACTGAGTTCACTGCACTGCAGCTGCGAAGGGCACTGGACAACCTAAAACAATTCCAAGTGTAACTACTCTTCCTAAGTGCAGCTGTCGTCTGTTTTCTGTTTTATTTTACTACCCAATCAATTGTGCCATGCACGACATGCCCAACAGCAACCATGTGCACAGCCGGGAGGCCCCCACGACACGCGTAATTTAGAAGCGGGCCAGGAATTCGCATTGCACGCGCTTGCACAGCCTACCGCAATACGGGGCACCCCTATTTTTACGACGAAATGTTGACAGGGCGCGGAGTAGTTAAAGGCTTAGAACTTCCTAAAATGCCCGCTGACCAGCCTCTGCCACAATACGCGGCCCCCGTCCTTCTACGACGAATTGTTTACGGGACCCCGAGCAGTTAAAGGCTTAGGACTTCCTGAAAAGCTCTTTTTTGCCCCACACCGAACCGCCAGTGCCAGGAGGGACCGTCTGATCGGGAGGAATGCGCTAGTGAACTGAAACATACACAGACCACTGACATCAGAATGGTGAAGGGGAGAGGGGGGAGAGAGATGGGGGGGAGTGGAGGGAAAAGTGGAAGGGGGGCACCCGAGGGGCGTTCACCGTATATTATTTTTCTCTTTTTTTTCTTTTTTTTCTTTCCTTTTCTTTTCTTTTCTTTTTTTCTTTTCCTTTTTTTTTCCCTCTTACCTTGCCCTCTGATTTGAGATTGTATAAAGCTGAGCACCGACAAACTGTATCTTTATTCCTGATGAAGGCCAGACTCTAGGCCGAAACGTCGAAATAAACCACGTTGTGACCGCTCACGGAGGATCTACTAGACTATATGCAACGCTACGGCCACTCAACCACCATGCCTGCCTATATATATATATATATATATATATATATATATATATATATATATATATATATATATATATATATATATATATATATATATATAAAAGAAAGAAGTGTATACCTAGGGGCTCGTTTTTCCGTGTTTTAACACAATAATAATGAGATCTAACAGACAGTAATGCCAGAAATGTATAGGGGAAGTTATTAAAACCAATAGAATGTAAATAAGAAAGAAAAGTGGGTGAAAAAATAACCAGTCCTAAGCAGGAATCGAACCTACGACCTTCGAATAACGCGTTCGATGGTCTAACCAGTGTACTCAGATTTGGAATGTAAATAAGAAGGAAAAGTGGGTGAAAAAATAACCAGTCCTAAGCAGGAATCGAACCCACGACCTTCGAATAACGCGTTCGATGGTCTAACCAGTGTACTCAGATTTGGGTGCGCGTTAAAGAACCCCAGGTGGTCGAAATTTCCGGAGCCCTCCACTACGGCGTCTCTCATAATCTAATGGTGGTTTTGGGACGTTAAACCCCACATATCAATCGATGGTCTAACCACTGAGCTATCACAGCAGCCTTCCCTCCATCCACTTCTTGGGTTTATATGTGAATTTAGAAGTAGGAGGGTCAGTCAGCACCATCTTTAAGCCAAGCGACGAGTGTGAAACACTCTTTTATGCGCATGTGTGCGTCACGCAGCACGTGAACTTATTACGAGCGGGCAGCTGATCAAAAGTCCCTTGTGTACAACCTAATGTCACCAAGTCTGCCAGTATGAGACCCTCGTTAATGAATAAGGGAAAGAAGTGTATACCTAACGGCTCGTTTTTTCGTGTTTTGGCAGAATAATAATGAGATCCAACAAACAGTAATGCCAAGGAATGTATTGGGGAAGTTATTCGAATGAATAGACTGTAAATAAGAAAGAAAAGTGGTCAAAAAAATAACCAGCCATGAGCAAGAATCGAGCCTACGACCTTCGATGAACGCGTTCGATGCTCTAACCACTGAGCTGTCACAGCGGCCTTCCTTCCATCCACTTTTTTTGGGTTCATATGTGAAGTTAGAAGTAGGAGTGTCAGTCAGCACTTTCTATAAGCCAAGCGACGAGTGTGAAACACTCTTTTATGCGTATGTGTGGCGTCACGTAGCTCGTGAGCTTATTACGAGTGTGCAGCTGATCAGGAGTCCCTCGTATACAACCTAATGACACCAAGTCTGCCAGTACGAGACCCTTGTTAATGAATAAGGGAAAGAAGTGTATACCTAAGGGCTCGTTTTTAGGTGTTTTGACACAAGAATAATGAGATCTAACAGACACTAATGCCAAGGAATGTATAGGGGAAGTTATTAGAACCAATAGAATGTAATTAAGACAGAAAAGTGGGTGAAAAAATAACCAGCCGTGAGCAGGAATCGAACCTAAGACCTTCGAATAATGCGTTCGATGCTCTAACCAATGAGCTATTACAGCGGCCTTCCGGCCGGTTACTTTTTCACTCACTTTTCTTTTTATTTACATTCCATTGGTCCTAATAACTTCCCCTATACATTCCCTGGCATTACTGTCTGTTAGATCTCAATAATATTGTGCCAAAACACGGAAAAACAAGCTCTTAGGTATACACTTCTTTCCCTTATTCATTAACGAGGGTCTCGTACTGGCAGACTTGGTGTCATTAGGTTGAATACGAGGGACTACTGATCAGCTGCCCGCTCGTAATAAGTTCACGTGCTACGTGATGCCAAACATGCGCATTAAAGAGTGTTTCACACTCGTCGCTTGGCTTATAGATGGTTCTGAGTGACACTCCTACTTCTAAATTCACATATAAACCAAAAAAGTGGCTGGAGGGAAGGCCGCTGTGATAGCTCAGTGGTTAGAGCATCGAACGCGTTATTAGAAGGGCGTAGGTTCGATTCCTGTTCACGGCTGGTTTTTTTTTTCACCCACTTTTCTTTCTTCTTATTTACGTTCCATTGGTTCTAATAAATTCCCCGTGTACATTTCTTGGCATTACTTTCTGTTAGATATCATATATATATATATATATATATATATATATTTATATATATATATATATAGATATATATATATATACCTCGTCCTATATCCTATGTTTTGCATTTGGTTTCAGTTTAGTTTGATAGAAAGTCATATCAGCCGCAATAAAATCTCGCGTGTATGTTTCTGCATTAACAATTCTATATTTTTATTTCACAATATATGAATCTCCTGTGGTGGTTATTATCGTTGTTGCTCATTTCTTTGTTTCGAATTGCGTTCATTGTGACCCTTAAATCCAAGCTTCAAATTTTGCGCATTAAAGTCCTACGTTTCTTTTATTTTGTAATCAAACTAATATACGCATCATGTGTTATATAGAGTATATCTACATAATTTTATACATATTTAAATATCATTCGAGCGCTTTTAAATCAGCAATAAGAAATCAAGATGCGCAAATGCGGTGTGCGTCTGCGCGGCTACAACCATTTGACCTGATTGGACGTGCTTACCACTGCTCGACAGACGACAGCCTCTTGAAGGGTTGTGTTTCTGTCGATTCCTCTCGTGTGTGAAGTGTGCTTGCGTTCTGTGCTCGTGTTTTGTGTTCTGAAAGTGCTGCTGACTACGAAGATGCGCTACACTCAAGGGAGGACGTGTGGCTTCGCATCGTGGAGCACTCAACAGGTATGTACAGTATCACACTGTTGCTGTAGGCGCTCTGTTACCACCACGTTCCCCACGTTTTTCGTATCACGTGCATGATAAGTGAACTTTTGTGTACGTGGCAAGCCCATTTGTCTGTAGCATTTCATCAGGGTAAAGGCAAAGTTGTGCGAACGTAAGCACGGACGAATTTTTTCTTTTGTATGGAGTGGGAAGCATGCACGCGCAGCGGTAATTTGGCGGCAGATTTGAGCTGTGTTTGAACGGCACCAGCCTCTGTTAACAGTGGTGTTGGAGGACGGCCTTGCTCGCGAGTGCCCACCATTTTCGTTTAATAATTCTGCGGCATTTGTTAGCTGTAGGCGTTTCTCATGGCTAGGGCACGTAAGCGCCTCATATTTAATGTGCGCTATTGAAGTGAACGTTTCTATGACAGCTTAATACGCAGTACGTCTCGTTTTAAACAGCTACAGTATTGTTATCCGTTACGACTACTATCACAGACGGTTTTTTTTTTGCGAGTGGCCAAATGTATCCCAGTGTATGCACCCGCCCCGGCACACGGCTTTATAAACTACCGTGATACTAAATGCGTGTTCGTGTGCAGCGTGTGGCATTGTCTTTGGTAGATCTCGCATATGTTGCCTTACGCTTAGGTGTTCATGCAGCTCGTTTAGTAAAATTCGACCTTGTGGTATACACCTGCAACATAGATTAACTGATGCGGCCACAACCCGTGTATTCTAAGCCACTCGTTAAATGTGAACTGCATTTTCGAATGGCTATTTCATGGCTAAATGCGGCTGAATCGCTATACCTTACTGTGCGAGCACCAATTCAGTCAATATTCTAAGCGTTCGAGCACCATCGTTTTTGCTCTACGTGTTTCTACTATGTTTGGATTTCGTTATTTTGTTTTCGTTTATTGAATATTGCATCCACCTCACCCAACCTTGGTGTTCAAACCTTGCTAAACGTTTTTCCACTTTTGTTTTTCTTTAGGCAGCCTGTGATGCTTATGTAAGGGTTACTGCCTTTTTAGCTAACCAGAATCTTTCAAAATAATAAGAAAGTTTAGCAGCACACAATAGTAAATTAATGACAATATTTTTTGATAATATAGATATAATTGCTCCGATGTGAGTAGTCTAAAATAAGCTATATTAGTTGTATTTGAAATCAAATTCACATTTCAATTTTTTATGTTACCTGCGATGCATACTTGATGAAAGTGCGTGCCATCATGTGTGTGTTGTGGTATCATTGTATTTGCATGTCGACGCACTATGCACGAGGGCAACTCTAGCATGGTTCTGACACAGTTGCGATTTGGAAATTGCATAATATTTCATTAGGTTGCCACTGTGTTCGCCAAGAACATCAAGAAAGCTTTTCTTGTAACATGTTTACTTAGTGTACATCTTGCTAGTTTAAGACACATTATTGCAAGTCATTTTGAATGAACTGAAAAACCCAGTTTTGCCGGGAGGGTCATGTCACTAACTTGTTTTCCTGTGTTTACATTGCGGTCTATGCATGCTCCTTGTGCAAACTGAGGGTGAAAGAATTCTGGACAAGCCCGCCATCAATGGTAGCTCATGGAGAAGTTGCAGAAGTTGGCTGCAGATATACAGTAGCTGCGCATGGCTTCTGTTTTCTATTGAAAAGGAACTTTACAGAACCACCTGGTTGTTGTAATCAAGTACCTCGCATGTTCAGGATGCTCAAAATTAAGCCCTTTGTTTTACTTTTAAAAACTAAGTGCTGCAAACTATGTGTGTAAGAGCCACCTTTTCAGATAGCTATATGTTTGGAGGGACACATTGTGCAACAATAATTATCAGTGTGAGCCCTGCCATTCAATATGATTCAACATTGCACTTATTAAAGACTGCAGCAGGCCCCCATTCATGTAATAAAAATTTAAGCAAGTCACCTTTCTACATACAACGAATTCATGCATTCCTGTGCTTAGATGTCCTGCAAGAAAATTTAGTTGCAGCTTGCGCCATTATGCATGCAGGACAGTGGGCAATAGCACACAGCTACTGCTCCTTGATGGGCCACATATAATCTGACCATGGGTCGAAGCCATTGGCAAACATTAGAATGGCTACCCTGTTACTACCGGCTGAATAGCTAGCAGTGACTGCTCGTCCCGCAAGAGTGCAATATTTTGCTGATCCTCACTGTCTTGCATGTGTAATCATCGAAAGCACAATTAGACTTCGGAGCGAGATATCTCGGAACGTAGACATGCTCGAAGAATTTTCCAAGTGGAATTGTGTAGAAACACGACAGCCACAAACTTTTCTAGGCAAAAATACTCACTTATTGTAGCCAGCGAAATTTCGTTATTCTTAGTTTAATAGGCAGCTGACAGCATTACTGTCTTACTTCATGTCCTTCTCGACACATAACTTATCAACAAAGATGGTTTTCTATTGTTAGGACTGAATTTTATTGCAAGCACAAAACACACCTCCGAAATTGTCAGCGCTGCTTCCTAAGTTTTTCACAGTATGTATATTTTGAAAATCTACTTAGTAAGGTGCTTTCTAGACTTGTATGTCATGTTTTATTTTTTTGTCATGTGCAATCAGTCCATTTTGAAATTGAACTTTTTGCATTGTGATAAAGCTATACTAAATCAATGATTTTGTGTTCATTCTAATATTGACCTAATATATCATTTTAATATGTTTTTGTAACCTTAGTTTATTGTCTTTTGGAATTTAATGCCATAGTGCAATCAAGGGATTTCTACAGTCACACTTAATCCTATCTAACATTGCCAATACCTAACCATGTTTGATAAGTAACAGTAATATTTAACCATGTTTGACATTGTTATATTATAACTGACAGAAGGCATTCTGGAATATTGTAACATAAGTCCGTGGAATAAAGAGAAATGGTGACATTTTTACACTACATAGTAATATACGCTTGCTTTATTTTGCGTGGTATGTAATAAAAATAATATTTGCTGGGCTTCACGTGTTTAAAACCAAAATATATGATTAACAGGGATGCCATAGTGAAAGACTTCAGAAATTTCGACCACTTAGAAAGTGTACCCATGTCTAAGGAGGCGGGTCTCAAGCCTTTCTTTTTCGAAGAAAATTACGGCCACCACAGACAGGGTTTGATTCCGCTGCCTTCGGTTCAGCAGTCAAAGGTTTCATTAGGTGTACTGCTGGTGGTGAGCTGTAGTGTTGCTCTCAACGATAAAATTCTAAGCACTGCAGTTTGGGGCCAACCAGGTATCTGTACTAGTGCAGTGATGGCATCTGTCACATACGCGATTTACTATCATATCATATTCCTAATTTATTGCAATATTTAATGATTGCCACGTGAGGTGGTTTTGACGTTATGATTGTTCCGCCTTTTATACTCTGTAAGGCTGAATACATTTGTTATTAGCCCATAAAGGCTAACAAGTCACTGTAATATACTTTACGTATTAATGAACAGATGGTTCATTTGGGTTTCAAAAGCTAATATACTCTCCAAAGTGTTTTGCATGCCCAGAAAGAAACTTCTGGTCAAAAATTATTGTCGTGATCAACTTCTTTTTTAAAACATTTGTTTTTGAGTTTTTGAGAATTGAATGCACTCTGAATCACCTAGGAAATGCTGAAAAAATAAATACCTTTATAATGATAATTATAAGTGTAAGCTTCACTGGGTTAAGGCTCCTCTGGTAATCTTGTCTTCAACCACCAGCTAATGTACGTTACCTGTTAAAATATTGTTTGTAAAATGCTCTAAGCTGTACAGTGTAAATGAAAATAAATAACTTATTTTGCAGTTCACATGCTTGTTGATACACACTCCATTTATAACAGCTTCCATTATGCAGCATCATACAGGCTATCGAAAGGCCTCATTTCTGGTCTGCATAAAGGTCGGCTACTTATAGAACACATACAATACACACACTTGAGTAGACATAAATGTGCTAACAAAATTATGACAGTTGGAAGACATACCATATAGTTCCATGTCAAATACATACAGGACGGCAACAGATGGGGCACATACATGACGGATGCTATGAGGAGACAGGAAGTCGGCGGCCTAATCGTTACATCTTCGAGACATACAGTTTGCGTCCTCATGCTGCCTCGGGGAAATGTGATGGCATAAGTCTTGACATTTTTCAATTATTGGCAGTTGCAATTTAGCAGTTTGCAATGCACAGAACCGTGTTCTTTTTGATAAGTATATAAAGGTGAAAAAGTGCAGAATGATGCAAGTCTCAATATAGTTAGTAAGTTCTCGTGGAATGTGGTGTGCAAACTGCACCAGATATCCATTGGGTAAATCACCGACCATTATTGGACACAGAGTTGGACGTTCATTTTTATTTACAATACTTGATTGGTGCTGCTGGTCATATAGATAGAAGAGGTGCGGTGCAAAGACAAACACGGGAACAAATAAAACACAAATGGTGTTTATCATGTATTGATGTAGCATAAAAGTGAACGAGATAAGACAAACACCATTTGTGTTTTGTATGTTCTTTTGTTTGCACCGAACTTCCTCTATCATTCCTCCGGCTGCACTTCCTCCGGCTGCACAAATTAAGCATTATAAATAAAAATGAATGGTCGTCTAGGTGTCCACTCATGGTCTGTGATTTACCCAACGCTTATTTAGTAGAGATTAAGGGACAAAACAATAATACAATAAAACGGCCTATATGTCCGTTGAACATCTGCATATCCGCCCTAGAACTCCGTAGGACTCCCGCTGGATGGCCAATTAGTATGTGCCTTAGATTCCTGCGGATGTCCGCTGGACGCTGATCGGTGATTTCCGGACGGCCAGTGGATGACCGAGACATCCGGAAGCGGTTGTTCAGTGGACATCCATCGGTGTTTAAATGCCCATTGGGTTAGCTTGATAGGCTCAAAAATCGGTACCGCGGGATCTGACTGTATGAAGACTATCGACAAATGTAGGTGGTAGTAGCCAATATGAAAGTCGTGTCAGGGAAGTCATGTAGTACGACATTTTCACATTACACATTTATCGAGCACTCATGTCGTGTTCCTGAGCTTATGCCCCGAAATTGGTATTGAGTGATCTCACTGTATCATGAATATTAGGAAATATATGTGGCATGTGATAGTTTGAATATCAGGACAGACATACGATGCATTTCAATTTGACTTACATGCCACACTCAGTAGGCACTTGCACCGGCTAGATTAGCTTGATAGGCACAAAAATTGTTATTACCTGATCAGACTGTATGACGAATATTTAGGAAAATATATAGCACTTTGTATTATAAATATCGTGCCAAGCATGTCACCAAATATCAGATTTGAATTTCACATTCAGAGGGCGCATATGTCGTTTTCCTTGCTCGATATGCACCGAAAATGGTACTCAATGATCTAACTGCATGAAGAATATGGAGGAATATAAGTTGCAGGTGGCGATATGATTATCACGTCAAGCATTTCATGTAATATAACGTGGTTTACATGCCAAAATATTAGGGCACATGAAGCGTAATTATTAGCTTGATATGCACCAATATCTAATATATATATATATATATATATATATATAATATATATATATATATATTGCATGATCTGACTGCAAAAAGCATATTAACGAATAAAAGTGGCATGTGGTAAATGTGGTAATATGATTATCACGCCAGGCTTGTCATCCAATGAAACGTCATTTACTTTCCACAGTTCAGGGACGCATGCGCTGTAATCTTTAGCGTGTCATGCACGGAAGTTGGTACTGCTGATCTGACTGCATCATGAATACTGATGAATATAAGCAGCAGGTGGTGATATGAATATCAAGTCAGGCATGTCATATAGTACAACCTACTATACATGTCTACCTTAGGGGAACTTGCGACGTATTCTTCGCTTAATATCCAAAACAACTTGATATTGCATGATCTGACTGCATGACGAATATTGACGTATATATATTGGCAGGAGGTAATATGATCAATCATCACGTCAGGTATTTCATGCAATTCAAAGTCAATGAATTTTCACAATCGTGGGGCACATGCGTCGCGTCCCTTAGCTTGATATGCACCAAAACTGGTATTGCGTGATTTGACCATGACTAATATTGACGAATATAACTGGAACGTAGTAACACATTGATCTCGCATGATCACGTAAGGTATGTCATATAGTAAATATCACGTAAGGCATGTCATATAGCATAACCCAATTTATATGCTTCGCCTAACGTGCACTTGCGTCGTGTTCTTCGCTTGATATCGAACAAAATAGGTATTGTGAGTACATGACGAATATTCACGAATATAAGTGGCAGGTAGTGATATGAATATCATGTGAGGCAATTCACGTAATACAACGTGATTTATATGTCACAATAATGGGACATTTTCGTCCTGTATTAGCTTTATATGCACCAAAATCGGTATTGCATAATCTTACACCGTGAAGAATAATGATGAATATATGGGGCAGGTGGTAATAAAAATATCACGTCAGGCATGTCATGTAATAGAACGTGATTCACTTTCGACATTCATGGGCGCATGCGTCATGTTCTTAGCTTGATATGCACCAAAATGGGTATTGGTGATCAGACTGCACGACAAAAATTGACGAATGTAGAAGGCAGCTAGTTATATGAATATAACGTCAGACATTTCATTTATTAGATAATGATTTGAATATCACACTCCTGGGCCACTTGCTTCATGTTCCGTAACTTTATGTGCACCATAGTTGTGTTGCTATATCTGACTTCATGACAAATATTGACGGATTTAAGTTGCAGGTGCTAATATAAAAATCACGGGAGGCATGTCTTCTACTACATGTTTATTTAGATTCCACCTTCTGTGATACTTGCGTCTTGTTCCTTATCTTCTTCGGCACCAAAATTGGTATCACGTGATCTGACTGCATGATGAATATTGACGAATATAAGTGGCAGGCGATAATATGAGTATTACATGAGGTATTTCATATAATATCAAGTGATTTAGGTATCACCTTCATGGGTCAATTGCGTCATGTTTTTTAACTGGGTGTTCACCAAAATTGGTATTGCCTGATCTGACTGCATGACGAACATTGAGACGATGAGTGGCAGGTTTAATATAAATATTACGTCAGGCATGTCGTGTAATAAGACGTGATTTAGATGCCACACTAATGGGGCAGTCACGTCCTGTGCTCTGCTTGAGATGCTCCAAACTTAGAATCGCGTGATGTCACGGTTTGATTAGTATGGATGAATATAGGTGGCAGGTGGTAATATGAATCTTGTTGCAGATAAGTGATGTCTTACAACGTAATTTACATGCCACACTAATGGGGACTTGCATTATGTTCCTTAACTTGATATGCTCAAGTTTGGTATTGTGTAATCTGACTGCCTGACAAATATTGAAGAATATAAGGGGCAGGCCGTAATATGAATATCATATGAGGCATTTTATGCAATATATCATGCTTTACATACCCCAATAATGGGACTTTTGTGTCGCGTTCTTCATATTGATAGGCACCAAAATTGGTATTGCGTGATTCAACTGTAGTAAGAAGACGGACAAATTTAGGTGGCTGGTGCAAACATGAATATCATGTAAGGCATGTCATGTAATACAGTGTGTTTTAGAATGCACAATCTTGTGGCACATGCTTCGTGGTACTTAGCTTGGTATGCACCCATATTTGTACTGCGTGATCTGATTGTATCAAAAATATGAAGGAATATAAGTGGTAGGTGTTAATATAAATATAACGCCAGTCATGTCGTGTAATAGAAGGTGATTTATATACCACGCTGATGGGGTACTTGCGTCATGTTCCTTAATTTTATATGCACTAAAATTAGTATCGCCTGATATTATTGTTTGACGAATATCTGTAGCAGAAGTAATATAAATATTTTGGCACGCATGCCACCATATATTCTACATGCATGTCAGCTAATATTGTTACAAGAAACCTACCTAATGGCTTAGCATATCGGCGGAGAAATCCTATAAGCATTCCATCGAGTCCAGGCGATGATTTTTGCTTCACTTTCAGAATCAAATTAAAAATTCCCTCATAAGACTCAGGGTCAACAGCAAAAGTATTCAAGGAGCACCCAACGGTGTGATTCTCGGCAGAAACAAAAACGCAGTATGCAATTGGTTATTGAAATGTTCGGCGTAAAACTTTCGACAATGAATTATTTTATTATTGTGTGAACTAATATATACAAGTGCTTGCGTACTTTATTATAATTTCAATACTTCTGGGACTGTCTGTGATAAAGCTCGGCGAGGTGTTGTTGTAGTAAAACTTTCTCGCTTTTTCAACAGCGTCATACAGCTTTGTACTAACTTCTAGAAATCGCATGCGAAGAAGTGTACCATTTTCTCAAACGCTTATCTTTACATTTAAAGGAAATAAGGTATCTGTTCATCCAAGGAGTAAGTTTGGGCATTTTTTAACTTTACTGGCTATAAAATGATCGAGGCAGAATAGGCAAATATTTTTGAAGTTCTACCAAAAGAGCGTGCAAATTCTCGATTGTGAGATAAGCGGCTCCAGTTAATATGCGGGAGGTTAAAGTCACCGCCAAGTATGATTTTGTTTTCTATGTTGTCATAAGTGATTTTGTAAGTCAAATAAAACATTCGGAGATGAACCAGGGGGTCTGAAAACAGCACACAAAAAACAGTACCAGAAAGGATCAACTTGAGGCATAAATATTCAACACGAACGATTACATGGAAAAAAGAGCATTCAATGGCTGACCTAACGACTACAGCAACCCCGCCTCCTCTAGTTGTTGGATCGAGATTAAATATTTTATACGAAGGCGGAATCAAGATATTATCAAAAATGCTCGGTACAACGAACTTCCGGTGATCACGGTGACGTATGGGCTGTGAAAGAAAAGGAATACCTCAAGCTGCTCTGTTTTATTGATAAGGCTATGGGAGTTAACATTTATCATTCTGATGTTGTTGAGGGGAGAATTTAGCAAAGAGTGAAGCATCGCATGGTGATTCGTAAGACACACCAGAACAACAGGTCAACGTTAACACGTGGCGTACTGTATATTAGTAATGCTTTGTTTCTACGCTGTTTGTCAGATTTAACCCTCTCGCAGAGCAAACTTCTTTTTCTTGAAGTCTCGCGCGTGTAATTGTTTAGGACCCCTGAGTTCCCTTGAGTTCGCAAACATTCTTGAAAACAGAGATATTTTTATTTTGGTCTTGAAATAATACAATGATAGGCCTCTGGGTAGCCCTCTTTCCAAGTTCGTGAATGTTCCCAACAGATGAGCACTTCACACCAAGTTTTCTCTCATATGTCTCAGACTACAACACGCTTGAGGTTGTCCGCTGTTTGACCTGACTCCTCCGGAAGCTCATAAAAAGTTAGGTTTAAACGTCGGCTTCTACTTTCAATATCAGTAAGCTGAGGAGACTGAAAACCCGTGAAAGATTAGAATAATTTGACAGCAACATCCAAGTCAATTTATTAGCTGTCTTTGGTGTAGCTTTAGACAAGTGTTTTTCAATTTTCAATAGCCAAGTACAAATTTCAGTGAACATTTCTTCAGTTTTAGTGTTCGGTGCGGTTATTTGTTTTTTTAGGCATTTTGTTCTTCAAGAATTTTTTGCAGCAGTTCGGCGTTTCTAGGACCGGAGTTAAGCTCTACATCACCACGCAAAAGCTTTTTCAGAGCATGGAAACTCTGAAACACCACCCTAAAAAACTGTTGTCGGCACGGCAGGATCATTAAATATTACAGTCGCTACAACGGTATAAGCATCGTAACCAACCTGCACAAAGTAGAAGAATGACTTAGTGAGAGCCATGCTTCTTTCTAGACGTCTGCTTCAAGATTGACTTGTGACGTGGCTTCTGCTGCTGTCGCGTGCTCTCTTCGGGGCTCCCTGACTTTCTCAAGCGAGCGATTCTCGGAGCCGCACTGCGTGCAGGGGGAACATCCTCGTCAAAAAGCGTCTCAAGGGTAGGATACTTGTGCTGCACAAACAAATCATCAAATAAAATGATCGAACACATGTCAGAGGCCTTGGTGTCTTCAGGAAGGGTGTCTTTGAGCGGCTTCGTAACCTTTTCATTTTCATCTACGGAATGGAAAGCGTGCATATCAGCGTCCATCTGGTCAGGCTCGATCTTGGTGAGATCTGTGTCCATGCGCGTTTTAGTAAGTGCAAGAAGGTCCAATACAACATGGGCTAGATCCTCCAAGTGCTCAAGAGTAGTGAGCTTGAAGGCAGCTTTTGTGATAGGCGTGGCTGACAAAGCCTTCCGGCGATTTGGGGCGTTTTAGCCCTGGTTCCTATGGCAGGGTAGAGCACAGCTTTAGTCCGGTGTTGGTACTACACCCTGTTGCGCAGCCATCTGTCAGTGAGCTGTCGTGCGAAGTGTCACCCTTGAGATGATGCCCCCCTTGAGCTCCGGGCTTGGTAGCGGTCAGGTTACACTAGGCGCTGGAAGGGAGATTGAAAGGTGTCCGGTCAAAAGCCGGAACGAGTTTCAATCTCCCCTCCACCCACGTTAAACCCTACATGTCAATCTCCACTCCACGCTTGAGTGTTGCTTCACGCCTTCATACCGACTTGACGCCTCTGCATCTCTTCGAAGATGGTCTACTCTCAGGGACTATTTTTGAAGCTCCGTCCAGGACTCGCGCTCTGCTATAGCGTTGATGGTCGCCAACCAGTCGTCAGCTCCATTCTCAAAGCTGTGAAACTCTGCAATTTGGCTAGCAACTTGCATCGGTGTGGTTACAGTTGAAAATCAAGACACCACCAACGCGAAGCAACCCAGCTTCTCTGAAAGCTGCAGCAGGGCACCCCAGAGCTCCCTGCGTTGTTCGAGGGGACTGGCGTCCAGGTCATGTGAGGCGGCTACGTTCAGTATGACGTCGGTGGTGCTCAACGCTGGAAACATGATAGTAGCTTGCTCGGATATCAATGCTGTGTGTTTGTTGATCTTCACGCGTAGTAGCGTGATGGTAAGCCGCAGGTCCACAGATTGTCTGGTGTGAAGCCCAAAGAGTCGGGCAACACGGCCTCCGAGTAAGTAGTGGTGGCAGCACTCACGCCTGTGAGATTCAAGAGCAGGGAAGCCTGGACGGTGTTCCGCAGTGGTTCTTATTTTGGCAGAGTCCTGGAACGAAACTCTAGGCTATGGGAGGCGTGAGCGGCATTCCCAAAGGACAAGAGACTATACGGATTTCTGCTGTGAAGTGACGGCATGGTGGCCACCAGGCATTGCCTTAGAACCTCCGAAGACTCATCGACTCCGTCTACTGGTGATCTGCTGGGCAGCTGCAGTGCTGGTTTTGACTCTATTGTCAAGGAGGCGTGAACGGCGTTCCTCAATGGAGAAGCCCGCGCTGCTGACGACCCGCGAGGACACATACCGGTGGCTTCATCTATACGTTCACTTATCGGACTGCGCCATTGTAAAAAAGCAGACAGAGACAGCCTCCGTTTCTGGGCGAGCTGTTGTGTTTCGTACTTTCTTTTCCTCTGCTTCTCCCTAGCTTCCCGTGCGCCTAAGCCCCGGTGTCCTTCTTCATCATCACAGTTTATATACATGCGCACACATAGAAACATGTGCCAGATCACCAATATAAAGAAGTAGAGTTTTTTCATCACCAGCAACATTCACGGAGGTGTCTTTTGTTTAAAAGGGGGAAGGCGTTTTCCCAGGCCTGCCTGAAGCCGAAGATCTGCCACTCACATCAATAAAGATGAAAGAAACTAGGAGCAAAAGCACAAGGCTGCCCGAGTCGTCGGGCAGCTCAACGAATGATGCTATGGAATTCGAAGAGAGGTTCACATGGTGAGGACACGTTGCTTGAAGAGGAAACTACGTAGGACATCACCACTGTGTTAGTTATCGACACCTAAAGACACTCCGTCTTTAAATATTGAATATTGTACCACATCATCAAGTTACATTCTGAATAGCCTTAATTCGCAATTCTGGGCAGAATTCTTTGACTGCATACCACCAGGCCAGATCTATAGAATTTGAATCGACCCCCAAACGACAAGGTCCTGCTTACGGTCAATTTCAAGGATGTAACAGTATTGGAAGCATTGAAAAGCATTCAAACTCTTGGTAAATTTTCAGTCCGTTCCTTTAAAGTGTAAGGCAAGAATACTTCAAATAGTGTATTATCTGACGCAGATCCTCAAATCACGCAAGAGAATTTCGGCAAACTGGTGACGTCGACCGTGTGGATATTGAACTTGCACCGCTTCGGCCAGTCACCTTGTGTCAGGTTTGTCTTCGACTCACCTTCTTTACGAGCGCATTTGAAAGTGGGAAACGTAAGGTATCTGGTGCGGCCTTATCTACCGACACCTCGTCAGTGCCGCAGATGCCAACAGATAGGAGACGCGAGTGCAGTCTGTAGGAACACTATGACTTGCCAACAGTGTGGTGAAAGCCACATACTGCTGGGACACCAAGTACATACACCTAAGTGTTCAAATTTGGCTGGTTTTCATGATGCGACATCGAAGTTATATCTGAAATTGAAAGACAAAACAGGACTTTTAAGGAAGTTGGCGAGGAAAAACTCTTCCCGAAGCGAGGGAGCTCAATCTGTGCGTTGGCGGTGGTGGCACTCAGGGCAGAAGCACAAGCGTGCCAACAGTACATCTATACGCCAAGAACCGGAGGCTCATTTGAGGCCCATCATCGTGCCTTCTCAAACACCGACCGAAAGAGCAAATAAATATCTTGAACGAGCAAACAACAACAACAGGTACCCCTAGGTTGCTTCGAACAGTCCCTAGAAAGATTCCCCCGCAAGGTAGAGATGAGGTTACCTGGCCATCCCTGGCACCGATAAGTTCTCGTCAAGATTATTTGAATGAACGCCCGGCCAACAAGTTAGCTAGAGTAAATGTGCAGAGAATTCTTCGACAACTGGCAAATGTGAGGTGAGACGTGCTTTCTAGTTTCCGCATGCCATCAGCGACAGCTACTTTACAAAGAATGAATATCATAGATCCGCTCTTTGCGGCTCCGAAGTAATCATTTGTCATGGCTCTTTCAGAAAGATTTTGGTCATTCAAAGAGTACATGCGTCGATCGCTTATTATGCAGTGGAACGTGTGTGGCTTACGTGGTCGCCTTTCGGAACTTTTATGCCGTTTATTCAAGTACATATTTCCTTTTGTGCTTATATGCGAGCCGAAAATACATCTTTTTTCGATTAGCAAAGTTGATGCAACTTTGGTCACACCAAGATATTTCCAGAGGCCAAGTTTTGTTGTTAACACACTGCGATATAGTGTATGCACGATATGTTGCAGAACATGCTTCCAATCAATACATATACGTGGGTGTGAAACATAGGCTACACATGTATTCAATTATTGGAGGCTACATACCATCAAAAAAGAAATTTTACTGCAGGTACATCAGTTCTGTCATTCAAGGCTGCCCAGCACCACATATATATATATGGGAGACTTAAATGCACATCCCCCGTTATGAGGCATGCCGACAGGTATACGGGCTGGAGAGCTCGATAACTTCATACCTGAGGAAGGCCTAGCAACGATTAATGATAGTTCACCTACAGTTTTGCATGGCCGAACACACTGTGCTCCTAGAAACTTAAATATCTTTCCAGAAGCACCCTGTCATCGGCAACCTTGCGCACAGACTTGGAATCACAGTAGCGACCACATACCAAACTACGTACAAGTGAAATGGTTTCTGCGAGCCTCTCTTTCTTGTATTCAATCGACGGACTGGCGAGATTTTTAGACGTCGGTTGAAAATGCTTCTTGAAATCAATCTACACCTCCGGACCTCGAACGTATCATAAAATATCAGCTTGTCAAGACACGATGAAATACGTAAGCACATTGGCACCCAAAACCTATGTCGACGCGGAATATGAGAAACTGCTTGCTGTACGTCACCACACAGACAGTAATTACAAAAGAACCAAGTCTGCCTCCAACTTTATAATATGCCGCCAAGCTCAACGACATGAACGTTGACATCTGGACAAATTGAACACTAAATGCTGGAGGGGGTTTTGTTCTTTCTTGGATCATAGAACGCCACTATGCAAAATATGCAAATGATGTGCAGCCCTTCTAGAAAAGTACCCATTCAAAGCTTTGGTGGTTGGGGAATGTAGGAGAGAAGTAGACGCTTCGGAAGAGTACTGCACATTTATTGTAGCTGGAGCTGCAGCTAGCCCATCAACAAATGACCGACAAGCCCTGCCAACCTCAGATGGCCGTTTTGATGTGATGTTTACAATACAAAAAATAGATGCCGCACTTGCCTCTACTCGACGCTCAATGGCACCGGGTCTAGGCGGCATCACGTACGCTTAGCTCCGTTCTCTGGGAGTAGAAGCATAGACTCTTCTTCAATCTATGTTCCATGCATCGAGAAACACAGGTACAGTGCCAGACAAATGTAAAACCAGTCCTATCATATCGCTTCTGAAGCCTGGGAAAACACCTCATGCATTATCATCTTACGGTCCAAATGTCCTGGTAAGTTGTGTAGGCAAGGTCATGGAGAAAATGTAGCTGGTAAGGCTAGAATGATTTGTGAAGAAATACAATCTGTACCCAGACATAATGAGAGGTTTTCGCAAAGGGAGGTCTTCCATCGACAGCGTGATCAATCTGGTAGCAACTGTCAAACAGGAAAAGAAGCATCGACGCTTCACATGAACATTCTTTTAGATGTCAAAGGTGCCTATGATGATGTATGCATGACGCGATCCTCGGCGCACTTGATGAGCTAGCGAGTAGAGGCACGATACTTCTGTGGAAAGTGAATTACATTACAGGCCGCACCATATGTGTGACGACTTCAGATAGAGAGATGAGTCGACGGGAAGTCTTTCGCGGTGTTTCTCAGGGTGGCATCCTCAACCCCACGCTCTTCAACATTACTTCCATTGGACTTGCCGATGTAGTACCAGAGCCCGCCATGATGAGCCTGTGCGCAGACGTGATATTTATATGGGCTTCTGTTTTTTCATGGCCACAGATTTATGCTAAACTACAACGTGAAGCGTTGGTCAACTGCAAATGTTTGCGTTCGCGAGGTTCACAGTTGGCGACTGCAAAGTCTGCGGCCCTTGAATGTCGCCCAAATTGGTGCGTTACCTCATTATGACTAATGGCCCTTTGGTGACACATGTAACCCATCACCGATTCCTTCTAGTCGTGATCAAATGAAACTTGTCCTGGTCGAAGCATGTGTCGGTGCTTAGACCTAAACTGACAGCTTCGTACATAAGCTGAGTTATATAGCAGTCACAAAATGGGGCCCATCAGAACGGTCAACTGTATGACGTACTTTACGTCAGCTACCTGCAATATACCTTACTCATTATAACCAGTATAACTGACATCCTGTCTGTGTACATCGCAAAGCTTGCAAGCTCAGGCATTGAGAACATGTCTTGCATTGCAACGCTGCATTTCAACGATGGGAGTTATTGCGGAAGCACGCAGAACTCCAATAGACAAGTATATTTCGCGCGAACCTTTAGGAGCGTCTCTCATAACCAAATGGTGGTTTTGG
The DNA here is from genome assembly GCF_043290135.1 of Rhipicephalus microplus. Classification (NCBI taxonomy): domain Eukaryota; kingdom Metazoa; phylum Arthropoda; class Arachnida; order Ixodida; family Ixodidae; genus Rhipicephalus; species Rhipicephalus microplus. The sequence continues at coordinate 486,346,735 of NC_134710.1, read as the reverse complement.
GACGTTAAACCCCACAAATCAATCAACCTTTAGGAGTATATCTCCGACTGTTGACTCGTTACGGTCATCATACTTTATTGCCAATCCATACCCACCGACAAGACAGCACTTTTGCAGAAACAATCTCGCACCATGAGAACGTTATTCTTTCAGGCTTCGCTCAGGCGAAAATAGTAGACGTACCAGCATGGGGGTTAACATGTCCCGAGGTGTGTCTATTCATTCCAGGAATGGTTAAAAATCGCGTATGCCCTCATGTGACATGACCTAAAACAAATAACGTTACCGTTTATATCTACAAAATGTGCCTCTTCCATAGATGCCTTTCCTGACGGGTCTGTGTTACCCACAGCTTACACAGCGGCCTTCGTCATACCAGCTTTGAAGACCAGCGAACGTTTCCGTCTTGACCATCGAACAACATCAACGATGGTAGAGATTGTGGCCATCCGCGAGGTAATTTGTTAAATATCGACGACGCCTCCCCTCAGCTGCACTATACTTTGTCAGTCTAAGCCCGCTCTTTAGGTCATCAATTTTGTGCTGAAATTGGGGCCATATAATTTTTTTGTTCAAAAGGTGGCCGAATCACAAGTGGTGGCCCTGCAAGTGGTCATTGTATAATGTACCAGTCGATTCCAGGAAACTGTGGCCTACATGAAAACAAGCAAGCCGATGCGGAGACAAACATGACTCACGATAATGCTGCAATATTGTATATTTCGTTTTCACGACCGGATACTATGTTTTGTATGCACTCACTTTCGTGCTGGGTCTAGCATCATTGATTCTGAACTTCCGCTCACCTCTGGGAAAATGATATGCCCGTGAAACATGGTGAACATTTCAAGTCCTTCAGATTACACTCAACAAGAGTACAGTAGACAGGTGCAGTAAGAATTTTTTTATCAGTAGCGTAAGAAACTGTGCACAAATGTGTTGCTAAAAGATTTGCCCTTACTGCCCTTGCATAACAGCATTTCAGAGTGTGATCCTTTAGAGGTGACAGCCCTTCCCACTGTAGAGCACCCCAACTCTGCGCAGTGTACGGTGGTGGTGGCTGCTTACAGGGGCAAGGTGAAGTCGTGCAGCACCTGGCGCACTGATGTGAAGAGAGTGCGGTTGCTGTCGATTGGCGGCGACGAGCCATTTGGTCCCCCGAGCCCTGGTGGCTGCTGTTCCCCCGAGCCCTGGTGGCTGCCCTGGTGGGTGCTGTCCATGCAGAGCGCCTGCAGCCGGCTCAGGTAGCAGTCGAAGTTGTCTGGCGTAGGCTTCTCCATCAGTTGGGGGATGCGGTCTAGCAGTGAGATGAAGTTGTGCTTCAGCGAGTCGTAATACTCGTTCAAGCTGCTTGAACGCTGAGACAGCGCTTGGTTATCCCTCTCGGTCATGCGAATCTGCTGCTGCATTTGAGTGATGTCTGTGCGCAGGCGGATCATCTCGGACTCCACCTTGGCATTGTACTCCTGCCGCTTCAGGATCTCCTCCTCCAGTGCTCGGATGTCCGCGTCGTTATCCATGCCGGGAACCCCTCCTGGCATCCCAGGTAAAACTGGTCCCGGCTCTGGCTGAGGCTTGGGGTCGTCAGCAGCCATCTTGGCCATCGAACAACATCTTCCATGAAACTAAAGCAGCATAGTTGTCTTTACCAAGTCATCATCACCACCGTCTTCATGAACTCGACCCAGATATGCATGTTAAATTACCACCAACCGTGAAGTACTGCACTGCGAGCTTATTGTACCGATTACAAATAGGTGTGAAGCTAAGTCGACGTTTCCTATACGTTATCGGCCGTGCAGAAAGCCCCATTTTTGAGGCCTTTGGCACCCCTCAGAACACTGAATATACTGTTACGAGTAACTTATTTATGAAAATATAGACGATGGCCCATGCTCGGCGAACAAGATGGTAACAGTTCGTCAACAACCAGCCACCGACGTCGTCTTTCTTTTTCATGCAGCAAGGCTGTGGCGGCTGTTGTGTATCATAAGCCCTGGCGGTAGAAGCACCGCCTTGGTGCTTGAGCTATTCGCATGCGGTAGAAGGAGGGTGATAAGACTTGATTCGAGCTATGTGCACTATGCCGCTCGAAGCTGACGATGATGACGTTGGATCGGCTGGAACGATCTCGTATGTAACGTCAGTCACCTTGCGAACCACGCGGTATAGTCCAGTGTAGCGTGACAGCAGGTTTTCAAAGAGACCTACACGCCGTGTGGGGAACCAGAGAAGGACAAGGAAAACCAGTGAAAAGTGCACATTTCGATGATCAGAATCGTAGAGCTGTCATCGGTGCTCCTGTGAGGCCTGCAGATGGCTGCGGGCGAGCTGGCATGCGTGGTCGGCTCGCGCTATGGCTTCGCCGTCACAGTCGGTGACCGAGGGCAACAAGGTGTCAATGGGTACGGCAAGTTCTCGGCCCTATAGAAGATAGAATGGCGAATAGCCGGCAGTGTCAAGACGTGAGAAATTTTATGCGAAGGTCACAAATAGCAAATGATTATCCCAGTCCTGGTGGTCGGTCGCTACGTATTTAGAAAGCATGTCAGTTATGATGTGGTTGAGGCACTCTGTAAGACCGTTCGTTTCCCGATGGTACGAAGTGGAAAACTTGTGCTTAGCAGAGCAAGAGCGTAGGATTTCGTCAACGAAAGCTGATAGGAAGGTCCGGCCCCTTCAGTGAGAAGCTGGCGTGGACATTCATGTACTAAAATAATATAATATACCAGACAGTCCGCCACATCGGTTTCACAACTCAACGGAAGTGCTCGTGTGATAGCGTACCGTGTCGCATAGTCAGTGGCGACAGCAACCCATTTGTTGCCTGAGCTGGAGATCGGGAATTGGCCAAGCAGATCGAAGCCAACTCGAGAAAAAGGTTCAGTGGGAGTGTTATCGGCTGAAGAAATCCAGCTGGTAGGGAGGATGGCTTTTTTCGGCGCTGGCAGGGCTCACAAGCGGCGACGCAGCGTCGAACAAAACGGGCAATACCAGGCCAAAAGAAACGACGACATACACGGTCGTATGTGCGAGAGACGTCCAAGCGGCCCACCAAAGGAGCGTCATGAAGTTGGTTGCGGACAGTCGCAAGAAGATGTGCTGGTATGACGGGGAGTAAGTCATGACCATATGAATCGAGGTGACGGCGATACAGGATTCCGTCTTTGACCAGTAAAATTTGTGGAGATGCGTCGCGAAGCCTTGACTGAAGCTTGTCAATGATGGTTTGCAGGGAATCATCCCAGCGTTGTTCAGGGGCAAGGTTGAGTAGCTGCGTCACAGACAGATGGTCTGGAAAGGTGTCAGTGTGGGTAGCTTCTTCCACAGGGTGGCGTGATAAACAATCCGCATCTTGATGCAACCGCCCTGTTTTGTTCGTTACTGTGAACGTGTATTCTTGTAAACTTAGGGACCTACGAGCGAGTCGTCTTGTGGCATCCTTGAGTGAGGCCATCCAGCAGAGCCCGTGGTGATCGGTGACTACTCTTAATAGACGCCCGCTTAAGTATAGGCGAAACTTGGCGACTGCCCACACAAAAGCGAGACACTCGCGCTCCGTGATTGAATAGTTACGCTCGGTGGTAGATAGCAGTCGGCGTGCATATGCTATAAAACGGTCATGTCCGCGTTGCTGTTGCAATAGCATTGCTCCTATGCCGTGCCCAATAGCGTCAGTGCGGACCTCGGTTGAGGCTGATGAATCAAAATGTGCTAAAATCGGCCGTGTTGTAAGGAGGGTCATGAGCTGTGAGAAAGATGAGGCTTGATTAGCACCCCAGAAAAACGGGGCATCCTTCTTCGGGAGGTTTTTTAGTGGGCACGCAATGATCGCGAAGTCCTTAAAAAAGCGTCCAAAATCGAAGCACAAGCCCACAAAATTGCGAACGTCCTTTGTTGACTTCGTAACAGGAAAGTCCATGACGGCGCGAATTTTCTGGGGATTCGGGCGGACTACTGCGGCCTAGACGAGGTGGCCAAGTACGGTGATTTGATGAAGAGCGAAGTGGCATTTCGAAGAGTTCAATTCAAGTCCAGCTCGATGAAAAACTTCAAGAATCTCTGATAAACGACCGAGATGGAAGTCTAATGTGAGCGAGAAAACAATAACGTCGTCTGAATAACAAAAGCAGGTTGACCATTTGAACCCTTAAAACAATGAGTCCATCATTCTTTCGAATGTGGCTGGCACATCACAGAGACCGAAGGGCATAACTTTGAAGTGATAAAGACTGTCAGGAGTGACGAATGTGGTCTCCTCACGATCCATCTCATCTACAGTGATCTCCCAATAGCCACATCGAAGGTTGATAGTGGAAAAATGCGTAGCACCATAAAGGCAGTCTAAGGCATCGGCGATTCTAGGCAACGGGTAAATATATTTCTTCGTAATTTTGTTGAGATGCCTATAATCTACACAAAAGCGCCATGTTTCATTTTTCTTTCTGATAAGGATGACAGGAGAAGCCCAGGGGCTACACGAGGGCTCGATTAGGTCATTTGCAAGCACTTTTTCGACTTCTTGTTGTATAACTCTTCGCTTGGACGCGGAAACACGGTATGGATGTCGGTGAATGGGACTCGTGTCAGCAGTATTGATGCGATGAGTAAGAACACTCGTTCGGCTTAAGGCCGTGCTGTCGAAGTCGAAAATGTCACTATAGGACTCCAGGACGTGACGGAGGGCTTCCACTTGATCAGGAGCGAGGTCTGATGGTACCATGTGGTCAACTTCGGCGCTCAATGAACGTGATAGAGTTGGGTTATGGTCTGAGGGGCAGCAATCATCCACTCTGAAGGGCTCAACCGTATGGTCTTGTAGGGCAGTAGTTTCGGCCAAGGAGATATCTTGGGGAAGAGGTTTGGCAGTAAGGGCAAAATTGACATTAGGAAAGCATGTGTGGTTTTCAACAATTGTCGAAATCGTGTGCGAAACAGCGACGCCATGCGTAAGCATCCCGGCATGAATTGCTGCCATCATGTAATCGCCGTCAGGTACAGGTGGCGTAGAGAAGATGTGTGTAACACAGTTAGGTAGAAGGCGTACGAAATCTATGCAGCAAAGGCGGCTTGGGGTGGGTTGGTCAGGTTGGAAAGTAGAGGCATCTCAAGGTCAAGAAAGCCGGCTGAATAATCTATAAGGGCCGAGTGAGCAATTAGAAAATTCATACCTAGAATTTGATCATGAGGGGAATTTTTTATAACGGTGAAAATAACAACAGTGCTTCTTTTGGCAATAGTCACACGCGCAGAGCACAGGCCAAAAACGGCGGCAGTTCCCCCGTCGGTGACTCGAACGGCTCGGTTCAAGTCGGGTGTGAAAACATTCTTCAGGCAGCGACAAAAAGCAGCACTCAATGTGAGCACATGCGCACCGGTTACTATCAAAGTTCGGACAGGTACATTGTCTTAAATTACGTTTAACAAATTCCGGGTGGTCAGTAATGTTACACAACGATTTCTTGAAGAGGTCGTCGTCAATGCAGCTCCACCTCCAGAAGCTGCACTGCCTAGTTTTCAGGTTGGGGGCGCTGCGATTAGGTCGGAGAGGCAGGATGGCGTTGTGGGGGCGAACGAAATTGGCAGCGAGCAGGGGGTGGTGAGCGGGCGTATTGAGGTCTCCTCAGAGGTGCGGCTAAATCGGAGGATGTGGTCAGCATAGGGGAATCAAAATCAAATGCTGAGGACGACTGGTGGACCAAAGTGGCCTAGGTAGGAGGCCCATAGTGTGCCGGCGGAGGCCAGTGATTGCGGTAGTGGCGAGCAATATGACTGACGCGTCGGCAGTTGAAGCATATAGGCTTGTCGTCCAGCGTATGCCATTCGGAAAAATTGCGCTGTCGACAGTAGATAGAACCAAAGCAAGTAGCGGAGGCACGACGATAAAAAGGCTCGGCAGAGTAGACTGGTTGAACGGGGTGTAGGCCAACGTTCGATCATTCTTGACGAACGACGGCTTGTATCAGTGATATTGTGGTCAGTGAAAGAACAAGCATTGGGAATGGAGTGACTACTGTTTGAGCTGCGTCGACCTCGCAACGAATGAAGCGGATGAGGTTGTCAGAAGGGAGAACTTGGTGGACGGCGTCCTCGCAAGAGCAAGTAGCAGCTGTGTTCGGCAGGCGCGTGATGCCGTAGGTGACGCGGCGGGCTTTATTTAGCCTGTTCTAGACGGAGACATTCTGTCAGGAGCGTGTCGATGCTCGTGACATTATTAAAAACCAGCAGGTTGAAGGCATCGTCAGCTATCCCTTTCAAGACGTCAATAACTTTCTTGTCTTCTGGCATGCGCTGGTCGACCTTGCTACAAAGCACCAAGACGTCAAGAATGTATGAGACGTACGATTCAGTAGACGTCTGGGCGCGAGTGGTGAGAGTCTTCTTGGCAACGAGCTGACGACCAGATTAATCGCCGGAAAGGACACGGATCTTCGTTTTTAAGAGATTCCAGCTTGTGAGTTTGGCTTCATTAGTCTCAGACCATGTCTGCGGCATGCCATGGTGGTAGAACACAACATTGGCGAGCATGAGTATGCGATTCCAGCGGTGGGTAGCACTGACACGCTCGTACCGGTGCAGCCAGGAGCCAACGTCGATAGTACCATCAGCGGAGAAAGTGCCAGGATCTCGCAGGGGTGGCAGGGTGACGTAGGTTGTCGACTGGGCTGGAGAAGCCGGTGGTAATGAAGCACTGGCACTTGAAGTAGCCGAGTGTTGCGACCGCTGCGGTTCTCCGTCGAGGTACGGGAGTCGTCTCCCTCCACAAATAATGTTACGAGTAACCTATTTATTGTTTATATACGATGGACCATGCTCGGCGAACAAGATGGCGATAGTTCATCAACAACCAATAACAGACGTTATCTTTCTCTTTCATGCAGCAAGGCTTTGGCTGCTGTTGTGTATCAATATCTTTTGAGTCTGTCCACAATACATCACGCAAAGTAATTTGACGATGTCACAAAACGAGTGCTCAAAAAAGGGCGCGCCGCCAAATTCTCGCGACGAAGCGCCGGAGAGATGCCTCGAGGTCAGTGAACAGTGAACAGTGAATTTTATTGACATCATGTACATAGTACACACACATAGTACACAAGGATCGCAAGGATAGCTTGACGAAGCGGCGGGCCCCCGTTTTGGCACCAGCGTACAACGGTGTTCTCAGTACATGAAAAAAAAGAAAAAAAATGTACTGAACAGATAAATCACTTAGTACAGGACCCGAAGGAAAATGTGAGCCCACTACAAATAACCACGTCTTGCGTACAAACCATACACAAAAGAAAAATATACACCAACGGATGTACTAAATAGCTCAGTACATATAGATTACCTTCATAATACATGCATACAGATTAACATAACTTTGTAATTTACATAGAATACACTATAGATATATAATTGCACAAATCATTCAATACACGACCGAAAGAAAATATGAGAAAAATATGAGGTGGTTACAAATCGCCATGCCTAGCGTACACCGACATATTCTTAATAGTTGACACTCATAGGCATGCGCGAGATATTATATAGTGTCAATGTAATTATTTGCGAGAAAGGAACGTATTGCATTGAAAGTGTTGCTTTCCAGCTGAAAGTTAAATTCGTATAAAGCATTTCGTAGCCTCGGAAGTCTGTTTGCTAACGTATGTCGCCCATATGTTGTTCTACAAGTTTTAATAGTCCAAATTTCACAGTTTCGCGTTTTGTGAGGCTGACAATTTCTTTTAAGGTTGGCAAGTTCAGTCAAGAATAAATGTTTCCCCTTTAATTATTGTTTATAGGCTTTCGCTAATCTAAAGTTGTACATCTTCTCAAAAGGCATTACATTATACTGTTCAAACAACGGGTAGGTGTCAAAATGTGAAGGCACGTCCTCTACAGCACGTAGAAATCTTTTTTGTAGACAATACAATTTTTGTATGTTTTCTTGACTAGTGGATACCCAAACTAGATGGCAATAGTTAATTCTTGAGGAAAATAAAGAGTTGTAAATTAATACATTACATGTCTCGGAAGGATCAGGCGATTCCGGTAGACTAGTCCCACTATTTGAGATAACTTAATTGATAATGTGTTGAGGTGCTCGTTCCAAGAAAGGTTTTCCTGGAAGACCATTCCTAGTGTTTTAATGTTGGGTACAATATCCACCGGGGTCGAATTCAGCAGTATTTTTTGCGTCATTGTTACCTTCTTATTTTTACTTCTGAATATTACAGATTTGGTTTTGCTCGTGTTTATTTTAAGATGGTTTTTCTCAGTCCAGCTATTTAGGTTTTCCAATACAAAATTTGCTTCGCCAACTAACTTCAACGTCAACGATAAAAAAAGAAAACAAGCATCCAAAGACACCCCGGGCGCCCGTCCCTCTCCCCTCGGAAACATAGGTTCGCCGACGGACCTCCTCACATCGGCGGCCGAGCAAGCCCTAGAAAGTTCTCGATGAAAAGGGGCGTGGTGATGCAGGGTTGCGTCATCTGTCGCGGACGGCCCTCGTACCATCTCGCGCTTTCCCCAGCCTTCACTGCGTATCGCGCCGACGAAATGATGAGAATTTTCTGGAATCTCGTGCGGAAGGTATTTAACCGAGCAGCAGAGATGGGAGATCAGGAGAAGAAAGAAGTTAGCGCCAGTATGCGTGGGGTTATTCCGCCGCGTCTGTCAGTGAAGATTTTGTCCTTAGTGACAAAGCAGGAGAGGAAGAAAGTATGCGCCAGAGAGTGTAGGGTGTTCCGCCTTGTGGGCTAAGCCTTTTGTCTTCCGTGACAAAGGAGGAGAAGAAGAGGATTTCCACCTTAGGGGTGAAGACTCGAGCTACAGGCAAGAGTGTGTGTCTACCGCTATCGAGCGAAGACGCGTGGCAACAGCTGCGTGTGTGAAGCCGACGTGTTTCCGGCGAAGAAGTTTGGAGCCTGGAGAGCGGTCAATTGATGACGCGAGGTTTCCTGGAAGAGAAACTTCGGGGGCAGCGGAACGACAACAACACTGGACTTTGAGTGAGTGATTCTCGGAAGAGTATCTTTCAGACTTTTGTTCCAAGAACTTTGAACTGAATAAGTTTTCTAACTCTTTAGACTTTAAGTGTCTTGGTTGTTCGATGCATGCGACCGCATTGTAGTGCGTATTGTTGTCTGTGTCTGTTGTTTTGAGTGTAGCTGATTGTACTGCGTAGTACGTTGTTTGATTGGTGACATATTGTATTCAACTATTGCCGAGTGTGAATACTTGTGTATCGTTTTGATCTGCCATAATTGAGAATTTAATTTTGTTTTGTTTATCAACTTTCGGCTCTGACTTGTTCTTTGGGCCGCAGCCGGCGCCTGCTGGCGTGCCAAATAGGACCACTTCTAAATTGCCCACGTTTTTATGGTGCGGTTCGGGTGGGGGGCGATACTTCGGCGCTTGGAATTAGCCCGGCAATCGCCTCCCTAATTAACGGGACCTCTGACAATTATTCTGCCGTCCACGACAGGACTTTTTCGGTGCACAGTGTGTCCAAAGTAGGGAGAAAGAGCCTCGAGTTGTTGATAATGCTATCGGAACGATTTTGTGTGTTGCTCTGTGTTCTCGTTAACGAGTGCAGGGGAGTGTTCCGATAGACAGATTTAGGCAGATACTTTTTACACGCGGCAAGACTTCATTTGCGAGACACAATGGATAGCGAAAACTTAGTAGCTCTTGGTGAGAAGATGGGTCTTTCTGGCGCCGAACTACGGAAGTGGGTAAGCCAGAAGGAGAAAGAGGCGGTGAAGAGAGAGGTTGGCAGCTGAGAGAGCGAAAGAAGAAAGAGAGCTGCAATTGTAGTTGGAGCTGGAGGGAGAAAAGTTGGCAGCCGAAAGGGCGAGAGAAGAAAGAGAGCAGCAATTGAAGTTGGAGCTGGAGAGAGAAAGATTGGCAGCTGAGAGGGCGAAAGAAGAAAGAGAGGAAAGAGAACGGCAGCAACAGCACGAGATGGAACTCAAGCAGCTCCGTTTGCAACAGCGAAGTGAAACTCCGGTCCAAGCTAGAGTTGAAAGCAGCGAACGGGAGGACCACGGCTTCCGCTTGAACCCAAGCAAGCTGCTCGTAGCGTTTGATTAAAGGAAGGACGACCTTGACGCGTACCTTCACCAATTTGAGACGATTGCGAGGAGCCAAAATTGGCTGGAACATCAATAGACAACTGCTTTGAGTACTTGCTTGAGTGGTGACGCGCTCAGTGTATACGGTAGGCTGACGCCGACCAATGCAGCCAACTATGCAAAGGTGAAAACTGCTTTACTGAAGCGATTTAGATTTACTGTGGATGGATTCCGGGACAGATTTCGGACAGCAATGCCAGCTGATGGTGAGACCGCTACGCAGTATGCCGCCCGACTTTCCCATTATTTCGACAGATGGATTGAACTTTCAGGGACAGCGCAGGAGTACGATGAGCTTGGAGAGCTCCTTATTAGAGAGCAATTTCTTACTAGTTGCCACCCAAGTCTGTCGCTGTACTTCAAAGAGCGGAAGGCTGAGTCACTTGAAGGCATGCTTGAATTGGCCGACCAATTCTTGGAAGCGCAAGGAGGCACAAATTTGGCCAAAGTCAAGAAGGAGTGTCCCGAAGATTCAAAATATTCGGCACCCGAACAAAAGAAGCGTACACCGGAGAGTGTTCCGCGATGATTTCTGTGTAACCGAGTGGGTCATCGCGCGAACATTTGTCGAACAATCTTTACGGGCCCTATGGTCGTAAAATGTTTCAAGTGTGGTCAGACTGGGCTTAAAGCAGATGCATGTCGTAACGGAGTGAGTCAAACTCACCAGGTATCCTGTGTGCTAGCAGCACCGAAGTCCGATAATAATGCCGTCACCGACGGATTCGTAGAGTTGAAAATGGGGAGAAACTTCCTATTGTGGGTGCTATATTAACAAAACAGCCAACCGGGGTTACGAAGGGAATGCCAACGCTGCCTGGAAAAGTTGCGGGCAAGAAGATTGAGGTGTTAGGAGACACCGGTAGCTCCACGGTTATCGTGCGGAGAAATTTGGTACGGGAAACTGAGTTAACAGGCAAAACGAAACCAGTTTGCCTAATTGACAGTACGGTTCGGATGCTTCACGACGCAGAAATTGAGGTTGAAACCCTGTACTTCAGTGGGAAGGTTACTGCACTATGCATGACGACCCCCCTGAACGACCTCGTCATCGGAAACATCTACGGGGCGCGAGGGCCGAATGATCCAGAACGTTCGTTTTGGAGAAGACCCTAAGATAGAGCCCTCGCCAAACCAGCGACCGCGAGATACAATGGAGGAGCATCCCGTAACGGATCTCACTCGAGCCCACGGTGAAGCTGCGGTGCAAGAGACAGTGAATGAGGACATGATCGTGTTGAATGAGTTCAAGTGCTGGGCAGCTGGACTTACGTCGGTACGACCTCAACCGAGCGACAGTGTAAAGGTGACGGAGTCGGCCAGCCAGGCCCAATGTCGTCACATGAACAAGTGGGTGAATAACCGGACAGGATCGGTTGAGCGTTATGACCCGTTAACAATGTCGGAAGTGACAACGATGGCTGAGACGCCGCCTCAGATACCGTCGTTGGAAATGGCTCGCCGAAAAATATTGAGGAAAAACAATAATAGGTCGAGCGAGCACCGCAAGAAAGGGCTCAAGCGCAGCTCAAGGTACACAGAATAGGTGCTGAGGTCGAATCAGAATGTGTTTCACAGTGCTGAGTGCAATATGTTAAGTTAATGTGGTTGTTATTCTGTGTCACAACTGTATGTCGAGTGAGTCAGAATTTTCGTTACGGTGATGTGATGTATAGTATTGTACAATTGTTGGAAAGGCAGACCTTTGTACATATGTTTTGCTTGAAGTATGTGATGGAGTGTTGTATTCATGTACCTGTGGCTATATTCTATGTGTTGTGAGATCGAATTGCAATGTACAATTGTATGGAGTGATCTATTGTAAATGTGACGTGTCATGAGCGACAGACTGTGTTACAGTCTTCGAGAGTGTGGGGAATTTTCGCACTCGTTTTTGTGGTTTTGAATATTATTAGATAATAGTCTTAAAGTGGGGGGCAGGGTCACAAAACGAGCGCCGAAAAAAGGGCACGCCGCCAAATTCTCGCGACGAAGCGCCGAAGAGATACCTCGAGGTCAACGATAAAAAGAGAAAACAAGCATCCAAAGACTCTTCAGGCGCGCGTCCTTCTCCCCTCAGAAACATAGGTTCGCCGACGAACCTCCTCACATCGGCGGCCGAGCAAGCCCTAGAAAGTTCTCGATGGAAAGGGGCGTGGTGATGCAGGGTTGCGTCATCTGTCGCGGACGGCCCTCGTACCCTCTCGCGCTTTCCCCAGCCTTCGCTGCGTATCGCGCCGACGAAATGATGTGAATTTTCTGGAATTTCGCAAGGAAGGTATTTAACCGAGCAGCAGAGATGGGAGATCAGGAGAAGAAGGAAGTTAGCGCCAGTGTGCGTGGGGATATTCCGCCGCGTCTGTCGGTGAAGGTTTTGTCCTTAGTGACAAAGCAGGAGAGGAAGAAAGTATGCGCCAGAGTGCGTAGGGTGTTCCACCTTATGGGCTAAGCCTTTTGTCTTCCGTGACAAAGGAGGAGAAGAAGAGGATTTCCACCTGAGGGGTGAAGACTCGAGCTACAGGCAAGAGTGTGTGTCTACCGCTATCGAGCGAAGACGCGTGGCAACAGCTGCGTGTGTGAAGCCGACGTGTTTCCGGCGAAGTTTGTAGCCTGGAGAGCGGTCAATTGAAGACGCGAGGTTTCCTGGAAGAGAAACTTCGGGGGCAGCAAGAACGACAACAACACTGGACTTTGAGTGAGTGATTCTCGAAAGAGTATCATTCAGACTTTTGTTCCAAGAACTTTGGACTGAATAAGTATTCTAACTCTTTAGTCTTTAAGTGTCTTGGTTGTTCGATGCATGCGACCGCGTTGTAGTGTGTGTTGTTGTCTGTGTCCGTTGTTACGAGTGTAGCTGATTGTGCTGCGTAGTACGTTGTTTGATTGGTGACATATTGTATTCAACTCTTGCCAAGCGTGCATACTTGTGTATCGTTTTGATCTGCCATAATTGAGAATATAATTTTGTTTTGTTTATCAACTCTCGGCTCTGACTTGTTCTTTGGGCCGCAGGCGGCGCCTGCTGGCGCGCCAAATAGGACCACTTCTAAATTATCCACGCTTTCGTGGTGCGGTTCGGGGGGGGCGATACTTCGGCCCTTGGAATTAACCCAGCGATCACCTCCCTAATTAACGGGACCTGTGACAGATAGCCACCGTCTTGATGAAATGTACTTAGCAGGAAGTTTGTCAAAACGTTCTCTTGGGACAGCCACGTCATCCTCAGTGCGACATTCTGGAAGTGCTGAGCATTTTCAAGAGAAACAGAACTCGACAAGTGGTTATAAATGCTTGCTTCATCACCACCTTCCTCAGCATCATCAACATCTTCTTTCTCTACTTTCTTATTCACCCCCTGCCTTTTTCTAACGCTGAGTAGCAATCTAGAACATCAAAATCAGGCTGACTTCTCAGCTTTCCTGTAAAATTAACATTTTTCTCTCTCTAGAGAAACGTTTGTGTCTACTACTCAGAATACGTACGTTCGTAATTAAAACCATGTTTAAGGGGGAACAGGCTTGCGCCAACCTAATTATCTCACTGCTTTAAGGGCTTGTTCAATTGTTTTCATGGGCCAAAAGGAGCCACCGGCTTCTTGCTCACATAAGTCACAGGTTCCCAGAAGCCACAGCCTCCCAAAAGATTGTGTTTCGCTTGTTAAAGGAAATTTGTTAAAGGTGAAAATATTCTAACGGGGAACAACTGGGACCAGTTCAAGTGGTTTATGATGCAACTCCCATTGGGGACCTGCTGGCAGTGGTGCCCAACTGGGACCGCTGGCAACATGTCCTTACAGAAAATTTCACCATATACCACTCAAAAAAGTGTCGTTTGGGACCCACTAGGTACGGGTCCCCACTGGGAATCAGACCACAAACCAATTTAACTGGCCCCAATAGTTTTCAGTTGCCATAGACCCCTGTGGTGCATATAGCCTAAAAAGCTTAGCATTGAAACTGGACTCCATAAATTTGAAACTATACACTGAATTTGCATGGGCTGTGAATGATCTTTATTGATTCCTTCAAAAGGCAGCAGACGCTTGCAATTTCGTACATCTCGTGCGTATGAGACCAACTAAAAGAAATACTTGCCCTGTTAGCGAAACTTTTTACACGTGACTACTTTACACATGGAATACTACCATAAATTGAACTTCATGAACATCGACGAACTAGTATTCACTTGTTCTTAAAAATTGTACAGTGTCTCCCTATTTAAAGCTGATGTTGCTCTCAACCAAAACACAAGTGCTATAGTCGCCATAACAGATAGCTCCAGTAGGCAGAAACGGTGACTTTTATTCCACATCTCTTCTTACGTGACTCTACAAATAAATATTGTCACATGCTACACAAGATCTTTTACTCGAAAGACCTGAGCCGGCGGTGAGAGACGCACAGAAAACGGGCGAGATGGCTCGCTCTATAACAGCTAGCCAGAGCACACGCTACCTCAGAACATCATCTCACTTTCTAGCGGGCAGCCATGACTCGGACTCACCGTACTTAGTGGGAAAGTGGCATTGTTGCCCTTTAAAAAAATAGGCATCACTTCGACGTTCTTGAAGTACAAAGGCAAAGTCGGGGAAAACCAGCGTACATTACGCGCATGCACATCAACAAAGTCTTGAGCCTCATACGCAGTCACACTATCTCGTGAAGTACGGCTTCAGTCGCACTACGTGCACAATCTCGGAGGGGTGCCTTCAACGCCGTTGCGAGAAAGCCCCGTCAGGGTCTACCTCATAGTTCACATCGGTCACGCGTCGCAACACTTCGTACGGTCCAAAGTAGCGACTGAGCAGTTTTTCTGACAATTCCTGGCCTCGGACTGGAGTTTACACCTAAACTTGATCGTCTGGATGGTAGTCAACTTGTTGGTGGTGAGCGTTGTAGCAGCATGCGTCTGTACTCTGCTGGTGTGATGTGCAGACGTGCTACCCGGCGTGCTTCTTTGGCGTACTGGGTGAGCTGCAAAGCGTCAGGCGTCATAAAAACGTCGCAATTGTGTGGAAGCATGAAATCCAGCATGGTGTGGACCTCACTTCCATAGACAAGACGGAAAGGTGCGAATCACGTAGTTTCCTGGACGGCAGTATTGTACGCGAATTGGACTTACGGTAGCACCTGTTCTTAGGTTTGATGCTGGACATCTACGTACATGGATAGCATGTCAACGATGGTTTAGTTGAGTCGCTCTATCAAGCCATTCGTCTGCGTATGATATGCCATGGTCTTGCGATGGCCCGTGCAGCTGAGCATGAATACGTCATGAATGAGCTGCACTGTGAATGCAGTTCCTCCGTATGTGATTACGCACGACGGGACACCATGTCGAAGAACGATCTGGTCCATAAAAAATTGCCCAACATCGGAAGCCGTAGCGCGTTGTCGTACCTTTGTTCTTGCGTACTTCGTCGAATGGTCTGTGGCTACTACAATTCATTTCTTATCATCAGATGACACGGAAAGGGCCCCGGTAAATTCATTCGTATTTGATCGAACGGCGCCCTAGGTGGTTCGATTGGTTGAAGAATCCCCGCGGGCTTCACGGGCAGGGCTTTTCGGCGTTGACATTCCCGGCAGCTTTCCACGTATCGCTAATTGAATGTGGAAAGCTTAGGCCAGTAGTACGCTTGTCGAACTCGAGCAAGAGTTCTAGAGGAATCCAAGTGACCAGACGTCGGCTCATCGTGGCAGGCGAGAATAATGTCGTCAGCATTTCAGTTGGCACGACTAGAAGGTAGGTTCTCCTATCACCGTTAAAGTTTCTCTTATACAGGTCCCCATCTCGCAGGCAGAATGACGACAGACTTCGAGAAATACATCGAGTTATGGAAGAGTTACGTCCTTCAAGGTTTTCGATAACTGCGCAGACTTTGTCGCCCGCGCGTTGTCGTGTAATAAGAATCGTTGTACTAAGGGCTCAAGGAAACCACTGTCATCCTGGTGCCATGATCACAAACTTCGGCAGGGGCACGGGACATTAAATTAGCATCTTCGCGTTTGCGACCCAATTTGTAAGTGATCGTGAAATCGAATTTCTGCATACAAAGACTCCACCGTGCCAGTCGTCGCACGGGTCCTCAAGGTTGGCTAACCAGCACAACGAAAGATGGTCGGTCCCTACCTTAACATGGTGTCCATAAAGGTAAGGCCTAAATTTCATCGTGGCCTATACAACAGCGAGGCACTCTTTTTTTGGCAGGGAATAGTTGACCTCGGCTCGGGAAAGAGTGCGGCTAGCGTACGCTATCACTCGCTCCATGCCCTCTCGAAGTTGGCCGAGGACAGCACCAAGACCCACGTTGTTGGCATCAGTGTGAATCTCAGTATCAGCATCTTGGTAAAAGTGAGTGAAGACTGGTTGTCTTCAAATGCTGCCGTAGTTCAGTGGAAGCTGCGTCGTGTTCCTCCTCGCAAACGAATGGCACGTCTTCCCTAGAGAGCCGATTGAGGGGTTTAGCAACCCTAAAACAATTGGCTCTAGAGCAGCGATACTACGCGCAGAGGTGTCTAGAAATCGACGTACTGCCTTCTATTCACGTGGAACAGGAAACGAGGCCAAGGCGGTGCTTTTGTGAGGGTCTGGTCGAACACCATCAACACTGACAATATGGCCGAGAAACTTTAGTTTTTTATAACCAAATTGACATTTTTTCTGGCTTCAGCGTCAGGTTAGCCGATCGGAGCACTTCCAACACAGTGTTCAGACGCTTCAGGTGCTCCTCAAAGGTCATAGAAAACACGACATCATCAAGACAAACTAGGCAAGTGTGCGACTTTAAGCCTGTAAGCTCACTGTCCATAATTCTCTGAAATGTCGCAGATACAGAACATAGGCCGGAGGGAAGCACCTTGAATTTATTAGGCCATTCGGTGTAACAACGGTGTTTTTTTCCGATTTCGTTGATCAAGTTCGATCTGCCATTAGTCACATTTCAAGCCTATTGATAAAAAATACTTGGCTCGCTGCAGTTTGTCGAAGGGATCATCAATTCATGGCAGTGCAGAGATGCCTTTTCAGTCATGCTGTGCGTTTTCTTTACTCTATGTGCAGTGATCCAACTTTTTTCTTTACGAGAAGGACCGGAGATGACGAGGGATTTTTGGAAGGTTGAATAGCGTCAATTTGCAGCATCTCTTCGACTTGAGCATTTATGATGTCACGTTCCTTTGCTGAAACGCAGTAAGGGTGTTGTTTTATGGGCGAGGCGTCGATATACGTAATTATCTGGTGTTTGGTGATCAGTGTGTGACGGACCTTCGAGTTGGATGCGAAGCACTCTTTAAATTTCTGTAGCAGTGTACATAGCTCAGTCTGTTGTTGTTATGACAGGTTCTAATTGACATCAACCTTAGCAAGTAGCAAAGCCACTTCGCTTGGTATCGGTCGAAGCCCGTCGACGGCTGATGTAGATGCGAAACATTCAGCAATGTCTGCGACAGGAGAAGTGAAAGCGGTGGCGGTGTGATGAAAAAGGTACCGATACTCGTTACTGAAATTAGTCACAAGTAGGAGAGAATGTCCGTAATGAATCGTGACGAGCCTGCGTGCAGGGCAGACACCTAGCCGAACAAAAGCACCAAGTTGCCTTCGGCGACAACCTCACCAATCCGTAACTTGTTGGACATCACATCAACTAGGACACTGTAACGCGGAGGCAACATGATACTGTCGGCAGAAACGTGAAATGTGCTGTCACGGCTGTCGTAGGATTTGTCGGTAGAACCAGCTACCCAAAAACGTCACGGTACGCTCTCGAATATATATAACAGCACCGTGCTCCTGAAAAAAGTCGGCTCCCAGGATGACGTCTCGGGAACAGTCACGAAGTACGAGGCACCTGGCAAGAAACGTACGTCCCCGAATGCTCACCCTGATAGTGCATTGCCGATTGGGGTGACAACACTCTAAAAATTTTCACACCCGTGAGGGTGTATTTTTTGTTACATGGGCAACATCTTTTGGGATGTCTAGGAACACCCTAAACAATCAGGTGTTTCAAAGACCCTGAAACCATAGGGTGTAAAGAAACGTCACACCCTATTTTAAAAGATGTTTATGAACACTCCGAAACTATGGGTGTTGGATGAAGCAACACATATGCGAGTGGGGTGTAACACTAAAAACCCCATTGAAACGATGGCAGCTATATGGATAAGCATACTTGATCAAATTAGGTGCAATTAACGGTACAACAAAAGCAAAAACACACGAGGTGACGCTTAGTGCTGTGTGTTGAGGAGAGCCGTTCATAGCACTTCATTTCATCAAATATGCATCACCAACTGGCCCAAGCCTCCATTCTTCTCAGGGAGAAGCATATATGAACCGTTTCTGCGGCTGACAGGGAAGAAGGAAAATACTTGTGTTACCCACTGCACTTATACCAGCATGCATGCAGCTCACAAAATAAGGTGCCGTAGTCTTGAATGAGCTGCATAAGACCAGTGTATATATGTGTAGGTAGACTGGGCCAAAAATGAAAAAGTAGTACGCAGTAGGCAGTTACACATACACACGCACCCACACATGAGCACCACATTACAGTAGTGCAAGCAGTACCTGTAGCGTAAGGTTCGACCGAACAGAACGCCGAAGCAAAAAACAATTAGGCCCATATGTTCACAACTGCCTTTATTATAGAATACTGCAAGTCTGACAAAAGGACTCTGATAGCCTTCTGCAAAATTTTAAAATATCTCACGTTGCCAATTTTTTTCTCTCCATACCAGAAATTCATTTTTTTCAATACAATAAATCACCACAACTTTCAAAAACATTTGCGCTAGTCGAGCAAACGACTGAAAGGTATGGCGGTAATTGGAACCTATACATAAGAAAAAAACACGTAGAAAAAATAAGTGAGTTTTTCGAGTCACATTCAAAAACCTAATATATCTCGCAGTACAAATTTCGACATCAAAATGATAACATTTGACAGGTAGTTTAATTCGGGTTGTATTAATTTAATGTCAGTGCTGGTATACTTCTAACTGCAAAACCACAGCTTGTCACTGCTGCTTGCACAATCATCTTCAGCTGCTGACATGACTGGTGCATTCACAAAAAACGGGGTGAAGCTGTTCTTTCTGTACAGGAAATTCAATCCCAGAAAAGTAAAATACATACACAGGGAACAATGACCGAAATTTCACAAAGAGTGCAACATATAGTATGCAGCCTTCATAACTAACTGCTTTCTTATGTGTAAGTGTAAAGTGAGGGCATAGCAAGCATATTCACAGGCATCGGGCTCACGGGCATCGGGCCGTAGATATGCACTTTACTTTAGCCTTTCAGCTTGCTCGCGCAGGCAAATAAAAATGTGCTGCTCCAAGTTGATATTGTTCCATTAGTTGCATGCATCGACCAATCTAAGTGAATGTCAAGTTCCATGCTTAAGTATGCATCAACACAGCTGCACGTGTATTTCTGCAGATTTACCATATGGTACTTATTCGATTAGTTTATTAAAAAGAATGCAGTACCACGCGCAACAGCATATACATATTTTATCAGTACTGCACAAAAGCACAATGTCACTGAGCATACGTGACAGTATGTGCATTTAAAAGATATTCAGTGCAGGTATCTTTAAAAACTTAAATACTGCATAGTTACTTATTAAAATGCAAATGATACTAGTGTTCTTGAACTGGTTCACATGATTATATAATGGAAGAATTGGCTATTAGGTCATTCCACGTCAGACATCCTAGCCATTTCGGTAACCATATAAACGTATTCGAAAACAATCGCGCTGATTTTACTGCATTAAAAAAGGTGACTGTTAGAATATTTCGCAGACAAATAACTTTTGGTCACGTGGCGGCCGCCTTAACTTCCCACAATCTCGTCTGATGTTTGTAAAAAAATTATTTCACAAGTACCTCTTCTTCTTCTGTGCCAAATTTGGTCTACAAATAAGTGAAGGGCTGGCGTAAAGTGTTTGAAGCTCAGTAAAATTATTACTATTTTTCGACCACATACGCCTCAAATAATGTAGCCGAAATGTGTTATATCTGCATTTTTCTATATCAATACGGCAATTTGAATGAATATGTGAGGCGTGAATACTTAATCCACATAAGGTATATTTGGAGGAAAGATACTTTACACCTCTCAAGCTGTCAAACTTTACGTGAAAAAATTGCGAATTTCAAAAAATAGTTGTTTTGCCTATAATGAGACGCAACTTGCACCTTGTGGTGGTTGAATTAAAGTAGTCTTTGTACCTAAATCGAAAGCAAATAAACAGTTCTTTTCATGTGCAAAATTTTGTCATAGCAATTTATGTTTTGAAAGAAAGATCACAGCATATCCACGCAGTGAATGATGATGTGTGGGGCGTAGCATCCGTCCGCCTGGGCGCACAAACAGATGGACAGACAGTCTTACGCAAGTATGGACAGACAGAAAGACGGACGGACTCATAGACAGACCAAATCACGGAAGCCCGGACGGACAGATGCACAGACAAACGGACGAAAGCACAAACGTACGGATGAACGATTCGCCTCACGAATCATCATTTCATCCGTGTATATGCTGTGAAAACCACTAACGCTACCTATTGTGCGACTCATAAAGTGGCTACATAATACTAGTACGACTAGGGCCGTTTCCTCCTCTGTAGTTGTACTGATGATTTTTGAAGTTCCTAGTTCCCCATTTGTCATTTAGTCATACGGCAGCCGACGCCTCGAAGTTCTCCATTGCTGTTGATGGAAAAATTCGAAAATTATTTTATTCCTTGAAATAGAAATTGTGATGGTGAAACTTGTCACACACAAAGAACTGTTTATTTGCTTTCAATTTAGGTAAAAAGTGATTTTAATTGGACCACCAATTGGTGCAAATTGCGTCTAAATGTGGACAAAAATGACAATTTTGTGAAATGAGTGATATTTTCTCGTAGAGGTTAACAGCTTAAAATGTCTAAAAATAATTTTTCATCAAAATAATTTTTCTGTGAAGTAAGTAGTCACAGCTCAGATATTCATACAAAGAGCAGTATCGCAATGAGAAAATGCAAACATAACACATTTTGGCTAAACTCTTGCAGACGTGTGTGGCCGAAGTATTGTATTATTATTACTGAGTTTCAAACACCTTACATAAGCCCCTTTACTTAACATGTACCAAACTTGGTATAAAAAAAGAGCGGTACTTGTAAACTTTTTTTTTCATAAACACACAAACAACATTCTGGAAAGTTTAAAAGGCAACCACGTGAACAACAAAATTTTTCTCTCCGAAATATTCAAGCAGTTCACTGTTTTCAGTGCAGAAAAATCCCCACAATTTTTTACAAACACATTTGCCATAGCCAAACAAATTATCCGGGAAATTCGAAATAAAGTGACCCTATTACTTTCACTCAATGACCATTGCATACTGCAAAAATTAGGGCCATTTGTTACAATCACGCTGGCAGGCTGAGAAAGCATAGCTCCTTCGCGATACAGCGTAGGCTGTTCAGTGGCTGTGCGTGTTGTGTTCTCAGATAAATATGCTGCCCAGTCTTACATTTTGGCTGCAACACATGCTTAGATACCGTGCAGTATGTATAACACTGAAGTGCTTTTGTGCAACAAAAAAACTAATAATACCCTTCACATAGCGAAAATACCTTTAACATCTGAAGTACTTAGCGAAGTTAAATGCCTAAGCGAGGCGATGGCAATAAAACTGAACAACAAGGGTATTTTGAAAGTTACACATGATGAAAACAATCTGAATAATATGTGCTCGAACGTTAGCAGTTATGTTCAAACAAGCATTTGCACTGTTCAAGTAGGCGATTCGGCCACACACAGAGATGAAAGGTCTGTTCAAACAAAAGTTCAGCTTCAGTTCTCGATCAGCTGCACAGGCATGGCTGTCGGCAGTGTCACGCTACGTTGCGGGTGAACGGAAATACCGGTGAAGACGAATTTATCAAAATTGAATGTATCAGGAAGTAGGCAAACTCCGCGAGGCGCAATTAACGCGAAGCAATATGCTGTGTTGTCACCCGATGCATCAACCCGAGTTATCACGGTAGTGTTACCGCACAAAACGACAAGGGACCGAAACTAACGACATGTACACCACGCCCTTGTTTTCCGTTCTCGGTCTTTTTGTGCAATAAGAAAAAAAAAGAGTGAATGAACTACCAAAATGCCCAAGCATATGCACCTTAGATACGGTTGATGCTTAGAGCCAACAGGTGCCGTCCCCACAAATGTATTATTTAGCAAACTAAAATTAATGTGCATCACGAGTGGCCCCTTTAAACATGGCTGCCAACAAAGGGAACCAAAAAATCTGTTCAATTTCTTCGCTCAACCTCAGTGGCGCACGCTCACTCTGCTTTGTTTCCAAACAATCTAAACAAACAAAAAAACTTGCCCACAATCACACTTCCCCATGATCCCCATGAAACAGTTCGGACAAATATTCTCTCTAGGTAAAAAAAATGCTGATTTTTCATCAACTAGTTGAAAATAAAATTGTTTAAAGGCATTATTCTCGTGCTCACGCAGTTGACAAAAGCGCTGAAAAGAACAACGTGAGAGCGGTACTCACTATTTCACTTCGAGTGCTCCACAATAAGAATCCGCAGTCCAGTCTTCACGATGGTGCACCTTCGCAATAATCAGCACTGACAGAACACTCAGGTCGAGCACAGAGCGCAGGCACATTTCTAACTGAACACCGACTAATAAACTCTACCCATCGACCAGCCACATCACCACACGCACACACACGCGAGGGTTTTTCGCCAGGGCACGCAGTGCCATTTAAGACGATGCCGGTCCCTTTCCCGCACTCTGCGCCCGGGCACCCAGCAATCCGGAGCAGCCAAGGTTGTCTAGGCGACGAGACTTCATGGCGCCGGTGCTCTCTCAGACCGGCTAAATGCTGTTTAACGCTAGCTCCAGCTCTCTACTGATAGCGCGGGCGCTGTTTTTTTCTTTTTTTTGATGCAGTGATCTGTTGCGTTATACTCGTTTTTTTACAGTGCATCTGAATCGCTGTGAACATTGTGACGGTGCAGTGCGGCCCGCACGAGCTACTAGTCAGAACGCGCATTTGTAATATTCAGGAGCAATATTTAGCGCACCTTCATAACATAACATAACTTTATTTTCCTTTAAGAACCCTCAAAGTGGTATTACATCTGGAGTGGGTTAACATATAATTTTTTGTTGCTACAAGTTTTAGCACGAAAAGTGGACACATAATCGATCAAAAAATGATGAGCACTCAGTGGGGACGACATCATGGGGAAGGTCATTCCAGTCTTTTGCTGTCTGAACAAACGACATAGAAAAGGTGGTCGTCTTAATCCTCGGCCGGGCCACTTGAAGTGAATGACACGTGCGTTGTGATATGCGGGCCCGTGGGGCGATGTAGGGTTGACGAAGGGTGCTGTGAAAAAACTTATGAAAAGGCTGAGACTACAGACGCGGCGGCGAATGTCAAGGTTTAAAATAGCCGATTCTTTTTTTAGCGATGTTACACTCGTATGAGTACGAAGAATGAATAAACCAGGTGGCACGGTTTTGAACTGGCTCCAGTCAGTCGATCAGATAGGCTTGGTGTGGGCTCTAGACTGCGGATGCGTATTTCAATTTGGATCGGATAAGAGACTTGTAGGCCTGTAGCTTGACATTTTAGGTGCGTGCCGGAGGTGACGTTTCAAGAAACCCAGAGATTTGTTCGCTGATGATATAATGTTAGTAGTATACGCGCACCAGTTTAGATCATTACATATGGTGACACCAGGATACTTGTATGACTGCACGTGTTCGAGTGTAACGCTAGCAACTACATAAGAGAACAGAAAAGGGTTGTGGCGGCGGTGAAATGAAACGGTCTTGCGTTTGTTTGGGTTAAGTTTCATGAGGCACAGGTCACACCATTCTTGCACGTGGTTTAGGGGATCTTGGACAGCGGCTTTTTTAGTAGGGTCGTTAATTGGGTGACATATTACTCAGTCGTCGGCGAACAAACGGATACAAGAGGAGACACATGAAGTTAGGTCGTTTATTTTAATCGGGAAGAGAAGGGGCCCGAGAACGGAGCATTGGGGGACACCTGACGCTACTGGAACAGGACTAGAGTGTACTTCATCGATGGAGACAAACTGCGAGCGGTTGGTTAGAAATTCCTCGATCGAATTTACTATGTCATCATGTATATTTAAAAATCTAAGTTTTATTAAGAGCCGCTCATGGGGCACCGTGTCGAACGCTTTCAAGTAATCCTAAAATATTGCGTCCGTCTGCAGATTAATGTCAAGATTGGCATGCAAATCATGAACAAAGAGGGCTAATATGGTTTCGCGCGAGTGACGCTTGCGGAAACCATGTTGTGCGGGGTGGAAGAAGTTATTTCCGTCAATAAAATGAATGATTTGGGAAAAGATGACGCGTTCCGTTGTTTTACAGGGTACGCTTGTTAAAGAAATGGGCGATAGTTACTGTCTTTGTTACCTGATTTGAAGACCAGAGTGACCTTCCCCATCCTCCAGTCGGCTGGTAATTGACCGGTGTGAAGTGACTGTGACAATATCAGCGACAGAATCACTGAAGAAATACATTTAGTGTTTTTAAGAATTTCGGAATTGATTCCGTCCACACCTGCTGAAGAAGACAGTTTCAATTTTTCAATGACAGACATTATAACCTCTGGCATAAATGTTATACGCGACATAAAAGACTGTACACAAATCGGTAACACAGGGAACGGTATAGGGGTTTCGTTGGTAAATACAGATAAAAAAGCAGTACTGAATAGCTCAGCGCTCTCAAAATTACCAATATCGTCGCCCACTTCATATTTCAGTGTAATGCTGGGCGTTTCCTGCAGATTAATTATCTTCCAAAATTTTCTGGAATGATTAGTAATTATCTTGGATAAATCTGTGAGAAAACACGAGTGCTTGGCGCTGCGTAAGGCGAGCAAGTATGCTTTTTCAGCCGCATAGTATTTTTCCCGAATGTGAGCACTGTGTTTTAGCTTGGCTGCCCGAAATAACCGTTTTTTTAGTTCCGAGTCTATTCAAGGTTTTTGAGAACCATGGTTTCTGCGAAGACGTGCGAAATGTAGTTGCAGGTATGAACTTTATTACTAGCTCCCCTATTTTTTTTGAAGATTGTCTAGTTGTCTTCGACTGCTCTGCTTGAAAGACGAGCTTCAAAGTCTGGTAAAAAGCTTTGAAGTTCGTTGTTGAATGTCTGGTATTTCTTTTATCATACAGGCTGATAGTCTTCGATTGAATCTCGCTGGGCAAGTGACTGAAACTGCAGACTGAGTGTATAACCTTATGGTCACTGATTTTGCGCAGGTATGTAAGCGAAGATAGCGTTTCGTCAGGAAGTGTTGTTAATATCAAGTCCGATATGTTCCCTGAACTATTTGTCACGTGGGTTGGCTCTGTGACGCACGTTTACGGTTGAGTAAATTGTTGCTCGGAGAGAAAGCCTCAGAGCTAAAAAATGACGAAGTCGTTTAAAGTAAGAAAAGATAAGTAGAAACTTTAAGCATAATTAAAAGAAAAAACGAGATTAAGTTGCAATGTACATCATCATCATCAGCCTGACTACGTCCACTGGAGGACAAAGGTCTCTCCCATGTTCTGCCAGTTAACCCGGTCCTGTGCTTGCTGCTGCCAATTTATACCGGCAAACTTCTCAATCTCATCTGCCCACCTAACCTTCTGTCTCCGCCTAACCCGCTTCCCTTCTCGGGGAATCCAGTTAGTTACCCTTAATCACCAGCGGTTATCCTGTCGACGCGCTACATGCCCGGCCCATGTCTATTTCCTCTTCTTTATTTCAGCTATGATATCCTTAACCCCCGTTTGTCCCCTAATGCACTCTGCTCTCTTTTTGTCTCCTAAGGTTACACCTACCATTTTTCTTTCCATTGCTCGCTGCGTCGTCCTCAATTTAAGCTGAACCCTCTTTGTAAGTCTCCAGGTTTCTGCTCCGTAGCTAAGTACCGTCAAGATACAGCTGTTATATACCTTCTTCTTGAGGGATAGTGGCAATTTACCTGTCATAATTTGAGAGTGCAATGTACATACACCGAGTCTAAGCTGACAAACTAAAACATGTCCTGTAAGTTGTCCATCTGTAATGCTTATGAAAATCAACAGTCTACAGTGGCGTTGATGGTGGCGGTGGCTTGGTGGGTTGAGGCGGTGGACGTTGGTTATGTCTCAGCAGGTGGAGTCACGTGCTGACCAGCACGGCGATGTTTGGCGGAAGACGAGGTAGCCCTTGCCTTAGCAAGAACTGCGGCCGCTTGCCGATGCTGGTTCGTTTCGAGGAGGTGATCACCACGCGGAAGGTTCCCCCCTCCACGGGTGCTTCGGGATTGGAGTCGAACCCCGGACATCTGGGACGTGACCTTGAACAGTCACGGCTGGAACGAACACCGCGGACGTGACCTCGAACTGTCACGGCCGGAACTCTGGAAGGCCGCGTACCTCCGAGTACACCGTGGGCAACTGGAGCGTCCTGGCCTTGCCTGACTTCACGCAGTCGGGTCCGGAACCCGACACCGCAGTCGCGCGACACCCAGGGTCTGCACTCCAGCCAGCTCGATCTCGTTCTGCCCCCGACTGGTATTCCTCTTCTTCCCTCTCGTGCATTGGCAGTGCCACCTTTCGCGCAAACTTCCTCTTTTTTTTTGGCGGCTGCAGTTTCATGCGTGACGTTTCGCGCCAACGTCATCATCTTTCCGCCGCTCAATCGAGAAGCACCGCTGCCGTCACCTCCGAGCACGTTGTACATAACACCACAGTGCCACCACACTTCACAAACACCACCACGTCACTATACTACACCACAGACTCCAACACCATCTGTGCGAGGTTGAAGTTTAGGCAGATATTGACAAATTCTTTTGCTTCCGCGCTTTTTCCTGACAAAGCTGCGTGATTTAGCCAATCATGTTGGTATAGTTAAAGTCGCCAAATATTAGGACGCGCGCGATGGGGTGTTTCAAAGTGAGATGATTCAATATATGGTTAACTTTCTGTGGAAAGTCTGGGCTGCTTTTCGGGGGGCCGATAGCACACTCCAAGTAGCAATGTTAGTGGTGTAGAACGAATGAGAAGCCATAAGATTTCTAAGTCAGTCGCAATGTCGATGGCTGAGCACGAAAGTAGCTTACTAGTGGCGATCAGAACACCTCCCGCACGGGCGCCTTTAAGATCGTTACGTTTTTGTCAGGATTTCAACGTCTGTGACGTCACCAGAAAGCCAGGTTGTGGAGAGCACGACTATATTGCTGCTAGATAACGAGACAAGACTACATATTTCCTCGCGTTTTGAAATCAAGCTGCACACGTTAGTGTAGACCACTGAAGTAGTGATATTTGCTCGGGCATCATTACGGTGGGCGGTGTGGCAGTTGGCGATGCTGCCTGGTTTGCTATGAAATTTCATTAACTTTTTCCGATACTTCATCGAAGGCATACTTCTTTAAACCAAGAAACAACGTTTTGTAAGGACATGAAAAGCGGTTGACTTGTTTCTAGCGAAGGCTATTCGGTGTTTTCGTGCATTTTGAACCGAACGTGAGAAGTCTGCCTGATTGCGTAAGATGTACCTTTCAGTTTTTTGCCGTTAGACAAGATCACTTGATTAGTTGTAAAAGTTGTAAATCTTACTATAATAGGACGCTGCATGCCAGCCTCATAGCGGCCGAGCCGTTGTGCCCTTTCAATTTCCTTTGGGTCAATTTTTAAGTTTAAGTTCTCACTGCAGAGGTTCATAACTAATCCTTCCGATTCCTAAAAAGTTTCAGAGTGGTTAGTATCTGGTAATCTGTGGAATAGCAGGTTGTTGCTTCGCAAGCGATTTTCAGCGTCCTCAAACCGAGCCTATAAAGTTTTGATGTGACGGCTGGTGGAAGCCGTACTGGTCCGCAATGTCACTAGTTTTAATCGCACAACTGAAAGGGTTTCGTTGTGCTCCTCCAACTGTGCTATTCTAATAATTAGGCAACGAATGGTTTTTTCCGTAGTATGCAGTTGTACTTTTAAGTCTTGCACTTCGGAAAGGAGTGCAGACTGCCCACTGGCATTGCTGCTACTGTCCCCTGACAGTAGCAGTAATAAACAGTGAAAGGCATCGATACATTCAAAAGCAAGGCATACGCAATACTGCGGGCTCGGCAGCTGGACGAGACAGTAATTACTTGATTTTTTTAAAACAAAGAGCGTTTTCTACCAACCTGCATGGCAAACAGGAGCGAGTTAGAGGACTGTTCCATGGCGTAGCCACCAAGCCTACAGCATGCCGCGCTGGGATGTTCCGGTTTTATAGCTGTTGAGATGCTGGTGACGATTGGGCTACTAGTGGCTGCCGTATCCATAGTTCCTCGCGCGGGGGCGCCGCTTGACAGACCAGTGCATCGATGTTGAAACCGCATTGGGTAGGCGTATCCGCGCTGATATCGAGCCACAAAGGTTCTCAGGCTGCTTGTCTGTGGGGCACTGTGCCCAGTGAGGCGGAGGCAAGTGCGCGAATGGCAAGCATTACGCACACCTGCATGGCAAACAAGAGCGGGTTAGATGACTGTTCCGTGGCTTAGCCACCGACCTACTGTAGTGAATACTTGTAAAAAAGCTAAGCTGATGCTTCTTGCTTAGCTCTATGGGTTTTTAGGGACTGCGCTTTCAGGGTCTCACAGGCGATATTTTATTAGCACTTTCAATTCGGTAAAGACATTGCAACATTGCCTGCATCAGCCGTCACACTATTTGATGAGAACAGATTGCCACGTGCGTACTGCTAGGAAGACAAAGACGACAGCGCATACGCGCATCTGCACACTTTTATGCAGCAAGCAATAAAAAGAAAGAAGAGGAACGCTCTGGCGCGCAGGAAATAAAAATACTGACCTGCTGCTACTTTCTCAACATGTTAAATACTACTTCTGTCTTCACGGTGCGACAAAACATTTGTACTTAGCTTGCAGTCCTTGTAACAAGACCGCGGCTGAAAATAATTCATCAATATTGTTTTCTCACTACCTACAAAGTCAAGGCTTTGACCGAAGCACGTCTGCTGGGGAAGTTACATAAATTAAATGAAGGAGATCCACAAAAAACAGAGAGAGAGAGAGAAGGAGAGAGAGAATTGGAGAATGTGTTTCGGCTCCGAGAGATTTGTTCGCAATTCAGTCACCAAGACTCCTTTCATTGTGAGCAAGGCTGCGTCAGGGTCACCGAAATATCCTTATTCTGCATTCTTCTTTATGGTCAGTGTCCTCTTCCTAATTTCTATGACGCACTTTTAAGGACACATGAAGAGGAACATTCGCTACAGTAAGTAAATAAAACGTGCCCGCTAAAAATACATGACGTCAATGTTCGTTTCTAAGGGACCTGATGGCCTGTTGACGTGGTGGTTACGGCAAAACAACTATGCTGACTTTTTGCTGGTGGTGGACGTTTTACCTCCATCTTTAAAAGCTTCGATCTTATGGCGGAAGGGGGAGAAGAGGAGTGTTCCATACATGGCTACACCAATATGCGTAACATTATCTTGTTCAGGCAAATCAGTGCACTTTGTGAGTGTTGACTAATCACGCAAATGACACAGATGAAAGAAATAGATACAGGAGAATCGGCCCTTACTCTATTGGACAAGTGGCGCTCTTGTTCAATCTTCCATCTTATATTAGTTTGCGTGCTTTATTGATGAAAACTGTGTTTCTGTCACATTACTTACTGCTTTAATTCATTACTAGACCCTCAAGCAGCTAGTAGTAGGAGCCTTGCTGATATCAAGATGGTTAACTTATACGAACAATTTAACCAAAACTGCCCGAAAATGTCGTGTGTTTGCAGCCTTGTAGGCGCGTGAGTTCAGATATAGGTGCACGTTAAAGAACTGCAGCTGTTCGAAATTTTCGGAGCCTTTCACTACAGTGTATTTCATAATGATGTGGCGGTTTTGGGACGTTGAACCCCACATATCAATCAATCATTTTTAGCCTGGTTCATAACACCCTAAATGTAAGGGGGTTAATAGGATGTGTTCAGGGTGTTTTATTCATGAACACCTCAAATTTTGAAAATATAGTGTAAAAAGGGTGTTCATATGGGTGCTCCTAATGCGTACACCCGTTTGCACCTTTTAGGGTGTGAAAGTTCTTACAGTGTACATGCCCGCCATCAGTACGAATTTATATTTCATACCAAGGTGTAACAACTTGCTTTATGTGCGCTGCTATTTTTCCACTCGTGATCTAATAGTCCGCACCTGTATCCAATAACGCACTAACATCGTGGCGACCGTCGACTACTACATGTATCTCGAGAGAGAATCTGCTTCCCGCATTCGTCGTTGTCGTTGGTGAATCGCTGCGGGTCCGTGTTTGGGTCAATGGGAGGCCTTGCTTGCGTCGAGTGTGAGCCGCCTCGCTCCCGAGGGTCGCTGTTGGTAGTTTTCTCGCCTAGGGCTTGGCGAGCACACCTGCGCCGCCCCTGGGAGGCTCCGAAAATTTGAAAAAGATCGTCTTGGGGATAGGTACCGCGGCTGACGCCGCATCGGCATGTGCTGCTGTCAGAAGTAATCTTCGATAGCTCTCGGTCTTTCACCTAATCTCGGCCATGGTGAGTCGACAGCGAAACCTTGGAGTCCAAGGCAGCAGTAGGGACATTCCTGGAACATATGTCCTGCTTCACCACAGTGATAACACAGTGGTCGTCTGTCCGGTTCGCGCCATACGTCGGATTTTCTAGGAAGCGGCTGTCGATTTCCCCGATTTTTCAAGTGGTGAATTGGCTGAAGGGAAGGAAGTGCATCTTGAGGCGTAGGAATAACGAAGCGCGGTGAAGCAGGAATATATCAACTGACAGCTTTCGCGTATGTTGCATGGCGTAGCTCCGTCGGGACAGGTGAGACATAACTTGTACTTCCCTTGTCGAGCTTGTCGTACTTCGTTCCTGACTGTAATAACGTGAGCAGCAGACAGCATACCAAGAAGCAACTGATAAGTTTATTAGACGACGCACCATATATAGGCGCAGAACCACGTGATCGGTCGCACAGGAATGCGCGCACTGGGTGCGCAGTGATAAGTGACGTCACGCTACAACACTCCTTCGCCTTCAGATTACTTCCGAAAGTCACTGGACTGGTATCTGTTCGGGGCATGTCGTACACGTGCACTACGACGCAGAGTTGGAAGTTCGGCTGCAGGTGGCGCGTCGTCGGCACTGGGCTGGTCCGGCGAGCCGGAGGCAGCTGCTCCGGCCGTGGGCGATGCATTTGCCGGAAGGAGAGACGTTGCGTGTGGATTTACGAGAGGCGACCCGGCGACTGGCCCACACGCCATCGGAACCGTCGGTGGAGTCGTGTCTACGGATGCCGTTGGAGCAGGTTGTGCCTGCGGATAACTTGAAGAATCCTGGCTTCCGTGGCGGGCTCTGATGTGGTCCGAATGCGTAAATCGCACCGCCTGCGACACTTTCACCAGATAGGTTACGGGACTGATAACCTGTGTCACGATACCATCTTCCCACGACACTGTTTTATCTCGCACAGTCTTCACCCACACAGCGTCCCCCACAGCAAAACATCGCGGAACCCCCCTAGACATGTCCTTTTGCACTTTGGTACGTTGCTGCTGCTCCCGCATGGAGAGCTCGAAATCTGGTTTTAGCAATGACAGCTTTACCCGTGGCTGTCTTTTCAAGAATAATTCTGCCGGGGTCTGGCGAGTGGTACTGTGCGGAGTAGTCCTGTAACTCATTAGATAGCTGTCCAAGCGTTCCCGAAATGAATGTTTGTGGTGGCTAGCTTTGTCCTGCAAGACGTGCTTTGACAGTGCTTGTTTGGTAGTCTGCACTAAACGCTCGGCCGCTCCGTTAGAAGCCGCGTGATAAGGAGGTGTCTTGACATGCCTTACACCGTTTACACTCAAGAAGGCCGCGAACTCTTCGGAAATGAACTGCGGTCCATTATCACTCACCAGTACCTCTGGCAGACCATACGCGGCAAACATACTACGTAGCTTCTCAATGGTTTTGTTAGCAGTAGTGGATGACATAGGCGAGACCTCGATCCATTTAGAGAACGCGTCGACGAGAACCAAGAACGCCTGAGAGCCCTTTACCGCATAATCGACGTGCACGCGTTGCCAGGGCCTTGTGGGATAATTCCATGGTTGCAAAGGAACCGGTGAAGCAGCTTTTTGGACGGCCTGACAAACCTGACATTGTCGAACGTAGCTCTCAACCGAAAGGTCGAGGCCAGGCCACCACACAAAGCTTCTTGCTAACGCTTTCATGCGACTAGATCCCGGGTGGTCCTCATGCAATAGCTGCAAGACCTGTAGCTGGAGCTTATCAGGTATGATCACCCTTGATCCCCACGTTATGCATTCTTGCTCTACTGATAGCTCGTCGCGCCGGGAATAAAATGGTCTAAATGCTTCAGAGCACTCTGAAGGCCATCCATTTAAGATGAAGTGCGTCACGCGAGACAAGGTGGGATCACGTCGTGTGGCTCGCGCTACGTCATCCGCTTTGAGGGGCATGCTGTCAAATAGCAAGAGACACTCGGAAGGTTCATCGGCCGCTACAATAGGCCGTGGAAGCCGAGACAGAGCGTCAGCCACTTCAACATTTTTTCCCTTTCGGTATTTTAGTTTATACTGGTACGCTGCCAGGGTAATTGCCCATCTTTGCATTCGAGCTGCAGCAAGCGCAGGCACCGGCTTGTCGTGGCCTAATATTCCGAGCAATGGCTGATGATCTGTATAAAGAGTGAACTCTCGTCCATACAAGTAGCGGTGGAATTTTCTTAACCCAAACATCAGTGCTAATGCTTCGCGTTCGCACTGAGCATAGTTTTTCTCTGCGGCTGTAAGTGTTCTAGAAGCAAATGCCACTGGCCTTTCGTGTCCCTCTGCGGTCTCATGAAAAATGACAGCCCCCAATCCATACGACGAAGCGTCACATGTCATAGCCATTGGTTTCGCCACATCGTAAAAAGTGAGCACATTACTCTTGACAAGTAACAGTTTCGTAGAAGCAAATGCTTCGCTACACTCCCGTGTCCACGACCACCTTTCGCCCTTGCGCAACAGACGGTACAATGGCTCTGCCACGCAGGCAAGGTTACTTAAGAACTTTGCATAAAAGGTTAACATGCCGAGATAAGCCTTTAGCTCTGTTTGGCAAGTGGGCTCTGGCGCTTCTGTGATCGCCTTTATCTTTTCTTCTGTAGGATATATACCTTCAGCGCACACAGTGTGACCGAGATAAGTCACAGTGCTCTGAAAAAACCGACACTTTTCCTCTTTCAGTGTCACGTTGTAGTCACTCAGCCGCTGCAGGACTAGTTCCAACGTTTTTTGACAGTCGGCTAAGTCTTTTCCCGACACAATGACGTCGTCTATGTAACATCCCACGTGCGGTATGCCTTTGAGCACCTCATCCATGAAGGACTGAAAAATGGCTGGCGCACTGGCTACCCCAAATGGTAAGCGCTGGAACTCGAACAGCCCCCTGTGCGTATTAATAGTTAGCAGTGGTCGGGACTCGGCAGTGAGCGGAATCTGCTGATACGCGGCCGAAAGATCCAACACACAAAACACTCTGCCGCCAGCTATGGCAGAGAACAAATCTTCCGGTCTAGGCAATGGGTAGTGGTCGGTCTTTAAAACAGGATTAATGGTGACTTTGTAGTCCCCGCACAGCCTCAGTGAACCATCTTTCTTTTGGATTACGACTTCTGGCGTGGCCCAATCGCTCCGATTTACGGGGCGTATAACACCGCTTTTCTCTAGCCTTTCTAGCTCGCCTTCCACTTTATCTCGAAGCGCAAATGGGACGTTTCTGGCCTTGCCAAAAATAGCCGTACAATTCTGGCTTAAAACTATCCTTGCTTGATAGTTTTTTACTTTTCCAGGTTGCTTAGAAAACACCCCTGGGAACTTCTTTTTAACCGCCTCTACCTTGTGAGAGTCGCTTACATTTATAGCAAACACGCTTTTCCAGTCAAGCCCGAGCCTTTCAAGCCAACTTCGCCCCATCAGCAATGGTAGCTGCTTGCCGTTATCCTTGACGATAATAGCGGGTAGCCGCAAAGACTGTTTTCCCACCGTAACGGAAACGTTGCATTGCCCTTTTACTGGAACAGGTTCCCCAGTGTATGTTTTTAGGGTGACTCGAGATGGCTCGCACTTGACATGAGGAAATGCGTTCAGCCTCACACTCTCAGGAATTAGTGTTACAGCTGCTCCCGTATCAATCTGCATGCAGAGGTCTTGCCCTTCTACGTTTAGCTGCACTTCATACCCAGAACGCACGGTATTGATAACATGGTACACATTTAATTCAGAGTCACTATCAGAGCAGTCCACCACGTTTGCAGTCTTGAGTTCTCTGCGATTACTTGGACACATCTTCTGTAGATGACCGATTTGAGAACAGCTGTGACACTGGACGTTCTTATACCAGCAAACACTAGCCGCATGCGCCTTGCCACATCTTTCGCAAACTCGCTTGGCTTCCTTGAGCTTCCGAAGCTTCGATTTCTTTTCGCTTCCTTTTCCTCTTATCGCCATTGCATAAAAAGCCGCTTCCTTGCCTTCTGCATGAAGTAACGCTGTCTGTCGCGCAGCCTGCTCTCGGTCCTGGGCTATCTTGCACGCCTTTTCGAAGGTTAAATCTTCTTCAGCAAATAGGGCGAGTTGCGTTTCCTCGCGTCTTATGCCTGCCACTATTCTGTCTCGCAGCGCGTCTTGCAGAAACTGACCGAAATCGCACTTCCTTGCTAACTGTTTTAAGGCCACTATGAAGTCCTCGACGCTTTCCTGCTCTTCTTGTGCTCGCTTGTTAAATTTGCAACGTTCGGCAATGACCGAGCACTGTGGGCTATAGTGTTTCTTCAACAGCACTGTGACCTCTTCAAAGGACTTGTCCCCAGGAACAGCGGGTACTACCAAACTTTTGAGCACCTCGTACGTTCGTGGTCCTATCACACTCAAGAATACTGCCAGCTTCTTTTCCTCTCTGATGTCATTTGCGGTGACGAAGTGCTCAAAACGCTCCAGATAGGATTCAAAATTCTGATCCTTCTCGTCGAACTCGTCTAGCTTGCCTAGTTGCGCCATTGTTCAGTAAAAGTGCAGTATACTTATCGGGTTGCTTTCCCCGACGACTGCGTTGCCTCTTGCCGAAGGTAGTGCCGCCGAGTTCAACCGTCCTAGGCCATGGCTGCCGTTGTTTTCTGGTCCATGGCTGTCGACCGCCGATCCCCGCAATACTGCTTCGTACTGAGCTAGTACAAGGGGGCGGATCCCATCCTCGTCGCCAGTGTAATAACGTGAGCAGCAGACAGCATACCAAGAAGCAACTGATAAGTTTATTAGACGACGCACCATATATAGGCGCAGAACCACGTGATCGGTCGCACAGGAATGCGCGCACTGGGTGCGCAGTGATAAGTGACGTCACGCTACAACACTGACGATGCTGCAGATGAACCCCACAGTATGTGGGGACTGGCACTTAATCTTTTAGAGCTCATGGCACACCACCGATCGAATGACGTCACACAGAAATTGGATGGTAATGCTGCATCCTGATTCGAGATTGATGCTCCTTCCTGCACCTCCAATCTGGCCTACTGACGAAGTGACTATCACTTGCCGGTCGTACACAGTAGAGTGCTACTGGAACACTTGTTTCATAGTTGTGGCTTTGGTCAGAAGCTCCGCCACACTTTTTGGGGGAGAGCAAACGAGGCCAGCAAAAAACTGCTTCTTCACCCCTCGCATTATATGGCGGAGCTTCCACTTTTGGGCCATGTCGGAGTCGGCTCGACGAAAGAGGCTCGTCATGTCCTCAACGTACATCATGAAGCTCTAGTTCGGCATTTCTAGAGCGAGTGAATGAGCCCAGCGAGTGAATCGCTCGCTGGGCTCATTCACGGCCATCGAGATTAGCCCAGCTGCCAGCAACCGACAGCGAAAGACGCTCCACGAGTAAAAGGGCTGAAATACAGGTTCCTCATCTTGTCGAAGTCGGTTCAACCATTGTATTCCAAGACCTGTTTAAACTGAGCCAGCCAGTCTTCGACGTCCTCCAAGACGGAACCGTGGAACACCTTCGGCACACGTGGCTTCCACAGCGTAGGAGGTGCGGCTGCAGCGCCTTGCACAGCGTTCGGGGATGTCACTGATGCCATCTGGTGCAGAGGCCCAAGCTCAAGAGGTAGTCCTCGGAGTCTTCGGCTTGCGCCGTGAACAAGTGTTGTCACTGCAGGTACACGGCTACCTGTAAGCGCTTCGAACATCGGCTGGGGGTTACCCAGTGCCTTCACCAGTTGTCACGTGCTACGCAAGGTCTTTTACTCGAAAGAACAGATCGATGGAGGAGACGCAAAAAACACTGGCAAGATGGCTTACTCAAAACAACTACTAGCTAGAGCGCGTGCTGCCTCAGAACATTAACTTCTATTCTAGCAGACAGCCGAGGCTCGCGCTCGCCGTACCTAGTGGTCAAGTGGCAATATATCATTGTGAGTTTTTTTATGAAGCAATCATAAAGAAAGTTCTGCTCAATTGTGCCCATCAACATGCAATTGCAGTTTCTACAAATCCCTCTACCATACAGTCAACAATGTTTGTAAATTAATAGGCACACCTTTATTGTATACATTGTTAAAAGTTACAGGTACACTACGATATATTTTCCAGCATTTGATTGAAATATATTAACACAATTACCTTGTGTCACATATATTTTTAGGCCCAAAAATGTCTCTATAATTCTCATAAAATTGACAGCACATTAATTTAATGCTCACATGTAAAGATCACGTCTTAGTCTACTTCGATTTTTAACCCATCGAGCTTATCTCACCGGCAAAAACAAATAGAAGCATTGAACAGTAAAGCCGAAGCTCGTGCACAGATAACAGATTTGGGGATATTTATCTGCTGAGCAAACACGAGCCCTTTTCTAGTACTTCGGATAGATCTACAAAACTACACGAGTATACTTCGTAGATATTTATCCTGCTGTTCAACACAAGTATTGTGCGACTCTCGTTTTATTGATGCTCTAAAACAAATGGCCGCCAATTTGCAGCACCAACACATCATAGAGCCATGTCTGAAGAATTGTTTACACGGCAACGTTCCATCATCGTCCACTCAAAACACTAGATGTTGCTTTACATTATATCTATACCTTAGCTTACTTAAAGCAGAAGGGATTAATTACCACCCAACGGCCCCCTTGTGTATGCAAGCAGCACAGCATTCCGAACACGATTGGATCCACATATCCACATTGTCACATGCAAAAACTCTCGTCCGATGATCACCTGAAATCGCAAATACTTACAGAGGCGAAACTGTAGAACACTAATCAAAATACCTAAATTACGCAGGCCATAATTCTACGTTCATCACTAAAAATATCCCAACTGCGCCACGCCTCCGTGCCTATCTGTGGCACGGTAGCTAGGCCTCGCCATATGTGCTGTACGAAACTGCTCATTGCTATCGTTAATATGTTTCTACCTGTGCGCTTTTTTTATTGAACACTACGGAAACTGCACTTAATATATGACCATAGCCTATTTTAAATTTATGTCTGATTATATTACACTGCTTCATTCAGTATTTGAGCATAATATTATATACGCAACTACAGTGACGACTGCCAGCCATTCAGGTGAAGCGTGAAAAAGGAAGCAGGAGAGAGTGGTAGATCTTAGTGCTACAGCCGTTGGTGGTAGTGCATTATGAACGTTTGCCCCGCCGTGGTGGCCTAGTGGCTAAATTACTCGGCTGCTGACCCGTCGGTCGCGGAATTGAATCCCGGCTGCAGCGGCTGCATTTTTGATTGAGGCAAAAATGCAGTAGACCCGTGTGCTCAGTTTTGAGTGCACGTTAAGGAACCCCTGTGGTCGAAATTTTCGAGCTTTTTACTACGGCGTCTCTCATAATTATATGGTGGTTTTCGGACGGTAAACCCTACATATCAATCATCAATTACGATGCACTTTTGCGTTAAAGCATTTCAACAAGTCGGCAGTCTCGGCCATGGTAGCTACAGGCACTGCGTTATTTTTCTTGATTGTTCGGAAGTAATACCTATGCAGCACACAAGGCTGTCAAGAGGCATGCTCCCTGAGAGATAACTCGCCAATATTACAGCCTGACGTTTATGGGGACCACTTCGCCAGCGTTTTTTCACAGCAAAGGATGTACAAATATTGGCAACAGCCTAATGCTGTAGAATTTACTGAAGCTGAAATAAGCGTACGTTGCAATTCAATGTTTTTGCGCACTTGTACAGCTCAATACTCTCCGATAATATCAATTCAATTGAGTCAGTGAGGTTGAAAAACTCTTAAAGAAGGATAAAACGGTCAGATAATACATTTTTTAGAGGCTAGACTGCGAAGCAGAGCAAGAGGAAAGGGAATAAGAACAGCCAGATAATGTACACGCGTTGTCTCATACTTCTCTTTATTACAATTGTGCAGTCGACGAAGAAGAGCTTTTATGTCTACGGTTCTTCGTCCTAAGCAACCGGCCCCGTGCACCCGCAGTAAGTGCAGCTTGAGGGCGGCGTCCAGGCCTCCTTGCAACTTGCTCACCTGCCACCACTGCCACTATCATTCGCGGACGAAATTTAGGCCTCCTTGACGGCTCATCAGCCCCAGAGTGATGTGCTATACCTGTCTACGATAAGGAACATCGTCATGGGTCCGCGGCCATGAGTATCGCCATCTGAGTTCCGAGACCACCACGTACACCACACTCACGGTTGAGGACATTGCCGCCCCACTGAGTGCAGCTGCGATGGCCACATACTCCACGGTCATGCCAAGGGCTCCCAGAATGGCTTATCTGAATTAGCAGCGCAGATCATCCACGCCACCACGTGTCTGTCACACCAACTGGGCAGCTTGGCATCTTGTAGCCTTTGTACCGCCTCTGTGAGTGCTGGCACCTCCACATATTTCGCGGAGCCTGCCTTGCATACTCGTGTTATTTGCACAACGACCACACAGATGTCATAAAGGTTGCATCCTTGCTGTCCAAAAAACTCACCCAATCCGGCACGCACACTTACGGATACTACCAAACCACATTACTTTCAGCTGCTGCATGCGAATTACCAGAGTTCTCTGGTTTGCAGGACGACGTCTTCCTGTGGGTAAATACCATAAACACACTTGGAAACTATCATGGCTGGACAGACCAACAGAAATGATGGGTGGCCGTCGACCACCTTCGCGATGCAGCAAAGCATGGCACGCCTGCAAAGGCATCAAACGACAAACCTGGCCAATATCGTGTGCCAAGCTGACAAGTCTGTTTCGTCCCCTTTCGTTCAGCCCTGACCTCTCTGATCCACTCTCTGCCACACATGAGAGCTGCGACAAAACCCACTTTGGTGATATGTTTGTGCCGTCCAGCCTTTGAGCAGAGAGCACCACAGAAGACCTTAAGGCAGACACCAACACCAGCCACGACAAGGGTTCCCCGCCGCAGAGCTCCTGTTCCGCGACGTCACCATTGACACAACCATCACTACAGACCACGACCACCTTCAAGAAAGAGCGGTTGGTGATGTGGCCTTCAAGGCCAGCAACGTGTGCGAACACGCAGTCACCAACTCCTCTCGTGCCTGACACGCACTCCCCTGTCGAAAAATCCACCAGCCCGTGTCTGGTGTGTTTTTCCCGTTCACACCAGAGTGGGAATTCAGACACAGTGTCTGGCGTATACAGCCGTTTTCTGGTGTGATCCGGGCTGGTGTGTTTTAGCAAGACCGAGGCTGATGCGCTTTGGGAAAATCCGGACTGGTGTGTTTTGGTAAGAACAGGGCTCGTGTGTTTTCGCATGACAGGTCCTCGTGTATTCCTTCTCTTTACGTAATTAAATGCATTGTGGATGAAAAGCTGCACTGTACGTGCCCATGAGCAAAAACAGCAGGCTTGCACACTAGTGTAGGACTGAAAATGACTTATATGTTAATTACTTTTCTCTCCTTGTCTCAGCTTGATCTTTGGGTTGACCTGCATCGCTTCCTTTTACAAAGGGCTTCAGGCAGCACCGCAGGGCATGGAGAAAACAAACAATTCATTACAACATCGCCCAATTTGATAAATTAAGTTAAATGTGTTAGTTCAGGATTTGTGTTCTTACTTTAAACGAGTGCAAATATTTGAACTTTCGAATACCTTTCGAATAGGCTTTGCTATTCGAATATTTTTCACTGCGAGTTTTACTATTAGAACTTTCTGAAGACAACAGTCGATGCCCAATTGACTGCGGCTCCATCAGAATTTTTAATTTTTTCCCCTAATACAACAACACTTTGCGGCAAAGCTACCTTTCAAGCTATGGTAGCAATTGCAGTGACTCAAGAAAATGCTGGTTTCAACATAGAGATGCACTGTGCCATTACAGTCACCCCTTCATTTTTATATGCTTCACCACTGCACGGGCTACGCCACGTGGGTAATCAGATCAAAGGTTTCGAAAAAAACTGAGCGAACGTTCTCACTATCTGAAATTGCAGGTGATTTTATACACAGACATCTGCAGGGTAGATTAGCAACTTTAATTTCGAAAGAAGCACGCCCTTGTCCACCAAATGAGAAGGGCCTCCACAGAAGTTGATAAGGAGGGGGGACCTTTCATGTTTAAACTGCTGTTGACAACACATTGGTTGCACCAAATATGATAAATAAATGATATGCGGCTTGCAATGCCTCATCCTTCTTAAAACAAGGGAGCACCTTCCCTCCAGATCTTCACCAACCCAGCTGAAAAACAATGCCACATTCCTATTCCATCATACTGTGCTTATGAATCTTTTGCAACTTTTCTTTTGTACCTTCATTCAAAGTATGAAAAATATTCAACAAATGTTCAAAATTATATTATTTACACGCACACTTCAATATTGGAATATGTTTTGCACACAAATTTTCTATTCACGCCACTCTAAAATAAAAAATAAAGAAAGCATATTCATTTCTGTTCAAAAAAAATGTCTGCCGCTGGACTACGGCAGTTCATTAGGCTCACTAAGGAATAACTAGCAGTAAATATACATCTTCGAAGAATCTTATGTGCTCCTCATGCAGCCTAGCCAACTGAGGAACTCAATTTTAAAAGCAGGACTATCGCTCAAACAAACCGTGACTAAGGGAAGGCTCACACATCACGAAACAGCAATGAATGGAATGTCAGTACAATCATGGATCACAGTTGAGGTTTTCCTTCCGGCGACCACTACAGACAATAGAGAACAATACAGAATAGATACAACTCTGAACAAGGCTCCCGTGTGGGGAGCCAAAACGTCTTTTTATTTTGTGTATTTCACCTTGGTCGGCGTTTTCGTTATTTTGCACTAGACAATAGAGAACATGCAACAGCTGGATGCCACCTAAGTTTCAACAATACCAAATTCTTTCTCTATGCAAATAATGACAAAAGCAAAGCAGCATTGCCTTTCAGTATTTCCCCCATCAGGCATGTACAGCATCACCTTTACTCCACTACGTGGCCTCGACCAGCTTCGACTAATGCCAACGCCACTAAGCTTTCGACACGGTTTATTTACTGCAGCAAATAATAGATGGAGCGCGGGTCGATTTCTTCAGCAAATTTCTAGTTAACTTCTGCCTAACTGGCAGGTCAAAACACACTTGCCAGGCCCAATTTTACCACATTTTGTTGGTAGTTATTTTGACAAAAGTCCATGAAATTCGTTGCCAGCGCTTATCTCAACAACGAGCCATTCTGTGCGACAACTCACGCACCTTTATAGTTTGAAATTGTAGCTGCTACTACAAAAATTCTGTATTAAAAAAACTGAGGAAACGCACATTCATAGCACTTGTAATTATTTCACGATAAATAAATCTGAAATATGGTGACAAGCAGTTGATCTTCTGTATGAATATATTACTACGTTCAAGCAGCAGCTGAAATTTCGAAAACGAACAGTGTGTTAGCTGTCACACTCAATGGTTCATTGCCGAGACAAGCATATGGCAACGATTTTGATTGGGGTGTGTGGAACATAGTCATGAGCGAAACCTGGCGAAAATGGACTTGCCAAATGAGTGCATTGAACCCGCCGGTCAGGCAGGAAACAAAAATTTACTATTCCAATTAACCTCAGCTCCATCAATAAGGGGCAGCAAAAATACAGTATCCAAAGCTTGACAGAAATGGCATTGGTCAAAGTAAGTCAAGGCACTGCATCGAAGCATTCAAGATAAGTGTACCGATGGCTGGTAATTCTGTGGCTGGAAATTTAAGTCGCAGCTAGCTCATAAACAGGGCACTATAGTCTCCAAACTGGAAACAGGTTATAAACGCGTGCATGACAAGACATACCTCTGAAATGAGCGAGTTTCCTCACTAACCTCTCTATGCTTCATCTTTTTGTGGAGACGATTTCTGCTGTGCAGGCTTCTGGCCGCCTTCTGCTGCAAACCAATTCCAACAGTTTCCGGGAAGCTTCTATGCGTGGCATACCAGCCTCTGTCTACCTTAATGTGAAGGTCAACAACATGACCAAATTCAAGTCCTTGGAACTCCCATCAGCCGACTCTAGGCGGCCCTTGAGGGCGTCACACCATTAGTTAAGTGAACCTGCGCACACAAAAACTCAAAATTATATCATGATAAAACAGCAAAACAGCACGGATTACTTCATCCCGATGACGGAAACGACGTGCTTAGATTCTCAGGCTCTGAATTATACTTCGAAATGAAACACATGCAGTAGAATCGCACCAATTTATCTTTGAGAGGGCAGTGAGAAATTAACTTTAGAACTGTAAAACAGGCCTAACTAAAAAATGCAGTGCTGAACCACCAAAGATTTAGTTTCAATTCATACACTTCAAAACAAAATAAAGAACGCTTCCTGGAGAATTTAATCATTTGAGATGAGCAGCAAAAGCCTCTAGAGCACCTGTAGTGTCACATCCACTTCATAAATATAATACCAATATGGCCATGACTTGCAAAAAAGGCCTCACTTATAGCGATATCTGTTCCCAGGTGAACCAGTGTGAATGAGCGATGACACAGCCCTGTAGGCATGCAGGACAAGTTTCGAACTTTATGAACGATGTGCAAATCTTTTCAGCCATATTCGTGATCGTTGAAAACACGCTGGTTGATTTGGCATGGAATGCCACTTAAAAAATGGCTGCGACCTAATTCAGTTATGCTTGGGTGTGTGTAGTGACAGGTACAGTTATTCCTATAGGAGAAATTTAGTTAGCATCTGCAACGGCTTTGCGAACACAGCCTGCCATATGAACAGGCTGGCAGGCTGCATCCACAGATCTACTGTGGATGTCCACAAAATCTGGCAATTGTTTTTAGATCAGTTCTCGGCATGGCTACACTTTTCGAGGCTTGTGGCTCGTTCTCCTCCATGTACTTAGCTCACTACCTCTGTTTGGTTTCTTTCCGACGTGTATGGTTCACTTAAGCCTAAGGCTCTGACTCACTTTTTATATCTGGAAACTAATCTAACGCAGCCGCCACTTCTATATTTACGATGCAACGCCAGCCTCTCTTCTGTTAAATCTGAACAGCACAATAGAGTTGAACACGCACACACAATGTTGACTTTCAACTGCAAATGCAGTTGCATGCGGTTTGCTTCATTCCTGTCGCATGCCAGGTGACGCGGTGAGTGGTGCAACCACTGAATGCAGCAAAATGACGATAATGTAGCCTATGTAACTCCCGTTACAAAACTCTCAACTTATTATGCATAGTCAAATGGGAGTACTTTACGGTCTCACTAAGCATGACAATTATTCTAGCCTCAAAGTGACAAGGCAGTGACGGTTAGAGTCCTGATATCTTTTTGCTTGACTGGCATGTGCTGATGTGATTGATTAAAATGAGGGGTTTAACGTCCCAAAACCACCATATGATGATGAGAGATGCCGCAGTGGAAGGCTCCGGAAATTCCGACCACCTGCGGTTCTTTAACGTGCACCCAAATCTGAGCACACGGGCCCACAACATTTTCGCCTCCATCGGAAATGCAGCCGCCGCCGCCGGGATTTGATCCCGCAACCGAGTGCCTTAGCCACTAGACCACCGCGGCGGCGTGACTTGCATGTGCTGATCATACTCTTTGGGAAGATTAGGCAAAGGAGATAGCATGTAACTATGAGGCGTTTATGATCAGTGACACAAGGAGCACATAAACAGGGGTGGTGC
Organism: Rhipicephalus microplus; assembly: GCF_043290135.1. NCBI lineage: Eukaryota > Metazoa > Arthropoda > Arachnida > Ixodida > Ixodidae > Rhipicephalus > Rhipicephalus microplus. The sequence goes on along the minus strand of NC_134710.1, from coordinate 486,302,336 downwards.
CGACACACAGGGCAGCTTGCACATTTAAGCTGGAAACACTTCACTAGCAGACAACAACTGCTAATGAACAATCACTTGAATATTTGTATTCACACGAGCAAAATAATGTATTTGTGGTACTAAAGGAACCTAAAAGCTAGTATGCTTTGAGCTTCGTAGGTCGCATGCTTGTTACGACCTTTTCCTGAAGCATGGGCACTGTGGTGCAGCTCATTGAAGAACAGATGTCGGCTCTCTAATAATAATAACATCATGTATGCTCATGCTCTTCTAACTAGACATAGGCGCTACCTTAAGACCATTTGGCTTGTACAAATACGTTCTAATAGCTTTTTTTAGCATTATTGTTAACTAGAAAGACCTATATAGTTCATTTGTTTTTTTTGTACCCAGATATGCTTAGGATGTCACAATATTTGTTCTGTTGAAGAACTAGTGATGTGAACGTTATTCGTTTCTATTGAATTTATGTAGCCAACTTCTGTAAAGGCTCTGTGTTGAGCTGCAGTACTTGAAAACAATTAATAATAATCAGTCGTTCACACCGGTCGCTTTTACTTCATTTGGGACAAAACGCGTGATTAAGAACTGCAGTATTCGGCAAGTCACTTCAATACTACCGTTGGTCCACTCCGACTGAAAAAAATCTTCACAAATCATGGTTTCATAAGTTTGCACACTGCGCAAAGCATAGCACCTACGGACATACCTCTCTCGCGTCGACGGCCGCTTGGTGTAAGCACATACTGTTGAATATGCAGTTTTAGAACAGCGGGCGCAAAGCTTTGCGTTTGCGTAGTGCGTGCGTTCTGCGCCAACTTCTCGCGGGCTCCCTTCACATGACTCTCGCAAAGCTACACCTTCAAGCTTTGCGTACTGTATTCTATACGCAGGTTACACGTGGCTAGTGGTCAGCAAGCGCTCTGGGACATGACCTAGTTGGTTAAATACGGCGTGGTTTAGCACATCGCGAGTACGGGCAAGGGGCGCGGGGGATCTTTTCTTGGACTAGGCTAGCGAAAAAAGATATTAAACATACGCACCTCATACGCGGACCACATAATGAGGAATTTTACTTCACATGTCGTATGCAGAAGTACGATATGGTAGCGGCAGCCTTTGGTCTTCTCATCGGTGCTCCCTGTAAGCACTGTTGGCGCCCCTAGGGGTGAAGTCCTCAACGTCCTTGCGGCTCAATCATCACACTAATCTGGCCCCTACAACCACACGCTTTTCACATTTATAACCTTATTGACCTTGTCTAGTTGGTATCTTATGCATAAGAACTAACAGTTGACATGCGAGTAATCGCTCACGCAAACAACACTTTTTGTGAAAGCCATTATGATGATGATGATAATGATGATGATATTTGTTGCCCTGCCCTTTGTAACGGGCGATCAAATGGGAAACCCGGATCTGGCACAAGAAGTCTCTAATTAATGGTTTGATGCATCTGCTGTGAGACCTGTTCTGTCCTGCAGATAGTTCGCACACCACCAGTGTTCTAATCGACGCTTCACTGCCTCCACTGCTTCCCACTGCGGTTTCTCTTGTGACTCCCGGAAATCCAGGGCCATTGCCAGCAATTTCTGCCTTTCTTCCGGTGGCGTGGCGGCCGCAGATGATGAAGTGGCGGAGACCTGTGGTTTCAATGCTGGGTAGCAAAGCACAATGTGCTCGATACTTTCCTTCTCCAGGGTGCAGAGGGGGCATGTCGTGTCGAGGTTGGGTGTGTACGTCACCCGCAGCAGTTGGGTTCGCAACATACCGCACCTGGCTTTGCATGCCAGACCGCTTTCCCTTGAGTTTTCATACAGTGGTTCTTTCTCAATCGCTCGTTTCGCTTTACTGTAAAAACTCAAAGCGGGCTTTCCTGCTCCCTTCGTCCACATGCTGGCACTTTTGAAAAACAAATACGTTTCTAACGTGTTTCTAACAGATCGGTACAAGGGAATGTTTCACCGCTAAGAAAATGTATACTAGCATTAATTTTTTTCGGCCTGTCAACTTTGCTGTTTCAATAGAAAGAACCGAAACTCTAAACCTCGAATATAGAAGTAACAAGCGCTAAAACACTATCAATATATTGTCACGGAATCGTGACGTGGCCAAAGACGGAAAACTTCGTGTAGGGATTTAACTGTTTATTTGGGCGAACCTGTGCCCGGTAAAGGGAAAGCCTAATTACAGCAGCAGTCTTGCACAGATAGCAGTCTCGGACTGATAGCGGCGAACGCAGCGTCGGCCTTCGATCAACAACTCAACAACTGACAAGCGGCGAAGCGCGTCGGCATTTATACCCTTGCCGTCAAATGTTCTAGCGTTATCGCTGGCGGTGGCGTAGGTTCCAGAACAATCTGTACCGTTCGCACAGTGGGCGTGATCTTATCGAAATGATCTACTACAGTCCGGAACCTTCTAGAAACCTGCAGGCACGGTTTGCGCCGAGAATCGTGTGGTGTCTCGGAACGATAACAAAAACTTGTGAAATGGAACGTGGCATTGCCCCCCTCTGAAAAAAGGCGTCGTCCCGATGCTTTAACTAAAGATAAAGGTACAATAATAATGCAAGAAAGTACAATGAATAAATTACAATACAACAATAATACAAAAAAACACTGTTTCAGTTTGTTAACGTGCATGAAACGGCTTGAGGCGCGCGACATGGACGACTTCAGGTCGCGATCGGCGTCGTTGAGAGTTCGTGATGCCGTCGGGGACAACCTCGTAATCAAGTGGGCCGAGACGTCAAACCACCTTGTACGGTCCGAAGTAGCGTCGCAGAAGCTTTTCACTTAGTCCACGTCGGCGTATTGGCGTCCACACCCAAACACTTTCACCGGGCTGGTATTCCACGAAGCGTCGTCGAAGGTTGTAACGGTGGCTGTCGGTCGTCTGTTGATTCTTGATACGAAGACGCGCAAGTTGTCGGGCTTCTTCGGCGCGTTGAAGGTGCTCGCTCACATCGAGGTTTTCTTCGTCGGTGACGTTGGGTAACATGGAATCGAGCGTCGTTGCCGGGCTCCTTCCGTAGACCAGTTTGTATGGAGATATCTGCGTCGTCTCCTGCACCGCCTTGTTGTATGCGAAAGTCACATACGGAAGAATGGTGTCCCACGTCTTGTGTTCGATATCGACGTACATTGACAGCATGTCGGCGATCGTCTTGTTAAGCCGTTCGGTGAGGCCGTTGGTCTGTGGGTGGTACGCTGTCGTCCGGCGGTGATTTGTTTGGCTGTATGCCAAGATCGCTTGAGTTAAGTTGGCAGTGAATGCCGTTCCTCTGTCGGTGATAAGGACCTCCGGGGCGCCGTGACGTAGGACGATATTTTCGACGAAGAACTTAGCTACCTCGGATGCACTGCCTTTTGGCAGGGCTTTTGATTCGGCGTAGCGGGTGAGGTAGTCGGTAGCTACCACGATCCACTTGTTTCCGAAAGCTGACGTCGGGAACGACCACAGTAGGTCCATACCAATCTGCTGGAAAGGTCGGCAAGGTGGATCAATTGGCTGCAGAAGTCCCGCTGGCCTTGTCGGCGGTGTCTTGCGTCGCTGACAGTCCCGGCATGTCCTCACATAACGAGTGACGTCGGTGGTAAGACGTGGCCAGTAGTACCTTTCTTGTATCCTCGCGAGCGTGCGGGAAACACCGAGGTGCCCTGCCGTCGGATCGTCGTGCAGGGCCTGCAGGAGTTCTGGTCGCAGAGCTGAAGGCACCACAAGGAGGTACTTAGCTCGAAGCGGTGAAAAGTTTTTCTTTTGTAGAAGACCGTTTCGTAGAAATAACGACGCAAGTGCGCGCTTGAATACCTTCGGGACTTCGGTGGTCCTGCCTTCGAGGTATTCTATTAGGTCTTTAAGTTCCGGGTCGGCCCGCTGTCGTTCAGCGAAGTCGTCGGTAGTTATCGTTCCCAAGAAGTAGTCGTCATCCGAGTCGTCGGGTAGCGGTTGGTCGACAGGCGCACGAGAGAGACAGTCAGCGTCGGAGTGTTTTTTGCCGGACTTGTAAATGACAGTAATGTCATATTCTTGAAGTCTCAAGCTCCATCGTGCGAGGCGACCTGAAGGGTCCTTCAAAGTGGCTAGCCAACAAAAGGCGTGGTGGTCGCTCACAACTTTGAAGGGCCTGCCGTAGAGGTAGGGACGAAATTTCGACGTAGCCCAGATGATGGCGAGGCACTCTTTTTCTGTTGTGGAATAATTTGCTTCTGCTTTGGATAGCGATCGGCTGGCGTAACTAATAACCCTTTCAAGTCCGTCAGCCCTCTGCACAAGAACGGCGCCAAGACCTACGCTGCTTGCGTCAGTATGTATTTCTGTCTCGGCGAATTCGTCGAAATGGGCAAGTAACGAAGGCGTCTGGAGGCGATGTTTAAGCTCCCGAAAAGCGTGTTCCTGCGGCGTTTCCCACTTAAACTCCACGTCGGCCTTGGTAAGGTTAGTGAGAGGATCGGCGATGCGGGCGAAGTTTTTCACGAACCGCCTATAATAGGCACACAGGCCCAGAAATCGGCGCACGGCTTTCTTGTCAGTGGGCGGCGGGAAGTCGGCGATAGCGGCTGTTTTCCGTGTATCGGGACGAACTCCAGACTTGCTGATAACGTGCCCCAGAAACAAGAGCTCCTCATATGCAAATCTGCACTTTTCTGGCTTCAGTGTGAGTCTGGGCGTCTTGATGGCTTGAAGTACAGCTTCAAGGCGCCGAAGATGCTCGTCGAAACTCGAGGAAAAGACGACGACGTCGTCCAAGTACACAAGGCACGTCTGCCACTTCAATCCTGCCAGTACTGTATCCATAACGCGTTGAAAAGTTGCAGGCGCTGAGCAAAGACCGAAGGGCATCACCTTAAACTCGAAGAGGCCGTCCGGTGTTATAAACGCCGTCTTCTCTCGGTCTCTTTCGTCGACTTCGATTTGCCAATAGCCAGTCTTGAGGTCCATTGACGAGAAGTACTTGGCGTTATGGAGCCGATCAAGGGCGTCGTCTATTCGTGGGAGAGGATACACGTCCTTTCTTGTGATTTTGTTCAGGCGGCGATATTCGACGCAGAAACGTATGGTCCCATCCTTTTTCTTCACTAACACCACGGGGGACGCCCACGGACTCTTGGACGGCTGGATAATGTCATCTCGCAACATTTCATCAACTTGTCTCTTCATTGCCTCACGTTCTCGCGTCGAAACCCTGTACGGACTCTGACGGAGTGGTCTGGCATTTTCTTCGGTTATGATTCGATGTTTCGTGATTGCGGTCTGCCGCATTTTCGATGACGACGAAAAGCAATCTTCGTATTGCAGGAGCAGGGCCTTGAGCTGTTCTTGCTTATCGTTCGGAAGTCTGGGATTGACGTCGAAAGCTATGGGAGAAGCTTGGTTGCTCTGAGTAGGTTCCGCAGAATCGGCGAGGGCGAAAGCACTGGTGGCTTCGACAATTTCTTCGATGTATGTGACCGTTGTTCCTTTGTTCACATGTTTGTACTCATTGCTGAAATTCGTGAGCATAACCGTTGCTTTGCCTCCCCGCAGCTCTGCAATTCCTCTTGCGACGCAAATATTTCGGGTGACCAACAGATGCTGACTGCCTTCAACGACGCCTTCCAAGTCAGGTGATTTAGGAGCGCCGACTGAAATAATGACGCTTGAGCGAGGCGGAATGGTGACTTGTTCTTCCAGCACATTCAAGGCATGGTGTCCTGACAGCGTGCGCGGCGGTAGTGCTTCTTCTGTGGATAACGTTATCGACCTTGTTTTTAGGTTGATGACAGCACCATGGAGGCATAAGAAGTCCATGCCAAGGATGACATCTCTCGAGCAACGCTGTAGGACTACGAAGTCTGTAGGATAAATACGTCCGTTAATGGTGACTCTCGCTGTGCAGATTCCTGCAGGCGTTACGAGATGACCTCCGGCTGTGCGGATTTCAGGGCCTTTCCAAGCTGTCCTAACTTTCTTTAACTTCGCGGCGAACGACCCACTGATGACAGAATAGTCGGCTCCAGTATCGACGAGAGCGGTCACACTGTGGCCGTCGATAAGAACGTCGAGGTCGCTAGTTCGCCGTCTCGCATTACAGTTAAGGCGTGGCGTCAGGTCACGGCTGCGTCGGCTTGTTCCGCTGCTTCCATGTTGCGTCGTCCGGCCACCTTCGGTAAGTGAGCTTTTGCCTTCAGGGCTTTGCCTGGTTGGGGTTGTGTTCAAAAAGCTCCGTCGCGTCGGCGTCGTCGTCGGAGCATCTTCGGTAGTTCGTCGCACAGCAACCGCACCTCCATCGGTTGCTGCCCTTAGTTTCCCGAATACGGGCTAGGAGACCGGCCCCGCGTTGGGCCAGAGTACTGCCGGGGGTGCGGTGACATGCGGCGGCTGGGCGACGGCGAACGGGAAGGACTTCGTGGTGTCCATTGAGTTCCTGCCAGGTAGTCGGCGATGTCACGTGGCCGATCTCCTGGCTGCGGACGCGGTGCATTGATGGCGAAGCCACGCAGTCCCATCTGTCGGTACTGGCAACGGCGGTATGTGTGTCCGGCCTCGCCGCAGTGGTAGCAGAGCGGGCGATGGTCAGGGGTGCGCCAGACGTCAGTCTTCCTCGGTGCACTGCGCTGGCCCGCTGGGGAACGGTAGGACGTCGGTTGGGGTGGTAGCGGCGGTGGCGTCTGGCGACGGAAGTGTGACGGGGCGGCGTTTTGGCGTGGACGGGAAGGAGCGTTGTGGCGCACTGCAGCGGCGTAGCTCATAGTTTCTGGCTCGGGCGGCGGTGTTTCGGGAATTCGAAGCGATTGCCGGACTTCTTCTCGCACAATGTCGGCGATCGAATCCACTTGAGGCTGCGCCGAAGACAACATTTTGCGCAGCTCTTCCCGCACGATCGCTCGGATCGTTTCACGCAGGTCGTCGGAGTCACTGGCTTGAGCAGCAGCGCATTCTGGAGTCAGGCGACGATTATACTGTCTGGTGCGCATGTCCAGCGTTTTTTCGATGGTGGTCGCCTCGGATACAAATTCTTGGACAGTGTTCGGTGGATTCCTCATTAGTCCCGCGAAGAGCTCCTGTTTGACCCCTCGCATGAGGAAACGAACTTTCTTTTCCTCAGGCATGTCTGGGTCAGCGTGACGGAATAGGCGGGTCATCTTCTCTGTGAAAATTCCAACCTTTTCATTTTGTAGCTGAACCCGGGTCTCAAGTAGAGCAGCGGCCCTCTCTTTGCGAGCGACGCTTGCGAACGTTTGAAGAAATGCGCCGCAGAAGACATCCCACGTTCGGAGCGTGGACTCCCGATTCTCTAGCCAGGTCTTTGCGGTGTCTTCCAGGTAGAAGTACACACGACGGAGCTTTTCTTCGTTGTCCCAGTGGTTGAGGGCGGCCACACGGTCGTATGTTTCTATCCAGGTTTCCGGGTCTTCAAACGATGAGCCATGGAACGTTGGTGGTTCCCTGGGTTGATGAATGACGATCGCGGGCTGGGACGCTCCGGTTGTCATTGTCGCTGCAGTCGAGGTCATGGTCTTGGTCTTCCGCGCTTTGTCTTGTAGCAGGCCGTACTCCGGTGGGAGGCCTTGCTGTCGGTGGCTCGTTCGCTGCTCTTGGTTGGCGTCGGTGTCTTCTACGCGAAGGGGGCTGGGTTCACGGCTTGACGGGGGCGTCCGGTACATGAACGAAGCAGCACCTCCACCAGATGTCACGGAATCGTGACGTGGCCAAAGACGGAAAACTTCGTGTAGGGATTTAACTGTTTATTTGGGCGAACCTGTGCCCGGTAAAGGGAAAGCCTAATTACAGCAGCAGTCTTGCACAGATAGCAGTCTCAGACTGATAGCGGCGAACGCAGCGTCGGCCTTCGATCAACAACTCAACAACTGACAAGCGGCGAAGCGCGTCGGCATTTATACCCTTGCCGTCGAATGTTCTAGCGTTATCGCTGGCGGTGGCGTAGGTTCCAGAACAATCTGTACCGTTCGCACAGTGGGCGTGATCTTATCGAAATGATCTACTACAGTCCGGAACCTTCTAGAAACCTGCAGGCACGGTTTGCGCCGAGAATCGTGTGGTGTCTCGGAACGATAACAAAAACTTGTGAAATGGAACGTGGCATTATTATTATGTTGTCACGTTTTTGTGTAATCAGTTTCGGTTTCAAATAATTTCCGAAGCTAGTTAGTTCTTTTATAAAGCACTAAGGATTGCCATAATTTATTTCCTGGGCTTAGGGCTATTTCTCCTAGTAATAAACACGGCCGGCAAGATCACGCTGGTGCCTCATTCAAATGAGACACCACCAGAAAAAGCAATGTAGAGGTACATGCCAGGCCATTTAAGTACAGCTGCAACCTTCCGCCTAATTTTCTCCTAAAAAGAAAAACTATAAATAATTCGAAGCAGTCAGGGTTATCCTCCCGAATTGTGACAAAAAAACATGAAAAAGCTATCAGACCTGGGATTACAACTTGCGACATCCGGTGTCGCGAATTTGGCAGCAGTGCCTTAGCTGACTCAGCCACCGCTGCAAGGCAGCGACAACGTGCAACAAACAACAAGACATGACGATCGCAAGACTAAATACTGATATTTGACTAATACAGCATGGTGTGTGTGTGTGTGTTTGTGTGTGTGTGTGTTCGTGTGTGTGTGTGTTTATACGTGCGTGCGTGCGCGGGTGTTATTTTTTGTTGCACCAGTACCGTGAACCTATTGAAGTTACGGGCCCGGGCCCGTGGAGGTGTTGGTCAGTCAGAATAGTCGGTGCATACCGACTATTCTGCATCATCAATGCATCATGAAAATTTCTTCGCGGACTGTGTGGAGCCAGAAAGAGGATGGTGTGCTACCGTAGATGTCGCTTTGGTAAGTTCTGTTTTGAAATAAGTATTGCTATCTGTCAATGTCGATTCGCTCATGGAGCCGTTACGTTCGCGCTGATGTAAGGCAACCTTTTTTTGCCGTAAATGACAGGTTTCCTCTGTGGGGCGATGCAGTCAGCTGTTTCACATCTATGCATCAGCTGGGCGCCCAGCACAAGGAGGAGGGGAGGAAGGTGTTGTGGGAGTGTAATAATGGAAATAACCTGTAATTCTGCAGACCATGTATGGAACTTTTAATGAATTTTAGTTGGATTGATATGCGTGGTTTAACGTCCCAAAACCACCCTATGATTATGACAGACGCCATAGTGAGAGACTCCTAATTTTTCATACACTTTAGAAAATATTGAACTCCCTAAAAGTGATCAGGTGAAATACCTTGGTGTCACGCTTTCAGCAAACTTAAGTTGGGAACCTGAAATCAACACCGTCTGCGACAAAGCGGCAGGGAAGCTACCCTTTCTTAGAAGAAGGTTGCGAAATGCTCCGGCCCAAGTCAAATTAAATGCATACAAGACTCTTATTTGCCCTGCCTTAGAATATGCCGACATAATAGGGAGTCCCCACCAACAACACCTAATAGACAAAATTGAACGCATTCAGAAATTAGAAGCACGGTTCATCTACTCTAATTATTCGCGGCATTCAAGCGTCACTGACCTAAATAATACAGCGAATCTTAAGCCACTTTCCAAACAAAGACTAATTTCTAGGTTAAAGTTCCTATACTTACTCTATCCGGTCATTTTAAGATACCGCACACTCTGTACTTACAGGACCCATTTAAACACTCACTCAGGACAAACCATAATAATGTCATTTTTCAACCTGCTGGCCATGTCAATACACATAAGTATTCTTTATTCCCAATGGCCATTAGTTTATGGAACAGGCTGCCAGTCAATGCTGTGAATTGTTCCTCGCTGGAATCTTTTGTCAACTGTATAGAAGAGATTGATTTTTCTAAATAAGTATACATGTGAATCATGAAGTATCCTACGTGTATCAATACTTTCTTTCTTTTCTTTTTGTGGAGCGTTATTATTCCTCATTTTACCTCTATGCATCCACTCCTGCATGGGCCTGATTAGGGCCTGCAGTATGTACAAATAAATAAATAAATAAATAAATAAATAGTAAAGAGCTCCAGAAATTTCGACCACCTTGAGGTTATTTACCGCGCACCCAAATCTGAGCTGCCGGGCCAACAACATTTCCACCTTCATCGGAAATGCAACCGCCACAGCCGGGATTCTATCCCGCGACCTGCGGGTCAGCAGCCGAGTACCTTAGGCATTAGACCAGCGTGGTGGGGTGAATTTAAAAAAATGAAGTGAATGAAGTAATCAATGCTTAGTAGTGTAGCTGAGATGGGAAGAGTTTCTGACGTTGAATGTTTCTGTTTAAGCTAGTGTGTACTTTTTATGTAAAAAAATACTATCCGAATAAGAAATCTCTTTAACGAATATTGAATGAGCTGTGCTGCGATGTTCGTTCATTCAGTGTTGCTAGTTATTCAAAATGCTTGGCAGCTGTCGAAAAGACAGTGATATAGTAATATCTGTGGATAAGACTTATTAATGCTCTTTTCTTCCCAAAATTGTGACTGGTATATTCTCATGAGTTGTTCAGTATTACAGCTTCTCTAATCCTTTTTAAGATCGCATTAATGTGCTGTAATCACTTTCAGTATCACATCTGCTGTCATTCTGCGATTGCAATTGAAGCTCAAATATTATGAGAGCTGTTTTACATACAAAAATGGCATGCAACAAAACGGCCTATTACATGACCTGATCCATTGTTTCCCGTGCAATATTGCTTCGTTGAAGAAATCAAGAATACAACGCTCGCTGTTGGGAATTGCTATAAGAGACCACTCAGTAGCTTAAACCTTTAATATTTGGCACTTTTTATTGGCATGATATACTGGTTCTCACATGGAACGAGAAAAAAACAAATATGGTTAGCTTGTTAGAGCATGTGTGATGCAAGTGTCAGTGTGTACTGCTGCCTTCATACATACAACATTCGACAACTGCCATTGCCGTGGGGTTCATCTTCTAGGTGACAGCTATCTCTGTCATGAGGCTCTCATGTCCTTTGTTGCTTTGTCCAAAAATTCGCTTATGTGGTTGCTCATCATATTCTAACATATAATGAACAAATCCCTAATATTGTCTTACTGCTGTTTTGTTTCTGTTTTTTATGCAGGCAAGTTCAACTGAGCTAGCTTAGGACATTGCTGGGCTCGAAGATGAACCAAGTCTACGGGATGGTTTCTCTTTTTTAACAGTCAGCAAACTACACGGTGATTCAGAAAGTAGTCAAAAATCTCCTGAATATGTTCAAGTCATCGATGGTGATGCTGATCTGTGGTTTTTGTTAAGAAATTTACCACTACTGCCTTCTGGTCATTCTGTAAGCAGATTGCAAGCTATGTGCTAGTGGACAGTTTTGTTTCAGCAACTAGCCTACCAGCAAAATTTGCTTGGGCCAAGCATGGTAAATCTTCAGTGGCCAAGATTTCGAAGCTTGAAAAGTTATTGGAGGCCAAGAACCTACGTGCTTGGGAAGCGTGACAAGCCTACCATTGGCCAAGCAAAGGAAGGCCGTGCTTGGAAAATTATTGGAAACAGCCCTTTCCATGGTTGGCATTGGGTTGGAATACCATGCAATACCCAAGCATGTTCTTAACATGGGAGCCAAGCATTTCGGCCAATGCAACTTCTGGTGCATTCGTTTTAGTTTTTTCTCTTGGCTACAATTTGATGCCATCTACTTTTTTCTCGTGTTTTGCCTGCCCCTCCCCCTCCTAGAAGTAACATGGCAAATATTTCTGGTGCTTCTGGTTTACTTAACACATATTATATAAGAGGCAATATGCCATTTTTCCATTGTAACGTGAACTCTTGGGATTCTAGAGTGTTGTTTAGGCTTCTCTTGAAGTCATCTATCGTAGTGACTTGCCTTCTTTGCATAAGTGAACCCTCTTGATCTGAAGCGAACATGAGGCATTCTTTTGGTACGCCCAAAACAGCTGCGTCAGTTTTTTTTTCAACAGGGTATGTCTTATCTGTAAAATCAAAGAAGAAACATCATGAAGCATTTTTCTTAAATTAGCCGTCTCTTAGACAATTGCTTTCACCAATTTTCAACAACACACATCTCAGAAACATTTCTTGGGAAGCTCATTGGTTATGCACGATTATGAGAATGACAGCACGTGCCCTGACAGGAAGTAAAGAGTTGTTGGACTGCTTGATGCATTTTTAGTACTGAAGTAATGTGCATGGTCAGGGGAAAACACCATCAATACGAAAGAAAGAATAATGACGACTACGAAGTGATAGAAGAGCATTTTTTGCTTTCTGTGCTCCTGCAAATTAGGTTTTTCCAGCCGTGAAAAGCTATTCACAAGGTTTAGGACAACATCATCTGTGACTCCTGACAATAGGCAGTGGTGTGACGGTACTGACCGTCGACGTTTCACTGTCACCGTGGCGGAAGAAACCAGCCAGGTTGTGCAAGCGTGGCAAGGGTCACATTTACCACAGCGTGGCTTCGGAACCGACGAGCATGTGAGTCAACGTGGTTCTACCAGAGTTAAGAACATCAGGGCACCAACACTCGTTTTGGAGGCGATGAGGAAAGCTTAGGACATGTCGAACGAAGTAAGTTCTGCGAAAAAAGGGAGAGTGGAAGAGCATACGGACAACATGCAGGAGGGGACACCGATCTACTCTTTTATTGATGAAGATATTGAATCTGATGAGAAAGTAGATTCTTTCACTCAAGTGACATATAAAGAGAGTAGATTTGAGAAAATTCCTGCGGTATTCCGACCAATAGAGGAAACGAGAACCTTCTGGAAAGTAAACTAAAACGCTGTATCCTCGGAAATTGTTTCGCTTGATAAAGAGAAAGTGCATTTTTTCCGAGTGAAAAAAAAGAGAAGTTTCTCAGTCACCGTGAGCTCTCTTGCTTCAGCCAAGAGCTTGTTGTCTTATGTGTAGGTGGCTGGCTTGCTGGTGAAGCCATTGATTCTGGAGTCCCACATGCAAAATGTAGGCAAAATCAGACATGTGCCTTTATAGTACACAGAAGAACAACTTACAGAATATTTAAGAGAGGCAGGAGTGATACTGGCTAGACGTCAGACTCGTTACATACGACAAGAACATGGCACTGTAGCATCGCACCCACTGAGCAGTGTGATTTTACAATTCAGATATGACAGACCTCTTCCAGAGAAAGTATTCCTTCGATTTACAAGCCATCCAGTTAAGGAATATCTGGACCTAGCAAGGCGCTGCTATATTTGTCAGAGGTTCGGACATTTGGCGAAAAATTGCCGAGCAACAAGGTGCTGCAAAACATGCGCCGAAGACCACCATCACAAGGACTGCAAATCAATAACACAACCTAAGTCATCCACTTGCAAGGGGCCCCACGCTGCATCGTTCTCTGGATGCCCGCATAACAAGGTGGCTTCTCTTCAATATCAATATTGTTACGTGGAAAATAACAGTTGTCAGTCCGCAGCCACAACGCAGCTCACGGACAACGTCCACTTCTTCACTCTCAGTCTGAGGCACCTTTCTTGAGTATGCCCCACTATGCCTTCTTTCAGTGGCCGAAATCACGTAACACGACACCCGGCGGCAAAAGCGCCGACCCGGCGAGTTTACGGGGCCACAACAGGAGCAGTGTGTGGTAACGCTTGAGCCTTGCTACGTGGACGATGTCCCTTGACAGGAGAGCAGAAGAGGTTCATGGAATATCAGGGACAATTTCATATGTAGTGTCGGTTACTCGTCTAAGCACGCGGTATGGGTCCGTAAAAACGAAAGAGAAGTTTTTCTGAAAGGCCTGCATGTCGCGTAGAGGACCAAAGAAGAACGAGAGAACCTGTTGGAAAGTGTTCGTCGCGATGTCACTCGTTATAAGGATGCTTCTGCGAGTCTTGGGACGCGAGTCTTGGGACGCAGTCTTAATCTGCTGCGGGCAAGCTGGCGAGCGTGGTCAGCTCGGGTGACAACGTCGCGTGCATATTCAGAAGTAGACTGCGGAGGGGCTGGCAGGAACGTATCCAACGGCAATGTTGGTTCGCGTCCAAACAGAAGGTAAAATGGCGAGTACCCAGCAGTGTCATGCCGGGAGCAATTGTATGCGAACGTCACGTAGGGTAGTGCAAGGTCCCAATCACGAAGGACGGCCGAGACGTATTTCGATAGCATGTCTGTCAGGGTGCGGTTTAAACGTTCTGTAAGCCCGTTTCTCTGGGGGTGGTACGATGTCGTCAGCTTATGTTGGGTAGAGCAGGAACGCAGGAGATCGTCAACCACTTTCAAAAGAAACGTACGGCCTCGGTCTGTCAGCAGTTGACGAGGGGCTCCATGCACTAAAATGAGATCGCGTAGTATAAAATCAGCGGCGTCTGTAGCGCAGCTTGTTGGCATGGCTCACGTAACTGTATAACGGGTCGCGTAATCCGTAGCCACCGCGACCCACTTGTTTCCGGAGGCGGATGTTGGGAAGGGACCGAGAAGGTCCAAACCAACATGGAAGAATGGCTCCGATAGGACGTCGATGGGCTGAAGATATCCGGAAGGGAGTCCCGACGGCTTTTTGCGACGCTGGCAAATTTCACAAGCGTTGGCATAGCGACGTACAGAGTGTGAAAAGAAAAGGCCAGTAGAAGCGGCGTCGGACACGGTCATATGTGCGAGAGACACCAAGGTGACCCGCGGTTGGCGCGTCATGGAGCTCGCGTAGGACTGTGAAACGCAGGTGCTTTGGTATGTCCAGTAGTAGGTCGTGACCATTGGGCGATAAATTACGCCGATATAAGGTGCGGTCCTTTAAAGTAAACATGCGAACGGAAGCGTCTTGCGGTGAAGATTTGAGCTGTTGTATTAGGCGGCTGATATCCGGATCGCGACGCTGCTCGTCCCCGAGATGAAGCAGCTGAGAGATGGAAAGGACGCAGCCCACAGAATCAGTGCTCGTAGGATCGCAGTCGGCTGCAGGGTAGTGTGACAGACAATCCACATCTTTGTGCAGTTTTCCTGATTTATACACTACGGTGTAAGAATACTCGTGGAGGTGGAGTGCCCAGCGGGCGAGATGACCTGTGGGATCTTTGAGGAAGACGAGCCATCAGAGAGCGTGGTGGTCGGTGAGAACTCTAAATGGTCGGCCGTATAAGTAAGGGCGAAATTTCGCGACCGCCAACACCAGCGCTAGGCATTCGTGCTCTGTGATGGAATAATTACGCTCCGAGAGAGACAGCAGCCTGCTGGCATAAGCTATCACGCGAGGCTGCCCATGTTGTCGTTGAGCCAACACAGTGCCTATTCCGTAACCGCTGGCATCGGTGCGGACTTCGGTCAGTGCCGTAGGGTCGAAGTGAGCCAGCACAGGAGAAGAAGTGGGCAAAGTGGTCAGGTCGGAAAATGCTGCTGCTTGCGAGGGACCCCAGGTAAACTTCTCATCTGGTTTGAGTAAATCTGTTAGTGGCCGAGCGATTTCCGCGAAGTTCTTGATGAACCGCCGAAAATAGGAGCAGAGCCCCACAAAGCTGCGGACAACTTTGGCGGTTTTTGGCACAGGAAAGTCCTTCACAGCTCGAACTTTTTCTCGGTCAGGCTGTACGTCGTAAGCGTCAACAATATGTCCAAGTATTGTAATGCGACGGCGACCAAACCGGCACTTGGATGAATTCAGCTGAAGGCCGGCGAGATGGAATACATCAAGAATTTTCGTCAGTTTCTCAAGGTGCGCTTCAAAAGTGGGAGCAAACAAAATAGCGTCATCCAGATAACAAAGACACGTAGTCCACTTGAATTCATGGAGCAGGGAGTTCATCATTCGTTCACAGGTGGCGGGGGCAATACATAAGCAGAAAGGCATGACTTTGAATTGGTAGAGGCCATGGGGTGTTCCAAAGCCGTCTTCTCTCGGTCCGTGGGGTCCACGGCAATCTGCCAATAACCAGAACGAAGATCGATGGAAGAAAAGTAGGCGGCACCATGGAGGCAATCAAGGGCGTCGTCAATGTGGGGCAGAGGGTATGCGTCTTTCTTGGTGATGCTGTTAAGGTGGCAATAGTCCACACAAAATTGCCACGATAAGTTCCTCTTTTAACTAATACCACCGGGGATGCCCAGGGACTGGAGGATGGTTCAATATAGTCCTTCGCTAGCATGTTGTTCACCTCCTTCTGAATTATGCTCCGCTCAAAAGCAGACACTCTGTAGGGACGGCGGTGAATAGGGTTGGCATCACCTGTGTGTATGCGATGCTCGACAAAGGACGTCTGCCCAAGAAGTCGGTCGCCAAAATCAAAAATATCCTGGTAGGCCTCGAGAAGATGTTGTAGGGCTTCAACTTGCGGAGGTGGCAGATCAGTGGCGATCATGTCTCCAATTTGACGGCTTGCCGAATGTGTTGCGAGTGATGTGCGTTGCGGTGCAACAAGTGTGTGTAAGTCAAGCACTTCAATTTGTGAATCAAGCAACGAACACAGGTGGGACACAGAAATGCCTTGTGGAAGTACATGATTCATGTAGCCGAAATTGACAAGAGGTAGACAAGTTTTGTTATCTGTGATGCTGAGCACCGTATAGGACACTGCAACATTGTGTGCAAGGAGTACGTCGGTGAGAGGCGTAGCGTAATAGTCACCGTCGGGCACAGCTGGTGGGCACAGAAAATCCACGTACGTCACAGTTTTGGAGGGCAGGCGAACAAAGTCGCTGCATTGTAATCGGCATGTAGGTTGGTACGGGGCGGCACTGATTGGTGGCAGTTCAAGGCGGAGCACACCAGCGGAGCAATCAATCAGAGCAGTATTGGCAGCAAGAAAATCGAGGCCTAGTATGAGGTCGTGGGGACATGTTGCAAACACGGTAAAAAGGACGACCACTTGATGACCGGCTGCGGTAAGTTGAGCTGTGCACATACCAACGACAGGGACTGTTGCACCATCTGCAACTTGGACGACACTGGTCAAGGGGGGCGTGAGGACCTTCTTCATGCGACGACGAAAACGCGAACTCATAATACAGACGTGAGCGCCCGTATCTATCAAAGCTTCAACAGGTGTGCCATCAACATATACTTCTAGGGTGTTCCGGTTCAAACGTAAGGACAACAGAGGATTTTTGGGTAAGGTCGACAGGGCAGCTTCACCTCCAGAAGCTGCGCAGCCCAGTTTTTCGGGGACATGCGGTGGTTAAACGAAGGCGAGGGAGAGCGGCGACGCGTATTTGAACGAGAAGGGCGGCTTTGAGGCGGTGGTGACGATGGGACAGGGTGGCCGTAGTCCTCAGGAGCAGTAAATGCTGTAGACTCAGTGCGGATCGGATAACGGTGGTTTGGTGGACGGAATGAGTTACTGTAAGCGGGGTACGAGCCAGAAGACATAGATGGCCATTGGCTGCGGCAGTAACGAGCGATGTGTCCTTCGCGACCACAGCGGAAACAGATTGGCTTATCGTCAGCTGTTCGCCAATCAGACGGGTTCCTGGTTCGAATAGAGTATGGACGGCGACGTCTCATGTCCGCAGAAGCTATCGAGGGACCATGGTTATCCAGGGTGGGTGCAGTACACAAAATACCAAGGTTAGCGAAATCCTGGCGGACAACAGCCTGGATCAAGGCGACAGCTGGCGTTGAGGCGTCGGGCAACGTCGGTTTGTTGGCAGCTTGGTAAGCGGCCTCGGGTTCACGTCGGACGATGCACGTCACGTCTTCGGTTGTAGACGGATGACAAGGAGCGGCTTCGTAAGACGACGTTGCCGCGGTGTTGGGTAGGCGCTGAAACTGCTGCAAAATGCGTCGACTCTTCGCCTGCTCGAGACGGCGGCACTCTTTGATCACGGCGTTGATGGTCGTTACGTTGGTAAATACAAGCAGGCTGAACACATCGTCGGCGATTCCTTTTAAAACGTGCGAAATCTTGTCGGCCTCACTCATGTTGGGATCGGCCCTTTGACAGAACGCTAAGACGTCTTGAATATAAGACAAGTAGGGCTCAGTGGACGTCTGTGTACGTACAGCCAATTGCTTTCGTGCATCAAGCTGTTGACCAAACGGGTTGCCAAAGAGGTCGCGGAGCTGTTGTTTAAACATTTCCCAGCTTGTTATTTCGTGCTCGTGGGTCTCAAACCAGATGCGACGGGTCTTGTCAAGATAGAAAATGACATTCTCAAGCATAACGGTTGGGTACCAGCCATATTGCTTGCTGACGCGCTCATACATGCTAAGCCACTTGTCCACATTCGCGTTGTCCTCTCCAGTAAAGGTACCGGGATCACGGGGTTGCGTTAGGGCGACGTACCGGGTCGCTGTCGTTGCTGAGGTAGTTGGCGAAGCCGTATCCTCACCTGGAGCCATGGTAGCAGACTTGAGGAGGCGTCCACTGCGTAGCTTCGTTGTCAAAAGAGCACACAGCACTTCCACAAAAATCTTACGTGGAAAATAACAGTTGTCAGTCCACAGCCACATCGCAGCTCACCGACAACGTCCACTTTTTCACTCTCAGTCTGAGGCACCTTTCTTGGGTATGCCCCACTATGCCCTCTTTCAGTCAGCCGAAATCACGTAACAATACGACATCATCTACGGTTGCACGCAACAGCATGACACGCTTGAGCCCAACATGAACGTCATGAACCCTGAACGGCCTCCTTGACCGCAAGCACCTAAACGCCAGGACCCTGTAATGACGTACGCGCAAGCTGTAAGAGGACAACAAAAGCAAGAGAAAAGTGTGGGGACATCAACAAGCCAGCAGCAAGCTCAACAAGAGTCTCAGGAGGGACCTCAAGAAAAGTAACCACGTGGTTAACATCCGAGAAAGCACAAGCACATCGCGTCCAGTAAGTGTAACGCAACCAGAACACTTCTCTGTGTCGATAGTTCATATTGTCATACCAATGTTATTCTCGGCTTTGAAAGCCATACTAGCCGCGATACCACAGGCTAAGAACCTTCCTGATGTCAAGGCAATCTTGTCGATGGAACAGGTATTGTTACAATTTGCCACAACAGTCACTGCGCAGGCAAGACATGAATAATTGTTATCAAAATATCGCGATCTTCCAATGGAATGCGAATAGTATTCGCCCTAAGTGCACAGACTTCAGAAAATTTGTGGCTCAGAGCTCCTTTCCAGTGTTATGTATTACAGAGGCTGTGGTAGACACTACTTTTCGGTTATCAAACTACGTTGTGTATATGTCCTCTAGATCTACAGCACCGAGCAGAGCGATGATATGTGTGAGAAAAGATCTGGCATCAGTACAGTTGAATGCTACATCAACGGATTATACAGAATGTGGAGCATGTGAGGTTAGATTTGGTCGATTAAGTATAACAGTAGTCAGCGTTTATCTCTAGCCTTCCACAATTATCTCGCCTTCTGCATTGACCGCACTTTTCCAGACGTGCACGAAAGGTGTGATATATGCGGGGATTTCAGTGCTCACAATGTCATGGGGCAAAGTGCGTGCTGCGATCGTCGCGGAAAAGACCTACAAAAAGCAATTCAGAACACTTCATCATGCTTGTTAAATGACGGTGCGGTGACGTTCCTACGGGGTTTACATTACTCGAGTTGCCTAGGCCTCACGCTCTGCTCACATGATATTGCATCTGGGGCTTCATAACGAACATACATTGAAATAAGGGGTAGTGCTCATTTACCTATCCTAATACACCATTCAAAAGTACGCTTTTCTAAATATAGGCCCTCAGCAAAGATAACTAACTGGCAAGCATTTCTTAATCCTATATAACATATAGTGGGCTCGGCGGCACACCGGCGATGGGTCATCTTAATCCGCTTGACTTCTTCGCTACGCAGTTCTTCGTGTTGCCCTGGATCCTGATGCTACTGCAGAACTTCGACCAGCCTACCGGGTCTCCACTATCATGCGGCGCTGGCCACCTGCCTGTGAACGCGTCACCTCGCCATGACGGGGTACGCCAGCCCGGTCTCTACTGTGCAATGGAATGCGCATCACCACCAACGCTATTACTACGGTGGCCTCGTGGTCATCAGCTGGCATCTTGAATTTCGGGCACGCTATCTTCTGACAGCGCCACCGTTCTATGGAGCACCAATACAAACCCCGGGCAGACACTCACCGCGCCTAGTGGGCTCGGCGGTGGACCGGCGATGGGTCATCTTAATCCGCTTGACTTCTTCGCTACGCAGTTCTTCGTGTTGCCCTGGATCCTGATGCTACTGCAGAACTTCGACCAGCCTACCGGGTCTCCACTATCATGCGGCGCTGGCCACCTGCCTGTGAACGCGTCACCTCGCCATAACGGGGTGCGCCAGCCCGGTCTCTACTGTGCAATGGAATGCGCATCACCGCCAACGCTATCACTACGGTGGCCTCGTGGTCATCAGCTGGCATCTTGAATTTCGGGCACGCTATCTTCTGACAGCGCCACTGTTCTATGGAGCAACAATATAAACCCCGGGCAGACGCTCACCGCGCCTAGTGGGCTCGGTGGCACACCGGCGATGGGTCATTCTAACCCACTTGACTTCTTTGCTACGCAGGTAACGAATTACCACTGTCTTTACGCTAAGCGAACTGGATGCCGATCATTACTTGTTCTGCCACGCCCACGGCGCTCCATCGCTGTAGCTCTCGATTGCGCCAAAATGCTGTTGAAATTGTTGTTATTAGCAGGTGATATTAAGACTAATCCAGGACTTTGGAATGAACACTGTGTGGTGCCTACTGACATGCTTGATATACTGAAGACGTTGAAATCTGGGCAGTCGGCCATGCTTGAGCAGTTAGGTTCAATCAGATCAACCCTTGCTGAACATGAAAAACGTTCAATGACCTGAGCTCGCGGTTCACCAAAATAGAATCTGACTTACTATCACTTTCAAATGTTCAGTCTGAAGTTAACGATAGTTATAGCGCGAGAACAAACGACGACACAGAGACAAGAAGGATACGAAAGACACGAGCGCTAACTTCTAACTGAGTTTAATGCGCAGAGCACGAAAATATATAGAGGAGCCAGTAACCATGTGATAAAAACCTTATGGCACAAAGAGCAGAACATGAGTAAGAAAAAACAAAACAAACAACACAAAAACAAAAGCATTAAAAAACAGCAAAGAAAAATCTAGAAGAAAACGAAACAGAAAGGTAAAGATAATATAACTACCTGCCCGCACCGAAACCTTCGAGGAACCTGCGTTCCTTCTCGGACAAAGCCATGGAGGGCTTGCGAATACAAGACACCTGTTCGCGTACCATCTGCGCGGCCTCGACAATGACTCGGGTGCTTTCATCTCTGTGCTTGTACAGCGTCGCTGTGTCCTTGAAGAGGGGAACACAATTGCACTCAGTGCAGTGCTGAGCAAGAAAACCGTCTTCCCCGTTTCTAACATTGTTAGCGTGTTCTCTCAGCCGATCGTTCAGACACCTTCCGGTCGTTCCGACATAACAAGCACCGCATGAAAGGGGGGTCCTATAGACACCTTCCTGGGAGCAGGCCGCATACCTGTTTCTATGTTGTAGATTTGGTGAGGCTGAATACTTTGAACGGTGCAGAGAACAGGACACGAACTTCAACACGTTTTCCGATTTTCTTAAGCCTGTGTGATATCTGGTGTATACATGAAATCACGGCTATCCTTTCACGTTCTGTATCCGTGTTGCTCAGATTATGTCGCTTCCTTTGCTCTGCCTTATTAGTCCGCAGGATCGTCTCAGCAACAAACGCGATAAACGCCTCGGGGAAACCTGAAGCCTTGAGCCGGGAAACTTGAGCTTTGAAGCTCGCAGAGATATTGTGGGCGCACGACCTATTTAAGGCATTCTCAAGGCAGGTTCGTGCTATGCCTCGCTTAACTAACTTACTGTGAGCGGAAGGAAAGGGAAGTAGAGGTTTCTGCGCACGTGGTTCATAAAACCAACGTGCTGTGAGCTTAAAAACCAGTTTTAAATCCAAAAAGCGTAACTTGTCATTTTCGGGCATTTCATGTGTCAACACAAGAGGCTTTAAACAATCTTCGAACACACCTATAGTTTGAGTCGCGAACGAGTGAAACATAGAAGATTTACAATTTAGAAGAACCAAGAAATCATCCACGTATCTGAATATTTTGACGACATGCACGCCTTCTAACTTTTTCCTGCAGTTTTTGCCCATGTTTGCCAATAGAAGATCA
This sequence comes from Rhipicephalus microplus, assembly GCF_043290135.1. Classification (NCBI taxonomy): domain Eukaryota; kingdom Metazoa; phylum Arthropoda; class Arachnida; order Ixodida; family Ixodidae; genus Rhipicephalus; species Rhipicephalus microplus. Next base: position 486,280,265 of record NC_134710.1, on the reverse strand, counting down.
CTGAGTAGAGGTGCTATGCATGAGCCAATTGAAACACCCTTTTTCTGCAGATAAATGCAATCGGTTCATTGAACGGAAGTAGACGTAAGGTACAGCAAAACCAGGTCAAGAAAATCTCGCAAACTAATGCCAGTTTTTAATTGGAAGTTCAATTCCCCGACATTTTCTAAGTTATCCCTTATACATTCTAATAACTCATCGTGAGGCAGAGAGTAGTATAGGTCCTTTATGTCAATAGAAAAACCGAAAAGATTAGATTGATTTGACTGTTTGAAAAATTCTATCAGAGCCTGCGAGTTTTTGATCACAAATGGGTCATCAATGTTTAGACACTTTAGATGGGTCTCTGTGTCGTCGTTTTGTTCTCGCTCTATAACTATCGTCATGCCATATCAACTAGCCCAAGCTGCCACATTCAAGTTGACATCATTGAAAGTGTTGCCACTAACAGTGCTGCTCAGGTAACTAGGCTGTCTGACCGGATTAGCCACATGGAAAGCACATCCTGAAGGTGCAACCTGATCTTTTACGGGTTCAGTGATGTGCAAAACGAGGCGTGGCGTGTTAATGAAGAAATGGTTATTGATTTCTGTCACAAAAACCTGGGCATGACTATTCAAAGTCGTGATATAGAACGTGCCCATAGACTCGGAGATTATCGCGAGGGGAAACGGCCACCGATAGTTGTAAAATTTGTCCACTTCAAGGATAAAGAAGCACTCCTTTCGTCTAGCAGTAAACTGAAAGACACCGATTACGGCATCAGTGAAGACTTTGCCCCGGAAATTCGTGTAGCCAAAAGACGCCTTATCGAATTCGGAAAAGCGCAGCACTCCCCGTTTAAGGTACGTTATGACAAGCTCATCTGTGGCAGTAAAACATACGTTTTTGATCAGGCAAAGCAATTGGTTGTCGAACTTCAGGCCTAGCAACAAGCGCAAAAGCCGCGAAAGCCGAATCACAGAGTTAAGCATGATCTCTCACTGCTCTAAACTAACATTTGCAGCTTGATGCCAAAACGTGATTCATTATGCACCTTGATCTCTTTTTCTTCTAGCAACGTCATTCTGCTGACGGAAACGTGGCTAACCTCCAACATACTTGATTCCGAGATTCTTCCTGATCTACCAGATTTTGACATCTTTCGCAAGGACCGCTTTGATGATAACTGTGCGGGTGCCACACATCGTTCGCTTAAGTTCTCTGCTGTAAATTTAAAAACTTCTCTGGAAATGGTTAGGACCTGCTGCCACGCCACTTCTCCGCGCATGTTAATCGGCTGTTGCTACCGTCCACCAAGCGCCGATAGCTCATTGCTTTCGTCTTTTCATGAAGCATTGTTAGAACTAACAACGACGTATCCCAACAAAGAATTATTTTTTAGCGCAGTAGTGCTCTGCACGGGCCAAACTGCGCGTGCACGGTAAAAAGAGGGCAATTTAAACGCCACACTGTACACTTGCTGGTATACTTCTGGTGCTTTGGATGAAAAGAAAAAAAGAGGTATTTCATAGAAGAGGCAGTGCAAACCAAATTAATGACCGGAAAAAATTATTGTTCGTGGCAATTTGGTAGTTGTTCGTCTGACTTGACGACAAAGTGCACCAAGGAAACGGACACATCCGCTATAACCGATTCAATTTCTTGACGCTTGTACGTGTTCGCGTGCTACGAATTTTCGTCGAATAGTATATAATACACAAAAGTAAGTAGGCTTGATAACCAGCCAAATTCTGTGAGCATTGGCCAGCAACCATGGTATGTGTCAAGAAAGCCCTTGGCCTCCTTGTTAAATATCACAGGCATAATTTCCAAAACCATTGTTTTGTTTTAATTATTGGGAAGGGCTAACGATTAGGAAACTCCCACTTTTAAAAAAGTTTCGAGGCTTTCGCTACCATCTCGCCCATCATTTTCAGCAGTGATGTTCAAAGAAACGTATTCACATTGAGGATTTTTCACTGAACGTAGATCGTAGTCAACGCGCTCAGCGCGACAGCGGCGGTGAACGATCAGCTGCTAGCTCATAAACAGAGAGTTTTCCTTCACGTCCCGTTGTGCATTATTGTTTATTCACACTCGTAAGTCAGCTTAATTGCATTTGTGGTATAACATCTTTCAGCGAGCTCAAAATGAAATCATACTTTTCTTGTACATTTAATGTATCCCAAATGCAGTGGGTATTACAAAGCGCCGCATTTCGCCAACATACTCGAGCTCCACCAGCGAATCGAAATAATTAGAGCAATGAAATATGACGTTACGGCTACAATCAACACTTACTTTTCCTCCAGTTCAGTGGTGCCGTCCAAACAACATTGTCGTTCAACAAATTTTCGAAATTTCGACGTTGCGAAAAGCCCACGCGTTTCGATATCCTTGTTTCGATCGCGTAGATAGAACCTGCAACATCCGAGTGCAGAGAATTGCGCACTGTTAGTCTGATCTGGTTGTGACAAAAGCACCATTTAATGGGAAGGTGAATCCTTGTGTTCCGTAGAAGCAGCTGCATGATGCTTACGGCGCGAGTAATGACGACGACGCAATATGTTTACGAACCATCACTACGTCAAACATTCGGTTCTATGCAGCCGCTACGCCGCGCTCCTCGCTAGTGGCCTGTTACTGCGGCAAATCTGCCAAACAGGCTCGGCATTAATGATCTCAAAATGCCGTTCAGTTCATACGTGAATTCTAGTTCACACAGTTTTCTGTACCATGCACGGGATTACGCAAAGCATCGTTGATACACGTTCGATCAGCTGACATGACCTCCCTTTGCACTGCGGTAAAAAATTAGGTAGCGAATATTCAGCAGTTCTTATCGTTTTTGGTAACTTTGACCACCAGAGGTTCTTTAACGTACACCTAAATCTAAGTACACGGGCCTCATCATTTTTGCCTCCATCGAAAATGCACTCGCCACAGCCGGGAATTGATCCCGTGGAGGCCGTGCTGTTTGCATATGTCCAGTGCAGCATATAAATTTTCTGCTGTTATCCTGCAAATAAATTAGTTGTGAGTGACACTCTTTTTTCTGTAGTGCTGCTTTCTTGTGGTGATGTTTAGGCATCTAGAATTATTCTGTGAGTGTTCTGAGTACGACTGGCATGAGACGAGGCTTTCAACAATTGATAACGGGTCGTATGACGTGATGTAGGGAAAAGTGAAAAATTTCATCACCGACACACCATGGGGCAGAGACAAACTATAATTATGTGAGCCGGCACGTTGAAGCAGGAAGGTGGCTGTCAGGTGTGCTTTCTTGTGCATCTTTTGCATCATGAGAATACTTGTGTGAGGCTGTTACTGTGCTGTCGAAAGCAAATGGCATTGCTGTGATCTGAATTGGCTGTCTGGGTCAAAGCCATGTGGCGTTCGTGTTTCTGTTTAAAGGGCCCCTGAAACGGTTTTTTCACCTTCAGTTTTTGATTAGACCACTACTGGAGCAAATAATTGCCACCATATTTCAATCGAAACAACCATTATTAATAGAGCTACGAGTCCCCGCAGGGGCGCCTGCGCAAGTAGGCGTTTGGTGTGTAGCGACACCACGGACCCGAGCTAACGGGGGAGTTTCTACTCCCTCCCACGCCTAGCCGTGCGTGGCTTTGCCGTGCCCGGGGAAAAGGGGATCCTGGGGGTTGAGCTGACGCTGGGTGATTGGACCTTTAAGGCCCCCCGGCAGAGGCAACACACCCCTTTGGCCCCGGCTTCACGTAGACGGCACCCCTGGGCTGACTCACCCAGGGGAAATCGGCAGTCGCCTTTTCATATCTCTCTCTCCCTACATCTTCGTCTTTCTTACTTTTTTAGCTTTCCTGTCTACTTCTTTCTTCTGTTTACTTCCAATTTTCCTGGCGGCAAGGGTTAACCTTGTGTAATTACTCAACCTTGAGTAGTTATATTTGGTTATAGTGGCAATGTACGGCTGGCGTCTGCAGCCTTATGCTATTAAGTGCTTCAGCGTCCCCTGGTTGGACTCCATGGTGGGTGGTCGCCATTGCTGCCGAAAAAAAAGTACACTACTATGGGAACACCTGCATTTCCTCATCTCCTAGATTGTCTTCTGCTTAAGAGGGGACGCACCGATGAAATATTACTTTTCAACCAACCCAGACAATGCTTTCCGAAATTCCATGTAGTGCACAGCGAAAAGCCTACAAAACAAGCCAGAGCCATATCTCCATTTCTTTTTGCTAAATCTCTGACTGAGCTCTTTGGCCCAGGATACAAGGTCACAAAGATGGCTAGCGGAGACCTTCTCCTTCAGCTACCAGAAAAACACCACTATGAAAAACTTGGCAGTCTCAAAGCATTTGGTAATATCCCAGTATGTGTTTCACCTCATAGATCAATGAACACCTCACGCGGAGTTGTTTCAGAAGCAGACCTTCTTGAAATGTCTGAACAGGAACTGCTTGAAGGGTGGAAAGAGCAAAATGTCACGGATGTCAAACGAATCGTCATCAGACGCGACAACAAAGAAATACCTACCAAACATATAATACTCACTTTTGCATCTAGCACACTGCCTTCATCTATAGACACAGGCTACATCAAACTCTCTGTCCGTCCCTACATTCCCAATCCAAGACGGTGTTATAAATGTCAACGATTTGGTCATGGCTCGCAGAACTGCCGGGGTCAGGAAACTTGTGCAAGATGTGGTAGCCACGGCCACCCATCTGATAACTGTGTTACTACGCCTCACTGCGTGAATTGTGACGGGGAACACGCCGCGTATTCGCGTTCGTGTCCTAACTGGAAGAAAGAAAAAGAAATCATCACTCTTAAAGTCAAAGAAAACATCACAATCAAAGAAGCAAGAGGAAGAGTGTCGCCATTTTACGGCGCAACATATGCTGATGCGGCGCGTCAGGGGGCAACGCCGCACCAGCCCTCGCCACCCCTTCGGCCAGCGCAGAGCGAGCCATCGGCTGTGGCGCCTGCCCCCAAGGCGGCAGTAGTTCAGTCTACTCCGCCTTCAAGCAAATTGAGGTCGGAGACTCCAGGGTCCTCTGGTCTCAAGGCCTCCCCTCACCAGGCGAGGCCTAAAATCTGAACCACCAGCTCGCATGTGCGGGCATCCAGTGCCTCTGAGGAGGCAATGGATACAACGGTACCCTTGGTACCAAAATAGCGGCGCGCCTCCTTGGAGCGTGCCAAGAAAAATAAAAAACCAATAACGGGGCCGGACGACCATCCTGCCACCTGAATTAACGAGCTCACTAAAACACAGGATACTCTTTGTACACACAGCAGCATCTCTTTTGTTTAAATATGCAGACAGAAATACTACAGTGGAACATCCGAGGCCTTTTTCAAAACCTCGATGACTTACAAGAACTCCTCCATGAACACAATCCAAGAGTGTTGTGTGTACAAGAGACACACTTAAAACGAACTAACACAAACTTTTTACGAAACTAGATAATCTTCCGAAAGGATAGAGATGATGCCATGCTACCATCCGGTGCTGTAGCGGTTATAGTAAGTCAAGGTATAGCATGCACACAATTACCCCTTCAAACTTCCCTCGAGGCGGTGGCTGTCCAAGCAGTTATTCTAAACAAACTTGTCACTGTCTGCTCTTTGTACATACCTCCACACCACCGTCTCGAAAAACTTCAATTCCAGTCTTTAATAGACGAACTACCTGAACCTTATCTGGTCCTTGGGGACCTGAACGCACATAACGGTCTGTGGGGTGACTCTCGCTGTGATGCCCGAGGTCGTCTCATTGAACAATTCCTCATTTCATCGGGTGCTTGTCTGTTGAATAGGAAAGAGGCAACATACTATAACCTTGCCAACAAAACTTACTCTTCCATAGACCTCAGTATCGCATCTCCTTCACTTGTACCATTACTTCAGTGGAAAGTCATAAATAATCCATACGGAAGTGACCATTTCCCTTTAGTTTTGAGTACACCAATAATAAATGAATCTCCTCCACATGTTCCCAAATGGCTGGTAAACAAAGCCAACTGGGAACAATTTCAAAAGCTTACTCACCTAAATTGGACTGACATCTGCGGGTTAGTCATAGATGAAGCTGTGCAGTACTTCACGGCTTTTCTTACTGACGCCGCAACCAAGTGCATTCCACAAACATCTGGACTGCCCGGCAAACGACACGTTCCGTGGTGGAACACTGTGTGTCAGAATGCGCGAAAGGAACAGAACAGGGCATGGAGGTTGCTGTGGAACTCGCCAACAGCGGAAAACCTTGAGAGCTTTAAGAAAATAAAATCTCGAGGCAGGAGAACGCGTCGGCAGGCCAGAAAAGAAAGCTGGCACAAGTTTTTATCAGGGATAAATTCATATACACAAGAGGCTAAAGTCTGGAACATGGTTCGTAGGGTAGCAGGAAGACAAGTACACTCACTGCCACTCGTAAACACGCAGGGTGATAGCCTGGAAGATCAAGCGAACTTCCTCGGTGCACACTACGAGCAGGTGTCTAGCTCGTCACACTACACTGAAGCTTTCCAAAGACACAAAGCAAAGATAGAAAAGCAGAAACTAAAACCCAAGTGCACAAATTACGAGGAATACAACCAACCTTTTAACTTAGCTGAGCTACAAACATCGCTAAACTCTTGTAATAATTCCGCTCCCGGCTACGACCGTGTCACATATGAAATGTTGAAAAACCTGCCGCTCGAAACGCGAAAAACTTACTCTCCCTATACAATGCTATCTGGCTTTCAGGCACCATCCCTGCTTCCTGGAAAGAGGCTATTGTCATCCCTATTTTGAAACAGGGCAAGGACCCTTCCTCAGTTTCAAATTATAGGCCCATTGCACAAACCAGCTGCCTTTGTAAACTTTTTGAAAAAATGATAAACCGCCGAATTTTATATTTCCTTGAAACACACATACTGCTCGACCAATTTCAGTGTGGGTTTCGGGAGGGTAGATCCAATACTGACCATCTGGTGCGTATTGAGGCACAGATCCGAGACGCTTTCATCCACAAACAATACTTCCTCTCAGTGTTTCTTGATATCGAAAAGGCCTACGACACAACATGGCGTTTTGGCATATTAAGAGACTTGTCTCACCTGGGTGTGCGCGGTAGAATGCTTTCCATAATCTAGAGTTACTTGTCCAATCGGAAATTCCGTGTCCGTGTGGGCAGTATTCTCTCGCAAACATTTGTGCAAGAAACGGGAGTACCGCAAGGTGGTGTACTTAGTTGTACACTTTTTATTATTAAAATGAATTCCTTGCACCTGTCCATCCCCCGCAACATGTTCTATTCCACATATGTCGATGACGTCCAGCTTGGCTTTAAGTCATGCAACCTAGCAATGTGTGAGCGGCAGGTTCAGTTAGGTTTAAACAAGGTCTCCAAATGGGCAGAGGAAAACGGATTCCGGCTGAACCCAGGAAAAAGCACGTGTATCTTGTTCTCCCGAAAGAGAGGCACGCACTCAGAACCCGAGATTGAACTGAACGGCCAACGTCTGTCTGTGAATGCGGAGCATAAATTCTTAGGCTTAATCTTGGACAGCAAGTTGACATTCGTACCACACATCAAGTATTTAAAAACAAAATGTTTAAAAGCCATGAGTGTTATAAAAGTGTTGTCACGTACTACGTGGGGTAGTGACAGGCAATGCCTCATTAACTTGTATAGAAGCCTCATTCGCACCTGCTTAGATTATGGGGCCGTTGTCTATCAGTCTGCGACTCAAAGGGCTTTGAAGATGCTGGATCCCGTGCACCATTTAGGCATCCGCCTTTCTACGGGTGCTTTTCGCACCAGCCCCGTAGAAAGCCTTTACATTGAGTCAAATGAGTGGTCACTTCATCTGCAAAGAACTTACATGTCCTTTGTATATTTTCTTAAGGTGAAAGCAGACAAGAGGCACCCCTCATACTCTACTATTAATGCTTTGTCGAGCTCGATTCTGTTTCAAAACAGGCCTTCAACTAGGCAGTCCTTCTCAGTTCGCCTGAAGGGACTAGCTGAGGACACTGGAGTGTCACTCGAACACAGTTTAATGGCTCCTGTAGCATACCTTCCACCGTGGCAGTAGCAGACTATAGATTGCGATGTGTCTTTCCTAGAAATTACTAAACATGCGCCTATTGCACAAATCGAACATACTTCCTGGAACTTCAACACAAATACACACGTCCCGAGTTCTTTACAGATGCCTCTAAGTCCAACTCCTCTGTGTCCTACGCTGCTGTTGGCCCTTCCTTTTCGGATGCTGGCCCTCTACATCCAGGCACAAGTATCTTCACAGCGGAAGCTTACGCGATACTTGTGGCAGCTAAACACATCAAACAATTACAAATACAAAAAGCAGTAATTTTTACAGACTCCCTCACTGTGGTAACGGCTCTGCAAAGTCTTAAAAAACAAAAAAAACCCTGTCCTCGTTTCACTTTACTCCATTTTATGCACACTCTACACACTCAACCAACATGTTGTAGTGTGCTGGGTGCCAGGGCACCGTGAGATTCAAGGCAACGTAAGTGCGGATCAGCTCGCTGCATCCGTCCACAAAAGCACTGCCCCTACACCCATATCAATCCCGGCCCTTTATCTTAAGCCGTCTCTCAAACGAAACCTCAGGGTATACTGGCAGAGCAAGTGGGATACACACACACAAAACAAACTACACGTTATTAAGCTTGGTCATTGGCTGCCCGTATCGAAATCACGTCATACAGAGGTAATACTAACAAGACTCAGGATAGGACACACATACACGACACACACATATCTTTTGTCTGGTGGCGATCCACCATTGTGTGACAGATGTGGTGAAGCATTGACAGTCCTTCACATGTTAATCCAGTGCAAACACTTAGAAACTCTAAGAAAACGACTTTTTCCATTACCCTACCGACAACATATACCTTTACACCCTGCAATGTTCGTCGGTAGGGAACCGCTTTTTAGTCATAAATTATTGTTAGCGTTTTTAAAAGAAATTCATAATTTTCATATTATATACCCGGGCATTCCGTAGCATGACCTCTCTAGAGTGGTTTTTGCTGCGGAGGTTACACAAGAAAGCTTTTGCCTCACGGCCCTTGGACGCAAGGGTATGAACGAGTGAAGCACTTGTGCTAATGCCATGCATATCCACCATCGTCTTTATTATCACCAACTTTTGTCATCTATTCACACCACACACATCTTTCACGGCATGGTCATCATTTTATTACTTGTATGTTCTTACCCGCCTTATCGCGAGGAATTTTATGGCCCTTATACAGCCGCTTATCACAATCATTGTCCATATTTTTAGTAAGATGAATTGACGCTCTTTGGTCAACAAATGGCCCTTGCGCCAAAAAACACCATATATCATCATCATCATCAGAGCTACGAGTACTGAAAAGGTACCCTCCTCCTCTGCTCTGCCTTTCACCCTCAACTATTCCTTCGAGCACTCGGGGATAAGCTCCGCCTTCACAGAGCCTGCGTCACGATGTGACGTGGCAGAACGCGTGTGTGACGTTGTGTCTTCTGCTTCCGGTAAGTCAAAGCAGAGCCACCGGCCGTCAGACGCTTGACCGCGGCTGTGCCAGCTGGGTGATCGTCTGTCTGTGCGCTGAACGCGAGCATCCTATGTTTTGTTTCACGGCGCTTTGGACCACTGCTCACCATGGACCCCGGACTTGAAGAGCGTTTGCGCCGAATGAGCGATGAAATGGTTTTCGAACCATGGAGCGACATAGCGTTTCGCTATTCTGCGCTTTGTACTAAGGATGACAGCAGTGATCCGCTGCCACCTGACTCACCGGACTTCCACGACGATGTCAACGATCACGGGTAAGTGTAAATGATTCAAGTAGCCCATTACCTTATTTGTTCAATACTTGTTCGTCTTCGCGTCCGCGTTTGCGGTGTCGCGCTTGTAACTTGTACGTTGTGCTGCAATATCACGAGCGTAGAAACAATTTTGTCATTCTCTATCATTTTGCGGTGTTTGAGCGGTGTCCACGATAACGATAACTTAGGCCGATTTTCGTGACTTCAGGTGCGAAAGCGGGCTTTGTGGAGCAGTGCCAATGGCCCTTGAACAACTCTGCTTCGCGACATACCACAAGTTGTTCGGGAAAGTCCGGACTGCTGCATAACTCGGCACGAAGTCTTCCGAAGCATGTGCCTGCACTCAGCGGTGCTGCGTGCTGTAGAACGGCGTCGCGGTTGAAAGAGAAGTGCACAGGTAATATTGTATCAAACAAACGAAAAAAACACATCTTGAATTTGCAGTTCCAAAAACGTCATCTTATGCATTCTTCAAGGAAATATAACTTTCTAGTGAACCGCTTCTCCACGTGATGGATTTGGCAGAAGCTTAAACGACCCAACACAGTTGTGTTACCTGCGTGCGTAGTCACTGCCACCCGGAAGCAGTTTCCGTCAGCCGACTACGTGAGCTTCCGATATACGTCTTTGCGCACGTGAAAGCTTTTTATCTTAACTTGAAAATAAACTGCAAGCTGTCCGTGCTTTCGACTACGCATCAAATATATTCGCACATAAATGACTTCCGCATTTATGTCCTTTTAGGTTGACCTGTTTTGCACAGGTTTGTTTTTCGAATGGACTTGTTATGCAATATCTCACTCCAAACTAGTTGTGCTTCGTGCATGATCTTTCAAGAGAATAATATGTAGGGCTTGCTTTCGCATCACTTATGATGTTATTCGCAGACTATTTCATTAGTCAACTGTTAAAAAGTAGGTGCAGAATTGCCAAGCAGAAGCAACTGCCAAACAGAAGACTCACCCAAACAAGAAACGAGGCGCATTCTTTAAATACGCCCATCTAGTCATTCTGTCAAACTTGTGATACCATCTCGAGTAGATCTAGCTCTGTTTGGGCTGCCTCCCGTAGCACACAGACGTGAAAATATGATGTAGCTCTCTCGCTCAATTCACACAGTGGCTTTTGTGTGCTGCTCGCCGTAGCACACATGTAAAAATATCATTTCATGCACTTCACAAAAAGCAATTATGGCTGCATCGTTGCCCAACTGCCAGGGAGGCAGTTTTGTCAGTCAATTTCGGCTCTCTCGCTCGATTCACCAAGTGGCACTCTGTGTTCTGTCAGCCGTATAGCACACACGTTAAAATAACATTTGACAGCACTTTCCCCAAGTCAGTCATGGTTGCCTGTTTGCCGAACTGCCAAGAAGGTTTGTTCCATCGCACTTCTGTCAGAAGACCTCAGCTGCGTCATCATTATGGTTGTATTCTCTCTGCTTAACCGTCCTTTTGACGTTGCCCCATTCACTAGAGTGAGAAGCCTCCAGCAGTGTCTTCTCTACGGTTGCATTTTTTCCGTTTAACTGAGCTTTCGACCTTGCTTCAATCCAGTGAAGCTCTCTCGTTCGATCCACACAGTGGCTGTCTGTGTGCTTCCAGCCAGAACACACAAACGTGAAAATAGATTTGATGCCAGTTTCATGGTAAGCTTTTGATGCTGTTCTAAGTATCGCTGACTACCCGTCATGGTGGTCTAGTTGTCGTGGTACTGAACTGATAACCCAAAGGATGCTGTATCAAATCTCAACCGTTGCGGCTGCCTTTTCAGTGGAGGCGAAAGTGATTGAAGCCTTGTACTTTGATTTAGGTGCATGTTGAAGAACATCATGTTAAAAAAATTCTTGGCACCATTCACTATAGAGTACCTCATTATTATTGCATCACTGTTTTGGGGCATTGAACCCAAACCAACATCACCAGAATGAATGCATATCACCGATTAGAGGTCGATGATGTTATAAAGCGTGTGTGCCTCTGAGCAATGAGCTCCTCCTTAGATGGCCATTCATAGGTGAGGGGTATATGCCATGGCTTTGCTGCCTCATTCCTTGTAAGGCTCTCCTGATATGATGAGAATTCACGGAGGTCCATGGCATGTTCCAACAGCCCTTAACATAGCCTGCATGGTGAAGAGAGACAAAGTCACTGTCATGCAAGCACAAATTACAAGATAAAAGTAATTACTACATTTACTTGATTGTAGGTCAACTTACCTCATGAGTGATATAAATCCACTTTTTTGGGGGGGAGATTTCGTGTGACAATAAAAAACTTTATCTAGTGCAGCTGGTGACTACAACGAACATGAGAATCACGCATGCTGTGGCATGGTTACAATCTTGTATTTCCCTTCAGGCTCTATTTTTAGCATATAGTTATTACACGCTTGTTCGGAAGAATATTTTGTTTAACTATTACCTTGTCATTTCTTGTCATCTGAAGTGCCACAGTTTGTTAGAACCACATCTGTTCAATAAACAGTCAACACTCCTTACCAGATGCGCACCCCTTTTTTGTACTGTTACTATCTGCACCAGCTGAAAGCTCCTCAGCAGTGGTGACATTACAAAAAGTAGAGGGTCACCCTCAAGCCTCCTTATATCAAATTATTGAAAACTAGCTGATACAGAAACCAAGGAATATATGGAGTATGTCAATTGTGCTCTTTTATTGGTACTGTAGTAGTAATCGTGACATAAGTGTGAAAAAAAAACAGCTTTGTACCTGCAGTAACCAAACCTCCAACCATCAGATCACATGCCTTATCATTGACCTTATTCAAACTACACTTCCAGCTATCAGATTTTCATGTACAGTTCAGGGACTTGCTTTTAATGTTATAGGATAACAGAGCTCAGATGACAGAAATTTCGGTGTCAGCTCCATTTGTTATAGTAAACTGTAAAATAGAAAAGTTTTCTGGGAGCAATGTCGCTACTGAAAGTATTTGGGGATGCACTTGCTTGTAATGTCAAAACATGTTTGAGCCCCCAAAGTGGTGATGGGGGCTAGTTGTTTTGAGTCACTTGTGTTCCTGTTCGTAGAAAACAACAGACGCAGACATAACGAACACATATGTAGGACCAGTGCACGTACTGTGTATGCGTTTATTGATTGTGTCTGCACATGTTTTTTCGCTACATATTTTCGGTACAAGTTTTTTCAAAGCTAGACTAGTCCCAGGATTTCTTATAAGCTAGTATGTTATGGCTGGTTGTCTTCAATATTGTAATTCGTTCATGCATGCAAGAGGAAAGTTGCAAGTTGCAAGTGCGTCTACCATAATTACAAGTTAAAGAGCTAGTTTTCAAGATGTTACTCAAGAGTAAATATCAGCTTTTTTAGGTAATTTTTCAGAGTCGGCCAAATTACTGCTCATGTGCCAAACTAATTTTATAAACAGTGTTCATGCTTACTTTTACCAACGTGCCAAAGATCATACCAGTGTAGCATGTTTTCCTTTTGTTTGCGGCAGTATAGCTTGACACTAGGATGTCGATCTGAGAAAAATTATGCCTAATAAGTCCCTTAGACCTGCTGTCATGGGCACACACAGTGCTTTCTACAAGAGTGAAAAAACTCCCATCCCCCTTGCATCCAACATTTGTTCTTGAAACAGTAATTTAACAATTTCACATAAAGATATACTTTTAATAACTTAATGTTTCTTAGAATCATTTGCAAATTTTGCACAAACATATGATACTTGTCAACGATCGTATGTGGATGTCTAGATTCTCAAGAGCAGTCAGGCACTTAGCAAGTGCTTGCTTTTCCATGAGGACATTGTAGGAAACTTCAAGTGATGGTGAACAAAAGTGTAATAAGAGGTATCTTGTTAGCACTTGAAAAGTATACTAGTAGCACTGGAAGATTAACTCTCCAACTTCCACCAGCTCAGTGTGTAAAATACAGCCATTCTGCATGGCAAGCACACTGTATGTGAGATACTTGGTGCTGTAGCCAGGAGAGTCACATCGCCCATCACTGAGTGCATCCACCATGGCTGCTTGTTTTTTGAGGAAGAGCTGGAAAGACAGGTGTCACAATGCATAGGTTCTTTAGTATTCCACAGTATAATCACGGAGAGGAAACTCCCTATACCTCTCATGTATTCGCTCTCGGCAGCGGAAGCGCTGCTTTTACCACTGGTGGTGTTTCTGAAGAGGCAAAAGTTAAGCTGACTGATTTCACAGTAAGAAGAAACTCAATCGACACGAATAAAATGCTTTTTATTGCATGTTTTGCATAAAAACCAGATACATACACATAATGTGAAAGTGTCAATCTATAGATGCAGCTTCAATTTACAACTGACATGTGGACATAACGAGCAAATGTTGAAGCCAATATCTGAACCAATGTTAAAATCATAAACAATCGCGGATAGGACACATATTTGACTCAATCACGTTTGTTATGACGACAGGCGTACAAATTGAGTTCCAAGCGAAACTGAAGTTCAGAGGCACGAACAGGCTTGAAGCGATCAGAAGTTCTTCGAGAAAGAACGTCGCTGGCAACAGTGTTTCGGCAAGTTCACTTGTTCTCGTGACAGCAATAGCATTGCCTTGACGAAGAAAAGTTCACTTGTCAAAACGCTGCCTCCATCGACATTCTCTGTAATAATATTTAGAAGCACATTATTAGAAGTAAGGACTCGCAAAATTTGAAACCACGGCCACAAGAATTTCATAAGCAGGAAGCGGCCTATAATTATTTGACATCATTTGAACTAGTTGCCAAAAGTAAAAGTAGCTAAAACAATGTAGCCGAGCCAACTCGAATTCAAGCCTTTCTATAAACCCATTTTTCGACAGGAGCTTGGCTGTTGTGTTCACCAATTAGTCAAGCGACACTGCACTTTTCTCAGTCCAGTCTGGCTTGAGGAGAACTGGGTTTGCTTATATGTACTTATGCAAAATCATTACTTGCTCCAATAATTGGTCCAAGTTCTTCTGCTCACCCATTGCTTTTAGGAAATGCTGAAAAACCTTCGCGGAACCAGAAATCTCTGGGTTAGCACACCACAAAGCAACAAAAAACATGTGTTGCCCGAACGAGCCTTCTTCGACGAATGCATGGTTTACTTGTTCGGCATAGCTCACTGTGATTTATTCTCTGTCCACCACAAGTTGCCGTCTTTATCTATCTTGTAGTTGGCAGGGTAACCAACCGAGATAACTGAGCGAGATTCAGCTTCTAATATCGCTGAGCGAGAGGGAAGAAGGAGCGGAGGCAAGCGCTACGAACGCAAGTCAATCACTCTTTGCGCTTCACCAGATTTAAAATTCACGAAATAAGGAATAAGATAAAACATATAAACAAAACAGAAGCTCTTTACGGGACGTAGACATTCTTGTTTGTAAAAACTTGTGATGGCCAATAAATGCGAACAGTCACATCAATCTCACTCCGTTCAACCGGATCATAAGATTCCCAGCAACTTCTACGAGCATGCATGTTCTTTGAAAATGAAACTAGCGCCGAGTTTCCGGAGCTTGTTTAATAGCAATGATGTTTCATGCCGACATGCCCACGAGTATTCCCCCACTGCTACATTTTTATTATTGTACAAGTTCATCATCTTAAACTCAGTTCTATCATGAGTACTTATATTAGTCAGTTAGATAAATATTGCAGTATGCTAAAACTGTTTGTGTAACTATAATTTTTTAAGATGACTGGCTTCTACACTTTGATATTAGCATGCAAAAATATTCGGCTCTCTTTCGCATTGTAACCAAAAAATTAGATGGGCTAGTTTTGTACAAGATTTATACAACATGATTGCATGTTCTGAATTTAGATAACCTTGGCGAAGATATACAGATGAAAGCAAATGCTTTGCAATGTGTAAATCTATGACAAAATTGTGCTAAAAAGTAAGAATCACTTTAATGCAAGAGAAGTATAAGGATTTGTGTTCACGCTGCGGAATATGTCTGCAAGTCTTGCTATAGTTATATTTACATGTTGATCAATAAGTGCACCTGTTTTACTGCAGGGAGCAAGTAGGCCCTCTGGTAGTAGTAGAAGGCGCACTCCGTGATGACTTGAGCACCAAGGCATTCGATGGTTGCAGCCACCACGCAGCCCTAGTAGAGCATGCCAGCGGCCAGGAGAAAGTTGCTGGCTCCAGCACCACTACCTCGAACAAGTGGCTTGCTCCTCCACCGGAGCTTGTGCAGTTGCTCGTTCACCCCCTCTACAACGACCAGACTTCCCATGACACTGAAGTTCAGGTTGCCAACTACTTGGCCACATATGGAGCAGTTCATGAAGGAAGCTCTCAAAAACAATGAAATTTCATTCCCTGTGGAGAGGCTCTTCCATTGTTAGAATACCAGTGCCATCGTCTTAATGGATACTGCAGATGAATGACCACACAAGACATATTAGTGCTTCTGTGTTACTAAATTGCACAATGAACAAGTCACATGGCTTGTTTGAAAGAAAGAAATAAAAATTTTAACTCTTCATTTTTCTTTTGTAGACATAATGATAATGAGAACTAACCTACCATAATGCCATAAAAAGTATAGGGGACACTGATTATAGTAAGTGTGTAATTGAGAAGAAATCAAGAGGGACAAAAAATTTGCTTGCCAGGAGCTGGGACTGATCCTGCAAACGTCACATAACGCGTCCTATGCTCTACCAAATGAGGTAGCACGGTGGCCATTCTGTCGTCCTCATTATTCAGTATATATATATGCATTTACAAGTACCAGCGGGAGTCAGCGCTACTAGCAACCATGACGGCGAGTGTGAAACACTTTTTCTGCCTGTTGGTGTCGCGTAGCACGTGGTGGGGCTGATTGATGCACTCGCGTTTAAGTGCACATATGCCCCCCATAAAGTGGACGAGGAAATGGCCGCCACGATAGCTCGGTTAGTAGAGCATCAAATGTGTAATTCGAAGTTCACAAGTTCAGTTCCTGCTCATGAAAAGCCATCTTTTGGTACACCTTTATTTCTTTCACATTTACATTACATTCACAACTAATAACGTCCCCTATACTTAGGCACTATTGTTCGTTAGTTTTCAATAATACAGCTTCGTTAGGTTAGTGTTAAGTGACAGGCGATTATGTCAAAAAATATATACGTTATGAAAAAGTAATTTTATTGTAACTGTGAAGAAAAGTGGACGAAAAAATAACTTGGCGTGGGCAGGGACTGAACCTGCGACCTTCGAATAATGCATCCGACACTCTACCAACTGAGCTACCATGCTGGCCATCCCCCCGTCTAATTTATGGGACATGTATGTGCATTTAAATGTGGTAGTGTCAGTCAGCGCTGCCTGTTGCCATTGCAGCGAGTGGAGGACACTCATTTTTTGCCTATAGGCATTGTACAACAGGTGATGTTCTTACGGCTGGCAGCTGACTATTATTCCCTGGCATACTACACGATGGCATTAAGTCTGCCAGAACAAGACCCTCGCTATGAATGAAAAAATGGGGTTTATTTAAGGGCGTGTTTTCTTTGTTAGACAATATAATGAGAACTGACTGACAATTATGCCAAGAAAATTGTAGGAAATGTTAATAAAGTAATTGTAATGTAACTGTGAAGGAGGTTTTAGCCGCAATCATTATGTTGCCTGTAGCATGTGTTGTGGTGCTTAGCATGTTGGTGCTTAGCATGTGGGAGCATTGAACAATGCGACAGAAAGTATACAAAAAGCCAGACCCACAAAAGCAAGGCTTCCTTTGACCCCCATTTCCTAAATACGAGATAGCCTCCTAATTATTTTTTAGACTGACACAAATAAAGTAAGACTTTTCAGTGTCCTTGAACCACATGGTCTGCCCTTCTTGCATTTCACCTTGCAACAAATCTAGTGATCAGTGCTAATGCCAGGCAACCTTCGAGAGGAGTTGCTGAGGTTAATCAGTAGAGTGAGCACTACGATATCTAATAGGTGTCAGCATACACTCATCTGAAGCCATTACTTCACCTCCAAAGATACTACTACATTTTTTTATTGCTTATGGTCTCGATTAACTTAAATTCTCCTAATACGTTTAGTGTTTGCTGATTTTAAGTGCACTAGAGAAAAATTAAGTGGCCGATATAGGTAGTGTCGTTGTAGTGAAAGATTCAAGTATAATGTTGACAAATAGCTACAGCTCAATCGTGCACTAGTGACAGTTGCATTCGCGATAGGATCGGGAAAAAAGGCACTGCTAAAAAGCTTGTAGCTTTTATAATTGATGATGCAAGGTGAATACGTGAATTTACGGTGCTTATTATTACATTGTGCTGTAGGAGAAATACTAACGCAGCTTCAGTTAACCATTGCAGGGACCCTTTAGGTGCATCTCCTCACAACCAAGAAAACGTAATTGGCGTACTCCATTTTAGTAATAGCCGGTAACGCGGCACAAGTATACTATCACAAAACAGTCACTCCATGAGCTAACTGTAGCATTGTTTGGAAGTCTTATATAAAGTAACTGGCAATGTCTAATACCCGTGCCACACGGTACAGAAAATGACATTCGGTGGCGAAGGCATTCAGTTCCCGAATGACATTTTTTTCGGTGGTGCTGCTACACGTCCAAAGTGAATTACATTTGACTTGATGTCGATCGCAGCACCTTGCAAGTGAGCATTGAGTGAACAGCAATAAAAAATTAACAAGCGTTTATAAGCTTCATACACATCAGATAATCATTAAATATTGAAATAAGCATATGACGCTGTCCTATGTTTTAGTTTCTTGCTTTGTTTTGCAACGTTGCAGCCGACCGTAGCAACACTAGTCAGATCCACAGCGTAAAGAGAAAGTGGCGCCTGTCGCATCGCACCTGTCGCATCTATCAGAAGAAGATTCTCGCAGATTTCGCAGAGTTCGTTTTTTCACGGCCGCACTTGTGTGTTTCCGTGCAAAGCATCGTGCTCAAGGGCGAAAACTTTTGGAGCACAGACGAGTTATTATGCCCCAGCTTCAGGACATTGAACTTCAGTTAATATCAAACCATTTCAACCTGATCGCCGCAGCCTCTTCGCTGAGCACAACGCCTCAATCTCGGTGGTGTTTCCGTCGTAGCCAGCACTGGTTTGAAAAAACGCTACCAAATCTTGGGGAAGCATACTTCAAAAGGTGCTTTCGCGTCTCGGCTGCCACGTTTCGTTACATTGTGGAGTCGTGTCGTACCGACATACAGCGGGTGGACACAACGATGAGAGTGGCAATATCAGTAGAAAAAAGAGTAGCCGTCTCACTCTACCGCTTGTGCTCTGCTGCCGAAGACCGCACCATCGCCGAATTGTTCGCGATTGGCCCCTCTACTGTGCTCTTGCTCTACAAAGAGTTCTGTACGGCCGTACGGAGAAACCTGGAGGACAACTGGGTGAAGATGCCTTCGCCAACCGACATGGAGGAGCAAATCAGGGAATTTTTTGTGGTCACAGGATTCCCACAAGGTGTTGGGGCGCTCAACGGCTGCTACTTCCCAGTGTCACCGCCAAAGAAATATGCTTCGGACTACTACAATTACAAAGGCTGGTAAGTTGAGAAGGCCTCTTTATTGTTAATTAAGTTGTCTCTACGTTTATTGCATTCGTTTATTAACAGTCGATGCTACGTGTTTCAAATGAAATATGTTGTCTTGTGACTGGAAAGTTTTCTAGATAGCAGTACTGACTGCAATATTGCTGTTAAATTTGCAGGTATAGCATGATCTTGCTGGCTCTAGTGGACCACTGGTACTACTTTAGGTACAAAAACGTCGGCTCCCTAGGGCGGTGCCACGACTCGTTTGTGTACGGAAGATCCGTACTCTGCAAAGCTATTGAAAGCGGATCTTTGAAACTCCCAACAGCAACAGTCGAAGGAGTTTGTGTGCCTCCAATAGTGCTGTGTGACCAGGCATTTTCTCTATCGCCAAACCTGCAGAAACCGTATGCGAATGAACAGCCTGACACACAAGAAAGGGCGTACAACTATAATCTGTCAAAGAACCGAAGGATTGTAGAAAATGCATTTGGCCGTTTGAAAGCCAGGTTTCGTTTTATTATGAAACGCATGCAGTGCAAGCTCGCCACCACTACCTTGGTTATTAAGGCATGTTGTGTTCTTCATAACATCTGTGAAGGTTTTCAGAAACACGTAGAACCACGTTGGGAACAAGAAGTAGCATTGTGGAATGCTGCTTACGAGCAGCCAATTTGTACATCGGACGCGTCTAGCGAAAACGGTGAAGACGTCAGGAAAGCGTTAGCGAAATACTTCTTTGCTAGAACTCAGCCATCAGTCACCGTCTCAGGTAGCTGAAGTAATTTTGTGTCTGCAGCAGTGAAACTGTTTTTGAAGAATATATGCACCATTTACGGCCTTCATACACTGCGTCAAAGCTGTAGTTTGTTTGTGTTTGGTACAAAATTTTACCTGGAGTTTAATGCCCCAAAACCACGATATGATTGTGAGTAATGCCGTAGTGAAGGGCTCCGGAAATTTAGGCCACTTGGTCTGTTTGTCAGCAGTTGAAGTGTTTTTTTAAAAACGGCAAGCACATTGCTCACCTGTACTTGCTTCACTGTTTTCACAGCATCACCAAGCACCCCATGTTTTTATTGTTTACTATTTATGGCGCATGTTTTTTACTTCACAAAATCGTTGAAAGTGTGAGATTAGGTCTTTGTCAGATGGTGTTTTTCTAATTGCTCCAAATACTGTTCAACCAACTTGTATACCATGCATAATTCTTTTGCTCATAATTTTGTGTTTTATAAGGCAAGGTCATTTATCATTATTGTGCTTCAAAAGAAACAAATAACGCAGCAAACTCAATAAGCTTTTACCATTTAAATGGCTTTTTTAAAGTGACACCTATATCACCTGCACATTATGGCAGGCGATTGTGCATTGTATTTCATTTCTCTGTAATATTGTAGTCTTTACAGATTATCTTCACAACAATGTGTTATTGTACTATTTTAATAATTCATGTGAATATATTTCATATTGAAGTGTGCATTTTTTAATTCCTTGTACATATTTAAATGGTTTATCTCGAACCTTTGTTTTCATTTATTATACAACCGTTTCCTGTCTTTTAGTCACGTTTGATGCACAATTAGTCCATGTGCATGACCTCAGTGTTCGGTTGCTTGCTGCACACATATTTATTTATTATGTTTATTCTGACTCACTTGCCAAACGTTTGTCAATCTGCTATTTGTGGCTTTTTTAGTCATTTTCATAGTTCTTATAAAGAAGTGAAAGTTTGATTAGTTGAGTTATTAAAAAAGTTGCACAATCATGTAATGTTTTCAGAGTTATTAAACGTGTTTTTGCTGTTTATAGGAATACAAATGCACAAATTTGTGCATCACAACTTAAATTTAGTGTTTCCCAGTGAGAACTCTCCAGAAGCATACATAAGCGCTTTGGTTTCAATATGCCAAGCCTTCGGTTTCTGCACCAGGACATCTTAATTTCTCGGTGGGAGAAGTGCATACTAAACTGCAGTCAGCAAAGCGGTATTATTTGCTATCAAATCTCAGGATAACAGCATTAGTGTAGGTATGAGGGCACCATTAAAAGCACGGTAGGAGGACTCTAGGTTATTGCGACATGCAAAGAATCGGTGTGCGAATTTATGGCACTGGCTTTTATTTAGATTTCTTAAGCTCGATATATCTCGTTTGCCTACAACAATTTTGATTTTTTTGCATTCACTTAGTTATGTAACGTGTAAGTTGCGATTCAGAAGTTTGGAGACTAATAAAACATAGTAGCAGGGCTCTTTAATTAGGCTGCACGGAAATCCATGCTGCCTAATACTCGTACTGTATCGCTTAAAAAATGCACAATTACAAAGGCAAACTAGTATTTATTGAATAAATAAATCTTTCTTTAAGGCCTCCATTATTCAAGGAACTTCTGAAGAATATCAATCAGCTTTTCTTCTCTTTTAGCTGCTTCCTTCTGAAGCTTCAACTGTTCATTCTGTAGCTCGAGCTCTCGTGCTTTGCACTCTTGCCAAATTCCTCTAAACATGTTTTGCTCTTTAACCATTTCTATTATTGCAGAATCGGGGCCAGCTCATGTCCTTTTTTTAAGCAGTTGGCTCTGCCGCAGTTGCTCCAGCTTCCGCTGGTGCCAATACACTGCATTGCGGAAGGCTTTCCACGGCAGGTGCAGCTGTCTCCGCCGGTCCAGTTGCTGCAGTTTTATCTAAATTAGCAGTACTTGAGGCAACGGTGGCACTTGAAGATTCTGGAACTTCTGTCACCAGCTGCATGTCGGCCTCACTGCCAAGAATTCATCCCCCGTTTCCATACTGCGTACAATCTGCGAAAAGTTACATAAGTTATAACGGTAGTGTCACAAAGGCTGGACCCATATTAGAGACACCATTCGTTGCAACTTGCAGCAGTGCTCAGGGGAATGTACATGCTGACGAAGCAGTAGACAAATACACATTTACGCACATAAAGCAATGCAAACACTGCAATTTTATGTGTGATGGTGTCCGTTTGTGCAATGCTTTTTGAAATCATCATGGCTCACCAAGTAACCCATCGGCACATATAAGGTAGATACCAACCTGTGAAACGAAGAGGCTTTCGCAGTTGCTTTCAACAGCAAGTGTGGCGTCATTTACCGGCCGTCTCCCAAGGAACTGGTGTATTCGCCAATAAAATGGCCACGTGACCACACCAGAACCTGTAGTTCTTTTTTGAGAATAATCGATAATAAACGAAAGTGCAAGCTAAGTAGTAGTGACAGAAGCAAGTCGAAACGATACTCTGGGCTTGTGTATGACTCCACCTCATGGCACCAGGTTTTGAACAGTGGAATAGGTTGAATTGTTGTGCATACTGCGTGTGATAATCCAATTCGATAGCACTATTCAATGGCAAGACGACTGCACCAACTTACACAGAGCCCATTCTTGGTAGTCGCACTATAAAGATAAAAAATCCTAGGTACACAAGGTATGTCTAGAGTTAATGTTTTCACAAGTGGGCCTGTCTTCTGTAGGATTTTAGTTTCTGAGGACAAGTCCGTTTGTTGAAGTGTTGGTTTCAGGAACATCCTGTCTTCCAGTGGTTTTTTTTTTCATTGCTTCAAACTTTTATCTCCGTCTGAACTTGCCAATAAAGGCACATGAGAGAGGGCATGAGGACGAGCTATTAATTCATCTAAAATGTAGCCCCGGAAGGCCATACAATCAATGCGGGTACAAATTTGTTTAAATTGACCACTAAATGGGCATAGCAAGTGTTTTTATGCGTGACACCTAGCCAAATCACACCGAAACGCTCGTAAGGGACAGAGCTTTTTCGCGCCGTTTTCCGCGAAGATTTGGTTGGTTAGAAGTGTGGCAGCTTGGGCTAGTTGGTATGGCATGACGATAGTTATAGCGCGAGAACAAAAAGACGACACAGACACAGGGAGTGTCCTTGTTGTCGCTGTGTCGTTGTTTTGTTATCCCGCTATAACTATCGTCATTTGGTTGGTGGCAGCATTGACATGCACGGCGTAAGCTCCTCGGCAGTACACAGGCAGGATATTCAAGTCAAAATGCTCACCTGTACTTGCTTCGCAGATTTTCGATCTTAGTATGTACTTGGGCTCACGTCCTCACGATGCCTTACCTGGCCAGCGCTGCCGTGATGGCAGAGTAAATTTTGCCATTCCGCTTTTGTCCACGAAGGCCTCAGAGGTGTTCTTCCCAGAGCGTAATCAAAGTCATCGTCTCCTCTTCGGTCCAGCTCGCGCGCTCATTGGGACACGTCATCTCTTCTTTTATTTCTTCTTTGTTTAAGCAGAGCGAAATGGCGCGTGCGGGTTGGCAGAAGATTGGAAAGCAAAGAATGGAAACTGATGAAAAAAGCAGAGAAAGTCACAGAAAAAGTGAACTCGATGGCAACGGCGATGAAAATACCAGTGTGGCATGCTTGTTTGCCAAAGTTTCGCTAAATGTGACAAGCGTTTCATTATTAATACTTTATTTTCTTCATATAACGTTCAAAGCACCTTTTTAAGACTTTAGTGCAAATAAAAGACAGGAAATTTTATTTTTAGCTCAATATTATTTGTTTTACATACTTTCAGGTAAATCGCACTTTGCGAGCTGTGTCGTCGAGAGTAGGCATTTCTCAGTTAACTGAGTTCTGGCGAAGGCATTCGGTGGTGAATGGCATTCGAATGAATGCCATTTCGTTCGCCCGTGTGGCACCGCACGAATGGCAATAAATCTGAAGGCATTCGGGGGTAAATGCCATTTTTCCTGCCCGTGTGACACGGGTATTACACAAAACAAGTTGGTGTATTAGCACATAAATAATGTGTAAATAGTGTCACATGAAATCAGTGTACTGTTTCTTTGTGTCCACTGTGAAACTGCTTTGGTAGGTGGCAGCTCGTTGTATATGCTGCAAAAATTGTAGTTGTACACATGTGTCAGTGTGCCCCTTCTTATTCGGTGGACATCTGAAAACACATGCTTGTAATAAAAGAAAGTGTTCATGAACCACAGTGTGCTTTCGTGTGAAATAAGTTTTATGCTTTCGGCCGGGCTGTGTTCTAGTCAGACAGATTTCAGAATAAATGCAGTACTAATCTTACCGCTGAGCCTAAGAGCACTCACTGCAGGGGAACGTGGTCTCCTATGCTCTACGTTATCTCGTGAGAGGTTGTAGCAACATCTAAAAACACTGCTGTATTATACAGCATAATGAATTGCAAATGAGTACCAACATTCTTCGTTGCTGTCGCCATAGAAATCATCTTGTCTAGCTAATGTCAATAAAGAGGCTTTATGAATGCTGCTTATGTAGTCTAACTCCTATATAAGTGACACTCATATAAGAGACAAAGTGGCATAAGAGAAACCAGTGTGCTTACTTTGAAATAAGGTTAATAGGAAAATCTGCAAGATTCTTCAATTGCTCCCAAGTGCATGTCTCTTATACAGGTGCTCAAAGAGGCCTACGACCAGAATTGAGGGCCATAGCCTCCTTGAATTAATTCAAGGAGGTTATGGCCCTACCCTCCTTATAATTCGGATAGAGGGGTGTGTTCTACCCAACATAAATAATGAAAATGCGGGTTTTTAAAGGCCTCAGCAGGTGGGCCACTCCTGAACAATTTCTGGCAACGGGCCCGCATTGATTTGTACAAGCTCTTATGTGCAGCATTATAAAATCTGCAGGTTGCCCCGTAATGCATGAAAGTGTCTCGGCAGGCTTTTCACAGGAATGAAACTGTCGCGTCACATTCGTATAGTTTTAAAACGCACAAGTGAAAAAAATGAGCATGCACTGCAGCAAGAACCAACTGTGTTCTGGCAAAAATACGTGAACTGTCATGAACTACTCTACAGTGAACTAGCTTAGGCTGACCTCTCTGCCTTCTAATAAATTCTCACAACTACTCTAAGGTGAAATGTTTCAGGGAAATAACGGGTTTAATTTTTTTGTTGCAAACATGAAAGGGCACACACTACCCCAGAGAATACCTGTCCCACGTGGTGGTTTCAGTATGCGAACTAGTTTGTGAGCACATGCCCATCGCATGTTAACTGTCACTGAATGCTTGTAATACCTGCAGAAACTGTCGCTGAAGGAAGGCAAGTATGTGACGTGAACTTGAGCAGCTGGCTTTTCTTTCTCAGCAGGGAAAGATCCGCCCATTTGGACAGATGTTTCAGCAGCTGGCTTTTTTTAGCGGGGGAAGATTCATCCATTCGGACAGGTGTTGAGCCACCGAGAGGCCTGAAACCTCTGGGAGCTGTGGCACTGAAGCAACATCGGCTGAAGCTGCTACTGCTGCTCATGTGATGAGGCACCACACTGTGTCTGCACTGCGGATTCTGTGGTGAAGGCAGCTGCTGTCTGTGTATTGGCCGAAACAAGCACCCTCCGGGTCATGTTCACTTGCGAAGCTGAGATGGTTATGAAACACTCAAACAAAACTTCTTTGAATGGTGTCATGCCCGATCGTTCATCATCATGCATGATTTCCTGCTAGTTTTTTTTTTTGTTTAGGAGCTTAGATGTGAATACTGTAACTGATGAGCTCCTGTACATTTTATGACTCATACGTGCATTTTTCAACCTTTCGGTCAACTTACCAACGGACCGGCATTCCATTGTCTTTCAAGTTGTCACTGTACTCGTGGTTGCCTTGTGCACAGTTTTTGTGTAATTGCCTGGATATGAGGTGGTGATAATAAATATATCATGTTACACCTGCACTTTTGATAAACTGTGTTTTAAAGATCACACTGTCTTTGTGCCTTTGTGGTAATAAATCGCTTGATATAAAATATCTTGTGTTTGTTTTAAATAACATCAACACGCTTGGTAATATTAGGATGCTTCTGGTTTTTACAATAACTTCCCTGGTGCCAATTTATGTTTCAAAGAACACAATATATTTTCTCATCTGGGAGCTGAGAGCTGTGGAAATCGAGCTGCCTTATCCGGCATCAGCTAGTTGCACAGTGCATGACTGCATAAGAATGGTGTTAGAGTTATTTTCTATATTATGCAGCAATACTATGCAACACATATACATTCCACTCTAACTTTTGTGCAGTGCCAATGTACACAAACAGGGCAGGGCTAACCGGGCTAGCAGAAGGTACCAAGACTGTGCCACACTCTCCGACAAAAAAGCAGCAATTTCTTTTGCCACAGGCACAATGGATGACAATGGTTTTAAGTGTTGTCTTTGCATTTCCATTCACGCATCTTATGTGCAGTAATTCCATATAAATAGCATCAATTGTTTTTGTGTGTGTGTGTACTGAAAACATGCTGCCAATCAATCTTGTAAAATACTCAAAGAGACTGGAGAGTTTATTGTATTAGTATAAAAACTACTTCGGCATTTTCGTTTTCTTCACATCTCGGATGGACTAAGCACACTAACTCTGCATGCAGTTTTACTAATTAGCAGTTCTTTTTTGATGAGCTGCCAAGTACTTGTTAGATGTGAAGTCCACACTTCATTGCGCTGCTGTTATTTGGTGATCATGCAATATGGCATAAACAAAGGAGTTTTGCGGGTATACAAATAAATAATAATTAGGGAACACTGTGGTGCAAATATTTCTCGGCTTCTTTGTTTTCCTGCATAATATGCCACAACCTAAAGCTACAAGCTTATAATTGGCCCCGTAAGCAGCCATAATCTTTTTCCATGAATTTCTCAAAGCACAGTCGATGAATTAAACACCCAGCCCCGCCGCGGGGGTCTAGTGGCTAAGGTACTCGGCTCCTAACCCGCACGTCGCGGGATCAAATCCCGGCTGCGGCGGCTGCATTTCCGATGGAGGCGGAACCACGTTTTCAGTGCGTGTCGCACGATCCGGATCTACCTTGAACTTACCTTTTGAACAGGAAGGAACAAAGACGGCAGTGCGTCGCATTTGAGGGGATGCCTCTTCACATCGCCGCACAAGCAGGGAATTGCGTCCGTAGTCCTCCAGCTTAAAGTGGCGACCGCATACGCGTAAATCTCTCCGCCGATCTGATACGGGCAATCAGATGCGCTGCAGCCCCTCGGTGCGCCTGCTGTTTTTTCCCAGGGGCACGGTGTCGTATCTTCCCTTGTCGCCAATCAACGGGCTTGCAGCCCACAATGAGGCAAGGGTAATTCATGGTGTCACAGTGTATAGGTGTTCTGTGGTGTCGCAACAACCGCGTGATGCCCACTCGTTGCGCAGCTCACGTCAACAAGGAGCGTGTGGGATCCAATCAGACAACGTTCGCCGTGTGCAGGAAGTTCCAAAGCTTAGGAGTAAACTGCAATCGTCTTCTTTTTCTTTGTAAAAATGTTTAATCAAAATAAATTTAAAGTGTTTTACAAATTACGAACAACATTTGTTCACTATTTATTAGAAAAGAAATACCTATGCTGCGTGTTCCGCAGTCAAGCAGATCAACTGAAAACGATGACGTTGATAGTGCAGATCACGTCGCTTGGTGTGTGGGTGGTTGAAAATGCGTTTGGCCGAGTCGCAGCGATCTGCAGCGATCTCGGGTGATTTGCAACTCTAAAGCTTTGTAATAAATTACAAAGCTTACGCAGAAAGCTCAAATTGGTCTATAAATTACCCTTGCGACTTGGCCTACCGGCCGAACGTGTTAGTAAAAAATCGCCAAAACCGTTTCAGGGTCCCTTTAGGTCGCATTCCAATAGTTGATCAAGTACGAACCGCCGTGCCAGAGAAGGGGCGGAAAAGGTGTTTCAGCCGATGTTTTCTACTGAAAGCATGTGTTCAAGTTTTACAGCCTCGAAGCAGAGAGCACGAAAGGCGCACTACAGGAGTCATCACTCATTAGCTGGAGCACACACAGTGTTTTGGCATTGAGAACACCTGAGTAGCTCAGTGGCATGGGAGGACTGAGCTGTTCATGAACTTGACAGAGGGGGTTCCGTTGATTCTACGTGTTCTTGTACAGCTGTTAGCACTAGCGCATCAGATGATGTCAGCACTGCTAGACTGCGTATGCATTGGTAGATAACCAGTGGTGTCAGAGATGGCAAGTATTGCAGACAATACTGTTAGGGTGAGGCGAACTCCCCGCCGCTGTGGTCTAGTGGCTAAGGTACTCGGCTGCTGACCCGCAGGTCACGGGATCGAATCCTGGCTGTGGCGGCTGCATTTACGACGAAGGCGGAATTGTTGTAGGCCCGTGTGCTCAGATTTGGGTGGACGTTAAAGAACCCCAGGTGGTCGAAATTTCCGGAGTCTTCCACTACGGCGTCTTTCATAATCATAAGGTGGTTTTGGGACGTTAAACTCCACGTATCAATCAATAGCGTGAGGCTACATTTATTCTTGGCACATGATATGCACACTGTCAGTGGTCTAACGGCGCCAATTGCACCTTTTCGCTTATGTAAACCTGCTTGCTTCAATTTAATATCCCTATGCCTTGCTGCACAAATTCGACTACATATTCCGCCAGCCAAGCGAAAGTTCCTTAGTGCGTCTGTTTAGACCGCATTGAACCGTTCATGACCCCAAACTATTCTTCGTCGCAACAAACCTAACTATAGCGTTTACGAAATACCGTTGATGCTCTCTACTTGATTCAATGAAGCAATGAACGTTTTGTCGTCGCAGCATTCTTGCGGATGTAGCCTAACCAAAGTCCCTGCGTCACCGCGTGTGTCTCCATTTTTGAAAGTTTAACATGCCATCTTCTCTCTCTTTTTTCAGTGGATTGGCGTTGATGGTTTTCATTCGCGAGTGACTCTGCGTACGGTAATGTGGTCATCGCAGTCAAGTGGCAACGGCTTTCAGCACTACGCACTGACGCCGTTTTTATGCAAACCAAGTTTCGGCCAGGCAAAAGTTTGTTTGAAACTTTGAAAAAAGCATGCTTCTTAATCACGCTGCGCAACGTTCTTCGGTATGCCTATCATAAACCGAAGCCTAATGCTCATGCTCGCGCATGTCCCCGTCTTGATGGCGAAACCGGCGTAACACGGCGGCCAACCGCGCCCAAAGTGTGCTACACCATAAGTCACAAACAAAGATTAAGGGCTATCATGCGTCCTAAATGCTGGTAGAACAATGACTGTTGTCGTCAATTGACAATAAAGCTCAAAGAGGTCACCGCGGCTTGAAAAAACACCCAACTGGTTCCCTCACACTTGTTGAAATATATAAACGTTTGCAAGGCCTGTTCAGTGCGGCCACTATTTGTTTGCAAATTGCACAGAGACAAGCAATCAGCGGCCCTTCCGCGGGAATTTCTCGTTGTCCATGGGCTACTTAACTGCGTTGTGTGGTGGCTTAGACCCAAACCTCACTGTAAAACTGTGAATTAAGAAAACAGACCGATTGTAGCCCCACTAGTTATCAGCAGATGCTAAACCGAACACTAAAACAACCTTCCCGAACCAAGTCTTCTGACCCCTGTCAACGGTGGATCAAAGAGTGGTGATTGTGGGAGAGGGGAGGTGCGCGGCTCGGCCGTTCACGTACTCTCTTCTCCGGCGGCATTCCTATGTTACGTACTTACAGTCTTACTAATGCTCCGCTTTAATGCACATCGTGTGCAATGTAGTGAAGCCAGTATGTGACACTATTTCATGCTAAGAACTTGAACAATGGCTATTCTCTAGATTTGGCCTTGCCTCCTTGTTTGGTTATGCTACGAGATGGCTGCATTGTTACATATGAAATCATTGGTGCCGTAGCACCAGAACCTGTTGAAATTGAGCAACTTGGCTTTGCTTCCGTAAAACTTGTATCTGGGAGAGTTGGTTCATAATTCTGGGTAAACTGGTGTGTGCAAATGCAGACAAACGACATCAGAAAAGAAGAGACAGGGACAAGCGCAAACTTTCACAAGTTTGCGCTTGCCCTGTGTTTTCTTTTCTGTGCTGTTGTCTGTATTTGCGCAAACTAATTTACCCAGAATCGACTTGGCTTGTTAGGGCAATGCTGTTGTAATAGCAGGAAGTCCGAAGCCAATGGTTAGCGTACCAGAAGGAACGTGCAATGGCCAGGTGTGGTTGTGCTAGCACAAAGCCTCGAAAGTCTGTCTTATGCCTGCGGCCTAAGAGGAGGAGGCACAACGCATTTCACAACACTGAAAGTTATACATATTGCATTCCTTCACTGTATCTCATGGGCCACATGTACAGTTGTTTATCAACTAAGCCATTTACGAAAAATACCCGTTGGAGAAACCATTTTTTTCATTCTTTGGGAGCAAAATCCCACACAATGTGACACTTTGTAATAGCTGGCTCAAAACACAGCTTCTATTAGCGCGAGTTGCTGTGTTGTTTTTGTACTATTTATTTTCTTTCGTAATAAGTTGTGAACATATATGTAATATTTTCACTCAATGCTTTCAAGGTGATCGCATTGTTTGTGGCTTTAAATGACATTTTTATCATTTTGTATTGTTACGTTGGTATGGTATTTATGTTGTTACTTCTTTTTTCAACCCTTGTAATCCCTGATGTCTGCATGTGCTTGAACTTGATTGTAACGTGAAATACCCCTACATAAATAATTGTAGGAATGCCTGGTGCTTGTTGGATGAAGTTCACTTGAATAGTTGTGATTAGGTTGTGAACCCACAGACATGCATCGGATGTGGGAGGTGGAAGTTGCTGCGTAAATCTCCAGAAAAGCAAAAAAGTTCGTCATGAAATCAGTATTGAACACAGGACCGTGAGTTTCTGGCATTTTTTTATACCAAGTGAGCTAACCAGGAGGCTAGCATTAAAAGTGCGAAAATAAATTATGCTGCAGTTTTAATGACTTCGTATCAGGCTACAAGAAACAACCTTACATCATTCAAAACGCCCAGAAAGGAGCAAAAACAGAGGACAAGTGCTGAACGTATAAATGAGAAAAAAATTCAAACTCAATACACGTGTCCAAACGAAGCTTCCTTCATTCGGTTGAGAAATGCATTGTCGCACTACCATTGCTCGCTGCCCGCTTAGATCAGTAGGTAAAGCGACACCCCAGAAAGGTAATGGCCCGGGGTTTGGAATTTGGGTCAGGGCAATTTTTTCTGCATCTGCAATTGCAGATGAGTAAATTAGTAGCCGACATATCGGAATCCTGTGTAGCGCTTATTGAAAAGTTTTTCTTCAGCACTACACAGCTTGGAAGAGGCTGTCTAATGTATCTGCCCAGTTTGGGCCAAATCCATCTTGCAGTTGAGATATATGAAGTGTTCCTGTACCTCCTGCAATAGAAATTAAAGAATTAGTTTCCATGTTCACATGCTTGATTCTGTTTTCATCAGCTGAAACACATTGTGTTTTACACAGAATAAATGCTGTTGCAACTAAGCACATATGAGAGCTACCGCGTGATCCAATGTGAATGTTTCAACGCATCAATTACTTATTTACAATACCTGTTAACGTCGACATCATGTATTTGTCCTGATAGAAGGCCATCATAATGAGATAGTTCACCTCGATGACTTACACATTGATAATAGCCTCAACAAAGGCGAGGTGACTTGTTATGCAGATGTCTCTGTCAGCATGATTTTTAGCCTGATTTTGGCAATGGTTTGACAGCAAATATTTTCTGTGGCCGTCTCAATCTGTCTGCACTGTCCGCAGAAGTGCCTAAAATAAGCAAGCTCTTTATTATCATGTGGCTTTACCGATTCCCCATTGATCACAATGAATCAAAGGCCTGAAATAGCTACACCTTTTTTTGAGGAATGCATACACGATTTTTAGTAATTAAGGGAAATGGCTGGAAAGTTTGTTTTTAAACTTTTCAGCACAATTTAGTAATTTGAAAACACTAATTACTGTCGTTACGTGGTTACTCAAGATAGCGGGCTGGACGAATCAAAGTAGAAAAATATTCACATTTGTTTCAAAATAATCTACATAATGACAACATGTTTAATTGCACCCAACATCCTTGTCAAGTTAGGTATGTGGGAAAACAAAAGTTTGAGTCACTCTAGTTAGTTTGCAGAGGCAAAATGGTACTCACCGCAAGCATTTTTGTCAGAAGAAAAGTGTCCTGCGTTTAAATTTGCAACGCCAATTCCTTTCGGTATCACCGCAGTGAAATGACGCGCATGCCGGTTTACGTTTATATTTGCGCATGCAGGAACAGATGGAAAAAGAACGGTGCTAACGTGCAGCATTGCTACGAAAACATATAATGTTCAGCAGGGAAAGTCGTGAACGCACGTATTCCATCAAACAAAGTTCTACCCGCTTTTCAAATTTCATTGCGCGAGGTAGCACGTGCTCGCGAATTTGTCCGTATACCAAATGCAGCTCACTTTTCAACCACGCACACTTGAAATAATGAACAGAAGTTGCTGACCAGTGCGGAAGACCATCAGCAACGTTTGCGACAACACCGAGGTCATTGTCGACTGGGTTGCTCGCGTCTTCTACGCTTTCGTCGTCGCTTAAGCTCATGGCGATGGGGTCAAAATTCTAATGCGCAGCGTATACGACGTTGTCGCTCGCAACATGGTATCACGCCGCAACACAGTACTGCTCGCAACCCACTAACGACGTGCAGACTACGCAGCAAGCAACACAGCAACACACTGACCGCGTGCGGTAGGTGGCTGTTTGGTAGCAGAAGACAGCCTTGCTCCGCAAGTCTCGTGACGTCATGCATGCCACAGCAATTTGGCGGTCGCCGGCGGTGGGCGGACATTATGGCCGACAACTTCTACGGCCTATTTTACTCTAAAATAGTCTTTTAGAGTACAGTTTTTACCAGTGTCCAGGCTCACTCGATATTCTACCTCTGTTTTCCGCGAAAAACAGCAAATTCTTACGCGACGGTGTCATGACCCCTTTAAGAAAACACTTGAACATAATGGAACAGAGCGTTGGACTATCCAAAATTTTCACTTCTCCTCATGTTGTATACAAGCGGCCGAAAAAATAAAGGATCATTTATTGATTTCAAAAATAGGCATAAAAACACGAACAGGGTGTCGCCCTTGTGAAAAAAGCAGATACAAAGTATGCAAATTAACACATGCAGACAACGACAGTGGCGGAAATCACTCGCTCAGATTATAGGCTTAGGTTAAGTGGTGCACTATAATGTGACGCAGACAATGTCACATACCTTCTGGAATGTGGGGTATGTAATATGCAATACGTGAGCCAGACAGACATGCCGTTTATAACAGCCATCGTTTACAACAACAAGCATTTTTATTCAACAACCATCGGGTACATGTACGTTCCCTGCCAGGCCTTCCACTTTCAAAACACAGCACATTGAAAAATCACAGCTTTGATAACATCAAGGTTTCACTATTTGAAAACAATTTCGGAACAATCAGACAATGGTAACAACGTGAATCTTACTTTATTTGCAAATCCATCACAATAACAAACAGAAAAATTGAACACCGAGGTACCCTGTTCACGTTACGATCACTAAAGAACGCAAACGCCTCTCTCAAATCAGTCTTCTGCCCCTGGCCTCCCTTTGCGACAATATTATCCTCTGACACAGCTGCAAGTGGATGTATCTGACAATATATAATCGGTTTGCCGCTTTAAGCACAGCTGGCACGAACTGATAAGTGCTCCCGGTTGTCAGAGAGTCATCTTTTTTCTTTACGCAGCTTTCTTTTTCCTTTCCTGAAAGTAACCAACTCATATGATGAATATTGACGGCGGTATCAAATTACCGGCTTTTCAAAATCCTGTGGTGCTGCAGACATTCGCTCTAAGTCCTTAAGATTTTCCCGCCCTCCCCCACCAATACGCCTAAACTATAAAAATGCACAAGCCACACACGGATTGCACAAGACGGTGCAATACTAAACGCAGGTCATCACACTGTTCATTTGAGGGTGCGTGGGGTGTACTGTTGTCAATGATGGCATGGCTCTTTTACTAGTAGTACAATGCTCACGGTCCCCTTAATCTCTTAAGAGGCCGTCCTTTCTTAATCCCGTCGGGTTGTTCATTCTCCCTTTGTTTTTGTTTTTATTCTTTTTTCACTTTTCCTCTTTTTTTCCTTTGTTCATATTTCAATTCTGCCCCTTCTCTCCCGTCTCAAATGCTATAAGAAGACATAAAAAATCTGTAAAAATTGTTATGCCTTGAAAAAGACGGGGCTCCCGACGAAACATCGGCTAAACCGTTGTTATATGAGAGCGTGCCTTCTTTCACACCTTTTAAAACTTGCGGCTACCGAACAATGCGATGGGTCTATTTACAAAATGAAAAGGATGGAGATGCGTTGTCCAGCGCAAATGACAGATTGGTCAGCCCAACAACTGCTCACTCTTCGCGCCCCCTTCTTCCTCCTCGTATTTGTGACTCCAGCGAATTCCTGCTGCGTGACAATTTTCCTAAATGCAGATGAAGCTCTCCGCGGGAGTTACGTAGACCGGTGGTGGTAATGTTTCAGCCGGGCAACGTGCACTGCTTGGGTTCAACGTGGCCACCGGTTCTGAGAGGTCAGTTTAGCAATGGCAAACGTTACGTCACTAAAACGCTGCAGTATGGTGTATGGTACGGTATACGGAGGCTGAAACTTAGTGTATAGGGCTTTTTCTCTCACGGGAATCCAAAACAAAACAAATTCTTCTGGTGCAAATGTTGCAAGCATGTGTCGAGCGTCATAAAAAGTTTTGGCAAAGCCTTGGAATGAAATAGCCCTGAGGCGATCCAATCGACGAGCTTCCTCGGTGCGACATAATGTCCTGGCTATTGAGAAGTGTTGGTGTGTAGACCATGGCAGTATCGGGTCAATAAAGCTTTGCGAATGGCGAGTGTAGAGCAAGAAAAAAGGTGCATACCCAGTCACTTCGTGCTTCACCGTATTGTATGCGTACGTAACAAACGGTATAGAGTCCCAATTTTCGTGATCATTGGACACATACATGGCAAGCATGTTAATCGATGTGCGATTCGTGCACTCAGTGAGGTCGTTGGTTTAAGGGTGGTAAGGTGATGAGTGCCGACCCAGAAAAGAGAAACTGATCATCAGTGCATTTTAAAATGTTTTCCTGAGGATTTTTGAATGTCCCTAGAACATGCTCAACTAGTCCTGGTGGAGTCTAAGACAGATCTTATTGTCCAGACTCAGAACGTTTTCTGAAGACCTACAAATGGTTCACCAGAGCATTTGTGGCACTATTCCAGGATTTATATGGGACTGAAACACGCTCAAATTGTTCCACCTGGACATTTTTGTACCAACTGTGTACCCATTAGGATATTTATGGGACATTTTGTGCACAGACTGTACGCTACACACCATGATAGGTTGTATGCTGAATTGCAGTATTTTACATTTTGCTTCTATGTGAAGACAACGTTAGGGCACGGTTGTGTAATAATAGCATAGAAATGCGTAAGTGGCAATGCAGACAATGCCCATACAGGGTACACTCTAAACGAAAAACCCCCTGAGGGGAGTTTTTGGTTGTCCTCTAGATCACTCTCATCTGTACATGTTTTTACGCCCTCTAAATGGCAGCAAAGGAAAACGCCCGTGTGGTAGGGCATACAAAGGGCGTACATTAGGCGAAAACTTTACTCCCTTTGTGGCTCAATAAAAACGAACCCGGAGTTTTATGGTTCTTACTTGAGAATATTTTCGGCGTAATTAGGGCAACATTTTACTCCTTTTTGGGCGTTTTCAAGAGGCAAAGCGGGAGTATTTTAGTCACGTGACCATGCTGTTTTCGTCTTCTTTTTATTCTATTTCGTAGTAAATAGGTGAAATCTTGGGCATTTTAGCTCACCTCTCATGGGAGTACTTTTGGTATTGTATGGGAGTAACCACTGCCGCCAAAATTTTCTCTCAGCAAGTATTCTTACAAGGCTGCATTCTTAAAAAAATGACGCAAACAAAAGCTTATATACAACCCAAACACCAAAGTCAAATACGGACCCTTTCAAAGGTCTTGTTTATGTACTACGAGAGCACACAGACTGAAGACTTGCAAAATATTTATTATGAAGGTTAAATTACACACAAAGTACAACTCTTATGTTCATTTTCGAGGAGAGGGCATGAATATTGAACCACAGAATTCGTGCAGCATGAGCACAATAATTACCACCACATAAAGCACCTATGTACGAACACTACAAACACGAATTTTTTACACAGTTTAGCATACAGTAGAAAAGTAAAAAATGCAATGACTAAAGTTATGACTAAAGTTCTTTTAGAGATTTTTTGACATTTTTTCCGTAGCAAACATTTAACATATAGAATAAACGGGCAATCCTCAAATGCATTATATGTATGCACCTATATTCTTATCTAAGAAAACAAAGAACCTGAAGGCACTATTGGATCAGCTTTCAAGTTTCAGCAAAGCCATTTTCACCAGAAAATCCCTATTGAGCTTGAAATCACAATAGGGCAAGAGAGGTTGAAGAGTGTACTACAATAAATTTGTTGCTTCTGTACTATTAGCGACCATATCAATCAACCTCAAAGAATGCATCCATGAACATATGAAGAAACGCTCATGCCACAAAACTGGGTAATGCATTATAAGTACTAACAAAGCATACAGCAATGAAAAACTGGGTGGAAGAAGCGAACGGCTTTTTCTGTCTCCTTTTTTATGTATGCTCTGCTAATGCTTTCTAAATAATACATTCAATATGAACAAAGCTTCAACTTTTCTAGCCTATTACATTTAAAATGACAATGGGGCAAACCGGCACATCCAAGAAATTAAAAAATGCAGGATTACATCCAAACTTACACTACACATTAATAAATCTTCACTTCAAATCCCGGCTGCGGCGGCTGCATTTCCGATGGAGGCGGAAATGTTGTAGGCCCGTGTACTCAGATTTGGGTGCACGTTATAGAACCCCAGGTGGTCTAAATTTCCGGAGCCCTCCACTACGGCGTCTCTCATAATCATATAGTGGTTTTGGGACGTTAAACCCCACATATCAAATCAATAAATCATCACTGACGACAACCAGCATAGTTGCGCACAATTGGGTCATGCCATTTCAAATCAGCCAGCGTGTTTCAGATCACCACAAATATAGCTTAAATAATTTTCACGTGTTTCTAGAAGTTCGTAACTTGATTGGCTTGTTTATTTCCATTGCCGAAAACTTTCCTGCATATTTATATGAGTACGTAGTTGTTCGCTTACTGAGCTAGACGGCGTTAAAAAACAATCTTTTTTTTTTCAAAAGATGTTTCTGTAATGCACTCAATAATATGGTATTTACAGCAAGGTAATGAATTGATAAAACTCCAAAAATAATGACTTATTTATGTAAATAAATTCTTGAGGGCTTTTCACACGAGCAAAATGCATGAATTTGTTCAAGCATATTTTTTTCCATGATCTTGGTTAGCTCAAAGAGCACACAAAGAATATGTGCAATCAGCCTGTTTGACATGCTACAAATAAAAACTATTTAGTTACTCAACGTATAGCAGATCATCTTAAAAAAATTTCCTTTTTTTCGGAAAACTCTGTGCACGGCAGCAAAAAACTTACCTTGGTGTAGGACAAAAAGTATGCACGACAGCTCATTTGAAAGTGTTATATATGGACTAAACATAGATGCAGTTACTAGACAGTATTATTTTTTAACTTTAATTTTTTTAGGTTAAGTATTTCTTTCAGCTTTTTACCTTTGTAACTACCCACGGCATGATGCATTCGCAAGGGCAAGCCGAATGGCCTAGGATGCAGATGGCAAACGTTATGCTATCTACAAAGAAATGAATTTGTCACCTGCATTCTGTTCCTAACAGAACTGCGTAACAGTGAATGTGTTGACTTCAGATGAACCATCCAGCATTAGAGATTTACGGTAACAAATGCTACTTTCCTATGAACTGCAAATGCAGAAAGGTTTTACACACCTAATAAAGAAAGCTTATTCATATTCAGTACCTAAGTACCATTCATGAACTACACTGATTAACGCAGTCCTAATACAAATTTTTCATTTTTTCCAGCTTGCTTCTTGGGACCCAAACCTTGACATATGACTTCACACAAATGAAGAGCTTTATAGTAGGAACTCAAAGGCTAGCCTACTGTATTCTCTCGTTTATGTTGTGGGTAATGTAGTGTTATTGCATATTGTATACTTTTTGGCAGCTTGATGGCTCATCTCTGAGCCGTCACTAGGAAAGAAGAGAGAGAGCTGCTTCACTCCCCCTCCCGCCTTGCTGTTCGGATATTTTTTTCAGTTTCAGGTATTCATAAGCATATATACCTGTACAGATAGAAATGCACACACGAATGTACATAAAGTGTGGTTGACATCACTTTGCCTTCACTCAACACCACTCAAAAAATATTTCTTTTGCTTGCTACCTGTAACCACACTCTAGCCACATTCCTTGTAGTGCACCTCTGTTCCATTTCCTTTACGGTTGCTTTATAGATGGCACCAAGATTGCCGTCTACATGTCTAGCAGTGGGCTTAGGCTGAAGATTGCCTTTGCAAGTGCATCATGCTGCAGAGTTACGCAGGTCAAAGGCTGTAAAAGAAACAATAATTTTTCAAAAAGTATTTTTAGTTTAAAACATAATACTTTCGAGTAACTGCACTTATGTTCAGCTAATACATAACGCTTTCAAGCGAGATATCATGCACAATGTTTGCCCAAGCACCATGGTTACTTGTGACGCTGAATACAAAACTTTTTCCCCCAAAAACGGGCAAATCACAATTTTTTTCTCAGACGATCTGCTACAATCAATTTGTGCTCTTTGTTTACCGAAAAGTACGAAATTTGGCAACTATTCAGATTAGCTGGTGTGATAATTCCTCGAAGAATTGATATACATAAATGAGTCATTATTTTCACAGTTACAGTGCTTCATTACCTTGCCACAAATACCGTTTTATTGAGTGAATTGCGAAACATTTTATGACAGAATAACTTTCTGGTGCCCTCTAGCTCAGTCTGCACTGAACTGACTTACAATAGGCATGAAAAATTTTCGCAACCAAAATAAAGAACCAGGATAAGTTCTTTGAGAAATATGAATTTTTTTCGGCCATATTTGTGATGGTCTTATTACGCTGGTTGGCTTGGCGTGTCATGTCCCAGTTATAACGCGCTAACTGAATGCTAACCAACAAAAAGTGGAGCGTTTTCAATGGGCTTATTTTTTGTTAGACAAAGCAACGGTTTTCGAAGTGACAATTAGGCCACGAAAAATAGTGTGGAGAATAACTATAGTGTATTATTATGGTGTCAATTACAGAAGCCATGGCAGGTGAAAAATCAATGCTGCACTGAACCCAACCACAACCGCCATGTTACATTTACCAAAATTTTGCATTAAGCTTCCTTGCACTCATTTCCAAGACACAATATACTAAACATGTGTGCATGGGTCAATGACC
Source organism: Rhipicephalus microplus (assembly GCF_043290135.1). Lineage (NCBI taxonomy): Eukaryota > Metazoa > Arthropoda > Arachnida > Ixodida > Ixodidae > Rhipicephalus > Rhipicephalus microplus. The sequence continues at coordinate 486,240,607 of NC_134710.1, read as the reverse complement.
TATCTGTGCCCAGTCACACAACCAGAAGAGTGTTCAGAAACCATAAATCCATAAGAAATCATATTGAGTCAGCATTTATACAATATATGTGGTGGTTTAAATACCCTGCCACCACTCCTAAGGCAAAGGTAATGTTAATCAGAACATTACCATTACCTGCAATCAAACTTATCAGGATAGTACCCACAGAGAAGCACTTTTGTGAGAGAAAAAAACAGCAGCAGGGGAAAATATACAATAATAAAATTTATTTCATGTCAAGAGCTTCAAAATGCGGCTGTTTGTATAAAAGTTGAATAATGCATGCTTTGTGAACAATTCTCTGTGTGCTTTTCATGTGTATTCCACATGAGGCTCACGAAGGCAGGCTATTCCAGAAAAACAAGCTGCCCATCACAGTAAAGTGCAGGGAGAATATGTTTTTCTGCACCAGATAAGGCCGAAAAAGCGCTCGTTCCTGCGATAGAAGAAAGAAAGCAACACTTCGAAAAGAATTGAGGATTGGGCTGCTTCGTGTTTGTACATAAAAGCCATTGTGAGTAGCGCAAGTAGACAGGACTGATATCGCATAGGAACAAACTAGCACAGGCGCAACACTATTTCAAAACTAAACAAAACTGAGCGAAATTGTAACATCCAGTGTCGATGCTGTTGAACCAATAAAAAAATATTCTTTACCACGAATGGTCCGTCGAATTAAGGTTGACAAGCATGTTTCACAACCATGTCTTATTTTGGTGGTGTCACGGACAATTATATCTGTTTTTCATGAACATGGCAAGTGCTTGGTGAGCCGAAATTGCATAGAACGGGGCACAGCAGAATTTAAAAAAACGGCATTCGAAAGAGGGATAGTATTTCGAAAATTTTTAGGTAGTTCATTACTTACTATGGGCGCAAATTCAAACGACTGTGGTGATGTAAGTTAAGGTAAAAGGCGACTTTCGAAAACAAAAACAAGTTTCTCAAAAAAATTGAATCTTGTAGCCAAAACGCCCAACAAAAAGTTGGAACTATTGCCTCACCATAACGTTGCAGAATTCGAAAATTGGGTAGACAGATGTGAATGGATTCACTGTTTCCTACACCCCTCCTAATAATAATGCCTTAATTTGGAAGGTGAAGCCTGAGTGCCTGTGAGAAGATTCATGCTAGACCTTTTCTTTGTGCAAAGTCCTCACCTTCATTAATTTCCTCCATAGTATGGAATGAACAAAAAACTGGGGAATGATAATAGCTCCTTTTCCAGCCTTAACAAAATGTTAATAATAAGAAGAAAACCAATGAAATATAGGTAGTGTATTTCAAGTAATTATAGTGCATTTGTGAGAAAGGTGCTCAAAAAGATAGTTGTTTGGCAGACACCGAACCTGCCAACTTGGAATGCGTCCGATGCTCCACCAACTTCTTCATTATTTCTAAGGTACCTATCGCTGGTGCACAGAACCTTAAAGTTCCTCTTATTCTGTTCATTCACAGTAAGGGTTTCATTCTGTCAGGCTGGATGCCCTCAGGTAGTGTGTAAAGGTTGTTCAGCTTCGCACTCATAAAATATTACGTGCTTTACCATTCCAGCAGGCAGAAAAAGTGTTCCATACTCGCCGTCATGGCTACTAGCAGTGTTGACACTTCCAGCATATACATGGGTCGTGCAGCGATCTATTTGTTGCAACCTGTACTTTTGTGTGTCTGTGTATTCTTTCCCTCATAATTCGTGCTTAACTTGATAATCATTTTGTATATGAAAAGGTTCTGAAAAAAACATGTTTATTCAAGACGCGGCTTAGTCATTCGAAAGCCTTAGAAGCTTTCAGCACCAACACAGTTTTGCCAATGGCTTCTTCAGTATTAAATATTAAAATGCATCCTTGTAGAATAATTCCGAAAGGTTTTTAAACGACCCTTGACACAAAATTTGTAAACTCAAAATTTTTGTCTTGTCTGACAGTCCAGCATGCGGAGGCACTTATGACCAATTATTATTGAAGAGCACTGCCTATAAAACATTTTAATTTGGTTTTAAAGTAGAGGTGAGTGCTCATCCGAGTTATGTTTGCATCAAATTTTGATTTGATGCAAACAGAGGTCGCGCACAACGTTCTATGAATCAGGGGAGTATTGTCAACAATAGAGAACATTTGTGGGGTGCACACCATACCCCAACTCGCACCCGGTGGGGAGTGCCACCTCACCCCTCTCCCCTCTCACTCTGTTGCCGGGCTGCTTTCACAGTAGTTTAGGCAGCTTAAGTCAGTAGTTGTTCTCTTTCTATACCAGGGGGATATAATCAAAGGCCTAACATTGTTTATTCGTTCTTCACCACCCGCAGGACTCCTGACTTTTGAGGCTGCATGCGCTGAAGCATCGCTCTCTTGAGTGATGCTTCAGCGCATGCAGTTTCAGGCAATTTCACGCTGTGAGGTGCTTGTCTCTTAGAATACTTAGGCGGGCGTTTTTAATTGACACAATATTGTAATTGATAGACTAGTATTGATTATGCGTACAATGCGTTAGAGCAGTTATGTTTCAATGTCGGTATTATCACAAGCAAAGCTCCAAATTTTTGTAAAGAACGTTGCAAACAAATCTTTCGCCGTCAGGATTCCTTAAAGGACATGCGCACAAGTTTCTCTGAGGAAGCATGGTGGTGTGCATTGCAGGTAGATTTCACTTTGGGAAACAGGAAAGGGTCTGCTGGTGGTAAGTGCGGTGAGGGAATCGGGGAATCGTTCAGACTTCATTTAGGACAGGTGGTCATGTATTGGGAGGCTAACTCAATTGTTCATGCTCAGTCTTGTTGCTATTCAGTCTGTTGCTGCATTATTCACTAGTACAGTCCCTCAACACGAGCCACTAATACTTGATCTAGCCTGACAAAATACTGAGATGACGGACATTTCGCACGTCAGGGAGGTTACATTTGCCACCAAAGTGCGTGCACGTTGCAAGTGTGCCTGCGATGTCATAGTGCCAGAAAAAAGTTGTTTCTTATACTTCTTATACACACATACACGCTCTGTCTATATATGTTTATAATTGTCTGTCACAAAGCACATCTTTTTTATAGAGAAGGCTTGAGTGCAAGCCAGGCCGATTCCCCAAAGAATAAAAAAGACCAGCACTGGCCCTAACAACTTTGTTCTTTTTGCAGCATGTACAGTCGCCCACCGTTTCTTCGGATGCTGAAAATTTGAGCATGCTCATTCATTCGGACATCTCTGTGGCACGGGCGCTTATCCCATTGAAGCGTTGCAAACTCAGCACCGAGAATCGGGGTGCCTCACGGTGCACCATTCAGATTTTCCGCACTCCAGCTGGCTGATCGAATGCAGCATCGTATGTCATGACCAGCTGCCCGCATTGTTTTTACAATAACTAGGTTGCCAGCACTAAAAGGTGGCAGTGGCTATTGCTGGAAATTGTGTCAGGGTAAAAGTCACTGCAAAAATTACAATTGTCAATTTCTAAGGCCATGCGTTTTCGCGCTGCACGTAATTGCCGTTTTTGGCCGGGTATTCATTGAATGAGTACCACAAGCACACTGCAAGCCAAGGCAAGCTATTCTCATAATCGGCTTGGTTATCACTCGAATTGGCCACACGTGCGCAGTAAACAGAAAAACACCAATTCTGTAGCGCGAACTAGCTTTACGCGACTTAGTTCCTTTTGACATTTGAAAGTTTGCTTGCCAATTAATTTTGTGGCCAAGCGTGTTTTGTGTCTCGCTCTCTTGTTTGTTGCGAGGCCTGCTAAAAAGGATCCAATGCTACCCATTGTATTTGTGTCATTGGCATTAACAAGAGAATTCGGAATTTACAAGACACAAATGTCGGTGAAAGAAGTTGTAATAATTTGCAAGACCAAAGTAGGGAGATTTCAATCTGCTGCTGCTTAGGAGTTTGAGTCGGGCAACGATGGGTGAACAGTGGCTTATGATGACTCCCCTGAAGTGCCACGCACACCAATGCTATGCAGATTTAGCCCATGCCTTAACAGTGCTATGACGTACAGTTATGTCCAAGCACTAGCTAAAAGCCAGACAGGCTTAGTCACCTGTAATTGTGCTTGTGTGCAGACGTGCACTACTTTTCCTGGCCACTGGGCCAATAAAGCTGCTCTTTTTCTGGCGAGTCTTTTCTTTCGGACTCTCGAATATTCAGATTTTTCAACAGTTCTTGCCTAATGTGAATAAACAGTCGGCAACTTATAAATGTCATTGCTACATAACATTGTATATGCAGCAAAACATATTACATACCAACACACAGATCGTTAATTATGAAGTGAATGCACAAATCGAAAACTAACAGGTTTACAAAAAATTTATTGGTATCAATGATACAAAGCTTTCCCGTTTTCTTGATTTGGGGAGCTTAGGTACAAACAACATATTTACATATTTACTCTTGCTTTTGCCCAAAATCAGTGTCTCACAAAATCATAAGGCACAGCTGCAGCAGTATAGTTCACATGAGCAACAAGATGTCTTCCTTTTTCCAATATCATTTACGCAATGTGCATATTCCTTAAGTTACTCAATTATTCAATGCCTAGTTTGCCCGATGCAAGTCTTGCTACTAAAATGAGGTATGGTGTCTATCAAAGGTGCTGTGCGGGATAAAGCAGACTCCATGCTTGACTAGTGTCTGCTACCTTCCCCCCTAAATGTACAGAAGCACTGCTTAGCAAGCTTGCTTCATACAGAAAAAAGGTCATAAAGATGTCGTTGGTGATAACTACTCTTTTGGGTTGACGCGTGACAGCATGAAAGTAAGACGCCACAACTGGCCCGACAGCACACAGTCACACATCACCCTCTTGATTTTTCTTAACCACGGCTTCGGTAACGGCCGTTAGGAGCATCATTATAGCTTGCAGCCAAAAGATAATGTAATACCCGACTTTTAAATCTCTACTGCATTTGACACCTACACAAGCTTTTGAAAGCAGATTTCACACATAATGACACAATTTCTCTATCAATAACTTTCCAATGTGGTGGCTTAAATCGCACAAGCTTTTGGCATAGTTTGACTTGTGGCCTTGTTGATGTTCAGTGCAGACTTAATAAAATAAATTGGAAGAAGAGGAAGGAGGACCCTTTGAACTCGGCACAAACACAAGTGCCGGTGTGTGTCCCCCTTCGTGTTGCCCTCTAGTGAGAAGTCTGCACTAAACATCAGTAAAGCTGAAAGCCTATGTCTGTGTCAATTAGGTCAGCCCAATTGAAATTCGTGAAAAGAGGAATTGTGTCATGTATGAAACATGCTTTCAAAATTCATGTGAGCATATAATACAGAGTTTTGACATTTAGGTAGTACACCACATTTCGGCTGCAGGCAGCAATATGATGCTACATACAAATGTTTCTGAAGCCTTGATTCAAAAAGGAAAAACCAGTAAGAAGGCGACATGTGAACGAGAACCATTCAAGTCATGTGTAGTGCCTTGACTTCATCAGGTGGCGCATTAGCTCTGAAGAGTAGCTACTAGAAGGCACAATATCTCTCTTGACACTTTTTGCAATGAACAGGCTTGCTCAGGTGTGGTGTCACACAAGTGGTGGTAACAGGCAAGCAAGGTGTCTCCTATGTTCCATGCAGCAAATGTGCAGTAAATTTCATACTGCTGTCCTGTACAGCATCAGACATAAAACATCAAGTGGGTACAGCACCAATAAAAGAAGTAGAGAACAATGCACAACAAATAAACAATATTTTTCAATAAAGTCACACTTCTTTGCTCACCCTAATAACTGCGGCTGCTGTGCACTGCAGTTTTTTTAGTTGTAGATTTCACTCTTTATTTCTGCTGCAAAAACATACAGCTCAACATCTCAGGAGGAGGACATTTTTGCATTTGAAGGTAAATTGAGGACTTCTTTTGGTAGTAAAGCAGTACGAAAAATGAAAACGTAAACATGAACTCGTATGCTGCTATTCATCTCGAGTCCCTGCTAGGCTGTTCGACACTATAGATCTATAGTAACTACAATGATCACAATGCTGTCTTGGCACAAGCTTTTATGTTTTAAAGTTTTTGACAGCACAAAGCAATTCAAAAAATGCGCTTGAAAGCTCCACGTGCAGATTATCTACTCTGTTCTTAATGCACTGCAAAGAAATTCTTTACTTCAAGAAACATTTTAAGGCAGCAGTTTTACAGCAGCAAAGGTAACTCCTGTTCACTTTCTTCGACAGCCGTTAACAAAACGGCTGGTTGCCCTTTGTATTTATCACTTACACTGCATCGCCCTAACACATCTACGCTGTCTCCTGCACCGTTCCTTACAACAACCCGAGTTCAACTTTGTTTTACTCACACTTTAGGTATATTTGGCCCAGAAGAGCTAAGGCTTGGAAGAAAAAAAAAAGACTACTTAGAAGTTATTCAACTAGCAACCACGTTTATTTGAAAAAATATCTCAGTGCGGAAACAAATGTGCAGGCACAGTCACACCTGATTTTCACTGAACCAACAACAAATATCTGGGTGAAAAAACATGTTAGCAGTCTGCAATAGCATGAATGGGGCACACTCAATCAGTTGTAAGACTAAACTGCTTTCAAGATAGCATATTTTCTTCATTGTCAGATGCACCGATGATGCAATAATGAATGCATCTGCGTCAATTCTAACCTTTTCCGCTTGTAAGACTTTGCGCTCACATTTGCCCTTTGACCTGCTCTTGACATTGATTGATTTGTGGTGTTTAACGTCCCAAAACCACCATATGAATATGAGAGACGCCGTAGTGGAGGGCTCCAGAAATTTCGACCACCTGTGGTTCTTTAACGTGCACCCAAATCTGAGCACACTGGCCTACAACATTTCCGCCTCCACCCTGCTCTTGACATTTGCCTTCTTGAAAAGTTCATTGCAGCCACATGTACTGCAATGCGCAGGAAGTTGCACCCCATTGTTCTGAGCATTCACCGTAGTTACTAGCCCTCCGAGTCCACCGTTATGTCATCGGCCTGTGTGGCCTATGTAAGCTTTGCCTCAACTGACTAGTATCTTACGTACCACTTCCGTAGCACAAGGGACAAATGGCTTCTTGTGTTTCTTTCAACAGACTTATTGCTCTGTTCTGTCACGTGCAAGAGTGCATAAATGGAAAAGCTTTAAGGGTGCTGAGAAGACGAGGTCTACGTTATGCTTCAATCATTCTCTTAGGGTTGTGTGAAATCATGTGAATCTAAGGAATTACAACAAACTTGCTGCACCTCTTTCATGTTGGCACGATCAGTGAAGTCACAATTTGCTTCAGAAAGGAGGATGCTATGGGAAAGAGCAATGTGGAAGAAAACCCCGAAGTTAGAAGGTGCAAAATCTGGCAGTCAAAGCTAAGGCTGTCCATATGAAAGCATGACTTGGTCAGTCAAGTTGAGGCATGAAGAAGCGATCCCTCTTTTTACCAGTATAGTATGAGAATATTCGTATGGGCGGATAGCTTTTTGACCATGGCTAATACGCTCAGCAAATATCGTCGTCACAATTGAAAAACAATGCTAAATCAAAAACTGGATCGAATTGTTAGTTGAACACTGCTTTTGGCAGGGTTCACCCTCATTATCCTTTACATCGGACCTTTCCGACAATGATGCCATGCAGAAAACATGTGATGACCACATTTGCGGGAGTACAAGCCACGGCCAAAAAAAACTATCCTACCATTTGACTCTTTTCATACTATACTGGTGAAAAGGGGGCTTGCTTCTTCGTGCCTCAACGCGGCTCTGACCAAGTCATGCTCTCTTAAGCTTAACTTCAGCTTTGACCACCCGATTTTTTGCCTTCGAACTTTAAGCGTTCTTTCCACTTTGCTCGTTGCCATAGCATCCTCCCTTCTGAAGCAGATTGTGGCTTCATTCAGAATGCCAACCCGACAGAGGTCCAACAAGTTGAACAAGTTTGTTGCTATTCTCTACAACTACACGATTTCACGCAACCTTAAGAAGATAGCTTCAAAGCAGGGCATAGACCTCCTCTTCACGGCATCCTGAAAGCTTTTCCGTTTGTGCACTTCTTGCAGATGAAACAACAGAGAAAGTTGTATGTCAAAGAAGCATTAGAAGCCATTTGTCCGCTGTGTTACGGAAGTGGTATATAAGACCATTCAGCTGTGGTAAAGCATACATCACCCAAACAGGCCATTGTCCTAACAATAGACTCTGGCAGCACGCAACTACGCTGAAAGCTCAGAGCAATGGGGCGCACCTTCCTGCGCATTGCAGTACATTTGGCTGCAATTCACTTATCGAGGAGGCGAATGTCAAGGGCAGGGCTGAGGACAAGTGTCCGTGCAAAATACTACAGGCGGGAAAGATTGAAATTGCCGCCGATGCATGCAAAATTGCATCATCGGTGCATCTGACAATGAAGAAAATAAACTCATTTGAATGCAGTTACATCTGAAAACTGAATAAACATGCCGTTTGCATGTTATAGTACATTGTTAACACATTTTTTACCCAATATTGGTTGTTGCTTGAGAGAAAATCAGGTATGACTGTGCCTGCGCATTTGGTTTTGCGCCGAGATACTTTTCTAAGTACTCAGTTGCACGGTGAGCGTCTTTTAACTAGTCGTCCTTTAATTCCAAGCCTTCGTTCCTCTACGCCAAATGTAAACAAACTAGCCAAACAATTCACTATTTTGAAGCATACTTCCACGTTTAATGGCTACTGTGGCCACATATCCATCTTAATATAAAAATCACGGCACTTCCCATTAAGAGTCACCCCATATTCTTTTTTTTGCTGATGCGACTTCACAGTTGTTTGGAGTGTATTTGTGTTTTTCTGGTGGTTTTATTAAAACGACTGCATGCATTTAGCCTTCATTTATCCCCACTCGGCACATGTTTTGTTGAAGAGCATAGCTGGCATGAGTTCCTTTTTTTCACAGCAATTTTCTGGCACTTGAGCCTTGCGACAGCTATACCAATTTCGTTTCTCGGTCTATTCACTTTGAACTTCTTGCTTCAGGGCCTTCAGGGGGGGGGGGGCAAAGCACTTTCGGCAACGCTTCTTTTTTCACTGCATTCAAGCGCTTCTCCAGGTTTACGACTTTTCAGCAGTATGTAATGTCGTCTATCTCTTGTCAAAAGCAGATATTTCAAACATGAGTTGAAGTCAAGCTACCATTCTGTCGTGCAGATCAACCACCAGAACAGATACATTTCCGGGTTAGGTCCTTCAAATCTATTAGAAGTCTTCGTCACTTGCATAGTGAAGCTGAAATTTATGACTTAATTTACACCTTTCCACAATTACAGATATTTTCGAGCAGCAGTGAATTTGAACTAGTTCTCACTTTCACGAAGAGCTTTACTCCTGGCAATGACAGAACCCAATTCTTCTGAATTTCGTATGCTCCAATGCGAATTATTGGTAAAAATACGCACAACTTCTTCTATTCGGTTATGTCATTTGCCCTGAAGCTCCAAACGCTCAACCTAGGATTGAAAGCTCCAACTTCAGAGTTCCATTCATCTGATCTGCAGATAGGAGCATGAATTGACCGGAGAAACAAAAGCGCTACTTGCCGAACTTTCGGATTCCTAGCTGGCCTTGTGGTTAAGGCACATGCGATGTCCGTATGAAGCTAGCACATCCTTGTGGTTATTGTCCAGCAGGCCCTGTGACACAGGTCCCACCCTGATTGCCAGAATGATTGTTGCACACTAGTAGCAACAGCTCCGCAGTGAAAGGTCAAATAATTCATTGACCAGAAATGTTTCTTTTTTTATAGACAATATTTTGACACACATAGTACCATGTGCAGCTATCAGCATCCCTATACTGCTTGGCAATAAAACGTCATACAAAAGCTTGCACCACGATGCCAACATCCCTTTCACTTTGCTTATAATTATTTGCTATTCCTCTTTTGTTTATTTTCACTGAATTTGATGCAGTTATGCTTTATAAGGCGAATAGGTTAGCTGATTCGGTGGATTTTTATTAGGTTTCTTTTCTACACACATTGACACAAATGTATGTGAGACTCGGGTACGGAAAATCTGATTAATAGTTGCAAGGCTGCGTGAAGTTTTCAATGACTTATGGAGGCGGACATACAGTATTCAAACATCAGGCCCATTAGATGTCAACAACTATTTTTACATCCACTTTACGCAAAATCTGCTTCAAATATTTTTTCACCTTATAGATATAAAATGGAACAGCCATAGGTCAAGTAATATCTGGCTATGAGTCTGCATCTTCTTCCTGAAAGGTGCCATGATTAATTTGTGGGGTTTAACGTCCCAAAACCACCATATGATTATGAGAGACGCCGAAGGGGAGGGCTCCGGAAATTTCGACCACCTGGGGATCTTTAACGCGCCTGAAAGGTGCCAGAGTTCAGCGTCAGTTATATTTTGTTGCAGGAATTCAGTTGCATGCCAGCTAGTAATTAATAAATGAGATATTGCAAAACACGACAAAAATTATGAATTATGATTGTAACAAACACAGAACATGCAGCATTCAGCTGCAAGTACTGATTGCACGGCTTAGGCTGCTATAATGATCTCACAAGTTTATAAAGACGTTATGGAATGCAGCACCAGCCTAGTACATTTTGCAACGTGTCTCAAACGTACGGGCGTAAGCAAAAGTGTGCAGACCACAGGGTAGCGTGGCAGGACGAATCAATGTACCATCTATGCACACTGCCTGCTGCAGTGTGCGTGCCTGTCCAGTTATGATCAGGTGGTCTTGCACAGCACTTTGTTTGACAGAGTTGCGGCACTCTTAGCCGAAACGACAACCGAGTGTTGCTTTCCTTTGCTGCATCAAATCGATGCCGCTCTTTCATGCAGCAGCTTAGGTAGTGGGCGCGTAGCTTTTTTTTCACCGGTTGCCCTAACTAAGCATAGGCAGCACCATATAACCAAATGAAGCCATGTATAAAAAATTTGATTTGTTTAGCCCAGCTTGCCCTTGTCACATTAAGCCAAGTTAAACTTGCCTTGTGGTGCCAAACTGTAGTAAAGACTACTCAAACATAGTATAGCATAATATGACCCGTAAAATCCAAGCATAACCAGATTAAATTAGGCCAATTTTAATTAGGCAATGTCGCTTGCTGTTTTCATGTTAATCTGTGTAACACTTATATGAGCCGAGGTGAGTCAAAATAAGTATATCCAAATCTAATTAGAAATAATTGGTAATGGCATCACTTCATTTAACCGAGCATAATTAGCCCCGATAAGGCAAACTTAATCACAGTCGAATAATCCAAGTCGAGTTGCCTTTGAGCCAGAGAAGAAAAGCCTTTTCTTCTCTGACCCAGAAAGAGGCTGACTACTCTTTACAAACTTAATACTAAATAAGCCTATTTAGGCCTCGCATGTGTTTACGGTTAACACCAATGGTTCACATGTGTTGAGAAAAACAGATGAAGCGACGACTCAACCTTTCGGCTGCTATGCTCCTACAACGCATGTTTCAAAGAGTAGCTAAGAATCAACCTCTCTTACTACATTCCTTTTAGAGAAAAAAATAAAAATAAAACTAAACTTACTTGCGAAAAACATATTGCTTATGGTTCATTTCAATCAGACAAATATTAATAAACGCACGCATTTTGAGTGATCGCATGCTGCAGTTACTCAAGTAAGTTCGCTCTGCGCGGAAGAACTTTCTGGCCGAATGCTACAGGTCGTGGCTCGAAAGACCGAGCGTTAGTAACACCAAATAAAAGCACACCAAAGCAACGCAAGGCTTTTGGTGATCTCAAGTGGCATTATGACTAGCCCACAGTGGCCTTGGCAACAGAACTGCACATTTGCGTCACACACTCTTCGCATGTATGGCCATTCCTAATTTTCCTTCCCCGCGAGTGACGCTATTAGGAGTACGGGCTTGTAACACACATGCCGCATTCACATATGAGAAATAGGTGCCTATAGCCAGAATTTTTTCTCGTGGGAGGGGGAGGGATGAAGGCACCCTTTCTTAAATGGCTATTTTCTGCTCTATATGCCAAAAAACAAAAAATGAGAACGGGCACGGGCATGGTGTGTGCCCCCTCCTGGCTACGCCCCTGTTGATAAGGGAAACGAAAACATTAGAGTGGCGGGAAAACCACGCCCGCAAGCGTCAGAAATGTTCACATTTGTTTTGAGCCCGGGCAATGATGCGGCCACGCTGCTTTTGCGAAATAATTCGAGTTTGTCTGCTTTCTGAACGCTATGTTCCGTACCGAATTCTAGTTTTCACGCAAAGTACAGTAAAGACACAGCTCGCACTTTTTGAAACTTGGTTTGGGGAGATATACGCCAGCAAAAACGGCACGAGCGAATGCACCAGCAGCGGCGGCGCCGGATTCAGCCGGCTGTGCACAAAAATGAGACACGTTCGGGCATGCTGACTCGCTGCAGCTGCACCATGACTGCACCGTCTACTTTCAGTGTTCTCGGCAATCGTAATGCAAACCAGGATATTGAGGAACGCGTCCTCGTTGAGGCCGTCAAGCTTCGTCGAGCTGCATGAGTAGTTTGCAATTATAACCGTTGCGAGCCACCACCGACGCTTTAACCACCATGTTGCATCTGCGGCAGGCTATTCAGAATGCATGGTTTTTAGCTAGTCGGCCGTGGATCGGAAAGAGGATCCATTTTCACGTGACGGGGAAATCGGACCGATTTTTTTCGTTCGAGCTATGCGGCCTAGATTTCTGGCGGCTTAGGCGGCAGAGCGAGTGAATTCCCGGTGAATTTTGTTGCTTTCGCTCCGGAGATAACAAATGTCGAATTTGAAGCAAGCGCGAGCATTATAACAACTGATTGCGTTGCCGCAGTGCCCACACATGCGGACAAATAACGCACAAAGTTCATTCATATTTACTTACCATGTGTCCTCGGCTTGAAAATTTGACAACACCGACGACCTCGTCCCGGCCGCCGCTGGCTGCTTCGATGAACAAAAGGTAGTTCGGAAGCGACGCACTTTCTCGCACTCCAAAACACACAAGCAGGCATAGTCCGGACCACTTTCTCCGCCGTGCGTGCGTGTCGTTTTTGATACGCCGGATCGTAAGGTGTGGTTAAGGAACTTTTTGAAGAGCGTCGGCGTGGCGCGGGCTGTTTCAAACTTGCCTACTGAAATAACTTTTGCGACGTTGAAGCTGAGGCTTAAACGATCCTTCTCACCTGTTTTTTTTTTCTGCAAATGAGCGTATTTAGATACACCCTTCTGACCCACGCCTTTTTTTTTCGTTTTATTTTTCATACACTACCATTTCAGACTGGTTTAACTCCTATATATTTCTATTTTTGATAATAATGGTAAAACAATGTTTTCAGCCCATTTTATCCCCTTTCAAGGGAGTTAGTATTTTGGGATGGGTGGAAAAAGCGCACATATACTGCTTGAAATGCCCTCATGCGCTTATTTTTGTTTACAGTCTATGTGGCTGCGCCACCCGCTGAAGCAAGTACAACGGCAACCAGTTTCTAAAATATTTTATTCTCATGCCCCGGCCAGCAAAGATAATAATAAAATCTTTCAAATGATGAGGGGAACCAGGCTCTCAGTAGTTTTCATTCGTTAGATTATGAGATTGTACTTCCAGTGAACCTAGAAAAGCAAAATGCGTTTGTGAGGACAATATTTAAAGATACTACACATATTTTGCAAGCAGAGCATTGAGCCACTCTTATGATCAGTGCGGACAGTATTTTAGAAAGTCACGAAACAAACCCTTTAGGCAGTATGTGTTATACACGGCGAAATTCGAGCAGATGAAACAGCCTATGTGGCTCCCGATATATAGGAAAAATGTTTTGGTAAATGCATCATAAACCATGCTGTGCAGCTTCACAGTAATTGACACACCATTAGGCAGTCACTTATTTTAAGAAAGCACTGCACAAGCGCATTTGTATTTTGTAGCTCGTCGTTGCTAAAAAACTCGCAATAAAAGGTTCTCGGTTTTTCTAATTCTGGATGCGATCAAAGATTGTCATCGGACTACTGCCTAGTGGCAAATCGCTAATATTTATACATAGGCTTAGCCTGTTAGGCAAACGTGTACAATCCAGCACTTTGCTGCAGTCCCATAATGTCAAAATTTCCGTCCTACCAGCTCTCTGACGTTAAAGGCTCTATCTAGAGTTTGAAAAAGTATCCTAGCATTTGACGGTAGTGACAAGAAACAAGAGTGGCTCCGTAAAACTGACAGCATTGTCATGACCGCGGCATGTGAGTGCCACGATTCTACCACTCACGCTTGTTATCTTTGCCATGAATTAGACAAACTGATTTCGTCGTCGTGAGACACGATGCCTTAACTTAGACGGTCATATTCTGCACATCACTGATGAGTCGGCGCCGATCATGCTGCAACAAAAAGGCTGGTGGCGACAAGTTCGCGTCATCACCGCGCCAGCCCCCACTAATCAGACCCCTTACTATATCTGCAGCATGCTGGTACACCACGTGTGCATTATCTATGACAATACCGACAGAATCACCACTAAGCTCGGGACTATGCGCCATCTGTTCATTGTGCCGAGTCACATAAACTTGAAGTAGGGCGCAACCCATAGATCCTCATACAATAATACCTAGAGAGGAATCTAGCGCTAGTGTCTACGCAGGCTCCTTCAGCCATAGAGTTCCTTACAACAATACCTGGAGGAAAGTCTGGCGCCACCATCGATGCGAGTTTTTTAAGCGGCGCCGTTGGAGTGCTGGGAATGACGGCAAGGGAGTGATATTGTAACAAATGTACCAGCCTCACAACAAGGATGTTCTATATTCACGGTTTATTAAGGACGAACTTGTGCTCAAAGTGAACGACGCACAGCAATCAAGAAGATCCGAAGGTCGGTAGTCCTCATGGGCCTCTGACTCGAGCACCCTCGTTCTCTTCTTTTTCACGCGTGTTTGCTGTTCAGTGGAGTGCCATGTGCCTGCAGGGCTGGCTCGTGCATTGCGGCTGGCTTCGTCGCTCGTAGTCATGTCGTTACAGTTTCTCTTCATTCCCGACGTCCACGTTGCATGGTGCAATATCAATTTTCTGTGGCATTATCCCCCTTCTCAAGAGGCATCGCCCCGATGCTTTTGATGATAATGTATGCAGCGTTACCGTCCAGGAAGGTTTGAGAGAATTAAATAGTTGTACAGCAAGCGAGTGGAGTGGCTAGTCTTCGTATCGGTCGTAGTACGGCTTCATGAGCATAATGTGTACACAATTGGTGGGGTTGCGTCGTATGGAAGGCCCATGTCATGTAGGCTTTACTTCATAAACGAGGTCACTGAGTCGCTGTACTACCTGGTAAGGATCAAAATATCGAGAAATGAGTTTTTCAGACAGGCCTCGTCATCCTACTGAGGTTGATATCCACAATTTGTCACCAACTTCCTGCCGTGTTTCCCGTCTTCTTTGGTTGTAGCGGTCAGCATCGATTCATTGTTGGTGACAAATTCGGTACCTTGCTAATTGGCGCGCCTCTTCCGCTCTCTCTATATAGTCATCGAGATCAGAAGGGTAGTCACCTTGGTCTATAGGTAACATAGTGTCCAGTTTTGTGGTAACTACACGACCGTAAACTAGTTGAAACGGGGTAATCTTGGTAGTCTCTTAGACGGTGGTTTTATAGGTGAAGGTGACGTATGGTGACATTTCGTCCCACTTTTTTTGTTCGACATCCACATACATAGATATCATGTCAGCTAGAGTTCTGTTAAGGCGTTCATTCAGGTCGTTGTTTTGAGGGTGATATGCGGTAGTTTTCCTGTGAACAGTGTGGGTCATGTTCAGCAGGCATTCCATGAGTTCTGCCGTGAAAGCCGGTCCACAATCGGCGATTCCAACAGTCGGAGCGCCATGTCGTAGCACTATGCTCTGTATAAATAATTTGGCAGCTTAGCTGCCGTTCCTTAATGCAAGGAGTCTGTTTCCGCGTCTCTCGTTAAATAATCAGTCGCTACAATGATGCACTTCTTGCCGAGTAAAGATGTCGGAAAAGGTCCAAGGAGGTCCATTCTAACTTCTTGGAAAGGTGCTTTCGGTTTGTCTATCGGGTGCAGAAGGCCCGCTGGCTTAGCACGAGACGTTTTTCGTCTTTGGCGCTCGCGGCATGTTCTAACATAGTGCTGTACTGAAGACAATAGCTTGGGCCAACAATAATGCAGACTGATTCTTGCAAGCGTTTCAGTGACCCCCAAATGTCCAGACGTAGGTTCGTCGTGGCAAGCTTGTAATATTTCTCGCCACATAGTTGCAAGAACGAGAAGCAGGAACTTTTGATTGGCTTAAAGTTTCTCTTGTAGAGAACATTTCCTCGTAGGCAGAACTATGCGAGGCTTCGAGAAAATATACGAGGTTCTTATACGCCAGCTCCTTCCAGGTGTTTGATGAGCGGGAGCAATTATTCATCCGCGTGTTGAAATTCGGCTATCTAAGAAGTCTCGACAACACCTATGTATGGAACGTTCTCTCCTTTCGTGGGTGATGCATCTGCAGGTGCCCGCGACAAACAGTCGACGTCGGTATGCTTCCTGCCAGATCAGTATACTACAGTTATATCGAATTCTTGCAGTCTGAGGCTCCACCTTCCTAGTTGTCCAGATGGGTCCTTGAGGTTGGCGAGCCAGCAAAGGGCATGGTGATCGCTGACTGCCTTGAATGATCTACCATACAAGTAAGACCAAAACTTACTGATGGCCCAGACGACTGCAGGGCATTCTTTAACTGTGGCCGAAAAATTGGTCTCCGCCTTTGTTACAGTCCGGCTGGCGTATGCTATCACCTTTTCTTCACCATTCTGCTACTCTATTAGGAATCATCTAAAGCCACTGTTACTGGCGTGTGTGTGTATTTCCGTGTCACCTGTTTCATTGAAATGAGAAAGGATTGTGGGCTCCTGTAACCGTTTTCCTAATTCGTTGAAGGCGCTTTGTTGCTCGGTTTCTCACTCGAAAGGTATATCTTGTCTCGTAAGTTTCATCAAGGGTTCTGCAATCTGCGAGAAATTTCTGACAAATCATCTATAGTAAGGACACATACCTAGAAATATCCATACTGAATTTTTGTCTGCTGGCACCGGGAACCTTGCAAAAGCGGCGGTCTTTTCGGGATCAGGGCGAACACCATGGGCACTGACAACGTGCCGAAGGAATCGAAGCTCTTCCAAACCGATTTGGCATTTCTCTGGCTTCATTGTTAAGTCTGCCGAATGGATTGCTTCTAACACTGTTCACAGGCGCATGTTATACCCCTTGAATGTAGCGGCGAAGATGACCACGTCATCAAGGTACACTAAGCAACACTGCCACTTCAATCTGGAAAGTACAGTGTCCATCATACGTTGGAACGTTGCCGCAGCACAACAGAGACCAAAAGGGAGAGCCTTGAATTCATAGAGTCCGTCCGGGGTAACAAAAGCAGTCACGTTCATTACGTTCATCAACTTCGATCTGCCAGTATCCACTTTTCAGATCTAGTGATGAGAAGAACTTGGCCAACCGAAGTCTGTCAGGTGTGTCGTCAATACGCAGGAGGGGATATACATTCCGTTTAGTCACAGCATTTAATTTCCGGTAGTCGACGCAAAACCTTAGCGTGTTATCCTTCTTCTTGACAAGTACTACAGGAGATGCCCACGGACTGCTAGAAGGTTGAATAACATCATCTTCAAGCATCTCCTGTACTTGATTCTTCATAACTTCCCTTTCTTTTGGCGAAACGCAGTACGGGTGCTGGCGTACCGGCCTGGTTGTCTCGTCTGTTACGATCCTGTGTTTTGCATTGGTCGTGCGTCGCACCTTTGAACTTTTGGAGAAACAGCTGCCAAATTCCCGTACAAGGTCGTATAGCTGTTGACGTTGGATCACTGAAAGGTTAGAATTTACGAATATTATGTAGCAGACATCAGATGCTGGTTTCACATCCATTGACGTTGTTTCAAGGCTGCATATTTCTGTGGCTTCACAAACCTTATGAAAAAAGTCTAGGGCTGTCCCCTTTGCGATGTGCATGAATTCGTTCCAAAAGTTTGTCAGGAGGATGTCTGCATACCCGTTTCGTAGCTACATAATCCCTCGTGCCACAAAACACCTCTTTTCAGGAAAACATCTATGTTGCTGTCTGCTACACCTTCGTAGTCACCAAACGTATCATTTCTGACCAGAACCATTACACTGCTCTGCGGCGGTACAGTCACATCATCATGGACGATGAGCAGTGCAGTGGTGTATTGCTCGTCTGCTTGAGCTACCTTTGTTGCTTGTTCCGTCGAAAATAATACGCTGGATCTCTACGAAATAGTAATGGCACCATTTACTTGCAGAAAATTCATTCCGAGTATAACTTCTCTCAAACATATGGGTAGGACAACAGAGTCACCAATGTAAGTGAAACCTCGTATCTCAACTCTTGCGGCGCATCTGCCGAGAGGCGTAATAAGGTGACCGCGTGCCGTACGTACTTGGGGTTCACTCCATTCAGTCAGAACTTTCTTGAGGCAATTCGCTAAATTGTAGCTTGTCACAGAGTAATCAGCACCGTATCGATTAAAGCCATGAGCACTAGGCTGTGAATTGCCCCCGGCAAGTCTGAGGTTATCTTCTCATTACTGCACTTCCTTACCTGGAGACAGTCGTCATCGTCGTCACACTGGTGTCGCAGTGGAGGATCTGCATATTTTGAATCACCAGCGGCCTCGCCTCCACAGGTCGCCCACTTCAGTTTCCCGGGTTTGGACTAGACGAACGATGCCTAGGTGCGTTTGGAAAGGAACGTGGGCTTGGCGAGCGCTGACGTAGAGGGGTTGGTGACCGCGGTTGAAGACGACGATGCAGGTCGAAGCTTGGACGTGAGCACAGGTATTCCTCGATGGACACGGTGCGTTGATCGCGAATCCCCGAAGACCAGCTTGACGGTATCGGCAAAACCGGTACAGATGGCCAGCCTCTCCACAGTGGAAGCACAAGGGCCCACAATCCGCATCTCGCCATACATAGCTTTTCTGAGGTCTTGTCTCTGTCGAAAGAGGTGCGCTGCGAGTTGCCTCTAAGATTTGGCGCGGGTTACGTGTTGTCGGTGCGTAAGTACCTGGTGTCTCGATAGGCGCACAGTGGACAGCAGGCCGCCTGAGCACCTCAGAATAAGTCATCACGCGTCGTGTCCGTGATGCATCACTCTGCGGCTCCCGTATGGCCTGCCGAATTTCTTCTCGGACAACATCTGCAATAGACAGCTCCAGTGAAGTGGGTGGCTGCAGCTTGCGTAGTTCGTCCCTGACAACTGACCGGATGAGCTCCCGCAGAGTATCAAGATTATCGACAATGTTTGCCGAGAAAACTCCTGCTGATGTACAGGCTACGTCACGATTGTATTGTCGGGTTCTCTGCTGCAGCGTCGTTTCTATTGTCGTTGCTTCCGACCAAAACTCAGCCAGAGAGCGCGGCGGATTGCGACCGAGTCCCGTGAACAGCTCTTGTTTTACCCCAGGTATGAGATGACGCACGTTCTTGTCTTCAGTCATGTTGGGATCAGTTCGCTTGAACAGGTGGAACATGTCTTCTATGTACAGTATGGTCCACTGTTAAAGGGAACGCTCGAATGCACACCATCAATATTCCTGGCCCTCTAAGAGCAAGTGGATTAAGAAACATTCCTAGTGCAAGTCAATAGTCTGTCAAGAGGAGTCGGAACTTTCAACCACCAGTAGTCTTATGCGTATCTAAGCCGCTATGATTCCGTAAGATAGCGAAATATAAACATGCTGCCCACGCAAGTGTTCCCTTTCATAGTGGGCCCGTCTGTACATAGCGACAGTCTCGTTTGTGCGTTGATTCCGTGCACAAAGAGCTGCTTCTGCCTTTTCCCGGTAATCATTGTGGCCAAACGTGCACAGTAGCTACAGCCAGAACTCTTCCCAGGACTCATAGATGCGTCGTGGTTTTTGTACCACACTCACGCTGCGTCTTCCAAAGAGACGTATACGTTGCGCAACTTGCCTGCTTCGTTCTATTGGTTTATGTTTGCCACCCTCTCGAAATGATCCAGCCACTCTTCGGCGTACTCGAACGCGTCACCATGGAACACTTTCGGTGTGACGGGTTGGCTGACAATGAGCTGTGCTGGTGCGACCTGACTATTCATGGTAGTGGCGTATCTTGTCTCCGCCGATGCCCTTGGCACAGGGGGAAGTGGTTCAAATTCTGGTCAATCTCCTCGAATACGGCGACTGGTCCGTTGGTGTACCGTCGTAATCTCCACGGCTTGCAGATAGTCAGGGCTTGGACTTCGCTCTCTCGTGGGGTTTGGAATCATCTACCCCGCACCTCCACCAGAAAATGTAACAAATGTAGCACCCTCACAACAAGGATGTTCTATTTACACGGTTTATTAAGGGCGAACTTGTGCCCAAAGTGAACGACGCACAATAATCAGGAAAATTCGAAGGTCGGTAGTCCTCGCGAGCCTCTGCCTCGAGCACCCTCGTACTCTTCTTCTTCACGCACGTTGGCTGTTCGGTGGAATACCGTGTGCATGCAGGGCCGGCTCATGCATTGCGGCTGGCTTCGTCGCTCGTAGTCGTGCCGTCAGCGTTTCTCTTCATTCCCAACTGCCCCATTGCGCGGAGCAATGGCGATTTCCTGTGGCAATATGCCTATAGCGCCAATGGGGACAGCAATTTGGAAGCGACGGTAGCACTACCTGAGTTCTGTAAGTAATCGTAAAAAGATTGAAAAGTTAATATTTTACTGATCAGTGAAAAAGTCTTTACCATCTTCTACACCCAAATATCTTTTCTGAACCAATTATAACTAATAATATAATACTGTTTGCATATTTTTAAAGTGCGTACAAATGTAAATAGGTTTTAAAAGCACTAGGGTCTTTCGATATGGCGGCTGGTCTTGCGCACAGCAGACGGTCGTCTGCTTCTACGTCAAGGCTGACCCCCACTCGTTCTACCAGTCCCTTTCTCAAATTCTCTTGTTTTCTTGCAGTAAACTGCTTAGTATGAGCTCATAATTAGGTATATTGCATACTTAATTAAGTAGGTTAGGATGTCGCATAAAGGCCGGGCGAAATGCAACGCTGATCTCACAAGCTTGCAGCAAAACGATTGGCAGCATATCCACGGAGTGAATGATGAAGAGTGGGGCGAAGCATTCGTCTGTCTATTCGTTCTTGCTTCCGTTCGTCCATGCGACCGTCTGTGTGACCGTCCATGCGTCCATCCGCCCGTCCGTGTGTTCGTCTGTTCGTGCGTCCGTCCTGGCGTTCGTCCATCCATCCGCCCTTGCATCCGTTCATGCGTCCATCCATGCATATGTCTGGGTGTTCGTTCGTCCATTTATTCAACACTCCAAGTACCATTATCTCGCATCTTTTCATCATATATTCCCCATATAGAAGCACCATCATTCAGCGGATATTCCAAGGGCTCAACGAGAGCTGGCACACGCACACTTTCTTACGGCTTTCACTTCGTATCTACTTCCCGCCTTTAACCACCTCGAGTTCATTTATGGTATATACTAGTTCATTGTATTCATGGCACTGCGGCTCAACGCTCACTAAACCTTTCTAAAACTAAGGAGGTTGCACCCAGCGAGTATAACGTAGCAACCCTTTCTTGACAGATAGTGCTCAATGTACATGCCAATGGCTTATAATGGGGATCGCAGCGTGCGCGTTAATAAATGCTGAATGCTCCTGTCTCTCATTCCTCATTAGCAGCCATTGGCATGTACATTGAGCACCATTTTTTATTGTTCAACAACGCACAGAAGAAATGTCTCACCGCCACCACCTTCGAGGTCAAAATGTTAGACTTGTTACATACTTCAACGACTACGAGGGACGAACGGGTGCCGCTATAAGTAGCTTCGCCCCTAAAATAGTTCTATTGAAAGTCAATCGATCGACGTTTACATAGAACAATGGTCATGACATAAATAGCATTTTAGCACGTACAGCAGTGAAGAATATGCATGCATCAGCGTTCATGTGAAAACAAAGCACGTACTACGCATAGCCCCAACGCAGATGCCCGTAGCACAGAAGCTGTCCAGCGCTGGCTGATATATCCATCGCACTCCACGAAACCTTCGCTGGTGTAAGCAAAGGTGTACTGCTTACGACCCTGCACATGTGTAGCTGAAGCACCTCGTTGACAGTATTCGGTAATCTTTCTGTAAATGGTATCAACTTAATTGCGTGTCTTTCACGAGAAGTGCGGCGAGACTGTTTCCTGGTCCGCGTTGCCGCGAAATATAGTGCGTCACTTTGCTATTTTCTATGCGTTCGCTCTAAACACGCTTCTGAATGACCGAAATTAAATAAAAACGGTTTTTTATGCTCACCATTAATACGACTTAGAAATAAAATCTTCCAAAAAAAGGCTTCGTTTGGTTTAGTTTACCTACGCCTGCGGTGCACTGTCTTCATTTTGATGGCGGTGACTCCTCACGGTGTGGCCGTTAAGCTCGCAAGATGCCACGGGCGTGATGATGGTATATGTGTCTGCGAGTTTGTGTTGGATGGTGTCGAGCGAGGCTTCGCTCAAAATTGAATATAACTGCGCAACTTAAGCTTCTATAAAACGAAACTTGTATAAGCGGATCTCGTTCAGGCACATTATATTTAAAATAAAAATTCACTTACCTTGACGGCACAAACAAATGGCGAAAGAAACGGACGGCAGAAAGTGGTGGAGGGAACACTCGCTTTGTCCTCTGCCTGCCAAGTTTAGTGGCCGTTCATTACTTATAATGCTTTGTAAAATCGTACATCAACGTAGAAAATTCCAGTGTAATTAAAAGACGTTACTATACAATGACAAAATAAATGGCTTATTACCTGTTATTTTAGTGAAAAAATAGTCGTTTTAACGTGAAGTCTGTCAAATCTTTGGCATATACGAATCCGAGGTCAGTTAAAAGCTTACATATCTCGTCATTCCCTTACATACAGCAGCTCAATGGTGCCATCTTTTCCCTTAGTAAGTTTGCGAGAAACTCTATGCCTTCAGCGGCGCTTGCACCCCCTTGGGAAGTTAAGGGAAGTACAGGCTTTGTATCCGCTTTGGGTGGATTACATTCTTGAGACTTGCAATGCTTCTTTCCCGAGTGTAAAACAAAGTCATATGAACTTCGATTTAATTGAAACAGGCTTTAATTATTTATATGCAATCTTTATTGCAAACGTTTTCGTGGCCAGGAGGCAAAAAATGCGACCTGGGCAAATTCAACCATCAGAGTATGAATCGCTCTGCCATTGCGTTCCAGATTCAGCATCACAATTTCATAACATAAATTTAAAACACTTGAAAACAAACAAGAATGTTTTTCTCTCAACAATACGTATTTTTATTTATGGAAATAACGGTACAGTATTAAATGAGAAACATCATTTGGTATTTTGCGACGCTAGGTCCGTCTGTCCCAGAGGTCCCAGTGGTCTGCGCCAAACGCACATCAGTTTTGTTGTGAAGTGGAGTCAGCGGAGCGGGACGGTGCGTCTACTTAGCTTCACCATTGCTTTCCAGTCGATTTAAAACGAGCTTAGGCAAGACGCCCTCATGAAAAACAGGAACTCAAGGCAATATCCTACTCTGGCATGCGACGCTACAACTATGCGCAGTGGTGAGTGAACGATGCTTCATTTAAACAGTCAAATGCGACTCGTACAACTCCAATGTCACAGAAGCTCAGGAGATCTAGTGGTCGTCATCCTCTTCGAACAACAAAGGCACTGCTTCAGCCTTTTTCACCGCACCCAATTTCCCAAGCTGCGCGTGAAAGGAAACTGAAACTGTAGGAAAAAGACCGTAGACAGTTCGCAAGTTAACCCTATTCAATCCGAAGCCTGTATTTCCCCTAATTCCCATGGAGGTACACAATCGGATCATGAGATTCATCTTGAGGTAATATTGTATAAAACTCTATGGCGCAACCAGTAGATATTGCGTCGAGCAGACAACTACATTTTTGTGGACGCGGTCGGACTTTGAAAGCTACACGCTGGCTTTTTGAGGTTATTGTTTGCGCTCACAGCTTAACACACGCATTGACGCAGCATTTTCGTTGGCGGCGAATTAGTCATTCATTGCTTTTTGTCATCATTAATGCACAAAACGACAATTGCAACACTTTCAAGAAACTGGGTGGAACTCACCAATATTTATACCTGGGTGCGCCTTCCCATATGCAGCCTGTCCGCATGCCACCATTGAAGTGCACAAGCAGAAGGGAAACGGAAGACACGTGTGGAGACTGCTAGAATTACTAGAGGTCCCCTTTTTTTTGTCCGAACCCCAAGTCGCAGTGTTTTCAGTGGTCAGAAATTCGAGAAATACAAAGATATGTCGACCAATTTTAACTTCGCGAGGGTTACTGTTCTTCTAACTAGTGCGTTTCTAACAGTTGGAATAACATTAGGCTTTGCGTACCAAAGCCATATGTATTCATTCTAAATGAGGCAAATTGTGCGCGTCGGCTATCGTGCGCTTTTGCGATATTGCTGGATGTATTTTTTACAATAGATATGCAAATAGTGTTCATTGCACAAATCCTATAATTTGTATTCATAAACAGCCAAGCATGTTGCCTTACTAAACACGTCCACATGAGAACATTTTAAGAATATTCCCACAAACGATGTTCTGGAAACATTTTCAGGATGTTACCAAGTGCACGAGGACGTATGTACCTTTAGAGGACGAGCATGAGATGTCGACTGTTGTCTGGGGATAGCAGGACCTACAGAGGCGTGAGAGTTCCTCAACGACATCCGCTGTAAACTGCTGTCCCCGGTCACTAATCACGACATGGGGAGTGCCGTGCTGGAGAATGACGGAGTGTAGGAAAAAAAATAAGACGTCACCTGCTCTAGCCGAAACGAGTGCTGCGGTCTCAGTATATCGCGTCAGGTAGTCCACACACACTATAATGAAACGACACCCACTAGATGACTTAGGTAAGGAGCCAAGCAGGTCAATGCCAATCTTTTCAAAGGAAACTGGCTGCAAGACACCCGCTAAAGGCATCTTTGTTTGTTTGTGACCTTGGCAAACAGCACGGCAGGCAAAGTACTGTTTTGTCGTCTTCCAGAGCTTGGGCCAGCAGAAACGCTAACGCACTCGGTGCAGCGTCCGAGTAAAGACAAGGTGACGTGATGTGATGTCAATGTGTATGGCGCGAAAGATATCGTATCTAAGATTCTGGGGCAATACTAAAAGAAGTAGAGCGCCTTCAACGGTTAGTTCTTCTTCTGAAATAAACCTGCGGATATGGTGAACTTCATCGTGCTCTCTGAGTGGGCTCAAGAAAAGTTCTTATTGAAGGGTCTTGCTTCTAATGAATATAACTGCGACTTGGGCGGGTTTGAAGGCCGCCGCATCGAGAAACTCTGTGGATATCGTGAAAAGATACCCTTCTAAATTGACGTCTTCATCTCTAGTGCTCGGTGATGGAAGTTTTGAAAAACAGCCAGCCTCGGTTTGACAGCGACAACATTTGCAGGTGACTTATGTAAAAGTCATACTCCTGTAGTTGTAACGACCAGCGAGCTAAGCAGCTGGCGGGATCACGTAATCTGACCAACCAGCAAAGTGAATAATAGTCAGTGACTATCCTCAAGTGGCAGCCGTACAGATATGGTTAAAATTTTGGAGTGATGGTGAGGCATTCGATTTCGGTGATGGTGAAATTTTGTTCTAACTCTGTGAGCGTGCGGCTTGTATTAGCGATCACTCGTTGGCGTCCACTGCGTATCTGTACAAGGACCACTCCAACACCCACTCCACTAGCAATTGTGTGAAGCTCAGTTGGCGCATCAGTATCAAAATGACGCAAAATTAGAGCAGAGGTAAGTAAAAAATTTAGCTCTCTGAACGCAGGCTTCCACTCAGCCGTCCATGTGAAAGGTGTGTCTTTGTGAAGCAGTGACGTGATTGGATGAGCTAACTAGGAAAGCCTTTGATGAAACAGCGGAAATACGAGAACAACCTAAACAAACTCCGGAGCTCTTTCACTGTCTTTGGTTGCTCGAAGCCGCGACCAGCAGCACGTTTGCCAGGGTCGGAACAGATACCTTCCTTGTCGACAAGCAAACATAGTACGAGCATTTGACGCTCACCAAAATGATATTTTCTTTAGCTAAGGACGAGTCTCACACTGTCGATGCAGTCAACAGCTTAAACCCGTTTATGCTTGTGAAACGTCTTGTCATAAATTACCACGTCGTCTAGGTAGCAAATGCATATTTCCCATCGGAGTCTGCGAAAGATTGTATCCTTGAAGCACTCGAAAGTTCCCGGAGCATTACACAAACCAAAGTGCATCACGTTAAACTCAAAGGCCATCCGGAGTATTGAAAGTGGCCTTCTCTTTGTCTTGTTGGTTCATAGGTATCTGCCAGTAGCCTGAGCGCAAATCGACAAATGAGAATTACGAAGCGGAGTGCTAGGAGTCTATGGCATCGTCTATTCGGTGAACCGGGTAGAGGTCCTTTTTAGTTACTGCGTTCAAGCGTCTGCAGTCGACGTAGAATCACCGCGAACCGTCTTTATTATTCGCCAATATGACTGGAGCAGCCAAAGGCCTACAGGACTCTTGAATGACACCCTTCTGTAACATTTCCTTTACTTGGTCATCAGTAACATTTTTTTCGGCAGGGGAAATGTGGTAAGGCTTTTGTCGAATGAGAGATGCATCTGCGGTATCGATGCAGTGGTGCATTTCATATTGTGGTGTGGTACGCAGACGTTTAGGTTAGGAAAAGTTGAAGGCAGCATAATAGCGCACAATAAGCTGTTAGAGGATGCGTTGGTCGTATGAGGGGAGCAATTTGTTAATCGTGTCCTTGAGCTTCAATGTGTGATTAGACTGAGACGGAGTTTTGTTGGTCGTGACCGTCACTGCACGAATACTCACAGCCGTATCTTTTCAAAGTACGCTAGCCTAAACCCAGCAGGTTAAAAAATCAACTCGGATGACACGTTAATAGTTTGTACGTGAGTAGAGCCACCGACGAGGTTAACAAGTGAACGAGGCACGATAACCTGCTTTTTCAACGTGTTTCAAAGACTGACTTAATCGATCCACAGGACAGACCTTCACGGGGGCGAGATGAAATCACTGAAACAAACGTTCCTGTTTCAACCGGCAAAATCACATTAGCTGTTATAGAAAATGCCTCAACTGGAGTGGATGACACATTTTAAAAGCATGCAGTAGTGTATCAGCTCTCATAGAAATTTCACCAGCTCCATCGTGTAGTGTCACTCCACAGGCTCGCAAAAGGTCGATACCAAGAAGTACGTCATGACTATAGCACTTGCTAATACAGTGAATTCAGTTCGTAACGCCTGTTCATTCATGGTAACGAACACTGAACACACCCTGACAGGTCAAATCAGCTCGCTGCCTACTACCCGAAACGTAGAGTTCCAATCAAACATCAATTTCTGTCCAAGGCGATTTTTAAAATAAAGGGACATCACAGGCACAGAAGCATCAGTACCTACCGAGGCTAAAGTACTAACATCATCAACACGAACACACACTTTGTTCTTTCACATAATGGCGGAGGAATCAGCGAAGATGACAGTCCTGCGACCTAACCTTCATCGGTCACACCAGCTAGTTTCTCTGCAGGGGCGGTGTAGGCGGGCGGCGACGTGGTGATGACGAGCAATGCGTCCGAGATAGTGGCAGAGTCAGGCTGCGGTCAAACACCGGAGACGCAGTCCTTCGCGTGTGATCTTGAAATGGTGGATGAAATGGTGGATGATAAGGGGCAGATGAAGCAGACGGT
Source organism: Rhipicephalus microplus (assembly GCF_043290135.1). NCBI lineage: Eukaryota > Metazoa > Arthropoda > Arachnida > Ixodida > Ixodidae > Rhipicephalus > Rhipicephalus microplus. The sequence continues at coordinate 486,212,806 of NC_134710.1, read as the reverse complement.
CGCCATGCTGCGGCGACACACATGCGAGGCGGATACGCACGATCTCTTGCAATTCATTGTGTGTGACTTCTGCATTACCTCGAGATGTGTTCAAGAATTCCGAAGTTGAAGCAGGCAGGTGTGTCACGGTAGTTTTTGTTGTTGTACAACACAGGCCTTCGGGGCATTGCGTAATCGGGAGGCACTCACCGAGGTAGCACGTACTCGCGACATGTAAAACCCATCCTTACAGGCTGTGTCATAGTACCCTTCAGGATGACATCATCACCAACTGGGTGGTTGGTGTATGCAAGTCGTGACCAGGCCAGCAAACTTCCGGATAACGCTCATTCAATGTATAACGCGTGTGATGAAACACGCGTTTGGCATCGGCGCCATGAAAGTTAGTTCGTCTCTGACAACGCCCCGTACCATTGCGGCGAAATCTTCAGGGGAGAGACATCCAAGCCTGCTATGGTGGTGATGGTGTCTAGTTGAGCGAGCTTTGAAAGTATCCGCCGCGTTAGGAGCGTTTCAAACGCGCAACAGTGATGCCTCAAGTCGGACAGCGTCTTGGTGTCTTTCTTGGAGATAACAAAACATAGACATCTTCGACAATTTTCTTGGGCAAATGGCCGGCCTTATCGTCATCTGTCACGTCTGGATTCACTATTCTGCGGAGCTTCAGGATCTCTTCTTTGTAGCTTGTGCATGTGTCTCCAAGTAACTACGCCCACCGGGAAAGTGTCTGCTCGGCCTTTTTTTTTCGTTTTCGAAAGCGAGTCACCAAAACACTTTCTTTATTTATTCTTTATTGAAAGGTTACCCCGCATTGCCCAAAGGCGTTACAGCAGGCACGTTACGGAAACGACATAAACATTTCTTCATTCTTACAGCACTCTTGCATGGCAAACAGTTCATTCCACTCTTTAACAGTTCTAACAAAAAATGAATTCGCGAACAGGTTTGTCCGGGTGAGTAATTCTCTTATTTTGAAGACATAATCAGTTCTAGATGAACGGTAATGAGGTTCCTTAAAGTATTTTTTATTAATTCCTGTTTTACCACTATATATCGCAAAAAAAACTTCAGTCGCAGCTTTTGCCGACGCGAGGAAAGCAGTTCCCACCGAAGCTCATTTTTCATCTCAGTGCAGATCTCCCCTTTCTTGTACCGTCCCAAGACGAACCTGGCCGCCCGTTTTCAAATTTTTTCAATTTTAACAATTAATGTGGCTTGCGAAGGATCCCATACGGCACAAGCGTATTCCAGTATAGGTCGTATGCATGTTAAAAAGTTTATCTTGTTTAAGTTCAGTTCCGAAGTTTTTAAATTACGTTGGATAAAGTTTAGTGCCTTTCCAGCTTTACAAACCACATCATCTACATGCGCACTCCACGAGCAGTCGGACGACAAGACTACCCCTATGTATTTATAACTATCTGCTCTTTTTAGACGTTCATTGTTTAAAGTATACTCTGTTTCAATAGGTTTCCGCTTCTTTGTAAAAGAGACATGGACACACTTTTTATTATTTAGGTTCATTTTCCACGTAGAGCACCAATCTTGAACACGTTCCAAATCAGTTTGCAATTGGGTAAGGTCTCTGTCATTCTTTACTTGTTTATACACAAAACAATCGTCTGCAAACAATGTAAAATGTGATGAAATGCCTGCTGAAATATCATTTACGTACACTAAAAATAAAAGTGGCCCTATAACTGAACCCAGTGGAACTCCCGATGTCACATCAACATAATCAGAGCTTTTGCCGTTTAAGATGACGCATTGCTGGTGCTGGCACAAAGAATTTTCAAAGCAATTTAGGACAGCAGAATCTATATTTAGTAATTTAAGTTTGTTGCAAAAGAGTGAATGTCTTACCGTTTCGAATGCCTTAAGTAAATCTAAGAATATGCAGTCAGTTTTGCCCTCTGAATCAATGATGGATACCAGATGATGATAAAATTCAACTAGTTGTGTAATGCACGACAACCCCCTTCGGAACCCATGTTAAACATTAGTTAATATATTGTTTTCAGTGAGGTGTTTCAATATTCCAGAGTAGAGAATGTGTTCCATTACCTTGCACACTATTGATGTTAAAGAGATTGGTCTGTAATTCCCAGCATCCTTTTTTGATCCCCCCTTGTGAATTGGAACAACATGGGCAGTCTTCCAATGAACTGATAAGAGGCCTGATTTGAAAGATTGTTCATAAATTATGTGCAAGTAAATAGAGATTGGTTCGGCGCCCCATCTCCAAATACGCGGATAAATCGCATCTGGGCCAGATGCTTTCGTTTCGTCTGTTTGCTTTAATAGCTTTTCAATGCCCCTTACGCTGAACTCAATTGGCTTCATTGGAGGTATGCTACTGGCGTCGAACGAATAGGCAAAGTCCTGTATGGGCAAAAAGATAGATTTAAAATAGTTGTTCAAACAATTCGCTTTCTCTTGATCATCTGTGATAGTTTTGTTATTACAAACAATTTTATTTATACCGGCATTTTCAGAACCGCAACTCTTCATATATTGCCAAATATGTTCAGGATTTGCTCTCAGCATGTCGTTCAATTTTTTAAAATAGGCGCCTCTGGCACTTTTATACCTTTTTTGCATTCATGCGTAATCTGAAATAACCTTTGATAGTGGCTAGTCCGTTTAGTTCGTTTGAATTCAGCGAATAACCGCTTTCTCTTATTGATTAGCCGCAACAGACATGACGTCATCCATGGCTTTCTTCGTTTTTTTTTCATTTTGGAGGAATCCGCGCTTGGCACATGTGCCTCAACGAGTTCTAGTAGCTTATTTTTGAACAGACGCCAGAATTCGTGCACATCCTTATCATCCGGCAGGCATTCGAAGGAGGGTAGATAACTATACAGTTTTTCATATATGCTAGAATAATCGCTTCGGTCAAAGAAGAATACTCTTCTATACCAGCTGTGTTTAACGCGATGAATTTTCGTTTTTATAGATGCGACTACAGCGTGGTGATCACTTAATCCCGGTATAATTGTTGTTGACTTTACAAGGTTTGGTGAGTTGCAAAGCAATAAATCTAAATACTATTTTCATGGGTTGGCTCACTTACATATTGTAACAGACCATGGGTATCAATAATGTTCTTCATGTTCCTGTTAACCTGACAACATTTTTGGAATACACAGGTATTATCACTCCAGTGAAAGTCTGGTAAACTAATGTCGCCTCCTACCAACATAACCTGACCTCAAACCTCAGAGATAACTTCACCGAAAGCATGTGTTGGCGCCACGTCAGAGTTCAGTGGCCGATACAACACCCTAGCAGTAAGTGAAAAACAATGAGATGAATGCACTTGCACCACACAGCTTCCACCGCATCATGGCTGATAGCAAGGGCAGATGAGCTAAATCAGAACGAACAAGCAAACAAACGCCGCCATCATGACTCAGCCTATCTGTTTAATAGACAATAAAGTTCTCAGGAAAAACTTCACTGTCGCTGATGGAAGGATTTAGCCAAGATTCCGTGCCGAATACTATATCCGCCTTTACGTACTCTATTAAGGCCGCAAGTTCATCCGCTTTGTTACTAACGCTACGGCAATTCTCAACAAGAGCAACCAGGTCGACATGAGGGGTTACCTTAATTTGGGCACTACGTTGGGCACTCAAATTTACACCTTAGTGAGTAAACGTTAGTCCCAGAACTCACCTCAAAAGACTAATATTTAGTCCTCACATTTGCACCTTATAGAGCAACTGTTAATCCACACATATACACCTTACCGGGCAACCATTAGTCCTCACAGTTGCACCTTGCCGGACGAACGGTTGATCCACTCAAATACTCCAATCGGATGGACTGTTTGTCCCCAGTTCACACATTGTTGTTTGTTTATTTTCCGCTTGCCCTAATACTTTTTCGCCTGTTTTTCTGCGCAGTGAGCAACAAATTGCGCAGAAAATAAGACGCAAAAAGTAGTTAGCCACCTATTTGTAACTGCTTTCGCCGTCACGGCAACAACGAAAGACAAAAGTGAGACATTGAAATCTCTTATTTTTCTACATACACATGAAGTTTCTCCATTCTTTTAGGTGAATTCATGGTGAAGTGTACAAGTCCCGTCTCGTTGTCAAATCTTGTTCACTCCTTGGGGAGCTCCTCCGACGGAAGCGATAGATGACAGGCATTACAGACGCCAGCGCACGCAGCCTTCTGCCTGTTGTGTTCCCATGGCTGCACGTACAATAATATAGTAAATGTGGTTAGGCACACGTGACAGAAAATGGAGATGCACGCAAAAGACAAGTACGTGCGCGTTATAATAAAAACAAGCGTTAAAATATGACAAACAAATAACTTTACCTTCACATCTCGCACAGTCCTTCTGAAGCTGCCCTGACGAAAGAGATGGATGGCAGACATCGCAGACGCCGGCGACACAGTCTTCAGCACGGTGTGTACCCACGGCTGCGCAATAAGTATGTAAAATAGTGAGTCACACGTGACAGAGGATGAATACTAATGCATATGAGACGTGCAAGGTGAAATGAAAACATACGTGAGATATTACATGCTAATAATTTCACCGTGACGTTACATATCGTCAACGACTCATTTCGATCCCCACAGCACAACAGCTTAGGAGCGGCGGCCGCAGCCACCACTCCACGAACCACCCGGCCGTCAAGAAGTCGGTGAGTCATAAGCGAGCGACGTCGTTCAGCTCGAGCAACGAACGCGGGACCAAGCACGGCGCTGCACGCGGAGTGTCTGCTGCCAGCGAATTTCGAACAGGAGAGCGAGCGTACGCTTGGCCGCCGCCACGAACAGCCGCCGACCTGGTTTGGAGCTAGCGCCGAAGAAATCAACGGTAATGCGGCCCTTTTCCACAAACTGGAGCGAGTGCGGCGCGCAAACGAGAGTCCGCCGCCGCGACCAACGGATGGTGCCGAGCTACTTGAGACCGACCAACTGGAAAGCAACTGTCATCATCATCATAATCAGCCTAACTACGTCCACTGCAGAACAAAGGCCTCTCCCATGATCCGCCAGTTAACCTGGTCCTGTGCTTGCTGCTTCCAATTTATACCCGCAAACTTCTAAATCTCATCCGCCCACCTAACCTTCTGTCTCCCCCTAACCCGCTTGCCTTCTCTGGGAATCCAGTTAGTTACCCTTAATGACCAGCGGTTATCCTGTCTACGCGCTTGACGCCCGGCCCATTTCCAGGGGACGAATTGCAACTCATGAATACGGAGTTAGACAAGGAGAGCAGAAAGGTGGGTCTTAAAATTAATCTGAAGAAAACGAAAGTAATCTACAACAACCTCGGAAAAGAGCAGCGCTTCGGGATAGGTAATAGTGCACTTCAAGTTGTAAAAGACTATGTCTACTTAGGGCAGGTAATAACCGCTGAGCCGAACCACGAGATTGAAATAACTAGAAGAATAAGGATGAGGTGGAGCACATTTGGCAAGCACACTCAAATTATGACAGGTAGATTGCCACTATCCCTAAAGAGGAAGGTATATAACACCTGTATTTCGCCGGTACTTAGCTACGGAGCAGAAACCTGGAGACTTACAAAGAGGGTTCAGCTTAAATTGAGGACGACGCAGCGAGCAATGGAAAGAAAAATGGTAGGTGTAACCTTAAGAGACAAGAAGAGAGCACAGTGGATTAGGGAACATACGGGGGTTAAGGATATCATAGCGAAAATCAAGAAAGCAACTGTAATGGCGACCAATTTTCAGTGAGTTCCGACGCTAGCGAAAGCCCCGCCAGCCCGATCTGGTGCACTTACAGCACGCGACGTACTACAACCAAGCTCTTTACGAGAACCCGCAACGTGTTTTTGACGACTCCCAACACAGCGACGAGGTCTCAGCTCAATATCACCAGCCCGGAGCTCATCGCGGTGGCAAAGACAGGCGAGCACTCGACGAGCGAGCGTATGGGAGGCCGACGGCAATGGCGACCGATTTCCAGGCGGTCGCAAAGCACAGGCGAACTGCAAACGCCGAAGCTGACCTTCGCGAAGCATTTCATGCGTGCGATATACAACACGACGAAGCCCGTTTCCAGCAAGCGCCATCCGTATCGCACACGCGACAAGTAGAGTAGAATAAAGAAAGATAACCTACTTGCCTTAAAATCCAGCGCTGTTTTCTGCCCTTTGTCGCACTGAAGTATATATCCGACAGGCCTGTTGTTTTATCGGCGACCATAATGGCCTTCCCAACTGTTGCTGTCGTGTGTTGATCGTGACTATCTTGAAGCCAGAGTTATACAGCGCGGCGTGGTGACGTGTCGAGACTTGCTGTATACTTTATGGGTGCAGCGAAACCTAAAAGCAGCAGCCCACACTCATCCAAACGTACACACAAGCACCACTTTGTAGTTTTTAGATCATCGAATTCAGGCGGCCGTGGTCGAGCACTCCGAGCGCACGCAACGCGAACCGTCGCCGGCAAAATACGGGGAAAGACTGAGCCAGCAGAGGAGGAGAGGGAGGCCTGGTCACCTTGACGACGCTTTTCGCGCTGCCTGCAATGCCTGGGCGGTTCATTCCTTGGTTTTCCGCGCCACGCTTCCCTCTGTGGTTGCTCCTGAACGGTCTATCCGTTAATCGCGCGCGCCTACTGGGCTCCGTTACGACTTTTTTGGGTAATTTTGCCTTAGAGTGTGGCCTAGCGATCTGCATACTCTCCCACCACGACCAAACTTCCGCGCCTCAGGTATGGTCTGGTAGCGAGGGGACACTGTCTGAAGGTGTTCGTGGGTGGCCTTGGAATTACTCAATTTAATGAAGTGACTACCCGAAGGTACAAGCATGACGGGAATGTTGCTCACACTACTGCGAAGAAACATGTCAAGAGGAAGGTCATCATGCTGCAGAGAGGCCGTCCATGGGGAATGGTCCTGAACAGGAGAATTCCTGGACATCAGTACGCCTTCAAACAAGACAAACAATGAATAGAAGCTGATCCAGCTTTAAGTGACAAATAAGTCACTAAAGATTCCTTAAAGAATGAAGACTACCTGGTACTTAGCCAATCAAACCAGCAAGTACACCACCCTCTGTGTGAACCTTCGCAGGCAGTAGAAGCCCTCTCTCCTCGCTTCTTGTGCCCCGTTCTCCCTCCTCATCTTCGTGTCTCCAGCGAATTCCTGCTGCTTGCTAATACCAATCAAATCAATGGTGCCCTGCTCGCGTCTGTCTCGGAAACTCTTTTATGTACTGTATGCCTAGCGTGCGTGTTCAGCCAAAAACGCTCTTATCACCTATCTAAATATGCCGATGTCGATGCGGTTTGTGTGTTGTAGCCAACACCAATCGGCTTTAAAAACTTGTTTCAAATTTCATCCCAACAGTCACATCAAGGCCACATGATAATTTATTTAAAATTTACATAATATATAACATTGCTGCGATTCAATAATGCTGTTAGATTAACATCTTAAGCACGTACATGGTGCACATGTGTTTTCCAAGTCATTGCAGCCAGAGTGCTAGCTGGGTTTGGTTTACAGCGATATCAAATCTAGGTTGCTTTCTAGTGTTTTGTATTTCTTATTGCATTATATTTATATACCCAGTTTAATTTACTTGATGTCATACTCAAGTTGAGATTTAGTAGCATGATATATAGTGGTACCACCGTTCTGCTGTTCGATTATCATCATAAGCATGTAACATGGTGCACGTGTGTTACCCAACTCAATGCGGCCAGCCTGCTAGCTGTGTTTGGTTTATGACGATACGGAAGCGAGGTTGCATTCTAGTGGTATATATTTCTGATCACTTCATTGTGAATATAACTATGTTTAATTTACTCAATACCATCTTCAAGTTCAGAATTAGTGGCATGACATACCATTGTTCTTAAAAGAGAACTTAATAGATTGCAGGTTTTTATGGGTCGAATTCGCACAAGGTATAAACTTAGGCGAGTCGGCTGTTCAGACTTGGGCACAGCTCAAGCAAAGGACGTAAGCGTGTAAACGAGACAAGTCACTACTCAACTGTTTTCATTTTGCCCGCTAGCCTTTTTCTTCCGGCGTTGCCAGAAAATTTTGGCTATATACCCTTTTCTCTAACTCAATAAGCCGCATTTTGTGGGTGCGTATTATTTCAATCAGTCTTTTGCTATAGGTCAACCCCTGCAACATTGTGATACATGTGCGGTGAATGAAAGGTAGCGATAATTTGTCACAGTATCCCCAATTTTGTACACATTTCAACCAAAGTAAACGTTCATTTTAAATGTTGCTGTTTCACTGATTTCGTGATTTTATTTATTTTCAGATGATTTTTCGGGCACTTTCTCAAGTGCTGATGCCACAGATTCGAATGAATCAACACAAAACATGGTTGCCTTAGCTAAATAGTCACCTGCAAGGTTGCCGCCACCATTAGGGGCCAGGAGCCGCATTTGTAGTTTGTGTGGTAATATATTTCAACATGTGCTCCATTTATTCACTGATAATATTAATTTAGGGGTGCTGCTGCATTTTAAACCTTCTGCATGACGACGTGACACCAATGAAGCACTTACACAGGACAAATTCTAATAGGGCATAGTTTCGACAGAACCGATACACTGATATAGTTCTAGTAGGCTGTTTCTTGTAGAGCTATAATGACGAGCTGGGATCAGATCAATGGGGAAACAACTGGGACCAGTTGCAGTGGGAGACCCAACTGGTATAAGCTGCTACCAGTCACAACAGGGAACCAATGCGCCCAGCTAAGACCAGTTACAGTAAGGACCAACTGGCCCCCACTGGAAATTGTTTCCTAAACCATTTCAACTGGGATTAGTTGGGACGAGTTACATTCCTGGTTGCATATTTTCACCTGAGTCGTGGCGAGCGAATGTGTGAGTGGCGTGGTTCTTTTTGTATGTCGCGTGCTGTCTTCTCAGCTGAGAATAATCTAACACGTGAGACTTTTTATGGCAAATATTGCAATGTGGTTTTCGGAGGACGCTCTCTAATCTTGCAAATCTCATTCGTTGGCTAAGTAAATATTTCGCAAATTAGTTAACTAACTCTAAATACCAGAATAAATATTTACATCACTATCATATGTATTGTGCAAAGTGGCTGTCAGCAATATGCAACTCATTTCACTCGGCTACCTCAAACCCTTTCGGCCCTGGAGCCCTGGAAACCACACAAAGTATCTCCCAGAACCTCTAACACAATATCAAACCCGGTTAGTCTCGGAGAAGTATTTCTTCAGCTAACCCCACTGCGATTGACACCATTGTTTTGTTTTTGCGGAGCTTTGATCCGTAAAAAAAAGCTTGGCTAAGGTGATCGTTGACGACGAGTTGGGCAAGCAGAGGTGGGAAGGCAGCATTTTCGTATTCAAGTTGTGAAATTGTTTCAAGAGCTTCTACACTTTCAAATACCACGTTGGTTCATATTTAGTGCACTCTAGGGCACAGCAGAAGCAAATTTGCGATTTTGTTATTTATGACTGCAGGGCCTTGATGACCTAATTTTATTTTATGCCAGCAAATCCATAAATATTTACACAACTGACTAATTTTTTTAGATTCTGGTCTTTTGAGACGCGATTAGTAAGTACGTGCAAAAATTTCTATGACAAAAATGAAAATTCCAGTGCTAAAAGGGCTTATATTGTATTTTATCAACTTTTGGCTAAAGATAGCTAGTACACCAGGTCCCATATCGGCATCCCATATCTCATTATTCGTTGAAAAGGTCCACTACACTTGGTTACAGGCCAAATAAAATTAGCACTTTATGCACAGTTACCATTGTCACTCCCACACATAATACACATTGTGCTCCTTCCAACACTGCCGACTCAATTTCGGGAAAAGATTTAGTTGCTCAAATTGTGCCTGAGCCTCATCACGAGTGCTGAATTTCAGGGTGCACCAATGTCTAGCCCCAAGATCCAATGAAATTGTAGTAAAGCCTTTACTTAAAGGAGCACTGATAGTAAATTTACTCATGTCAAGGTTATCGCGTCACCGAAAAACGATTGATCCCCTAGTAGCGATTCGTGACCTAAAAGGCATCTCAGGGACGAAAGGGTGTCTGTAATATTGAATAATATATTCGTTATCAAATGCAGTTCAAATGGGGGGAAAGCGTGCCAAAATGTAACAGAACACGTAGACATAGTGCCGATGTCACAGGGCAGTCTATTTTTTGTTTTCTTTTTCCTTAGCTTTTCTATGTTGTATACTTCGAAATAAAATAAGTTTGACGCGACGGACGCCATTTAAATTTGGCCAAGAAGATTTACGCATACCAAGTGATCGAATGATAGACACGTTTCTATCTTGGAAGTTGATGTCAGTGCTCATTTAAAGGGTTTGTGAAATGTTTTAAAAAAACGTTGTGCCAGATGCGTATTTGGAGTCCTGGCCAACCACTCACTATCATATGTTGACGCGTTTCATCGTCCGGGTTCACTTATTAGCTATAGCAGCGTAATTTTTATTTCCCAGTCTGCATTCCCCTCCACTCTGCAACTCGAGTTGCATTAGTCAGCCAATCCAAAGTCTATCGCGGACAAAACATGGCACACAGTGAGGCCTGCTGAGACGTACTTCACCAACGTTCGGAGCATCACATCACATGCACAAACTGTGCAGACCTTCCAGAGCGGCAGCGTCATGTGCCCACCTTTTCAAAGATGCAGCGTCGTATGTTATAACCACCATGGATAAATATGTCTCTCAATGGCAGCACTTTCCCATATGCTGAGAACTACTGAGAATGCATTGACTACTTGCATGTGTTTCGACCAACCAATGAGGAGTGGTGCTGTAAGCTAGGGCCAGAGTGGCCAGGACATACCGATGTTTTGGGAAATCTTCAGAATAAATTTTGAGTTGGTAGGTGATTGGACGAAGTGTTATTTGTTCTCCCTCTGTGTATAAAAATATTGAATATGAAAAACACGTCCTTATACACCGTATTCTAGATTGGAGTATGTTTGGGCTCAAGAGTAAGTTTACGCACGAGACTACATGAAATTTTCAATTATAGGGACAATGGAAAGTTGAACACATTCGCAATAGAAGTTAGGGCCATATTCTTAAACACTGCTTACCTCAGTGAGAAAGCCTTAACTTCATGAGGATGCCTCATTCTGTATACTGAAATGATCCTTAATAAAGTTCCCGCATGGAGACCCTCTTTGGTGCTCCCTCCAGTTAAGGTAGCGCTAGGGCAACCTTCATGCCTCCTTGCTAGTTGCATGAAAAGGGTGCTTCTCTGCAAAACTTTGTGAGTACACTCTGTCAGATTCCTCGTTTTTGATACATGCGTCATACTTCTACACAGGCTTGCTATCCTCGTAATTGTCCAAAATTTCCTTGGCAGTCATAATTTCGTATGTGCAGCTGCAAAGCTGTAAACTTCTTCACTAAGATAGTGCAGCACAAAGAAGACAAGGTATTTTATAGGAATAGAAGAAAAAGGAGGAGACATAAAGGCTGCAAGATTGCACTTAAAAAAAGCTCCTTCATCTCCCGTCGTTCCTACTGGAGTCGTCTATGGAATACGAGACCTTGTGTGGATTAGGCTACCGATTTTTTCGTATGGATGGGCATTCACTTGCCATGCCAACTGCTTTTCTAATGATGCATGTGTGATCGTCTGGGTAGGAGGAAATCACGTATGTCCTAGCGAACTCAGGTATGCAGCCACATGTGCTGCAATATATGCCCAGGAAACCCTCCTACCCTTTTCTACGAAATATCTTTACCCCCAAGATCAGCAATGCATTGCCACACAGGTGAGTGACCTACGCCTGAAAGCTGGTGTTGTAGGACTATTCAATGCATAGAAGAAACAAGGCCAACAATTACTTTATGATTCTACGACCCTGCTTCATAAGTTCTGCAAACATGATCACTGAGGCAATCGAACTTGCGTATTATGACCAGTGGGGGCAGACAATCCTCAAATATTCCAGCTCTTTGTAACAACTCAGAATGCAACCCGAAGGTGCCATCCTGCAAGACAACTAAAACATTATTCACGCATAACTGAGTACTTTCATGACTTAGGTTCTTGGGAACCCTCGTGTAAGACTGCCTTCTTTTGTTAGACACAGGTCGATCCACAAAATCGCGATGCATGATCTGTTACACACACCGTTGTTCAGGAAGTAAACACATAATTTACTTGGACATAATTATATTCAAGACAAACTTGCACCGAAGGGAGAACTTTCTAGAAGCTTTACAATGCTTGGTTATAAAAATAATCCCACCCATATCTTGAATACTATGAAGGGTCACAAAAGAGCAAAACAAGTTGTCGCATTTAGTAAAGTACATTTCAAAATTCCTACAACACCGCTCTTACTGCTACAAGAGGCTTGTCAGGCTAGAGAGCGTGTGAAATGAAAATGAGGGTGGAGACGACACATTGAGAGTCCGGCAGCTAACACCATGGTGTCATAGATTTTGAGGGAGTCTGCTGCGGGCTACGTAGCTTCTAATTCGTAAAAGGGAAGTACATTATCATTTTTGGGTGCCATAGACCTAGCCTAAGAGGTTTCAGAAGGCTTTATTGACCAAATTTCATCAAAACATGAAACATACATTTTGAAATATTTGATGTCACGGAGAGATTTCAGCGTCAAATTTAGAAATGAAACTTTAACCTTGATATTTTCCTGTAATATTGAATTTTGATAAGGAAACATATGACATAAGAGTTCTTTGTTTAGAGTTTGTCTGTGTCGAGCAAGTCATTGTTTTTCTTTATTGTCCCTTTAAATTATTTTCAATACTCGCATTCACTTAAAAAGGCCATTGAAGTGCATCGATAAAAGCAATGGGTCCCAAGGTTACTCATTACTAGACCATACTGTTTTTTCTTGCTGTAACAGGGGATAGCTGAACAAAACAAAAAAGGCAGCGAACTAATATCGTAAAAAAGCAGCGTGCACATTATCTATCAGTATGGACAAAAATATTCGTTGTTCTTGTTTAAAGGCAAGAATTAGTATTTCATACATACTTTGGACCCCAGTCTGCTGAAACACGCACCTTACAAGTGCGGCAGCTTGGGCTAGTTGGTATGGCAAGACGATAGTTATAGCGTGAGAACAAAACGATGACACAGAGACAAGAAGGTCTTTCGTGTGCTTCTTGTCTCTGTGTCGTCGTTTTGTTCTCGCGCTATAACTATCGTCACGCACCTTACCTCAGAAAGGCGGCCCTTTACTACGGAAAGTTGAAGAAAGCTTTCAGAATATGCTGGCTCCTTCAAGTAGCTTCATAAAGGGACACTAAAGAAGTTTTGAATTCGCGAGTGTATTTCAAATTCGTTATCTACGACCTTTTATAACATGTCTACGGAAGAAAGTTTTTCGCGAGGTTCGATTGAACAACGGCGCTATGAGCGAGCAAACTTCGACCAAGAGAACACCTACCCCCCCCCCCCCCCCGGCACCTGTGAGCAGGGGCGGAGCACGGGAAAGATAGACACGTAGGAAGGTGATGCCACCTTCGGGGTCGAGTCACCGCCCGGCAGGCAACTAGGATCCGGGCCGCCTGCGTCGCTCAGTTAGCTCAGCTTGTTTACTTCAAGGTTGTGCCTTGTTTCTGCTGCGATCTGTTCCCTGGCGAAGCGTCAGTTCTGCTATTTCATAATGATTTCTCGCGATTGCGCTGTTCTCATCTTCTTATTAGAGATTTTCGCCATGCGAGATTCACTAATTGTTTTTTTTTGCAAGGTTGGGGGGACTCGCAATGCCGAGTTAATGCGTAGTACATGGCTGCCGCAAACTGATGGCCGCGATGAGGTCGCTTTTTACAAGTTTCCTTGGGATCAGAAGATGGCTACAAAAGGAGCCGCTGCTGTTCAACTAAATTACTTCAAACCTATGAGATGAAGCGCACTGTGGCGGTCGCGAATCTGCCGAATTTTGAGGCAGCAGCAGCACTCCTCCTCTCTCCCCATTTGCATGCAGGTCGTGCATGAGTATGCCTATAGCGAAAAAACGCGTACAAAGATATCAGTACGCATATTGGAAATCAGATTTTCTAAACGGCAGTCGCATGCTTCTAGCGTGCCCCGCCACGGTGGTCTAGTGGCTAAGGTACTCGGCTGCTGACCCGCAGGTCGCGGGATCAAATCCCGGCTGTGGCGGCTGCATTTCCTATGGAGGCGGAAATGTTGTAGGCCCATCTACTCAGATTTCGGTGCACGTTAAAGAAACCCAGGTGGTCAAAATTTCCGGAGCCCTCCACTACGGCGTCTATCACAATTATATGGTAGTTTTGGGACGTTAAACCCCACAAATGAATCAATCATCAAGCATGCTACTAGCGTAGAAAATACACCGTTTGCTTTTTAATATATGATCAATGTACTTGTGGACAGAATTTACAAAAAGCGACGGTATTATAAAAAACAGAATTGAAATTCTCAATGGATTGATGGATGGATATATGGATTGATGTGGCTGTACTCCTTAGATCGCGCGGTGGCTAGCGCCACCCAGGCGTAATACTTAATTAGTGAACCAAAAACTACATTTATCTTTTTTTTCTTTAAATAGTGAAGTTGAGGATTATTACTATGCAGTCAAGCGCTTATTTTCACTCGTGCCTTGAACTTAGCCATCGATCAGATAGCCTCTTTCTAGTTAATTATACCCGCTTAAAGTCTGTTTTGCCGTACCTGTTCGTAAACCCCAGTGCTTTGAAAAACTCTGCGCCATCATTCTGAAACGTAGGGTGAAGCCCTTAACAGAACATTATCAAGTGTTCGGAAGTTTCCTCCTTCTCTCCACATACATTGCATACCGTGTCTACCCCTTCGTATTTGGCCCGATGTGTATTGGTTCGCAATACTCCCGTCTTGGCCTCAAACAGTACAGAACCACCGCGATTATTATCATAGGTTAATTATTTTCTAATTTCTTGCATAAACGTTCGGTGTAACTTTAGTGAGGACTTTTTAATCATGCCAATTCTCTACATATTGGTCTCCGTTTCCTTCACCTTCTTCTTAACCGATACTTAGTTTAGTTTGGCCCCCTGCTCTTTTCTAAGCATATACCTGTCAATTTTCTGGTTCGCTTCCTCCCTTCTGTATCGACATCCCTGATGTACAAGTAGCTTAAAACCTTCCTAGCACAACGCTCCTCCCCCATTTCTCTCAATCGCTTCTCAAATTTTATCTTGCTGCTAGCTTCTCTACTCTCAAATAATGTTCATCGCATGTCACCTTGTACTTCCTGATTTGGTGTATTCCTGTGAGCTCCTAAAGCAAGCCTACCTATGTCTCGTTGCTTAATTTCTAATCTTGTTGAACCCCTGGTGTCATGCGCAAGACCTCATTGCAGAAAGGTAGACTAGAAGCTATGACACCTTCCAAATTCCTCTCATAATATTGCCACGAGGAATTGTTAAGGCGCAGTACAACGCAGACGTTGTTAAAAGAGGAACGCTGACGGCATCGCTACGACTCATGAAGCCCGCCGGAAGGCACGAGCCGGCCCAGCCTGTGCACGAGCTGCTACCGAGCAGCGGAAAAGAAGAGAAGAAGAGGACGACGAGCGTTCGCTGCTTTCTCCCAGCTACTGTGTAGTTCTTTTGGCTTTGGGCACAAGTTCGCCCTTATTAAACCTTGTAAATAGGACGTCCCGGTTGTGAGGTTGTTATATCCGTTACATTTCCTGGTGGAGGCGCTGGGTACATGATTCCGAGCCCCACGCAAGAGCGAAGTCCAAGCACTGACCAGCCGCAACCAGTGGAGCTTACACAGGTGCACCAACGAGTCAGCCGCCGTATCCGAGGAGAGTTGCCAGAATTTGGGCCACTCCCTTCTGTATCAAGGGTATCGGTGACGGAGACAAGCGCCGCCACCACCATGACGAGCCAAGTTACGCCGGCACAACTCATCGTAAGCCAACCGGTCATCCCAAAGGTGTTTCATGGTGACCCATACGAGGACGCCGAAGACTGGTTAGAGCATTTCGAGAGAGTGGGAAATCTAAATCAGTGGAACGAGGAAGGCAAGCTGCGTAACGTCTACATTGCGTTGGAAGACTCTGCACGAGTGTGGTACGAAAACCACGAGGCATCTCTGACGTCGTGGCAAGAGTTTCGGCGGCAGCTACTGAGTACGTTCGCCAACAGTGATCGCCGGGAAAAGGCGGAAGCAGCTCTCCGCACACGGATTCAACGAACGAACGAAACTGTCGCGATGTACATCGAAGACATGTCCCGCCTTTTCAAGCGAGCTGATCCTGGCATGACGGAAGACAAGAAAGTGCGCCACCTCATGCACGGGGTAAAGCAAGAATTGTTCGCGGGACTCATCCGCAATCCGCCCCGTACTGTTGCTGAGTTTCGGTCGGAAGCAACAACCATCGAAACGACGCTTCAGCAGAGAGCCCGACAGTACAACCGCGACGTAGCCGGTGCATCCGCAGGAGTCTACTCAGCAGGCGTCGTGGATAATCTTGACACATTGCGCGAGCTCGTCCGGTCTGTTGTCAGGGAAGAATTAAGGAAACTGCAGTCACCTGATGTCACCCCCGAGCTGTCTCTTGCTGAAGTTGTCCGAGACGAAATTCGACAGGCCATGCGGGAGCCGCGGAGTGATGTGCCGGCGACACGACGGGCGGTAACGTACTCCGAGGTGCTCAGGCGACCTACTCTGCACTGTTCGCCGATCGAGACACCAAGTACTTATGTGCAGACAATGCGCAGCCCGCCTGAAATCGTAGAGGCAACACGCACTCCACCTCGTGCGAGAGAGATGATGCCACGGAAGAGCGATGTGTGGCGAGATGCCACACGTAGGCCCTTGTGTTTCCACTGTGGAGAGGCTGGCCACCTGTACCGATTCTGCCGATATCGTCAAGCTGGTCTTAGGGGATTCGCCATCAATGCACCGTGTCCGCGAAACGGCGAAAGACCTTCCGAGATTGAAGAATACCTATGCTCACGTCGGGAATTTGACCCGCCTCGTCGTCATCAACCACGCTCACCATCCCCTATGCGCTACCGCTCGTCTAGCCCACGTCCCTTCCCAAGCACGTCTAGGCAGCGTTCGCCTAGCCCAAATCCGGGAAACTGAAGAGGGCGACCTGTGGAGGCGAGGCCGCTGGCGACTTGGGATGTGAAGATCCTCCACTGCGGTACGAGCCTGATAACGACGACTGTTTCCAGGTAAAGGAGTGCAGTACAGAGAAAATTACTTCAGACTTGCCGTTGGTGATTGACGGACTAGAGCTCAATGCTTTGATCGATACTGGTGCGGATTATTCTGTGATAAGTTACGAATTAGCGAAGCGACTCAAGAAAGTTCTGACCGAATGGGGTGGACCTCAAGTACGTACTGCAGGTGGTCACCTCATAACCCCTTCCGGCCGATGTACCGCAAGGGTCATGATACGGGGCTTCACTTACGTCGGTGACTTTGTCGTCCTGCCTGTGTGCTCGAGGGAAGTGATACTGGGAATGGATTTCCTACAAGCTAATGGTGCGATTATCAATTTACAGAGGTCGAGCGTGTCCTTTTCGACGGAGCAAGCTTTAAAGGTAGCACGATCAGATGAACGATGTACCACTCCACTGCGCGTCGTCGACGATGATGTGACTGTACCGCCACGGAGCAGTATAATGGTTCTCGTGCATAATGACGCATTCAGCGACTACGAGGGTGTGGCGGAGAGCAACGTGGATGTTTTCTTGAAAAGAGGCGTTTGTGTGGCACGAGGGATTATCCAGCTGCGAAACGGGTGCACAGACATCCTCTTGACGAATTTCGGTAACGAATTCCAGCACATCGCAAAAGGGACGGCAATAGCGTTTCTTCATGAGTTCTGTGAAGTGACAGAAATATGCAGTCTTGAAACGACGTCACCGAATGTGAAACTTCCATCTGATGCCTGCGACACAATATACGTAAATCCTAATCTTTCAGAGATTCAACGTCAACAGCTATACGACCTCGTGCGGGAATTTGGCAGCTGTTTCTCCAACAGTTCAAAGGTACGGCGCACGAGCATTACAAAACACAGGATCATAACGGACGAGACAACCAGGCCGGTATGCCAGCACCCGTATCGTGTTTCCCCTAAGGAAAGGGAAGTCATCAAGAAGCAGGTACGAGAAATGCTTGAAGATGATGTTATCCAGCCTTCTAACAGCCCGTGGTCATCTCCCGTGGTGCTTGTCAAGAAGAAGGATAACACGCTACGGTTTTGTGTCGACTACAGGAAACTGAATGCTGTGACTAAACGGGATGTATATCCCCTTCCACGCATCGACGACACGTTAGATCGACTTCGGTGTGCCAAGTTCTTCTCATCACTAGATCTGAAAAGTGGATACTGGCAGATCGAGGTTGATGAACGTGATCGCGAAAAGACTGCTTTTGTTACCCCGGACGGACTTTACGAATTTAAGGCTCTCCCGTTTGGTCTCTGTTGTGCGCCGGCAACGTTCCAACGCATGATGGACACTGTGCTTTCCGGATTGAAGTGGCAGTGTTGCCTAGTGTACCTAGACGACGTGGTCATCTTCGCGGCTACATTTGAGGAGCACATCAAGCGCCTTCGGTCAGTGTTAGAGGCAATCCGTTCGGCAGATTTGACAATCAAGCCAGAGAAGTGCCGATTAGCTTTCGAAGAGCTTCGTTTTCTTGGGCATGTCGTCAGCGCCCAAGGTGTTCGCCCTGATCCTGATAAGACGGCCGCCGTCGCAAGGTTTCCGGTGCCAACAGACAAAAAGTCAGTACGGAGATTTCTAGGTCTATGTGCGTACTATAGACGATTTGTGAGAAATTTTTCAAAGATCGCAGAACCCTTAACGAGACTTACGAGAGAAGATGTGCCTTTCCAGTGGCAAAACGAGCAACAAAGCGCCTTCAACGAATTGAGAAAGAGGTTAGAAAACCCCCCGATTCTTTCTCACTTTGATGAGACAGCCGACACGGAAATACACACAGATGCCAGTAACATCGGCCTTGGATGCGTTCTAATACAGTGGCAGAAAGGTGAAGAAAAAGTGATAGCTTATGCCAGTCGGACTCTAACAAAAGCAGAGACAAACTATTCGGCCACGGAAAAAGAATGCCTTGCCGTCGTCTGGGCCATCAGTAAATTTCGGCCGTACCTATATGGTAGACCATTCAAGGCAGTCAGCGATCACCATGCGCTTTGCTGGCTGGCGAACATAAAGGAACCATCTGGACGACTAGCAAGGTGGAGCCTCAGACTGCAAGAATACGATATAACCGTCGTATACCGATCTGGCAAAAAACATACCGATGCCGACTGTTTGTCACGGGCTCCTACAGACACACCACTATCAGAAGAAGACGACTTTCCGTTCGTAGGAATTGTCGAGACCACTCAAATAGCCGAACTCCAACGTACAGACAAAGAATTACTCCCGCTTATCGAACACCTGCAAGGAATTGACGTACAAGTACCCCGTATATTTTCTCGAAGCCTCGCATTGTTCTGCCTCCGAGGAAACGTTCTCTACAAGAGAAACTTCAAGCCCAACCGCGAAAAGTTCCTGCTTGTCGTTCCAGCAACTATGCGACAAGAAATACTTCGAGCGTGTCACGATGAGCCCACATCTGGACATTTGGGTGTGACGCGAACGCTTGCAAGGATCAGTCTCCATTATTATTGGCCCAAGCTACTAGCTTCAGTGCAACACTACGTCAAAACATGCCGCGAGTGCCAAAGACGAAAAACACCACGTTCTAAACCAGCGGGCCTTCTACAACCTATAGATCCACCGAAAGCGCCTTTCCGCCAAGTTGGAATGGACCTCCTTGGACCCTTCCCGATATCTTTACTCGGCAAGAAATGGATCGTTGTGGCCACTGATTATTTAACTAGATACGCCGAAACAGACTCTTTGGAACGAGGAACGGCAGCAGAAGTGGCCCAATTCTTCGTACACAAAATAGTCCTGCGACATGGCGCTCCAACGGTTGTAATCACCGATCGCGGAACGGCTTTCACGGCGCAACTTTTGAAGTGCCTGCTCAACATGACTCACACTGTTCATAGGAAAACCACTGCATATCATCCTCAATGCAATGGCCTGACCGAACGCCTTAACAGAACTTTAGCGGACATGATATCCATGTATGTGGATGTCGAGCACAAAAAGTGGGACGAAATTTTACCATACGTCACTTTCGCCTACAATACGGCTGTGCAAGAGACCACCAAAATCACCCCATTTGAACTAGTTTACGGTCGTGCTGTTACCACAACACTGGATGCTATGTTACCAATAGACCAAGATGACTACCCCCCCGATCTTGACGACTTTCTACAAAGAGCGGAAGAAGCCCGCCAGTTAGCAAGATACCGAATACGCCACCAACACCGCATCGATGCCGACCGCTACAACCGAGGAAGACTTGACACGCGATATGACGTTGGCGACAAAGTGTGGATATGGACTCCAGTACGACGACGAGGCCTCTCCGAAAAACTCATTTCACGGTATTTTGGCCCCTACGAGATCGTACAGCGACACAATGACCTCGTCTACGAAGTCAAGCCTGCAGGCCACCTGCATTCGAGGCGACGCAATCCCACGGAGCGTGTACACATTGTACGGATGAAACCGTACTACGACCGATTCCAAACCTAGCCACCCCAATACCTTGACGTACTGCAACCTCATTTTTACAAACTTGCACACACAAAAAAAAAAAAAACAGCCTCATCGCAAGCATCGGGGCGATGCCGCTTGAGAGGGGGGATAATGCCACGAGGAATTGTTAAGGCGCAGTACAACGCAGACGTTGTTAAAAGAGGAACGCTGACGGCATCGCTACGACTCATGAAGCCCGCCGGAAGGCACGAGCCGGCCCAGCCTGTGCACGAGCTGCTACCGAGCAGCGGAAAAGAAGAGAAGAAGAGGACGACGAGCGTTCGCTGCTTTCTCCCAGCTACTGTGTAGTTCTTTTGGCTTTGGGCACAAGTTCGCCCTTATTAAACCTTGTAAATAGGACGTCCCGGTTGTGAGGTTGTTATATCCGTTACAATATCATACCTAATGTAATTCCACAGTGCCCTATTTCTCATCCCCCAGTGCATTCCTGTTTTCTTTAGTCGTTACGTAAATTTCATGTTCCCTTAGGTACTCGGTCCCAATGCTAATCCATACGCCCAGATATTCGTATTTATTCGTTATCTCTAGCATGACCTCCTGTATCGTAACTTCACAACCTTCAATCTGAAATGTAAGTTATCTCCCTCATCACCACAGATGTCCATCAATCACAGCAAATCTTCCTTCTTGTCCGCCATTAGCACTATATATTCTGCGTACATCAATGCTGGTAGTGCCTGCTCAATGAGTTTTCCTTGTTTCACGAAAGAGAGGTTGAAGTCAAGTTCACTCCCCTCTAATTTGGCCTCTAATTCTTGTAGGTACGTCATGAATAACAACGGTGACCGATGACACCCCTGCCTAAGCCCCCTTTTTATTTATGTGGGCTCGGATACCTGTTTTTCCCATTTTATAACTACCTTGTTACTTTTATAGATATCCTTTAAGAGCTTAATGACTCCATCTTGCACAAGTATTTAATCACGTATTCCGTACAAGACCTCTTGAACCACGCTATCCTATGCTCCCTTTATATCCAAAAATGCTAGCCACATGGGCCTGTGTTCTTTTTCTGCTATTTTGATGCACTGCGCAGTGAGAAAAGATTGTCTTCCAACCTCCTTTGTTTTCGAAACCCATTCTGCAGTTCCCCCCGCACCCCCTCATCTTCTATTCATGCCTGCCATTTTTCTTTATAATCTACATCATCAGCCTGTAAACAAATTTTGTCACTATTATAGGGCGATTGTTGTTCATGTCAGCTTTGTCCCCCTTTCTTTTATAGACCATGCTTATTCTGCCAAGTTTTCATTTATGAGGGACTTCATCATCGATTATTGTTTTACTTGCTGCCTCTCTCAAAGTCTGTTTAGACTTGGAACCTAATTCCTTTACCGGCGTAATTGGGATGCCGTCAGGGCCAGTTGATGTACTACTAGGAACTCTCTTCTCAACGCTTTCCCACTCTCGTAGAGAAAATGGAGCCACTGCACCTCTTGTTTTATTTTTGTCTATTAAGGTGCATAAGCCACTTCCTTGTTGACATTTTTTGTCTTCCTTGCCACTATATATTCAATCGACTCGTCCCCTTCTAGCCTAACACCTTGAGCTCTAGTTATAAACACCTGCTCTAGGCTTGTCTCATTTCTTAGGGAGTTTAGATGCTTCGAAAATTTTTCAGCTCCCTTTCTTTACTTTTTATTACTTCTGCCAACCACTGAACCCCCTTTCTACAAATCTTTTCATTGATCAGAACGGATGCTTCGCTTCTACAACTTAGAAAGATATTCCATTTTCTTTCAACATCATCTGTCGGTTCATCCCGCTGCTTAGCATGTCTGTGTTCTCTAGACGCTTTCTGACGTTTTGCTATAGCTCTCTTAACTTCCTCATCCCACCAACTCTTGGGTTTGTGTCTTCTTTTCTGGGGTGACTTTTCACGTGCCTTAGCAAGCTCTAGCTCAAACAGTCTAATTAGATTCGTGTATGTCCACTATGTTTTATTATCCTCAATGACTACTTTCTCAATTTGTTTAGAGCTATTTCTATTTGCCTTTCTGAATAAAAATTTTCCTGTAGTAGTTGCTCACCTTGTTTCCTTCCTACTTTCACTGCTCCTCGAAAACTGAGCTTGATACGTTTGTGATCACTAACAAGACTTCTGGAGCCACATTCCTCTATGCACATTCCCCTGAGCCTATCATGCATCCCATGTCACATCTGTGCATATTCTATCGTCGACTGCAGCCTTCCTACATCCCATGTTCTTTGCCCTTCACACTTCTCAGTACTGTTGCAAATAATCAAGTCATGCCCTTCAGGCATATCCATAATAATTTCGCCTGTCGGGTCAGTATACCCACCTATATCTTCTATGTGCGCATTCATATCTGCTAGTATAATGATCTGGTACTCTCATCCTAATTCCTCAATGCCTTTTGTTATACACTCCACCGCTGCTTGGTTTTCCTTTCTGGCTTTTTCTCCCACCCCCAAGTACACCAAACCAAACAGTGTCATCTGCCCAGCTACTTTCCCTTTTAACCATAAATTTTCTATGCATCCCTGTTTAACTCTTTGCCAACCCATATTTTATGTATAAATGCACCAATTCCACAACCCTTTTTGCTGTCTTCTGGTCTATTGCAATATTCCCATACGTAGTCCGGATTGCAAGGTAGTTGCTCCATGTCCCGAAGATATGTCTCCACAACCCAATATACCATCAGCTCTTCCTGCCGTAACTGCTCTTGTACCTTCTCCCACTTTAACCTGCTCCTGCCACCCTGCATGTTAATATAGCTTATGTCTGATTTAGCTTGGTCTTTCTGCTTACGTCGATTTCTTCTCCTACGATTCCTTTTCGTAATGTTTACAGACTGTCACGCCGCCTAGCAGAATTCAGGAGCGTCCTCTCAAAGATAATCAGTAGGCAGACGCTCTCAATGATCCCTTGTTCTGTGGTGCTGGCTGCAGTGCTAAAGCTTTAGCACAAAACGAACACAAACCACTTTGCATGTTTCGTGCATGTGGGAATACAACGGACCGCCAGTGACACGATAAGTTTGATTCTTTCTTGTGAGACGCGCAGTTTTCGTGAAAATATGTGGCGACTCGCGCTTTTAATTATAGTCCAAAGACTACACATATCAGCTAGTCGGGATTTTCAGGAGCCCCTTTGGATAGGTAAATGTTATTGTCTGACCATTTCGGTTAAATCTCGCCTTGTTCTAACTGCGTATAACATTCGTCGGTGCTTTTGTAGTGCATGAATCCCATAACATTCATTGCAACCAGAGAGTGCCGCAGGCTGACAATTTGCGCTTCCAAACCTTGGCCAACGCTGCGCCACTTGTTTTTTTTTACGTTCGTTGGCAGATGGCAGCATATTGCAAGCAATTCCCTTCTTACCGGGTATGGGAGCGAAATGATCTCCGAACCCTCACATAAACGTGGTGAGTGGCGCCATGTGGGTGTTGTGCGAGGTAAATGACGTGTCGTCTGGCGGAGAGAATTCCTCAGATCACTTTCAGCAGTGATGTTCAAATAAACCGTCTTGCGTTGAGGATTTTTCACGGGATGTAGATGGTAGTCGATATGCTGAGAGTGACAGCGGCGATGAACGATCAGCTGCTAGCTCACAAGCAAAGAGCTGCACTTCACGTCCCTTCATGCGTTAATGTTTTTTCACGCTCGTAAGTCACATTGATTGCATTTATTGTATAATATAGTTCTGTGAGCTCAAATTAAAAGCATACTTTTTTCTTGTGCATTGAGTGCATCCCAATTACAGTAGCCATTACAAAGTGCCACATGCCGCCAACTCAAGCAACCTTGGCCGACTGCCGACCATTGGCGGATGGCTGGCATGTAGTCGGCAGCCGACTTTACTGGCCCCCAGGCATTCGAAAAGGTCGGCCCGAGGTGCGCTTCCGGTTACGTTGGCACTTCGTCGGCGGCGTGGTTCAGGCCTACGTCAGCGGCCGAGGGAACGCCCATCATGCCAAACGCTCGTCGGGGTGACCGGTCGGCAACACATCGGGCCGGCCATGGTTGCCGAGTCAGCTTAGTAAGTAAAGCTTAGTAAGAAGTTGACGTTCGGGCGTGAGTCATACTGTGGTTTACGACTAAATTAGTTTTATTTCCACATAACAATTTAAACACCGGTGTGTTTTCTTTGACTATAAATAACATTACCCAGGAAACATTGACATGCATTATACCTGGGTTCTTAAGCTCCATTACTTTGATTGGCACAGAGTACTTGTGCGACAATCCGATTACATTATTGACCGAATAACAAAAATATTAGTAATCAAATTCGTACAGGGTTTTGCCAGGTGAGCGTATCCACTTTAAAAAATTTTTTGGCCCCATCATTCGCCAAGAGGGCAGAAAATAGATTGTTATGGTTGAATAAAGGGTGGCTGGGTTTATTTGCAGGGTGAGGATGAGGTTGGGCAATCAAAAGTAAAGATGGAGTCCTCAGACCACACTAGACTTGGAGGAAGGAAAAAACTTAGGAGAGGCCGTGACGTCACTCGTTGTGGAGCCGTGGTGAAGCCGGAAGTCAGCCATATTGACTGGGCGAATTCTCCTATCTTGTTTACATCCGAATTTAAAGCAGAAGGCACGACTCTCTCTCCAGCTCCGAAAGCGCCTGGGCTGCGCAGCGCACGTGTCGTGATGATCTGAAACTAACTGAAAGGGGCTCAACACTCTGCGTCAGTGCGACACCTTCGCCGAAATCAATTCGTCTGAGTATTAACCGCGAGTAACAATTCGCCGACAACGAAGCAAGTACAAGAGAACGTGCGCTAGATGCACTCACAACGGCGATTGTTTTCACGCCATCCATTCGACAACTGTACAGACAACACGATCGGTCGTGTGCCCTCTATGGTTGCATTCCGCCAAGCGGCCGACGCAGCTTCCTGCACTGTGCCCGTGTTCCACGTTAAACTCATCGGCGTCAGCACTCTGCGACTGTAGTGACGTTGAGCACGGTGCAAGTGACACTTGAACGCAGTTGCTCTAACGTTAAGAATACAATTGGGGGCCAGAATAACAAGCGGAACAGAAAAGGTGTTTTATTACGCACATGCAAGTTGTTACTGTACACATACCGAACACAAAACTACGTACGTGCACATGGTCCTCACTGCGTCTTGCTGGGCACAACAGTTCCGTCTGTTGCCACAAGCAGGAGCACTGCCCAACCATCACTGACCAGCAAGGCGTTCGTCGTCCTTCCGCTTCATCATGGTTCCCAACGCAATTTCACCGAACACTTAAAATGCTTCATCCTCGTCATTCATGAACGTCACATAGATATGCGCTCGTTCTACGCACTGTACAGGCCCCGTGGTCGATGAAAAGTTTTGTAAACGTTGCTAAGAGTACAGTAACTGCCAAGAGAACGCTGCGTAACCAATAACACGGCGCAGAGCACGGATATTGTCTGCCACAGCTCAGCACGAGACCTGCGAAGGCACAGATGGCGCCGCCAGCCATGGCCGCTCACTGCTAGACTAACAACATACACTGCGCAACACGTAACCATAGCACCGCCACCATTGTGCCCAGTGAATATGGCCGCCATGGTGTCATTTCCTCCACACTTTACACGTAGCCGGCCGGCTTGGCATGTCCTCTCTTATATTTCCTTCCTCCGAGACACCAGACAACGTCTTATTCCTCTTTCACAACGCCGGTACATACCACAGCCCGGCTCATACCATAGCAAGATCTATATATATAAACTTCGAGAATAGTGCAGTGTAGGAATTAAAACAATAATTTCTTTCTTTATACATCACAGTTTCGGCTGGGGGAGCAGGCTTCTTTAAAAGATCTATGTGAAATGATACAAGTTCACGTAGCAGAGGGCCACCCTCACAATTTGGAAGCCCCCAAAACGAAAGAAAGAGAAAAACAGAAACAAACAAAACAAACGGACTAGCGAGACAAGTGACAGACAAGAAGAAGAAGAAATGGCGACCGAGAGCCGCCGGAAGCGGGCGGGTAATTCATGCACTGTAAATAGGGGTAGAAAAGACGAGTCACCAGAAGAGCCGGCCAGCGAAGAGAGAAAAAGTGAAACATATTGCTGCTTTCTCACATCTCACACACGTATCGACTTAAAGTTCACGTGGTTCGGTTGCTGGCCCGTGGCATCAGGCAATACACAAACAAGGAGACACATACGACCCGCTCCACCTTTAGGAAAACATTGGCCACGATGGAAAACTAAATCGGCCCTCTCCCCCCTCCCCTCGTCTCTCTATCTTGCAGAAAACTGTGTAGTCAGTCATACTCAAATTAAATTGATATTTTTAAAAGGCCAGTAAACAGCCCTGTGGTAAAAAATTTTTTTAAAGAGATATATGTGCAGTTTTTCTTTGCGAAGATGCTGCCGCAAAAATTTCGCGAATACATGCTATAATAGGGTAGTTCCAAAGGTTAGAACATAACCCTCTTGTTTCATACTTTAGCGTGGCCTTGCCCCCTTCTCCCTTCCATGAAGGAGAAGGCGTAGCCTATCTTCGTGACTCAGCCCACTTCAGCAATGTGACACCAGGTCAGAGATTGACGTCATCGGCGAACTCAATCAGTCGCAACGCACTTCCGCTTGCTGCGAAGCGTGGTTTTTTTTTCGTTTGCTGCTCCAGCCGTGGGTCAGCCAGGCCCCGGAAACTCTCAAGTTTAAGTGATCACCTGTAGGGGCCGAAACAAATCAAGTGCAGCGCGTTTCTGTTTTACACACCGAGAGTGGATCTACTAATCACTCTTGCCACTCGCGCTATTTCACTTCCTTGTAGGGGCTCCCTCGTTGGAGCCAAGTTTCAACTTTAAAATGATCGAATACTACATCTTTGCGTACAGCTACACATAAAAACAACTTGTACTTACAGCAAGTATTTTTTTTCTAAACATGTGCTGCGTCATCGCTTTATTGTAATAGTTTTTGCTCCAACTGACTTGAGGTTAGCAGCAGCCTATCGACATCATTATCCTCATTTCAAAATGGTGGCCAACGGTTGCAACGGCAGGTAACGGCTCGCAGTACGTTCGGATGTATCTCGCACTGCTTCGTTTCGCAATAAATATTTCAAGCCTCTGCCGACTGACACACTCTTTCTCGCGCTGTTTATTTCGACTCGTTCAAATGCTTTCGCAAATAGAATTCGAGTGACTTCCGGGGAACGAAGCGACCGTCGAAGCTTTCATTGGATGAACACCCGTTGCAAGCCCGAGAATTACGGGCCGGTGAGTAGAAACCATTTCAGTTTTTTAAAGACACTTGTTTGCTGGGCTAGTTGGTTCATTTAAACATATGTAGGTTTTTTTTTCCAATGACTGCGTAGTCGTCACATGGCGACAGTGCATTGCAATATTAAATTTTAAAGCTTTTACGTGTCAATATGTCACCGGAAAAACGTTCATTACTTGCGGCGTGGCTTCATGTGGGAGCGAGTTGCTGACTCAATAGTTAATTCTGAAATTGTATTGCCAGGTAACACAAACTACGCCGTTGCGATAAAAGACGGCAAACACATCACTGTCGTCTCGCGTGTGTCTTCGTAGCTAGCCCATATATTAGTGCAAAAAACCTACGAGTTATTACTTTACCGCAGTCACATTTGAGAAACGTCACATAATTATAGGCGTGATTTTGCTATAGTGTGACAAAGAAAGGGTCACATAAATCAGAAATACTTCTTTTTCTGCCACAGTCTCCTGGTCCAGCTGACATGGAAGCAGCTGTGTACAATGGGTAATGAACCTGCTACATGACATGCCTTGTAAAGAAGCAGCCCTGAGTGATACACGTGTTATGAGGTATCATTACATATATGTGTAAAATACTGCTGTTTACTGGTTAACTGAGTTTTTTTTCTTTGGTAAATTTCATGCATTGAATATGCATTGATTTCATGCATTGATATCTGGGGATGGTAATTGTTTTTCCAGAGTGCCATGCAACGACAGGATAACTACCCCCAAATGTCCACTCCGCAAGCACGTTGAAATACCTGAACGTCCACTACAACAGGTCATCTCGACCTCACACATGCAATGCTGTATTTGTGAAGGTATTGCCCCACATATCGTGGAGGGGTGCTTTAGATTGGCCACAAGCATAGAATCTACACTTCAATAGCGTGGAGACTGTAACACCATTAGTTGGATTGTGCGGCATTGGCGAGCTCAACAACACAGATTTGATCCCAGCCCCAGTGGCCATATTTCGACGGGGGTGAAAAGCTAAGACGCTTGTGGGCTTGGGGACACCACATGATCTATTTTACAATGTGCTGCACCTCGCCATTCGTTTCAGTGGTGCAGCCATGGTATCTTCTAAACCATGCCATTCATTTCAAAAAGCGGGGGAGAGGTGCAGCACTAAAACTTGGTCATAATTTTTGTGTACCTCCTACTCTGACGGCGCTGGTTTGGTGCAGCCGCACGTACAGCAAAGCAAAAATATAGCATTAGGCGCAGGTGCCGTACCTACCCCTACAAACGCAGCGTGTTTTGCCAAGATGTTTGCACGTCATTATATTAAGCGAAAAAAAATGAGGATTCCACCTTGTCATTCACTTGCGATGCCGCACTGCTGAACTCGTGCTGCACAAGTTCTGAATTTCTCGTGCACGGCAGTGAACCAGTTCCCATTGGTGCAGGTGAACTGACCTGACCCTTAAAACATGAAAGCTTGAAAAAATGAAAAATCTGTGAACATGAGGTGGTCAGAGCAAATGTTTCGATAAGCAGTCTTGTCTCCTGTGAGGCTACAATGTCATTTGTTTCAACCCCTGGAAGCCAGAATCCAAATACAATTTTTCCCACTTCACTAAGACACATGATCACTTCAAATTTAGCATGTGAACTGTCAAAAACGATTATTTGTATTACAAAATGAACACGCCCACAGTGAGGGGCATTAACAGGCTTACCGACATTTAGTTGTGCCTTGTGGCAGTTTACGAACTACACCCAGAACTGTTTTGTCCTAATTAACTGTGTACAGCTCACACAAGTTTACAAAAAAGATGCGCCAAAGCTTATAAGACTGCACTCAATTGCTTTAGCTTTGCACATATGTTCAATGGGCTCCTAAAATAGTAAATCATAAAGGTGATGAGCACTTGCAGCACAGCTTCATCAAAGACGCGAATACTGTCGTGAAGAGCAAGATTGTGTTCATTGGATGTGGTACTGTTTTTTTTTATATAGCAGAGAAACGTCTCACATTTTTTTTAGCACATCTGCTTCTGTTTAAATCAAGTTGTCATATCTATTGTGTCGCCCACTACGAAGTGAAATTCCGTGCATTACCGTCATGAAAAAATATTTAAGAAATCGCACAGGTAGTTGAAACATACATGATCTTGACTTATCCGCAGCCACACCGCAAGATAGTACGTATTTCAAGTCCTAATCACTAAAAGTAGTAGGGAGAAAACAACTTGTGCTTTCAAGCACAATTTAACTGAAAAAGTACAAACAATAACAGTGGTGTAATAAATGTGACCTTTATTGATCCACTATTTGGACCGATTGACATCATGCACTAACGATAGATTTCAGGAGTGCTTGCTCCTAAGAGAGTGCTCAAGTTCTATCGATATGTCTATGCAAAAAAGAGATTGTGTTCAGAGCTGAACAGATAGTGTACTGTAAGAGCAGCAACAAAGATGCACAAACAACACAAATTTACAATGAAGGCTTAAGGCTTATTCTGTTAGAATTGGGCCTTTTCGACCTGTAAGCACACATCTTGTAACTGGTCCTTGCAATGCTAGCTGTAGTAACTGTTCCACCTTGTAATTTTAGCTGTAGTAACTGTGTTACTTAACTCTTACACTAAATGTAGCAAGCCGGAAATATTTTAGGCCCGTCACCTCAGTACATAATACCTATGATATGTGCTCACGGCTGAGAACTAAATCTAGTGCCTACCCTGTCGACACGACGTGACATCGCACAATCGAAAAGTACTCAATATATAATTGCTGAGCGAGAAAGATTCAGAACTGCACGCATCCGCAATCGCTTATTTAACAAATTTAGCAAAACTACATTGCTCTGACTTTTCGAGCTATGTATCGGCAGTATCCAAGTTTCCTCTCCGTTTCCACATCGGGCATTCACTTCAGTTCAAGATCAACACTATAGAAAAAGCACCCCATCTGACGGCAGACTCGGACCCTTGTCTTGAAGCTACACTATTAAACTCGAACGCTGCAACACAGTGAGAGCGACATTCATTCAGCGATCTTCATGTTCAGTTATATGCATATGGTTATCTTTCGAGGGTATTTACGCATGGCTTGAAAGCTTTCGATATATATGAGTGACTTGTTTTGTTCAGACCCGACCGTATACATTGGTTGTACCGGCTTGGACACTCGCAATAAACGATGCAAACCTTACTTGATTGACGTTGTTTTTGCAAGTCGAGGCCAGCTAGGTCACCTGGCAATAATTACAGACGCGAAGTGTGATTTAGCAACGAAAAAAAACAGGAAGCGTGCAGCGTGAACCACCCATGAGCCCCCACCTGCAGCAAAAAAAGTGTGTCTGTTCATTGATGATGATAGTACTACCAGCGCCATCTCGCCTCGCAGTATTGCAGTTTAGTACGCCACCGCTACGTATTTGCATGTTATTTTGATTAATACAACAGCCCAAAGGTACAGTTTCCGTTCTCTAAACTGGTAGGTGTTCTGTGGGTCAACAGTGTAAGCGTCAGGTGTGAAGTGTCGACCACAAACGATCAGGTCTCCGACGTACGTCGCTGGATGGCCGACTCGCTTTAGCCATGCACCGCACTGGGCCCCTTCGTGAGGCTTACGGTGCCGATGCTTCTCCGCTGCCCGGACGCTCGATTTGCAGCCGACAACAAAGCAACGCTTTTTATCCGTGTTGCTCATGTCAAGGGCAAAATATGTTCGTACGTGCGCACAGAAGCTGTTGAGCGAGGAGTGTGCACGTGCACGCGACAACTGCGAGGATGGTTCTTCCACCGCAGTGCCAGGAAACAAGTGGCAGTTTCGTAGCTGTGGGTGGGAACAGGAACTGACGCTGTCTTCACTACTGTTTCTTTACACCTGATTTAGAGCAATCGGCGAGCTGCTTCGGTGAGCTGCGTCCTGAGTCCCGTCACCGATCGCCGAGTTGACGTCACTGCGCGTGTAAGAAGGTTGGTCAGGCGTAGGAAAGATGCACGAGAATTTTTTAATAGCGGCTCTGTGTGGCTCGCAGCACTGTAATATTCTAAAAACGTGATCGCTGTGGTCTAATCTACGAATTGCTGAGCTTGCATGAGGGTGTAAAAAAGAAAGTCGGAGCCCCTTTAAAAGTTGAAGAAACAAGAGCATAAATGAAACAATAAAAAGTGTTTAAAAATAAAAATAAAACAAATAATACTAGCACGTACCAGTTGATGCACGTAGCATACATGGATGGATGAAAAACTTTTATAGGGGTCCTGAAGGATTCTACCCCCGTTTTATAGGGGTAGGATCGCGGGCCGCTCCCACGTTGGGACGGGGAGGCCCAGCTTCACCGCCACATCGTGGGCCGTCTGGACAGCGTTGAGTTGTTGGATGAGAGCCGGACTAGTGAGCATTAACGGAAAGGAGTTCTCAGAAAATTCTTCATTTATTCTTTGTAAAGAGGGGCACCTCCCAAGCATGTGGTTAAAATCACTGCGATTCTGGCAGTCCAGACAAAGTTCTGAAATATCGAAGTAATGGCCATAGGTTACGAGGCTAGGGTATGTTCCCGTCTGAAGCATGCGAAGAGAGATTGCCTGTGGCCTAGACAACTTCTCGTGTGACAATCGAAAGGACCTACGGCCTAATTGACAATGCTTCGGGTTCTCGTTGAAGGTAGTCAAAATGTCTCTAAAATGAAGGCTGGGGGCTGACTCCTCTGTCTGAGAAGCACAAGTCCCAGCGTGGTAAGTGAAGCCTCGCGCTTGGATTGGGCTAGCTCGTTCACATAGAGAAGGCCTCCAACCCTCAAGCTAAGGTGAGCAGGGAATTAAATATTAGTGTGGTGGGTGAGTTCCTTATGAGCGAGAATTCTCAAAACTTCTTTGCACACGGATCCAGAAGCAAAGGCCCTAGCAGCAGATTTAGAGTCCGTATAAATATCAGTCCTTTGTGGATCAAGGAGTGCTAGTGCAATGGCCATCTGTTGTGCTTTGTAACAAGAAGCGGTTCGAACCGACGCCGAACATAAAATCTGACCCTTAGTATCTTCGGATATACTGCAAAGTGAGTGGAAACGCCATACTTGGCGGCATCAACAAAGCATGGAACAGACGAGTGTTTGTGAGTTTGAGCTAAAAGAGAGGAGGCTCGAGCGACACACCTGCCCGCGTTGTACTGTGGATGCATAATTCGTGGAAGGGAGTCCAGTTTGATGCGAGAGCGTGTATAATCATCGAGTGGCGTATTTTGCACTTCGAGTGTCAGGGGGTTGACTCCAGTGTCAACCAGAATCTTTCTCCCCGCAGGTGTGATCGAAAGCCTGGCAACCTATGCCGTTTGTTGAGCCTCGATAACTTCTTCAAGCGTGTTGTGGACTCTGAATTCGTTTATTTTCACGCACTAGATTGGTCATCCTACGTGTGTGAATTGGTGTATGTATAAATAAATGTTTGTATAATTAACTTTCTGTGTTTTACAAAACTTTGCGGAGGCACGTCAGTCACCCAGGCCTCTCGTTAATTCCTTGGGTGAGTGACCTAAAGTGTTATTCTGGACATCGACAAATACCACCATGTTGTTAGATTCCGTCATTCATCGGTGATAATTGGCCGAGTGAGCTGCTACAACCTCTCTTATTGGCTTAAAATGTCGCCATTACGAAATTTGACGATTTGGTGTATTTAGACAGTGTCCGGAATACCACCCCTGAATTCCCGCCTCCCGCTGTTCGTGCTCCCGTGTGTTCTGGAAGCCACATTGCAGGAGCATACGCGTTCAAAAGAGTGGCCAGGGACGTTGACATGTTGGGAGAACGGCAAATTGGGGAGGCCCTTTACGTGTGCCCTATGGTTGTTGAAGCGCAAACGGAACGCGGTTCCCGTGTGTCTAATGTATTCCTGTTTGCACACTTCACAGCAAACTTTGCATACCACGTTGGCTGAGTCACAGTTAAGGTGATTTTTAATTTTGTACACAAAGTATGAATAGGAGGCTTCGGCTGTATCTGTGGTCACCATGTGTGTGTGCACACCTTGCAACGAGGTTTCCCGCATGGTCTATGCCCTGACAGTAGTCGGATTTGTTTCTTTTCGCCCTGACCAGTAGGTTTCTCAGGTGTTCATTTCTTCAGTAAACCACTTTCGGCGGAGTCTGAAAAACGGCAGAGAGGCGACTATTCTCTTTAGGTATGTTAAAGTGGTGGCTTAGTATAAAATTCACCCGAGCGGTGACGGTGGAGTATGTCAGGATTAAACTTGCCCTTAACATTAAATTTTTTCCGCTTTTTTCTCTCATTGTTTATTCTCGGTCCAAAAAGCGAGCGTGCTCAATTGCATTGTCAATCATTTTTTCGGGGTACTTTTGACCCAAGAAAGCTGCTCTCAATTCCTGTGCATGGGTTTCACGCACAGGAATTATCTACCTCCAGTTACAATGCCTGGATTACTTGCCCGCTTCTGGCGGCTTTCTATCGCTCCTTTCTTCTTCTCCTTCTTCTTGTTTGTCGCTTGCCTCGTTAGTCCGTTTATTTTGTTTGTTTCTTTTTTTTCTTTTGGGAGCCTTCAAACTGTTAGAGGCCTCTGCTATGGGAACTTGTATCATCATTTCACTTAGATCATCCGAGGAAGGCTAGTCCACCAGCCGAAACTGTGTTCATCTATTTCATATATATATATATATATATGTGTGTGTGTGTGTGTGTATATATATATATATATATATATATATATATATATATATATTCTTAAGCCGAGGCGGCAATGTATGAAGCTATGAATAAGAGAAGGAAGTGGTCTGTTTTGGAAGAAGCTCGGTGTCGGCGCGGCTACCCTTCGCCATTCGCTCTTCAATAAATATGCCCCATCATAACAGCTTTGGTGAGAGGTGCTGGGTACAATAACTACGCCGACGACGAACGGCGACTCATTGACCACTGAGGTGCAATAGGTGGAACTTCGCCGAAGCCGACGACTTGCTGGTCTGCTATCTGCGATGGCGTCTCACGACAACAATAACAACGAGCCACCTGCTTCCCACATTCCGTGGCAGCCCTACATTTAGCCTACATTCTTCGCAGCACAAGCTGCTCAAGATGTCGACTCGTGGCTCAGCTCCTACCAACGCGCGAGTCGGTTTAACGGCTGGGATGCTACCGGCCAGCTCAATAATGTGGAACTCTTTCTCAAAAAAACCGCAACTGTATGGTTTGAAAACTATGAAGAAAGTCTGACGATGTGGTGGACACTCGTCGATGAAATCAAGTTGTACTTCGGGGATCCGGCAGTGAAGAAGAAGCGTGCCGAGCAAACTCTTTTGAAACGAGCGCAAGTCTCCGGGGAAACCTGCACGACGTATATCGAGGAAGTTCTCAAGTTGTGCAAGGAACTGGACCCCTGGATGACAGAAGAGGACAAGGTTGGTCATCTTCTAAAAGGGATTGCGGAGGACGTTTACCAGTTTCTCATCGCAAAACAAAGTTTGTAGCGTGTAAGTGACGTTATCAAGCACTGCCGTACGTTTGAAGCGCGGCGAATTACACGAAAGTTCGGCCGCCGGCCCAACGTCACTAATGTCGCCAGTGTCGACGTGCATCCAATCTCATTGGATCTGGCGTCTATGATTCGCCAAGTATTGCGCGAAGAGCTCTACCTACGCGAGGCGGCTTCTCGGCCGGCACCTAATGTCCGTGAACCTTTTCTTCCCTTCGAATTAAGCGCTGTGACTATCAACACCGCCTCCCTTAATGCCTACAACTATACGCCTCGTCCTCGAGGGTCAAGCCAAACTATGCGTCCGTACTACCGTCATTGAATGACGAATACGCGCGCAGACCACCTGCCGGTTATCAAGCATGGAACGGCTGGGCCATTCATTCTTCTGCTGGCCTCAGCACACCCCGCGAACGTCCCACATGCTTTCACTGTGACATCCATGGTCATGTCGTCCAATTCTGCCCTGATTGCCGCTGCACAGCCGCACCGTCCTATGGGCGACCACGCACTTTCTACGAGTGCAGCAATCAGCACGTTGACGAGACACCCTGGCCCTCAGACTCTGACAGCAGGCAAAACTATCGGGGGCATTACCGCAGTGACTCGCCGGCGTCTGTGCGGAGCTTCACGCCACTACCTTCACGCTACCGAAGATCCCCATCTCCATGACAATGTCCCACTTCACCACCGCCGGAAAACTAGGCGGCGCGACCGATGGAGGTGAGGTCGCCAGTCATCTTCAGCTACACGCCACTACGCCTCCACCAGTGACTACGCATCATGACAAGATTTGTGTTTCTCTGGACAATGTTACGACGACAGCTTTAGTGGACACTGGAGCAAGTGTATCTGTTATGAGCATAGCTTTCAGAACCAAATTAGGTCACAAGGTGATGTTCAAGTGGGATATTGCGAGCACATTTCGTGCTGTGAGTGGAGAATTACTACTACCTCTTGGTGTGTGTACCGTGAACGTCTATTTCTATAATAACGTCTATCAAGCCGAATTTTTACAGTGCTCGCTAAATCAACGCATAATGCTATTCTGGGTCTAGATTTCCTGCAACAGTGTGGTGCCATTCTCGATTGCGGTACCAGCGAGCTTTTTGTCTCTCCTTTCGTTGCCAACCAACCTGCTGCTTGTTCGCACACCCTCGCCGTCTGTGAAGACACCGTCGTACCACCCCGTTCGTTATCCAGCGTTCAGATTACTGTTGCGAATGCCGAAAACGATGTATTCGACGCTGTTGTTGAGCCGATGCCACCAATCATTGCAAAGACGGGTGTGCTCGTGCCTCGCTGTGTTGTCTCTGTGACCTGTGGCACAAGTACATTGTGGGTGTCTAATTTGTCTAACCAGTCTGTTGTGCTTAAGGGGTATGCGACTTGCCTCGTTTGAAGCGGATACGAGCCTTATAGTGATGCCTTGAGCTATCACGCCTCGAATAAATTCCGGGCGCATGAGAGAAGCCCTGGTGTCCCCGAAGACTCTTAGCCGTTTTTGAACATGATTAGCAACGCACTACTCTCTGAGAAGCATCAAGTCCTGGTCAGCGTCCTTTGCAGGCGTGCTTCATTGTTTGATTTCACCCAGAATGCTACCAAAGTTCATGTTCCCAATACGTGGGCTCGCCACAGAACTGACACGGGGTCCGCACATCCCCTAAGGCAGAAACCATACCACGCGTCTGCATCGGAGCACAAGGTGATCGCCGAACAGCTGGAAGTCATGTTGGCTAAGAGCGTCATCCAAGACTCTTTTAGGCCCTGGGCTACACCGGTCATCCTCGTGAAGATAACAACGGCCCTATCGGAAAAATTGCCATGGTGGATACTGGAAAACATGGTGGGAGTAGTGGAAATAATAGTGGGCATGGTGGAAATAATAGTGGGCATGGTGGAAATTATGATGGCTATGGTGGGACGTAGTGGAAAATATGGTGGTTATGCTGGGACATACTGGGTGATATGGTGTACAGATGATGGGTAAAGTGCAAATGATGGTGGAAAGCAGAGGCTAGATAGTGGGCAATAATGGGACACTCTGCCCACCATTGCGATAATGCTGGGAAGCCCTAAGTATATGGTGGGTGGTGCTTATTATGGTGGGTTACATGGTGTACCAAGTTGAGAAACTCTTCCCACCATTGCGATAATGCTGGGAAGCACTAAGCAGATGATGGGTGCTGCTTGTGATGGTGGGCCACATGGTGTACCAAGCTGAGAAGCTGTGCCCACCATCGTGATAATGCTGGGAAGCAGTAAGCAGATGATGGGTGGGCTTATAATGGCGTGCAATTTATATAGTGTACAAAGCTGGGATCTGTACACTACATGTTCTACCACCATGATTTCCACCAAAGGTTAGGCCTACTGACCGAGCCCGTACAATTGTGTTATCCGTGCTTCCGGGTTTCAGAATACATGATTACGACGATTAAGTATGACAATACAGCGCAGCCATATGGCATCAATTAACGTAAATGAAGCATTTTTCATTGTGTATGGTGTCCGCTCAAGAAGCAACAAACATCGATACGATGCGATTAAAGCACTCCCAGAGAACGTAATTAAGTGTCTTCTCACCGACAGCCGCCAGTCACTATCGCCGGCACTTCTCTAGCTTTTGTACGAGAACTCAGACGTGCAATTCGTGTGCTTGGTGAACCAATATGATAGCGTAATGTTTCCGGCACACTGCATTCGTTTT
Source organism: Rhipicephalus microplus (assembly GCF_043290135.1). Classification (NCBI taxonomy): domain Eukaryota; kingdom Metazoa; phylum Arthropoda; class Arachnida; order Ixodida; family Ixodidae; genus Rhipicephalus; species Rhipicephalus microplus. Next base: position 486,174,792 of record NC_134710.1, on the reverse strand, counting down.
GGCCAAGCCGTTATGTAGTTGTTGCTTTAGCGAAAGAGCTACAGCATTGCGCTGGCGCGACCGCCCTCTACATTGCGCGAAAAGCATCCAAATACTCAATCAAATAAATTAGGCGGGCGTATCTATGGAATGAGCCTAGAAGCGTCATAAAGCGTGAGCAGATGTCGCCCTTTAGAACGAGCGCGAAACGGATATTAAACTTGGCAGACCCCGCCGGTAAACTGTTGCTGCTCCCCAGTCCACTTGGTTTTTTTCTTGAAGTTCTGAATTGTAAAAGAAAAAATAGCACTAGTGCCATTAACATAGTGGCGATCGTTACAGGCCGCAGTTGCTTGTGTTTAATAAATGTGCAATATTTAGTAGCAGGTGTAGATCTTGTCTATGTTGTGTACACGACAAACATAACTTAAGTTGAACCTTAAGTTTGTATGGCAACTAAGTCATTAACACGCAATCAACGTCTAGTTGGTGTGGCGCAGTGGTTAGCGTCTTCGAATGGGAATTCGCAGGTTGCAAGTTCGATCCTTCGTGACGCCGTGTTTTTTTTTTTACGGGACGAGTGTTTTTTATACCGTTTTTATAGAATTCTTTTTTATTTTTTCTGGCAGCTCGTCACGGTGATTCTGACGTCATTTCGCGCTCAAGTGTTGCCGGCACTGCAGCACCCACCATACCCACCATGCGCCATGGTGGGCGTTTCCCACCATTCACCCACTACATTAATCCACTATAATGGTGGGTGGTGGTTTCCACCATGCCCACCATTCGCTTTTTTCCAATAGGGGGGTCCTGGAGGTTTTGCGTCTACTACGGGCGTCTAAATTCGGTGACAAAAAAGGATATGTATTCGCTTCCCTGCATAGACGACGTTATCGACTGTCTTCATTCGGCAGCTTACTTCTCATCTGTGGACCTCCAATCTGGCCATCGGCAGGTACCTATGCATTCCACCGACAAATAGAACACTGCTTTTGTCACGCCGGATGGCTTGTTTGAATTCAATGTCATGCCGTTTAGTTTCTGCAATGCCCCTGCGACATTCGAAAGGTTTATGGACACGGTACTGCGTGGTCTCAAATGGGAGATTTTTTATGCTACCTCGACGACATCGTCATTTTTGTACGCACTTTTGCTGATCACAACCATCGATTTTACGTTGTTTTAACACGCCTTGAACAAGCTGCCCTTACCCTGAACTCCAAGAAATGTCACATCGGTCAGTGAGAAGCACTTGACTTGGTCATCTTGTAGACAAACATAGTGTGCGCCCAGACCCTCAGAAGGTTGCTGCAGTTACCTGTTTCAAACAACCACCGTCACAACGCGAACTAAGGAGCTTTCTGGGTCACTGTTCATACTTCCGCCAATTTGTGCCCAAGTTTGCTCATACTATCTACCCATTGACTTCACTGCTTTGCAAAGATAAAGATTTCATCAGGGTAGCGGAGTGTGATGCCTCGTTTCGTGAACATAAATTTCTTCTCACGTATGGACCCATACTGCACCATTTCGACCCGTCTGCCATGACAGAAGTGCACACCAACGCGAGTGGCAATGGTCTCAGTGCCATGCTCATCCAGCACTTCGATGAGGGTGAGGATGTTATCGCCTACACCAGCCGTTCGTGGAGCAAGGCCGAGAAGAATTGCACCATTACTGAACAAGAGTGCTTCGCAGTGGTTTTTGCTGTGCACAATTTCCACCCATATCTCTACGGGCGGCAGTTCACAATCATGACTCACCACCAATCACTATGTTGGTTCGTTGGTCTCCATGACCCTTCAGGTCGCCTCGCGTGATGGGCGGTACGTTTGCAGGAATTTAACTTTACAATATGCTACAAGAGTGGCCGCCATTATGCAGAGCCTACTGTTTCTCGAGGATTCCCCTACCATCCATTCTATGTGACACCAACAATTTTGACGATTTTCTAGCTGCCATTGACGATACTGCTTTCTCTGACCTCGCTACCTTCTGGTAAGAGCAGCGCAACGACCACAGCTTGGATAATATCTTTGACTCAGCCACTCAACCAATAGGTAGCCATGGCTTTATAGTCCGAGATGGCTTACTTTACAAAAAAACTACGCGGCTGGTGGTGCCCGCTTTTTAGTGGTCCCAAGAATTTAAGAACGCACGCACTTTGTGCTATGCACGACGACGCCTCAGCGGTGCACATGGGGTTCGCCAAAATGTACCACCACCTGCTGGCTCGACTCTACTGGCCTACCATGCGACGCAATACAGAAAAGTATGTGGCCAGTTGTGATAAATGCCAACAATTCAAGCGAGCAAATACTACCCCGGTTGGTCTCCTTCACACCTTGATTTTACCCTCGTCTCCTTTAGAAATGGTTGGAGTGGATCTTTTCGGTTCATTTCTGTGCTCAGTGAAAAATAACCGTTGGATCATAGTCTGCGTTGACCACATGACACGTTATGTGGAAACCAAAGCGCTGCCAACAGCCACGCCCATCGATGTATTGAGGTTCCTCCTCTCTTCTGTCATACTGCGCCATGGACTGCCTCGGATTATTCTTAGTGATTGTGGTCGACAATTCGTAGCCGATATTGTAGAACTCTTGCGTCTCTGTGCTTGCCAGTTTCGCCTCTCTTCCCCCTATCACCTGCACACAAATGGCCTCATCGAGCGCACCAACAGAACTTTTACCAACATGCTTTCGATGTACGTTGACTCCAGGCACAAGAACTAGGATGACATCTTGTTATTTATCACCTACGCTTATAACTCGGCAAAGCATGAAACCTCTGGCTACAGTTCAATCTATCTTCTGTATGTCAGACCACCCTGCCACTTTCTTAACACCATTCAGCCCTTTCATGCGCATGAGGACTCTTCCAATACCCAGAATCTTTGCCGCGCGGAGGAAGCACGTCGCATAGCTCAGCTGCGTACTTTGGCGACCCAAGACTGCTCCAAGTTCGCCTAAGATTCACGGCACAAGAACTTGTCGTACGAAAAAGGAGAAAAAAGCCCGAAAGCTGTGAAGGCAAGCTTGCGCATAGGCAAACATCGAATGTATGCTTTAAAGTACAAGGAAGGCAAAGTTACAACCAATTTGGGTAGGGTTGTTGTGGTTGTGGAGGAGTTCTGCAGAGAGCTGTAGTGAATCCAAAACAACCGGCATTATCTGCTTCGAAAGCACTTTGACTTGGGGGAGTTGGTACATAAATGAATAGGCTTCAGCGCGATTTAGACGAAGACCATAGGACTCACACAGTGCTCGTCTATGTTCTATGTGTTTCCTACGGTCTTCGTCTAATTCACGCTGAAGCCTATCCAACTGGGATTATACTGTAAGAAGCAATAATATCCCAGAAAGTTGACATACTACCTTCCTTGGCATTATTGTCGGTTAGATCGCATTACTATTGTGTAAACACAAAAAAATGGCAGCATATCCACGTAGTGAATGATGGAGAGTGGGGCGAAGCTTTCGTTCGTCCATGCGTCCGTCTGTGTGACCGTCTATGCGTCTGTTCATGCGCCTGTCCCTGCGTTCGTTCATGCATCCACCCCAGCGTCCATTCATGCGTCCATCTAGGCATCGGTCTGTGTGTCCGTTCGTCCATCTATTCAACACTCCAAGTCCCACCATCTCGCATCTTTTTATCATATATTCTCCATATAGAAGCACCGTCATTCAGTGGACATTCTAAGGACTAAACGAGAAGTGGCACACGCACACTTTCTTACGGCTTGTGCTTCGGGTCTACTTCCCACCTTCAACCACCTTGAGTTCATGGTATATACTAGTTCACTGTATTCATGGCACTGCGGCCCAATGCTCGCTAAACCTTTCTAAAACCAAGGAGGTTACGCCCAGCGAGTATAAAGTAGCAACCTTTTCCTGTCAGATAGTGCTCAATGTACATGCCAGTGGCTGCTAATGTGAAATGAGAGACAGGAGGCTTTTAATTTCTTACGGCTTGCGCTTCGTATCTGCTTCCCCCCTTTAACCACCTAGAATTCATTCATGGTATATACTAGTTCATTGTATTCATGACCCTGCGGCTCAACGCTCGCTAAACCTTTCTAAAACTAAGGAGGTTACACCCAGCGAGTATAATGTAGCAACCCTTTCTTGTCTGATAGTGCTCAATGTACATGTCAATGGCTGCTAATGAGGATCGCAGCGTGCGCGTTGACTAAAAGCCGAATGCTCCTGTCTCTCATTTTCCATTAGCAGCCATTGGCATGTACATTGAGCACTATTTTTTATTGTTAAACAACGCACAGAAGAAATCTCTCACCGGCACCACCTTGGAGGTCACATGTTATACCTATTTCGAGTATGTGCCACTGGTGGCTACGTACTACGAGGGACGCACAAGCCACGCCATAAGGAGCTTCGCCCCTAAAAGTATGTCTATGGACACCCTTTCGCAAGCGTGGTCTGTACTAGAAGTTCCTGGCTCGTTACACCGGTCCTTTGTTCATCGTCTATCGCCTAAGTGATGTGACATATTCACTCGATCGTCTCGTATCTCTCGGCTACCGTTCAAGGCACACGCAGCTTGTTCACATCGCCCGCCTAAAGCGTTTTCATGCTCGTGACTGATGCTCGCCCAGGAGGCTTCGTCTGGGGGAAGGGGTAGTGTTACGCTGAAGCGGCAACTTATGAAGCGAGGAAGAAGAGAACAAAGTGTTCTGTTTTGGAAGCAGCTCGCTGTCGGCGCGGCTACCTTTCGCCATTCGCGCTTCACGCTTCAATAAATACGCCCCATCGTAACAATATATATATATATATATATGTGTGTGTGTGTGTGTGTGTGTGTGTGTGTGTGTGTGTAAGTGTGTGTGTTTGTGTGTGTGTGTGTGTGTGTGTGTAAGGGAAAGCAGTGTATGTCTATGGGCTCGTTTTTCGTGTTTTTTACAGAACACTATTGAGAATTAAAAGACAATTATGCCAAGGAAAGTATTGGTGAAGTTATTAGCTCGCATATTAGACCGAACGACTAGTACGAGCGGCTTGTACTTGTCGTTGTGTGTCCCTTTACTTTGTGTGTGTGTGTTATTTGCGGTCAACGCATGTCATTAAACTTATTAAGGGGCTGGCAGCTGACCAATTGTCCCTCGTTTACAACCTAAGCACTTATGTTGTATACGAGATACTATTGGTCTGTTTCCAGCTCATAATAAGTTCCCGTGCTACCCTCTAAAGCAAAAGGGTGTTAAAAGGGTGTGGTTCGTCATTTTGTTCATTATTGGGGCCGCCACAACCATTAATCCCTTCAAGAACTACGGCACCGGGTCTAACAGTTAATCCCCACAGATGAACTCAAGGGACTAACTTTTAGTGCTCACATTCACACCTTAGTGAGTAACCGTTAGTCGCACAATTCACCCTAAAGGACTAACATTTAGCCTTCACATTTGCACATTATAGGGCAACTGTTAGTCGCCACATTTACACCTTACCGGGTAACCATTAGTCCTCATATTTGCACCTCGCCGGACGAACGGTTGATCCACTCAAAAACTCCAATCGGATAAAATTTTACCTCCAGTTCAAACATTGTTTTTATTTATTTTCGACCAGTCCTAATACTTTTTTGCCTGTTTTTCTGTGCAGTGAGCAACAACTGGCGCAGAAAAAACACGCGAAAAAGTAGTCAGCCACATATGCGTAACTGATTTCGCAGTCACGGCAACAGCAAAAGACAAAAGTAAGACATCGAAATCTTTTATTTTTCTACATACACATGAAGTTTCTCCAATCTTTCAAGTGAATTCATGGTGAAGTGTACAAGTCCAGTCTCATTCTCACATCTTGTTCAGTCTTTTAGGAGCTCCTCCTACGGAAGCGATAGATGACAAGCATTGCAGACGCCAGCACACGCAGCCTTCTGCCTGTTGTGCTCCCATGGCTGCACGTGCAATAATATATTAAAATTAGTTAGTCACACGTGACCGAAGATGAAGATGCACGCATATGACAAGTACGTGCACGTTAATATAAAAACATGCGTGTAAAATAAAACACACAAACAACTTTACCTCCACATCTCGCACAGTCCTTCTGAAGCTACTCTGACGAAAGATATGGATGACAGGCATTGCAGACGCCAGCGGACACAGGCTTCAGCATGGTGTGTGCCTACGGCTGCACATTAAGTATGTAAAACAGTGAGTCAAACGTGACAGAGGATAAATACAAACGCATATGAGCTATACGTGCAACGTAAAATGAAAATATACGTTAAATATGACATGCTAATAATTTCAGCGTCATGTCACACATCGTCAAAGACTCATTTCGATCCCCTAGCATTACAGCTTAGGAGCGGCGGCCGCAGCCACAACTGCGCGAAAAACTGTGCCACGTCGGCGAGTCCTAAGCGAGCAACGTCGTTCAGCCCGAGCAAGCGAACGCGAGACCAAACACAACGCTGCACGCGGAGCGTCTGCCGCCAGCGAACTTCCAACAGGAGAGCGAGCGTACGCTTGGCCGCCACCACGAACAGCGCCGAGCTGGTTTGGAGCTAGTACCGAAGAAATCGACGGTAATACGGCCCTTTTCCACAAACTCGAGTGAGTGCAGCGTGCAAACGCGAGTCCGCCGCCGCGGCCAATGGACGGCGCCGAGATGCTTACAACCAACTGACGGGAAAGCCAACTGTAATGGCGACCAATTTTCAATCAGCTCCGACGCTAGCGAAAGCCCCGCCAGCCCTTGATGGTGCACCTAAAGCACGCGACATACTACAACCATGCTCTTTACTAGAACCCGCAACGTGTTTTCGACGACTCTGAACACAGCGACGAGGTCTCAGCCGAATATCGTCAGCACGGAGCTCATCGCGGCAGCAAAGACAGGCGAGCACTCGATGAGCGAGTATACGGGAAGCCGACGGCAATGGCGACCAATTTCCAAACGGTCGCAAAGCACAGGCGAATTGCACACGCCCAAGCTGACCTTGACGGTGCATTTCGTGCGTGCGATATACAACACGACCGAGCCCGTTGCCGGCAAGCGCTATCCGTATCGCACACGCGCCAAGTAGAGTAGAATAAAGAATGATAGCCTACTTGCTTAAGAATCCAGCGCTCATTTCCGCCCTGAGTCGTACTGAACTATAAATCTGATGGGCCTGCTGTCTTCTCGGCCGCCATATTGGCCTTCCCCACTGTTGCTGTCGTGTGTTGGTCATGACTATCTTGAAGTCAGAGATATACAGCGCGGCGTGGTGACGTGTAGAGACTTGCTGTATACTTTATGGGTGCAGCGAAACCTAAAAGCAGCAGCCCACACTCATCCAAGCGTACACGCAAGCACCACGTCCTAATTCCTAGATTATCGAATCCAAGCAGCTGTGGTCGAGCACTCCGAGCACGACGCGACACGAACCGTCGCCAGCAAAATACGGGGAAAGACTGAGCCAGCATAGGAGGAGAAAGAGGGCTGGTCACCTTGGCAACACTTTTCATACTGCCTGAAATCCCCGGGCGGTTCATCCCTTTGGGGCGTGTTTGGAGACTAAGTGGTTTGCGCGTGGCACGCTTTCCTCTGTGATTGCTTCTCAATGGTCTATCCGTTCATCGCGCGTGCCTATTGGGCTCCGTTACTCCTATTTTGGGTAATTTTACCTTAGAGTGTACGTGACATCACACAGGCTCATAAAGAGCGTGCCACACTCGCCGTCAAAGCTACTGCTGACACTCCCATGTTTAAATTCACACATATACCAAATAAAGTGGCTGGGAGGATAGCCGCCATGGTAGCTTAGTGGTAGATTGTCGAACGCGTTATTCGAAAGTCGCAGATTCGGTTCCTGTCCATCGCGAGTTATTTTTTTCACCCACTTTTCTTTCTTTACCTTTACATTAAAATTCGTTCTAATGCCTTCCCCTATACTATCCTTGGCATTATTGGCTGTTAGTTAGATCTTATATATATATATATATATATATATATATATATATATATATATTTATATATATATATATATATTCCTGGTGGCGGACCTCCGGGTGCAGAAGCACTGTCTCGGTGCTCTCTATGGTGTTGAGGAGTGGTAGAGCTTAAGTCGGAAGACATGAACTATGTCTGTAGACACTGAATTGGGGGGAGATGACGACTTAAGTGGGGCTATTTCGTAAGTAACGTCAGTCACCTGGCGCAAGACGCGGTAGGGTCCTGAGTAGCGGGAAAGAAGCTTCTCAGAGAGACCAACATGTCGAATCGGGGTCCACATCAACACAAGGGAACCCGGGGCAAAGAAGACGTCACGATGATGTGCGTCGTAACGTTGTTTCTGTTGCTCTTGCGATGCTAACAAGCACTTCCAAGCGACTTCTCGTCGCTCAGGCATATTCAGTCGGCGAATTGACAGCTGTCGGAAAGATGGTGTCAAAAGGTATAGGTGGGTCGCGGCCAAATAAGAGATAGAATGGCGAAAACCCGGCGATATTGTGGCGTGAGGAATTGTATGCAAATGTAACAAAATACAATGCAACGTTCCCGTCTAGTTAGTCAGAATAGACGTACATGAAGAGCATATCAGGTAAAGTCCGGTTGAATCGTTCGGGAAGCCCATTAGTTTGTGAATGGTAGTTTATCGTAAAGTCAAGTTTGGTTTCGCAAGAGCGAAGCAGGTCGTCGGTAACTCGGAAAAAAAATAGCTTCCACAATCTGTGAGGAGTTGGCATGGAGCACCATGATGGAGGATGGCATCGTACAGAGAAAAATAGGCAACATCTGTCTGTGGCACAGCTGGTTGGCAAAGCCCGCGAGATGGCGTACCGGGTTGTATGATCCGTAGTGACAGCTATCCATTTGTTTCCGGGGGTAGACTGAAGGAAAGGGCCTAGAAGGTCTATACCAGCACGAAAGAAGGGGTTAATAGGAAGATCAAGTAGCTCGAGGAGTCCAGCAGGACTCATAGGTCGTCTTTTTTACGTTGGCAGTGGTTGCATGCGATGATATAGCGGCGGACGGAGCGATAAAGCCTGGGCCAGTAAAATCGACGATGAACGCGGTCGTAAGTCCGAGAGAGACCAAGGTGACTGGCGGTGTGGGCGTCATGTAGCTGGCCGATAACTTTCGAACGTAGGTGGGAAGACACCACAAGGAGCAGTTTGCGCCCATTTGTGTAGACATTTTAGCGGTACAGGGTGCCTTCTTTAAGCACAAACAGTTGATTAAACAGATGGGGCGTCGGAGAGTTCAGCTTCTCAATAATGTCACGCAAGGCGGGATCTCGACGCTGTTCATCATGCATGTTGCTCAAAGCAGAGAGAGAGAGAGAGCGCACATGACGGCGCTTCATCTAAAGTCTCAGGGGAGTCCAGTAGATGATGGGACAAGTAGTCAGCGCCATGGTGTAAACGGCCAGATTTGTAAGACACTGATTAGTGATATTCTTGGAGCCGTAGTGCCCAGCGACCAGGACGCCCAGTGGGATCCTTTAACAACGAGAGCCAGCAGAGGACGTGGAGATCAGTTCTGGTGGTGAAACGGTGACTATCTAAGTAGGGCCGAAATTCGCCAACCGCCCAAACTAGAGCAAGGCATTCCCGTTCAGTGATAGAGTAGTTAGATTTGGCAGCAGAGAGCAGACGGCTGGCATATGAGATAACGCGGGTGTAGCTGCTTTGATGCTGGACCAATACAGCAGCGATTCTGTGGCCGCTGGCATCAGTGCGGACTTCTGTTGGGGCATACACGTCAAAATTGGCCAGATTAGGTGGTGTTGTGAGCAACGCGATGATATTAGGGAACGCCAAAATCTGCGCAGCGCTCCAAGAGAATGGAACATCCTACTTCAGCAAGTCCGTAAGAGGTTGGGCCACGTCCGCAAAATTGTTTACAAAGCGCCGGAAGTAAGAACATACGCCTAAAAAGCTGAGGGCTTCCTTAATGGTGGTCGGGGCGGGGAAGTTTTGCACAGCTTGAACTTTATCAGGATTAGGGCGTACACCACAGGAGTCGACAAGATAGCACAACATGGTTATTTGCTGGTGTCCGAAGTGGCACTTCGAACAGTTCACTTGCAGTCCCGCATTATGAAAAACAGAAACTACGGAAGAAAGGCGGTGAAGGTGTGTTTCAAAGGTAGGGGAAAATACATTGACGTCGTCGAGGTAACATAGGCAAATTGGCCACTTGAACCCGCGCAACAGAGTGTCCATCATTCGTTCGAAGGTGGCTGGAGCATTGCATAATCCGAACGGCATGACCTTAAACTGGTGAAGACCATCACAGGTCACAAAAGTAGTCTTCTCGCGGTCCATGTGGGCGACAGCGATTTGCCAGTACCCTGAGCGAAGGTTCATGGTGAAAAAATACTTAGCGCCATGAAAGCAATCCAATCCAGGGCGCCGTAAATGCGCCGTAGCGGGTAGACGTCTTTTTTGGTGATCTGGTTCAGATGTCGGCAGTCGACACAAAATCACCAACTGTTGTCCTTTTTTTACAAGAACAACAGGAGAAGCCCATGGGCTAGAAGATGGCTAAACTGTCTTTGGCGAGCATTTTTTCAACTTCCTTTTGAATGATCTGATGTTCTGCAGGAGAAACGCGGCACGGCCGTCATTGTACCGGAGATGCATCGCAGGTGTTAATGCGGCGCTTCACAATGCTGGTCTGACCTAATGGATGGTCACAGAAATCGACTACGTCCAAGTACAATTCCAAGACGTGACGGAACACGTCAGTGTGATGCGGTAAAAGGTCCATTGCGATCTTTCTTTTTCCCATTAGAAGATGGGCTCTCTGTCGAAGAACAGACTCGCGTGCAGATAACACAACGCATATTATTGGGGTGGAAAGCTGAGATGACACAACCCTCTGAGGGTGTCAGCGTGGCGAGGGCTATTCCACCCGGAAGCACTTGCGGACACAGACCAAAGTTCAGCAAAGGGATTCGCGCACGATTCTTTCGCAACGGAATATTAGTGTGCGGAAAAGTAACACTGTGAGCCAAAAGGACGGATGTAATGGGCGGGAGCACGTACTCTCCATCAGGTACAGGTGGCGACGTTGTTACGGCAATGCAGGTAACTGCGGTGACAAACAGACATGTTTAGCTGAGCAGAGACGAACTTGGGGCCAACTGGGCGTATCAGTCATACAGGGCAGGTCAAGTTCCTTTGTGCTAGCTGAACAGTCAATGAGAGCCGAATGGGTGGACAAAAAGTCTAGACCAAAGCTAGCATCATTGGTGCAGCTGGTGAGAACAGCGAAGAGGACGGAGGTTTCATGGCCGGCTGTTGTAACGCGTGCTGTGCAGACACAAATAACGGCCACTGCACTGCCGTCAGCAACATGAACACAGCATGAAGGGGCTAGAGTCACTTTCTTTAAACGGTCACGAATGTGCGAGCTCACCACACACATTTAGGCGCCAGTGTCAATTAAAGCTTTAACAGATAAACCATCCACTTTTACACCAATCAAGTTCTGGATCGTCGGGAGGGTCAACAGAGGGATCGTAGGGCAAGTTGTAGTAGCAGCGTCACCTCCAGGAGCTGCCCCAGTTAGTTTCCCGAAGGAAACCGTCGGGCGAAGGACGGGATGGAGAACAGGTGGCGGAGGAACCACGAGAATCTACGTCACGGTGAAGGCGAGATGCTGTACTGGGCATTGGTCGTGGCGGTCATGTCGTAATGAGCTGAGTCATCACGGTGGGTGGTTCTTAGCCAGAAGGGCGGGCTGATACGTCGAAGTTCGTGAAGTTTGGGCTTGTGCGCGAGGGCCAGGTCCACGTGCTTCAGCAATGACGCGAAATGTGTCCCACTCGTTCGCACTGGAAGCAAATTGGCCTGTCATCAGGTGTGCACCATGCGTTTGGATCTCGGTTACATAGAGCAGGACACCGGTAGTGCTGACGGGTGTTCAAGGTAGGTAGATGGACATCGGGTCGGTGCACAGAACAGATCGTGTGAAGGCCCGCGTTTGCCAATTCTTGGCGCACAACGCTCTGTGTGAGGTTTATGGTGAGCTGAGGATCATTCGGCGTCAGGACACTCAAGGGTGCTGGTAAGATATCCTCGATTTCGCGTCGAACGACCCACGTAACGTCAGCAGAGGGTGTATTGGGCTGGGTCTCAAAACGGAGGTCCTCACAAGTTGACGTTGCAGCGGTGTTAGGAAGACCGGTCAAGTAGTCGGCAATGCGACGTCTTTTAGCCTCTTGAAAGCGTCGGCACTCCTTAATGACGTCTTGAACTATCAAACAGTCTTTAAATTCAAGGAGGCTAAAGGCATCATCAGTGATGCCCTTGAGTACGTGCGCAACCTTGTCGGCTTCCGTCATTGTGGTATCAGCCTCTTGGCAGAGGTTCAAGACATCTTTACTATAGGCCAGGTAAGATTCCTTAGATGTCTGGACACAGTTACCAAGTTCTTTATTAGCGGCCTGATTGCGTCCGACAGATTGGCCGAACAACTCGCACAACTTCGTCTTACAGACATCCCAGCTGGTGAGCTCTTCCCCATTGTTGAACCACGCCTCGGCCATTCCTTTCAAGTGAAAGATAAAGTTTGCCAGCATCTTGGTTGGGTTCCACCTGTAGTTTTCACTCACGAGCTTGTAGAGTTGAAGCCACTCATTGACGTCTTCGCCGTCAGTGTCCGAAAAGTTGCCAGGATTGCAGGGTGGAGTGATCACAATAACCACAGGTGAGGTGGGCGCCAATGATGCGTGAGGCGTGGCTGTTAGCGCAGCATCCCAGTCTGTAGACATCTTAGAAGCGGCAACTTGGCGTCCGCTGCGATGCTTCGTTGTGCTTTGCAACCTAGCACCTTCCACTAAAATGTCACGGGAGGGCACACAGAGAAACGAGGTGACAGTTGAGATGTATTTGCATGACGCCAAGTCTAAGCCAAGACGGCAAGCAAAAGTGCGCCATACATACCAGAACCATGTCGTCTTTCTCACTGTCTCTCTTGCAACTTCAGCGTGATGTAGTATATATATGTGTGTGGGTGTGTGTGTGTGTGTGTGTGTGTGTGTTCAACTACGCTTTTTTTTCTTCAATAAAGCAGCGTATCCGTATCAGAAAAGTGGCTGAAGAAACCGTGCATTTCTGCCTCAAATATTTGATAACATAAATATTACATGTCTAGTATGAGTGTATTTGACTAAAACAATGCATTTGTGCCATTTGGAGAAAAAAGCGCGGAAAAAGTACAGAAAAGCCAAGATGGTGGTAGTAGTGGTTTGAAGAAGTAGGTGCCTAACCAATTTCTCAAAGTGGGTACGTGCTATTTATCCAAGAAAACAAGCAAATTTCTGCAGCCCGATTGGAAGCACGGCACAGCGTGTGCAAGCCAAGGTCAGTTCAGGAACCGCGTGCTAGCAATGAAACACGAAAAACAGAAAAAACAGATGGCGGGGGGACTCGCTCGCTGGATTCCGTGCCGACCAATTGTGCCCTCGCGATCTCCGACGACAGTTCATTTTTGGCCTTCTGGTCTCGCCCTACGCCATCTCCTGACGCCGACATCGAGTGGTGCCCTGTCTTCGGACTCCTGCGACCGTTTCCATCTTTCTTATCTCCTCTTTACTTCCGTCGCTCTCTGTCCCTGAGCCTCGCTCTCTCTCTCTCTCTCTCTCTCTCTCTCTCTATCTATATATATATATATATATATATATGTATATATAAATATATAAATATATATATATATATATATATATATATATATATATATATATATATATATAAATCTATACCTTACTGAAAATTACTACATGTACAGGACCTGTACATACAATGTTATTGGATACGGGGCATACAGGTGTCACGGGTCATACGGGTGGTACGGGTCATGCGGGTGGTACGGGTCATGCGGGTGGTGCGGGTCATGCGGGTGGTGCGGGTCATGCGGGTGGTGCGGGTCATACAGGTGGTATAAGTGTAACAAATGTATGGGTATTACAGGTTATGCAGGTGATATGGGTTGGATTAGCTATTTGGGTCAAAATTAACACGCAGTAAAAGAATGTATACATTAAGAAAGGCATGCTAGTATGAAGCACACAGTAAAATAAACAATGTAATGTAGGTATGCTGCAATGATATCAAATAAACACGATCAGGCTAGAGTAATGTTTTGACGACTCATTTATTTAGGTCGTTCAACATTTCAGCAATGAATCTGTTCATTTTTCTTAACCTCTCCATTGGTGCCGTTTCACTAGGTCTCCCAGCAATGTACTTGCGGAAGGCATCTGTAAAACTGAGCAGGAATATGCAGCAATTAGGGACTTACTGGTTCATATAAATGATAAATTTTATTGTGCCTAAGTTCAGCAAAATATACTAAGCATGAAACACTTACTTCCGGCTGCCTCCAATTTCTTAGGCGTGAGTGCCTTCCTGGGTGGTGCCTGGTTTTCTGAGCGCACATAGCGCCGACAAGGGGCTCCTGTGATGCTCCTGTTGTGGAGAGCACTCACACCCCACAGAAGCTTGGTCGCCTCCTTACAGAACAAGCTGTCTCTCGGACGCGAAAGCAGCCATGCCCATTTTTCCTGCTCCAGGAATATGCCGTTTCCTTGGTGAATTTGCGCGAAAAAATGTGGAATCATAATAAAAGACTCAAGAGATATCTTGTTTTTGAAAATGTTATTTGCGCTCTTTGGTCGTGCGAGTATAGTTTTGCTGGTATGTATTCAAATAGTTCTGATGAATCTTACAATTCACTTCTGCAACTTCAGGCCATCTTGTATAACACTGGCACACTAAACGTTATCCAAATATTCTTTTTCTAAAGCAAATATAGTTCACAGAATGTATGTAAGTCCACAGGTGCATATAGTGCTCATTAATGGCAATACTACACCAGCCTTCACAAGGAGAATCATTAATTTTTAGATACTAAAAGACTGGGCAAAAAGTGGGGTGGCATAGTAAGTTAGAAAAACATCAGCACAATCACTATTTAGAAATTTTACACTAATGTGGCTCCAGCGAAACAAAAAAGCATTCGTTTCAATGATCATTGAAAAGCAAATCACATACATCATTGCTGTCTTTACGTCTCACCTGAACAGTTTGTGAGAAGCTGTAAGACATTTTAAAAAAGCATATTTACAATTTTGAGTGCTCTAGATATGTGTGAAAGTTAAATTAACAACTATGTAACATATCTTACAGTTGTGTTACAGTATTTAGTAATGTTGAGTCCATAATATTCTACTAAAGACCACCAGACACCCTAAAAGGCACTTAGAGCTTGCCCTGACAAAAAGTGCTCTGGCACATTGCAGATAAAAATTTCTTTTGTCAACTCCAATAATGAGGAACTCAGGAATCAAAAAGACAGAGCCTCAATTCATTCCTCTTTTTCCTGACATTAGGACTTGTCACAAAAATATTTATGAAGCTTTTGCTGAATGCCGTGACATTCCAAAAAAGGGTAATGCAGAAGATTGCACTAATCATTCGTGAAATAACCTCCTGAATGTCTAAATTCACCAGTTCATAATTTACAAAATTATCCGTAGTAGATGAATAAACTAAGCATAAACATACAAAGAAGTGAAAGTGCAATGCAAGTTGCATAACCATGTATTCAACCCATTAGTGAAAGTATTGCACTGAAAAAACATAAATTTACAAAAAGTAGAGCTACTTCATCGTTTAACTGAATAAGGGCATGCACACAGAGACGGACACTACAAGAAGAAAATGCACACAACATATATGTCTGCTCTCCAACAGGTCTGCTGCGCGCGACGCGCCGCAGGGCTTCTTCTATAAGCACCAAGTGGATTATTTGAGAAAACAAATGTTCAACCAGAAGCACCGCTGGTCGTGAGGTCAGACTCCTCCAATGGGGTCGCCGCTGGGCCGCGTCATTCTTTCTCATCGAATCTGGAGAGGCTGCGCTGCAGGTGGCTGCACCCAAGGACGAGTGACGTCACCAGGCATTGCGTCAGACCCGCCAGACAGGAAGGCGTCGGTTGCTTGCTCGACGGGCTCGCTGGCTGAGGTGACTCACTGCACGTGCGCGACAGAAAGGCGCCGTCGCGTGTTGACGCCGTTGAGTTGTTCGCGTCAGGCGGGCTCGCGGGCTGGCCTTGACACAAATCGCCTTTTTCAGAGGCATGGACGTTCGCTGTGGACTCGCAGGCATAACAGCACCCCCGCCGCCAGACTATGCGCCGGAAAGACGAGCTGCTTCCACGTGGCTCGGAAGTCAGGTGCGATCGTTCGCCAGGTCCCTCCAGGTTCGCCTCCAGGGCCATGGGGCGAACGCAGCTCCAGACTCTATTCCGGGAACACATCCCATTCTTGAGGACGGATCCCAGCTCCACTGGCTTGTCGCCACAACTTGTTGACCAGCTTCGCTCGTCTCTTCTGACGATCCTTAGTTTCAGCACTTGTCGATGGTTCTGCAACTTGTCAAGAACGGTTCGACAACAGACACACGACACAAGCAAGTGCCCTCGGTCACCCGACAGTACACCAGACAAAGTATAGTACAACATATACCTAGCTACGTGTCTATCAGAATTTCGTTCCCTCTACATCAAGAAGCACATGTGGGACACAAGACTCTTAAAATGAGAACTCAATTTTTTCACACGTAGAACAACGTAACGAAATAGAATAGAACATAAAGTTGGCTCCTTGAGCTCATTCTGGACGAGAGTGCTCAGCAAAGGTCGTGATGAGGACAAAATTTGGCCCCGAATCGCCAGCGAGAAACCGAAAGATGGAGAGGGTACTAACACGCACCGCTCAATCCGTCTGCATTAACGTTTAGCTTTCCTTTGTTTGTTACGAACGTCAAAGTTGTGCTGTTGGAGTATCATGCTCCATCTCAGTAACCGGCCACTTTTAGGCAATGATACCTATGCGGTACAAACAGCTGCTCATACTTGCGACGTTCCACAGGGGAGAAACGATACGGCTTGCTAGGGATTGGCTCCTCACAAGTTAGCTCGGTATCGTGTTCGATCACCGTCGTGTTTTCGTGACACTCCGAAAACACGTCTTTAAACACGAAAACAATCTTTCTCAGAACCTCCTTCTGGACTTCACTTCACCTAGGTTCTAGGTTCAACTGCTTCAAGATTACCTCGGATCCCCTTTCGATTACATCACTAGAACTCAGAACTTCTGCTCCCTCTTTCTCTGAAGCATTGAACAACAGATTCACGACTGCTTGACGTTGAACGTATGGTTTCCTCAAGTTACAGTGGTAAATTTTGTTCGGCCGCCTTCCTAATTTTACTTCATAGTTCGTATCGAAAAGCTTCATGGGGGCCTTCCACTTGTCCGCGAATTTCCCCGCT